>NW_026652287.1:88389644-89037175 GCF_009828535.3 Hylobates moloch | reverse complement strand
ATTATCTTTTAAACCTTTTGTAGGGGAACATAATTCAGGAAGTTTTAGCCAATCACTTTGAGGAAGAAGGCAATCAAATTCAATCTACAGTTATTACTGTTGTCCCTCCAATACTTATTAAATATAGTAGAGCTTTGATGGCTGCTTTCTTTTTCTTATCTCCATTTAAAAATTATTAGCTCATTATTATATATAATCTTTACTTTTTAGCACGAAACACTGTTTGAAGTCTGAATTGGGAAGTCTACTGATACTATGTGATGACTTGAATTAGTCAGATTTGGTGCTAGTCAGACCATTTTGATAATAGGTCAAATTCTCAGCTGTACAATTTAGAGAAAATCTAGGAGTAATTCAGGAGAAAAGCAAAGTTCACTAAAGTGCTAATATGGCTTTAAAAATTCAGGGTATAATTTACATACTGTGATGATTAATTGATGTCAACTTCACTGGGTTAAGCAATACCTGGATCACTTGTAAAACATTATTTCTGAGTGTGTATGTGGGGGTGTTTCTGGAAGAGATGAATATTTGAATGAGTGGACTGAATAAAGCAGATGGCCTTTGCCAATGCAGGTGAGCACCATCAAATCTGCTGAGAGCCTGAAAGCAACAAAATAGTGAAGAAAGGGTGAATTTACTCTCATTTGGAGCTCGAACATCCATCTTCTGTCCTTGGACATTGGAGATCCTGGTTTTCAGGCCTTTGGGCTCTGGGACTTATACCATTCCCCACCCATCGCCTATTGGCTTTCCTGATTCTCCAGCTTGCAAATGGCAGGTTGGGGACTTTTGACCTCCATAATCTTAGGAGTCAATTCCCATAGTAAATCTTAATATGTGTGTGTGTGTGTGTGTGTGTGTGTGTGTGTGTGTGTGTATGTGTGTGTATGTATCCTATGTGAATGATAATATATCTGTATATACCTTATTGGTTCTTTTTCTCTGGAGAATCCTGACAAACACACATACATTAATAAGAATAGATCTTACGTTCTATGAATTTTAGAGCATGAACACACTCAGGTAATCAATATCCAGTTTAAGAGATACTGCATTATCAGGAACCCAGAAACCTCCTTCATGCTCTGTCTCAGCCATTAAGTTCTCCCCCGGAAGTTACCAATATTCTTTTTATCATCAGACTATTTTTGTGAGTTTTTGAAACTTTTCTTTCTATAGTGCTCTTTTTTGTAATGGTTTCTCTCATTCACCATTATAGTTGTAGGCCAGGCTTGGTGGCTCACACCTGTAATCCCAGCACTTTGGGAGGCAGAGGCGGGCGGATCATGGGGTCAGGAGATCGAGACCATCCTGGCTAACACGGTGAAACCCCATCTCTACTAAAAATATAAAAAATTAGTCGGGCGTGGTAGCAGGCGCCTGTAGTCCCAGCTACTCAGGAGGCTGAGGCAAGAGAATGGCGTGAACGCGGGAGGCGCAGCTTGCAGTGAGCCAAGATGGTGCCACTGCACTCCAGCCTGGGTGACAGAGTGAGACTCCCTGTCAAACAAAACAAAATAAAACAAAAAACATTATAGTTGTAGTTGTGAGAGTCATCCCTGTGATGTGCAACAACAATTTCATGTGTAGCAGTAATTTCCCTTATTTTAATTTTTATAGAGTATTCATTATATGATGTATTTATCCCTTCTACTGATAGACAATTGGGCTGTTTCCAGGTTTTGATTATTATGAATAATGCTGCTACAAGCATTCTTCTACATGTTTTTTGTGCATGTATGTGTGCACTTGTGTTGAGTGTCTATATGAGCAGAATTCTGTGTCATGGAGTATATATATATATTTGGCTTTAATAGATACAGCTAGAGAGTTTTCCAAAGTAGTTGTACCAACTTGCATGACAAGCAGAAGTGTATGGGCATTCTGGTTACCCTATATGCTTGTAAACGTTTGATGTTACTTCTTACCCTTTGCTCAGATTCAGCACATACCTTATTATCATCTAACATATTCATAAAGGCAGAGGAAGGAGGCAATCAAATTCAATCTACAGTTATTACTCTATCTCCACACACTCTGTAGAGAGTGTGGAGATAGAAAAGATGGAAAATAAATATTAAAAAGTTTAGGAAGAGAAGAAGATGAAAAACGAAGCATAGGAAAGGAGAAGATTGAGTTAAGGAGAGAATTCTGCATTTTTACCACTTGTGAAGAAACAAAGTAAAATTCAATCCCTTTGAAAGAAAATTTCTTCCACCTGATTTGAAACTTTGATTTCTTAAAGTATAAAGATGGGATGATGGGGCAAAGGTAAGTAAAATAAAAACAGTAAGAAAATATAGAAGAAAATTAATAGGGCTTCTCCAAGTAAGACCTAAATGTCATTGGAAGAGTCTATAAAACAAGTAGTAAGTTAGCATTAAGTATTTTGTAGTCTGTGCTCTTGTGTATCTTCATTGTCATCTTGTGTATCTTCATATGTCAAAGGCATATACACAATATCTTCACACAATTTTTTTTGATATTAAAAAATTGGAGATTTGAAGAGAAAAAAGGAAAGTGAAGTCATATTCCTTCCTGTTCTTTCCTTTGTTTTTTCTTTTTACACCGCACACATCTTCTCCCTGGGGAGTTGCATGAGGATGACAGAGTGATTCACCATCTATAAAATATCCCAATGACTTGAGTGAAGTCTCTGATATGAGGTGACATAGTCACTCCTGAGAAGATAATGCTGTAATGGTGAAGAGGTGATGGTAGATATTTTCTGGGCAAATGACTATTGTTGATTTGTCCACCTAATTGCTTAGTTTTGAAGAAAGAGAAATCTTCTAGTTTAATGGCTGCATGAAAGGAAATTCCCAAGAGGTTAAAACCCTCCACATATTTAAATCTTTTTGCCTACCTGGGTAATTTCTGTGTAGTAATACTAGCTTCAGTAAAAGCTGATTGGGAGACAGACACCACTGAACACAGAGGAACTGTGTCTCTTTGGGTTTGCTTGCTAATTCTGCCTCCCCGCCTCCCCTCTCCACTAGCCATCTGGAAGAAGGGAACAGGCTTCGAGTTAAATTTGGAGATTTATGAGGCATGGGACGTGTAGTTGCTCTATTCATTTGAATTGAAAATTTGATCCAATTCTGGAGACTTCTCAGTTAGCATCAACCTTCTGGATTGAGCTATAAATCTATAAATGATTTTATAATATTATTTGCTTTGATTATCAGGGCAGAGCAGTGTCTCACACTTAGCCAAAAAGCAACAGAGCAATAACACTTAAATTGCTGTTCTTGTCATCTTTCCTTTCAGCTAAGAATACTGAAAAACTTTAAAATAATTCTATGCCTACATTAGCATAAGTTGAACCAGTCGAGTAACCTCGAATCTTTTCCAGCAACTTCCTTGGTGCTGTCCTCATTATGTTAGCAAGACATTTCCTATTCTACTGTCCCAGAGGAGCTGGAGTCAAGGTTTATAGACTGAAAATAAGGGGAAAGGAGAGGCATGCTGGCATGAAACAATTAATATATCATTTCAGAGAATGCCAGAACACACAGTTTCTACTGTTACTATGACTTACCAATTTTCTATTAATATATATTTTTATACCTACATGGTAGTGAAGGCTAAAAAACACTAATGATAGTTTCAGTGAGAGCTGGATTTTCACCAAGGACATTTTTATTTAGCAAAAACAATAATGTTATAAGCGAAATAGAAATTTCTACTTGTTTTGACTTCCAAGGAGAATTCTGATGGGTATTAGAATTCTCTATTAGTAGTATCACATATGTGCTTCCCAGCTAAAACATATCCAAATAATTAAGAAAATGTATCTAATCTATGAAAAATAGATCTACAGGCCAGTGTAGGTTTAAATATTGGATGACTAAACAACCTCTTCCTCTTCCTTTTTTTAAGATAATGTAGACACATGGAATAAGCAGTATACCTACACTCTAGAAGACATGAACTTCTGGACTACCCAACCGGAGTTTGATAGCTAAAAAGGACAGTAGAGATCCCCTAGTTTAATCTTTCCTTTGTACAGATGAAGCAGTATGTGATTATAAAAATTAATTGGGGTGATCAGATTCTATAAGTTTACAAAGTGAGTTGAACTATACAACCAGCGAAAATTGCATGTTGTAAAGGGTGGTTGCAGAAATTTTAATTTCCTGTCTTTTACTATAATAAATTAAGGTTACTTTTCTGAGTGTGATAAATATGAATGTATGAATGAGAATCAGACCTTCTCATACAGCATGTTATTTCACCACAAAATATCATCATATCATCGTGGCCATCTCTCCATCTACTTATTTATTTATTCAATAAATATGTACTATATGCTAGACAATGTGTTGGTGGTGGCTAGGCCTGCAGAAGAAATAGTATAGATACAGTCTCTGTTCTCATGTGTGACATTTTTGATCAAAGGGGGGACACCTTATACAGTGTTCCATTGATTCTAAGGCACATATTTTCCCCCTATATTTTAATGTCTCTGACATCAGTATACATCCTAAAATTGAAAGAGTGTCATAGCTTTATTGACACCCCCTTTTTTCTTTTGGTGTGTCATATAGTGGCTTGTTTAACAATTGCTGGCATCTTCAATTCTATGTGATACTGAATTACGCATTATGGCAAATACTACTAAAAAAAGTGTTTTGAGAGAGACTAACAGGGGACCTGCTTTACTTGGTTGGTGTGGAAAGCCCTCTGGACAAGATGATGTGTAAGTTTGAAGAAAGAGAAGGCCCTGGTTGAGTGAAAGAGGTGACAAGAGCATGGTAGAAAGAGAAAACAGATTTTGTGCATGCCTGTGTGGGGGCCTGTTGGTCTGTCTGAGAAATAAATGGAAGGCCAGTGTTGCTGGACCATAGCGAGCAATAGGGCCTTTCAAGAAGCCCAAGTCTTTCAGCTTCTTGCAAACGTTTATTCTGGAAAGACCTTTTTCAGATCAGCTGTATTGAATGCATTTTTTTCTGTGTGTGTGTGTCAGTCATGTATGATGGAGTAAAAGCCATCATCGGTCTGTCACTGCTTGGGAAAATCAGTCCAAATTTGACCTTTTTATTAAAATGATTCTTAACCTAAGTGTTGGGAATGCATGCAATTATAACTGAGCTGAGATACTTGGCTTTTTTTGGAATTATGTAACAAGGAAACCTTTTCTCCTATTTTGGCTTTATTTTTCTTTGATATCTTGCTATTTTAAACCAAGTGCAATAGACCTTTTATAACTGAAACTCTTTAGGGTGAAGATTTATTGAAATTTCATGATTTTAACAGAAAAGTAATTTTGCTTGAAAACATACACATATAAGATAAAGTGTTAACAAAATGTGGTGGTTATGTTGCAGCAGCTGTAATTCACAGAAGCTCAATTATGATGAGCAATACTCTTCTGTATAAAAATAAAAAGCAAAAAAGTAACAAATACAATGAAATATAAATATAAAATATTTAAAAAATCCAAAGCTTTGAACATGGTTTGAATTTTTAAGTAGGGATACATATCCCCTGTAGCATGACTTAAAATTGTTGGCAAATTGTTAACTGCTAATATCTCACGGATGAATAGCTACATATAGTCAAAGAGGAAAATCCATATTAATGAAGTTTTTTTTTTTTTGAGATGGAGTCTCGCTCTGTCGCCTAGGCTGGAGTGCAGTGGCGCAATCTTGGCTCACTGCAAGCTCCGCCTCCCAGATTCACACCATTCTCCTGCCTCAGCCTCCTGAGTAGCTGGGACTATAGGCACGCGCCACCATGCCCAGCTAATTTTGTATTTTTAGTAGAGATGGGGTTTCACCAGGTTGGCCAGGCTGGTCTTGAACTCCTGTCTTCAAGTGATCTGCCTTCCTTGGCCTCCCAAAGTGCTAGGATTGCAGGCATGAATCACCATGCCAGGCCTTAATGAAATTTTTATTGTAAAAAATTTTGTATCCTTCTCCAATATAAATTACATACCTTCTTCCTTTCTGTGTAACCTAACAACCATTAGTTTATCTCAGGCACATTTTAATAGATGTCTAAAAACCTAAAGAAAAAATACTTTTTCAATAATCAGATTTAAGGAACATTTCTCAAAAAGAACCACAAAGTATTGTATTACTTACTATATTTTGAAGATTGATTTTGATTTTTTTATACTACCAACAAGAACAAAATCTCCATTAAAATATGTGTAAAATATTTTTTCACCATTTGACTCTGATCATTTTTTTCATGATTGTCTTCCAGTCGTCTGTTTTGTGTTTCCATTTTACTCTGCTAAAGGTAATTTTATATAGGCTTTTCTGAATGGTGCATCCACTTTAAAATCTAGGTGCATATTTGCATGAAAGCATTTACAGAATACAAAGACAATCCTATGATGGGTAGAAATCACTGAGATCTTTAATAAAACAGTGCGGTTTCTTAAGACAGTGATTCACTGCCAAATTAGAACGAGACGGGGTTGTATCTAACGTGAATGCGTTCTATGCTGAGGCTGTTGAGAAGAAACTGTACTCATGAAGTTCTAACAATGTTTATAAACTAGAGGTAAGCCCCACTGTTTCCCAGGGAGTGCAGTAGTTTAAATGAAAACTCCTTCATACTGCTGGGACTTAATTGACCACACATGGTGGAGAATGTGAGCTACAGAACTCAGTGGAATACATTCAGTTCCTCTAAGTGAGAAGTCATCCAACTTAAACAGGAAAGAGCAAAATGTGAATGCTAGAGGATGGGACAAAATTGTTGTAATTTCTAAGGTGAAAATACTTGGCTTTGTATTTTCTTTAGATTTTCATATAGAGATGGAAAAAGCAACAAAGGACAACTGAAAAGATTGCACTTAAAGTAAAGCAGGGAAAAGTTTAAAAATAGAACTATGACAATTAAATGGAAAAATGATTCCTGAAATTTTATATTTTATAATTAATGCTTAGTTCAATTAGCAATGATGGGTACGTTTTGCTTAGTGCGCATTAACCACGTAAAACCCTCATGTAACCATAATATTCACCAACCATGACTATGCTCTTAGATTTATAATCAAATTAGCTGTTTATTTAAATAACATGAGTGCTTTTCATTGGGTGATATTAGCATTCTGAAATGGTGTTAATAGGCCTGGAGAAACAATACATTTAAAACAGAGATCCAAACGAGAATAGCAAAAGCTAATAAAGCAGTAAGGTGACAAAAAACTACTCACACGGAATAATCTACTACTATGATGGAGGTTTTATAGATGCAAGATACGTATTCACACCTATATGTAACATTTTTCCCTTTGGTAGGCAGAAGATGAAGTAGAATACCAACGTAAGAGTAATATAACTGGTTTCTAGTCTTTGATCTGCCACTAGTTTGTGACCATAGGAAAACCATCTTAACTTTTTTTCTGAACCTCCGTTGTTTTCATTTAAAAGAATGCAGAAGTGTTACAGCTCTTTAAAAATTTATCTAACAGGTTTTCTGTTTTTTAATTGGAAAACTCCCCATGGGAAAAAAAAATAGAGAGGAATCATATTTTCCCAGACAATTTCTTACGAGAGCCAGATAAGATGATGCACATCAGCATTAAACAAAGGTAAAAGGCATTAAACAAAGGTAAAAGGCATTACACAAATATCAATTAAGAAATAATTCAGGGTTGGGTGCAGTGGCTCACACCTGTAATCTCAGCACTTTGGAAGGCTCAAGAGGGTAGATTACTTGAGCCCAGGAGTTTGAGACCAGCCTGGGCAACAAGGTGAAACCCTGTCTCTACAAAAAATACAAAAATTAGCCAGGTATGGTGGTGTGCACCTGTAGTCCCAGGGACCTGGTCGGCTGAGGTGGGAGGATCACCTGAGCCTGGGAAGTTGAGGCTGCAAGGGGCCGTGATTGCGCCACTGCACTCCAGTCCGCCTTTCTTTTTAGGTCTCAGTGATCTATTGAAAACTCTGTTGTTCATATTGTCCTTTCCAAAAGATGGTGACTAAATCATTTAAGTTAGACAGCCAAGATTTAGCTCTGAGAACTAATTTTGGCTTATTGTACTCAACATATTTAAGACTGTCAGCAGTTTTTTTTCTCTCCAATGTTTAATAAGGTCAGGAGTTTAAAAAGAGAGCAATTTTCTTGATAAAGTTTTTCCTTCTTTTCCCTTTGGGAAACAACACTGTGCCTAACTGCTTTAATGCTGAAATTGGCAGGGCTTGCAGGTTGGGAGCAAACAATAAAAAGTCCCTCGCTGAGACAGACTGTATGGAATGAATGCCCTGGGGAACCACCCCCCTGCCCAACCCCCTCTGAACCCCCAACTCAAAGGCCAGATGGGCTCTAGACAAACCCTGGGAGTGTGGGCAGTGGGGTAGTGGAGGCCAGCTGCTGTTCTAGGAAATTCCCTCTCTGAAAGACACGTGGGAACCCTGTTTTGGTATCCAGAGCAGTGCTGAAATGGTCAGAAATAGGACTAAAGTTGGTGGACTTTGCGTATGTACAGACAGAAACACCCTACTTTCCAAGGAGCTGAACTCTGAGGGTCATTTATCTGTGGGATTCAGGGTACACTAAAGGTTTCTAGTTGAATTGGTTCTCATAACTTTTGTTGCATGTCTTACCTTTATGAAAAAGGCCTTTTCCAACAAGCTTATTTCATTGAAGGATTATTGTCAGTCAGTTGAGCATGATGCAATGAAAATAAATTTCATTGTTGTAATGGCAAAGAAGCAGGCTAAAGAGGATGTGGTGAAAGATTCTACTTCCTGTCTATTCAAAGGATGTGAATACACAGTTTACATAACAGAAAATTCAGTA
Organism: Hylobates moloch; assembly: GCF_009828535.3. Taxonomy (NCBI): domain Eukaryota; kingdom Metazoa; phylum Chordata; class Mammalia; order Primates; family Hylobatidae; genus Hylobates; species Hylobates moloch. Next base: position 89,028,409 of record NW_026652287.1, on the reverse strand, counting down.
GGCTCACGTATGCTAAATCATACAGCTTTGTTTGCAAATAACAAAATACACATTAAAAAAGTTATAGCATCTTTGAAAACCTATTAAACTCACAAAAATAAACAGAACCCCAAAATTCAATTATTTCTTGTGATCAATGTGTCCAGGTTGTATGCTATGGTGAAAACAATGTTGCATTTGGAATGTGAAGACTTAAATCTAACACAAACTGTGAGCAAGTTATCTACTTTTCTGAAGCTCAATTATTTTCTCATCTATAAAGGGTGGATAATAATATCTATCAACCTTATGAGGTTTATAACAGATTCATATAAGTGAATGGAAGAAATTTTCAAATGGTAAAGCACTGTATAAATATGTTTTTCTGTTTTTCATCAACAAATCAATAAGAGAAGTTACACATTTTAGTTACTTATCCTCTTCAGAAGCATGTGGAATACAATTTATGAATGCACTAATTGTGTTTGGCAATTTCCCCTTTAGACATTGATGATGAACTAGCTAAATAAACCTTCTCAAAATGTGGGAATTAATTATTAAAAATTACAATGTTGTGGGCTCTATCAGTACACTGACATTAAACTCAAATTTTACTGAGTTTATATTGTTGGGTGATTTCATCAATGTTAACGTAAATTTAATCCACAAAATAATCATAAGTGGTAGATGTTATTCTTTCTATTTTAAAAATGGGAAACTGAAAGTCACCCAAGTTCTTAGTTGACTGATGCTTACGTAAAATGATATTGAGTTGAAAAAAACTAAAAACAAAATGGTGTATGTGCATTTTACTTAACATTATATACGAATATGAGGACCTTAATGAATGGAAGACAATTTGAAGAAATACAAATGTTTAGACCTAAGTACCTAAACACTTTTTATCATGATTCTTTTTTAATTCTAAGAAAAAAGTGATTTTGTATCCTGGAACTTCGCTGAAATTGTTTGTGACAACTAGGAGTCTTTTGGAGGAATCTTTAGGGTTTTTTAGGTATAGAATCATATTGCCAGAGAATAGAGATAATTTGACTTTCTCTTTTGCTTATTTGGATGTGTTTCATCTCTTTCTCTTGCCAGATCGCTCTGGCTAGGACTTCCAGTACTATGTTGAATAAGAGTGGACATCTTTGTTTTGTTGTGGTTCCCATTACTGGTGAACTGAATTTTTAAAAATGTGCCATATATATATATATATACACCATGGAGTACTATGCAGCCATAAAAAAGAATAAAATCATGTCCTTTGCAGCATCATGGTTGCAGCTGAAGGCCATTATTTTAAGTGAATTAATGCAGGAACAGAAAATCAAATACTGCATGTTCTAACTTGCAAGAGGAAGCTAAACAATGAGTACGCCTGAGCATAAAAATGAAAACAGACATTGGGGACTCGAAAAACCGTGGAGGGGGAAAGGGTTGGAAAACTACTTATAGGGTACTAAATTTACTATTTGGGTGACTGGTTAAATAAAAGCCTACACCCCAGCATTACACAATGTATCTATGTAATAAACCTACAAATGTACCTCCTGAATCTAAAATGTAAAAAACATTCTAAGAAAAAAGTAATATCCTCCAGGGAAATTTTGTTGGTATGATTAAAACAAAACAAAGCACCATTACCCAAGGGAAAATGTTTAAAAATCATTTAAACTCTGAAAGATACTATTATAACTTAATAACAAACGAATCTTACTACAGACAGAGACACTATGACCCAAACCAACACTTGGGGGCAAGGGGAGTTCAGACTATAACCTCACTAAAAACTATAAGAAAAATGGCACTGGTGAATAATAACTCACTTACCACCCCCTAACAAAGACAGGAACACAACCCCGGGGCATTTTCCTGTGTCAATTAACAGTTAATAAGTTATCTGCTCAGTGACATTAAGATGTGATTCTCAAAACCTTTTACAAAGACATTGGCTTTGATGAGTGACAGACAACAAGCCCTGGCAGGCTGGTGAAAGGAAATTCAATTATATCGCTTCTAAATTGTGCATCCTCTGGGTTTAACTCAGAGAGGCAAATACCAAAGAATAAAACTCGACCCTAGATTTCCTTTCGGAAATGCTGAGTGATTTCACAATTTTGTCCTTGCTAGAGAGGGGCATGCTTCTGGGCAATCAGGTGGTACAACCCGCAGGACAGTGAATGCCGTTGAATAAGGAGTGTGAGGGCTGGCATTTACTGTTTAAGAGGCATTTCAGAGAGTGGCAAATCACTTAGGGCCTCGATAATTCTACACATAATAGAACAAGGGTAGAGATGGCTTTTGTCTGTGAAATAATTCAAGAAACAGCTGTTCTCTTTATTCAAGTTTCCAAGATTGGGGTTCATGCATCTCAGAGATTGGCTACAGACAATCGTCTGGGGTCTAGAGAGAAAATACCAGAACTATTGTATTATTTATTTTTGTCTGAAAATGTAAGAAAGAGATTAAGCTTCCTAGCACATATGGAACAGCCTGGTGCTGACACTCCCCAGCACCCTTCGTAGGTCTCTATTTTGGACTGTCTTGTATCTTGAACGGTGTGGGAGTTTGCCTGAGAGGGGAATGGAGTTCCACAGGGTGGAGGTGGGGAGGGGACCATTGTTTCCACCTTTTTATTTGCTTTCAGACTTTCAAAGTAGGGCCTAGTAAGTGGCTTTACAGATTACACTATCTTGTTTTAATGAAATGTATGCTCGCCACATAGACAAGTAGCTAGAAAACGGCTCTTGCAGAGAAACTGCAGATTTAAAAAACACTAATAATGTAAGAACAAATGTACAATTCCATCGTAGAGGTGGCTTTTTGCCTACTTTGCCATGTGACAAGAGAAAAGCAATGAGCGAGCCAGATCTGTTAAGAATTAACATAACTTTTTTTTCATTGATCAAGAATATTATTGAACATGTGGATTCACACAGTTGTTAATGAGGGTCCTCACTCCAAGTTTCTATTTGTATTGAGTATTCTGTGGCTTTGGCACTTACCTCTTTCAGCTGTGATAGCTCTGAGTGTTTGCTAGGGCTGCTATAACAAGGTGCCACAGACTGGGTGGTTTAAACAAAATAAATTTATTTCCTTACAGTTCTAGAGGCTGGAAGTCTGAGATCGTGTTGTCAGCATGATATTTTCTTCTGAGGCTTCACTTCCTGGATTGTAGATGGCCACCGTCACCCTGTCTTCATGTGGTCTTTCCTCTGTGTGCATGCACGTCTGTGTCCAAATTTCCTCTTTATAAGGAAACCAGTCATATCGGATTAGGGCCCATTCTAAAGACCTTATTTTAACCTAATTAACTCCTTAAAATCTTATTTCCAAATATGGTTTCATTCTGAGTTGCTAAGGATTAGAACGTTAACATACAAATTTGTGGGCAGGGGATGGGGGCAGAAAATTTAACCCATTACAATGGCCATTAACATTGCATATTAAACTAAACTTATAAACAGACTTTTAAATCACTGATCATAGTTTTAACGCAAGATTTTAAAAAGAATCATATTTTGAAAAGTTTTGTGCCAATAATTAATACAAATTATTAAAACGTATTCTATTCCATCGTGACCTCATCCTTTAGAAACTTTTGGTTTAGATGTATGTTCTATAATAGAATAATGTATTGCCATTAATCCTTTAATTTAACAAACACCTATGAAGTGCTTGTCAAGTGTGGGTACTCTGTTTTAGGCACCTGAGATGCATCAGGGAAAAAATTTGCCCTCGTGGAGCTTACATTCTAATGGGCAAGAGACTGATGATGAATCGTAGCACAATAGTTAAGACTGAAGGACTTATCTCTAGTTGCTAGGAGTTTTGCCAGAAGACAGCCCTCATCTGTTAGCCCTCTTTGTGAATTGCCTTTGGATGAAGAGAGCTACCTCATGAAAGGTCATGTACTCTTGCCAGCACAGCCTGCATCCAAAGTCTGGTCACTCCACAGGTAAAAAGGTCCGCATGACTAGAACCATCTGGGTAGCTCTGAAGGGCCATCCTAGTTGGAGAGCTCCCTGTGGGGTTGGTTGAGAACTTTCTTCAGACTCAATCATAGCCCAACAGTTTCCCTGAGGGTCACTAATATTATATTTATCATATTATATTATTATATTATATTATTATTCTATATTATATTACATTACATTACATTACATTCTAATGTTATACTGCCTTATTAACTGTTTGTCTCCCTTACTGGAAGCAACCTCCAGGAGAGCAGGTACTTAGTCTCCTTTGTTCACTGCTCTGCCCACTACCAGAACAATGCCTGGAAAGTATTAGTTCTCTAATAAATATTTGTTAAATCAGTGAGTAAATCTGCAAAGTGAGAATAAAAGTAGGACTGACCTTACAAGACTAAATTGTGATAATCCATGTGTGGTCTTAATGCAGTGCTTGGCTTTGCGATAAGTGCTTTAAAAAAGTTGGTAATTATTGTGCTTATTTCAAAGATGACTTTATCATTTCCTGTTTTTAAAAAGCCAGTATTTCAACTCTATTTGTTCAGGTGTTAATTAATTAGACCTTTATTGCCAAGCACTGCTTTAGGAGCTGGAGCTACAAAAAGTGTAAGAAACATCCGCTGCCCTTAAAGAGGATCCAGTTCACTTGGAGGGTCACAGGTAACATGTCATTAGTTATTTCATATTTTTCCACTTAGAAGCTAGCTTCTTTTGCATATTCTTTCCTTTTCCAAATACTCTAAGATGTGAACCTTATTACCTGTTTTCCAGTGACTTTTTTCTTCTTCAATTATTTGGGCAATACTTTCCAACTGAAATACGTTCATGTCAATCATTGGGCAACAGCTAGTTCAAAATTAGACAAAATGATTTTCTTGTTTCAATGGATATCATCAGATCTTTTAATCTGATGGTTGGTTATTATTATTATTGTTACTAAATCAGTTAGGACATCTGGAGAGGATTTTACTTGCTAACCTTTTGGGCGAAATCTCTTTTGACTGAAAGATTCCAAAGATTCCACCAGAACTTTGCCATCTGTTCATTCTTGAAGATTTAGTTTAGGCATTCCCTCATCCAGGAAGGCTTCCCAGATTAAATTAGCTACTTTTCTTCTCTGGCTTCACTATACCCACTGGAAGGTTAAGCCACCATTGCACTTGGCACATGTTATTTGAAATTCTTCTTTTGTTTTTATTAATTTTTTTTTTTTTTGGTAGACATGGGGTTTGCTATGTTGCCCAGGCTGGTCTCGAACTCCTGTCCTCAGTGATTCTCTCACCTTGGCCTCCCAAAGTATTGGGATTACAGGCGTGAGCTGCCACACTCTGCCAGTGGAGTTCTGCTTTTGAATCTGTCTTCTTTACTAGCGCAGAAGCTCCTCTAGGATCTGAAGTACCTGCTGTCGTGGAGGTTGCTTCTAGTAAGTGAGACAAACAGTTAATAAGACAGTATAACATTAGAATGTAATGTAATGTAATATAACATAGCATAACAATATATTATATAAATTTTCATTGTGTCTCCTACGCCTATCACAATGCCTGGCAATTAATCAGAATCGTAACAATAGGTAACTCAACTCTTGCTTTGCAGGCAGGCAATGTTGTTCCTTATAAATCCTTATCCTGACCTTCTGAAATAGGTACTATGATCATCTCCAGTTTACAGATGAGAGAAGCGAGGTCCAGAGATCTTAAATAACTTGGCAAGATGAACCAGCTAGTAATTATCCAGATAGAATTTGGACACAGAGAATATGGTCATGGAGCCCACATTCTTAAACCTTATGCCTATGCGTGAATGCATTTTGAATTGAACTACACATATAACTATTTTACATAAGGAAAGAACATGACTGGAAACTTTAACTACAATTTAAGCTTAGCTTTTCTTAAGTTTAGAAGCTTCTGTAAGTAGGACTCAGTTCTCATAAGTAGAGGTTTTATATTTTCTGGTTTAAAAGTAGAAGATTCTACGGCTTACTGATGTCCTTCTATGTTGCTATAATCTTCTGAAAAAAGGTAACCTGTGTTTAGTCTTGGCTTTGCCCCATATCCTGGGACAATATCCATATTCACAAATAATAATAATAGGAACCAACATCTAGTGAACATTCACAGTATAACCTGGCCAGAGACACATAGCTGGTCAGTGGTGAGACAGGAATTTGAATCGACACCATTCACTGCTCTGAGCCACTGAGCCATCCTGCTTCAGACAGGACCTTACTCTGTTCACTCTGCCTAAGACTTGTAGCTCAGCAACCAGAAATGAGACCATGCTCCCTCATGTTGTGGCCATTTTTCTTTCCCTGTCTGGAACCCCAATTCTTCTGAGACTGAAGTCCTAGATCTTAGTCACTGCAGTTGGTGATCCAGTACATTTTCTTGCTGGTGACTTTTTACTAGGACTCCCAATAACTGCCAATTGTTAGATCTCTGCTTCTCTTAGTATTCCTGTTGCCTATGTATCCTCGATGCATGGATATAGCTTTATAGATTGTGTTAGGTCTGGGAAGGACCCCAAACATCACCTGTTAACAACTACTTGGCTGATACTTTACCACATTCCTGCTAAGTGGTTATGTGGCCATTCTCGAAGAAACTTATTCCATCTTTTTTTTTAATTAAAAAAATTTTTGGAGGGGTACATAGTAGGTGTACATATTTATGGGGTACATGAGAGGTTTTGATATAGGCATGCAATGTGAAATAAGCACATCATGGAGAATGAGGTATCTATCCCCGCAAGTATTTATCCTTTGAGTTACAAATAATTTAATTATATGCTTTAAGTTATTTAAAAATGTACAATTGAGTTATTTGACTATAGTAAGCCTGTTGTGCGATCAAATAGTAGGTCTTATTCATTCTTTCTATTGTTTTGTAGCCATTAACCATTCTCACCCCCCGCTACCCCCAGTACCCCACTACCCATGGACATAAAGAGTAGAAGGATGCTTATTCTGTCTTCTGCTTATTCTGCTAGAACATTCTATGTTGAAGTGTACTCTTGCCCCATATAACCTCCACTCCTTGGTTTGGTTCTATTAGTACTTATCATACAAAACCTGATTCATCTTCTTAGTAACAGGCTTTATAATATTGAAAAACAATGCTATGTTCTTATGAGTGTTCTTGATATTCCCATGTCATTTTTCTTACTAGATATTGTTTCAAGTCTCATCACTCTGAGCATGCATGAAAGGGAAGAGAATGTCCTTTGGAGTCAGACACATTCAGCTTTGAATCCTAGCTCCACCACTTATTGCATTTATGTGTTTCAGTTCGTTTTTCTTTCTCATTTGTAAAATGTCGATAATTACACACAGTTTAAGGCAAGTTGTGAAGATTAATTAAAGAGGTGAAATATAACACTTGATGCAGTGCAGACACTCTAATAAATGGCACTTGCTGTTATTTTTATTATCACTATGCTTTTTAAAAGAGGGGTTTAAAGAACCAAAACTGATACCATATTCAGGTGTGATCTGATCATCCCTAAGTAGAGTGAGACTCTCGTCCTATGATAAGGATGATACTAATACTTAAAAGAGTGGCTTTTCAACAATGGACAAATGGAATCTAATCAAACTAAAGAGCTTCAGCACCTCAAAAGAAACTATCAACAGAGTAAACAGACAACCTCCATAATGGGAGAAAATATTTGCAAACTATGAATCTGACAAAGGCCTAATATCCAGCATCTATAAGGAACTTAAATCTACAAGAGAAAAACAAACAATCCCATTAAAAAGTGGGCATAGGACATGAACAGACACTTTTCAAAAGAAGACATACATGTGGCCAAAAAGCATATAAAAGAAAGCCTAACACCACTGATCTTTAGAGAAATGCAAAACAAAACCACAATGAGGTACCAACTCTCACCAATCAGAATGGCTATCATTAAAAAATAAAAAAATAACAGGTGCTACTGAGGTTGCAGAGAAAAAGGAATGCTTATACATCGTTGATGCTCCAGAATGTAAATTAGTTCAACCAGTATGGAAGACAGTGTGGTGATTTCTCAAAGACTTAAAGACAGAAATATTATGTGGCCCAGCAATCCCATTACTGGGCACATACCCAGAGGAATATAAATCATTCTATCATAAAGACACGTGCATACATATGTTCATTGTAGCACTGTCCACAATAGCAAAGACATGGAATTAACCTAAATGCCCATCAATGGTAGTCTGGATAAAGAAAATGTAGTACATATAAACCATGAAATACTGTGCAGCCATAAAAAAGAGTATCATGTCCTTTGCAGGAACATGGATGGAGCTGGAGGCCATTATCCTTAGTAAACTAATGCAAGAACAGAAAATCAAATGCCCCATGTTCTCACTTACAGGTGGGAGCTAAATAATGAGAACACACAGACACATAGAGGGGAGCAACAGACACAGGGTCCTACCAGAGGGTGGAGGGTGGCAGGAGAGAGAGGATCAGGAAGGATAACTAATGGGTTAGGCTTAATAAGTGGGTGATGAAATAATCTGTACAGCAAACCTCCATGGCATGAATTTACCTATATACAAACCTGCATGTGTATCCCTGACCTTAAAATAAAATTTAAAAAAAGTGGCTTTTGTTTATTGTTTTCTCCATGCCAGGCTTTGTGCTAAGCACTTATCTCCTTGGGTCCTCTCTTGGGTCCTCTTGGGCCCTATCAACCATCCGGTGAAGTACATGTCATTCCCATTTTATAGACAAAGACACTGAGGCACAGAGAGATATGACCTGCCTAAAGTCAAACAATTAGGAAATGACAGGGTTGGTAAAACCATTGTGTCTGGCACCAGAGATCTTGCTGCTACAAATATTAGGCCTTTCCTAAATCATTCTGTGTTGTACTTTTTTTTGGTAGTTAAACACATGATGAACATACACAGAGCTTATTATTATGGAAGCTTCTTCCTCTCCTTGGCCATCACATATTGTTGAGCAAAATATCATTCACTCAACAGGTATTCTGTTTGTTTTGTGTTTGTTTGTTTCCCAAATGCAGGCATATTAATTTGCCAGGGCTGCTATCACAAAATACCAGTCTGGGTGGCTTACCCAACAGAAATTTATTTTCTCACAGTTCTGGAGGCTGGAAGTCTAAGATCAAGGTGTCAACAGGCTTGATTTCTTCTGATGAAGGTGCCAGCACGGTCGGTTTCTGCTGGGCTTACAGACGGCTGCCTTCTTGCTGTGTCCTTATGTGGTTTTTCTTTTGTGTGTGCACATCCCTAGCGTCTCCATGTATGTTCAAATTCCTCTTCTTAGGGGATAGTTAATGGGTACAAAAATACAGTTAAATAGAAGGAATAAGACCTAACGTTCAATTAGCACAATAGGGTAACTATAGTTAAAAATAATTTGTTGTATATTTCAAAATAACTAAAAGAGTGGAATTGGAACGTTCCTAATACAAAGAAATGATAAATACTTGAGGTGATAGACATCCCAATTACCCTGATTTGATCATTACACTTCCAGCAGAAAGCTTCTAGCAGAATATCACATATGCTCCATAAATATGCACAACTATTATATATCCATAATAATTAAAAGTAAAACAATTTTAAAATTCCTCTTCTCATAAGGACAGTAGTCAGCTTGGATTAGGGCCCACCCTAATGGACTCATTTTAACTTAATCACTCCTTTAAAGTTTCTGTCTCCAAATACTCACGTGCTGAGGGTTAAGGCTTCAACATAGGAATTTTGGGGGGACATAATTCAATAATTCAGTCCATCACAGGGGGTCTCATATTTATCTCACTAAAACTGTCCTTTTGTTAGATTTGGTCTATAGCTCACTGAGAACTTTTTTTCCTGCACCTTTTAAAAAATAATTTCAACTTTTATTTTAGATTCAGGGGATACAAGTGCACGTTTGTTACATGAGTATATTGTATGATGCTGAGGTTTGGGGTACAGATGATCCTGTCACCCAGGTAGCGAGCACAGTACCTGATAGGTAGTTTTTCTTCCCATACTCCCCGCCCCAAGCCTCCTCTCTCTAGCAGTCTCCAGTGTCTATTGCTGTGCTCTGTGTGTCCATGTGTATCCAGTGTTTAGCTTCCACTCATATGTGAGAACATGTGGTATTTGGCTTTCGTTCCTGCATTATTAATTCACTTAGGATAATGGCCTCTAGCTGTGTTCATGTTGCTATGAAGAACATGATTTCATTCTTTTTTATGGCTGTGTAGTATTCCATGGCATATATGTACCACATTTTCTTTATCCAATCTACTGTTGATGACTGATAATTTTTTAAATGTTGATTTGTTCCTCAGCATTCTCATCATTTCTTCCAAATTTGTGCCATCTGAAACTCAGTGTGCATTCTGTCTATATCTCTTTCTTGTTATTAATAAAAATGCAGAAGAAAACAGAAGCAATCACAGAGCTCAGAAGTATGGAGCTAGACAACTTGATTCAGTTTGATGCCCTCTTGCTGCCTGTCTAATATCTATGGGTTTTTCTGATATCTCTTTACTGGCCATCTGTGGTTTGGTGCATGTGGCCATTCTCTATACACTGGTTTTGATTTAATAGATGAAATATCATTATTGTGTTTAGACCTGTTCTAATTAGAGCTTCATTTAATTTGGTGGTTGAATAATAGAAAAGCCATCAGATGAGAAATCAAACTTCCTGAATTCTAGTCCTGGTTTTATAATTATCTGTATCACGTCATCTCTTGAATTCTCAAGTTCCTCACCTGGAAAAATAGAATAACACCTGCCCTACTTTAGGCGTTAGAGGATTGGTATCAGACTCCAGTGAAATGTGTATGTAGAGCCTCTATAGGCTCTAAGGAGCAAATAAATGTTAACTATCCTGGTAGATTTTTCCCATTCACATCTTTTGGCCTATTCTCAGGCCAAATGGTTTTAGTACCACCAGAAGATGCTTAAAGCACCTACCTCTTTGAAGGTGGACTAGTCTCTCATCATTTCTTTGTTTCAAGACTCTTTTGTAGATCAATATAGTACAAATACGTTTTGGAAAAACTAAAGTAGTTAAAATATAGCTGCTCAAAAAATTCAGAGCCGACCTAAAATCATAAATCATTGACCTAGAGTATGTAGATTAAGTTTAGTTTCTTCAACCCAACATACTTAGGAAGGTAAGTCTGCTTCAGATCTTCTAAGCAAAACTGAAGACATATTTTAGAACATACCTCTCTATTAGCTGATAATCAATATATGGAATAAATACATTCTTAAAGCTTCCTGTAACGTGATTTTCTTAATACTCAAGGTTATTTTCCTACTGCTTTCTATTATAATATGTAATATATAGTCTTATGGAAGTTGTATGTTACACCATCACACTGTAAATAAGCTTGCTGAGTCATTTATCCATTCAGGATAGAGTCTAGGCTTCCTAAATTGTGTGGTGCTGCAGGTACACACCAGGAAGACTTACAGGGTGTTAGGGTAGAGAAGGAAGGTGAAGCGAGAACTTGCATTTATTGGACATCTACATGTCAGATCTTATGTGCTATTTGAATTCTCATTTAATTCTGACAACAATTCTGAGGTAGCCCAAATATAGCAGCTGAGAGGAGAGTATATATAACAGTTGGAAATGCCAGTGTACTGAAAATCAGCTTCCTAAATTTTGAACCACTTCTGCTAATTCTATTTGTAGAAAATGGCATTGAATTTTTTTGAAAATTAAGATTAAAAAGAAAAATCCTGCTTGGTGTTCAGGCGAAGGTAGTGACCTGGATAGTATATCAAGCTCATACCATCTGGTGGTTAATACTACTTTCTGTGGAGTTGTCATTATCATCCCAGTTTTTCAGATGAGGAAACTGAAGCCCAGAAATGCTAAATACTTGTTCCATGTCATACAACTGATCTGTATTGAAGATGGGATTCAAAGCTTTTTTGGACTTCTGAGTGATTATATTTTCACTCTGCTCTGGAAAATGCTGAACTAAGAGACTGAGATTATCTTCTCTGCTCTTGGATACAAATATATGACCTTGTCAGTCACTTAACTTCTCTAAATTCCAAGTTTCTTCACTATAGTAGGAGTATAATTTTAGCATGGATCAGATAAATACTCTTTTTCAGTCTTTGGAAAATCATGAAGTGCTATATAAATGTAAAGTAGTATTAAAAAAAAAGCCCTCTGAAACAAGAGTATATGTTAAATTCCTTTCCTGATTTAGGATGTTTAGAATCCAACAGTGCTATCCAATAGGACATTCTGTGATGGTGGTGTGTTCTATATCTGTGCTGTCCATTACAGTAGCCACTTGTCTGAAGTGGCTATTGAGCACTTGATGTGTAGCTACTGTGACCGAGGAACTAAAGTTTTAACTTCCCTGAGTTTTTAACTAATTTAAGTTTAAATTAAATTGCTGCATATTGCTAGCAATTACTGTCTTGGACAGTGCAGAATGCTAGATGGTTTCGCACAAAAATGTGGATTCTGAGCAATTAGTTCATTGTTGTCTATTCCGTGCGTGTCAATAATCCCTGCTGCTAGCGTTGGTAAACTGAAACGGGTGTTCAGTGTTCCCTTTGTCCTGATGTCTCCAAGCCATTTTAGATTTGTCAATTTAGTTTTTAGGAAACAGGATATTTTGAAATTTTCCTGACTCCAGGTGGACTTAATACATCAATTAATTAATATTTGTTGAATGAATGCACATAGTAGGTAGTTAGTATATGTTGTTACCCTCATCTCTGTTTGGGCCTTTCTTATCCGTATAAAATGGGAGCCATTGCAGGCTTACACTGAGGTTTAAAAGTGTCCAGTAAAACCTCAGCAAAGCCTCTGGTGCAGCAGGGCCTGTGTTAATGTGTGTTTCCGTTTTTCTTATCCTTGAGAGAAATTGTTGCTTGTAAAGAAAACAGCATTATATTCATGTAACTAGTCTGTGTGTCTAAGAGTCCATCACGGTTAGATCTTTTTGCCAGTTGTCATTCATTTCCTTGGTTCACACTTTGTAAGTTTAGCTCATCAGTTGTGATGATCTTTCATTGTGCAACTTAGTTTGCCGTTTGTCTTTGTGATTTTTAAAAATATGAAATGAGAAAGAATATTCTCTTCCCTCCACAGTGCCATCTTCCCCTACCCAATAAGTGACTCATGTAAAAATATATTTAATTGGGGGAATCTTAATTTCTGTAAATATAAAGAGCCCAACTGCTTTCACATTTCTAAAGACCACATGATTTTTAAAAAATACATTTTATAGTTAACTGGAAGAGGCGGCTACCTTTTCCCCCCTTATCCTCTCAGTGTGTGGGAAGTTGTGAATCAGCAGAGGTATAAATCTCCAGAAAAAACTTATATTCGGAAGTGGCTCTAGACATTCTTAGCTTTGTGACTCAGGAGGACATTTTTCTTCAGCATTATAGTTTTAACCACTTACTTTCTGCAAATGAAAAAGAAGAAACTGTACTAACTGAAGTGCAAACATACTTTTAAAAAGGGCATCTTTGACCTTCAGTCCAAATAGGCTGTCCTTAATAATTTATGGAAATTCCTATTCCATTGATATAGAAGGTAATGCTTTGATTGTATCCGGCTGACTAAAGAACAGTACATCTGCTTTATTCTAACTGATGTTTGGGAAGAGAACAAATTTTTCAGAGAACCTGAAGTCCTTAGGGCTAATTTTGCCTTTGATCTTATCACTTTGCTTTTCCTTTTTAACTCAAGGTTAATCTTAAATTCAGGTCCTCCTTTTTCCTTAGAAAGACCCTGTAATAATTTTCAAAGTAAGAGCATAAGTAATTTTTCAAAAGGTCATCATTATGAGAGCAACTTTAAGCGTTATGAAAGAAAATTAAAAATATTTTTCTGCATATTTCCTCCACCCTGACAAAGCAATTTTTATTTTAGTTCAGGCATTATTAACACAATTGAGCACAGCAATAAATTAGTCACTCTGTTTTAAACTAGTTTTTTAGTGAAAAGAAAAAGAGAAGTTATAGCAGTAAGCCACAATAGTTCTTTTCACAAAGAGAATCTTTAATCTAGATTAGCATTGGCCAGGCACGGTGGCTCACGCCTGTAATCCCAGCACTTTGGGACGCCAAGGCGGGCAGATCACAAGATCAGGAGTTCGAGACCAGCCTGGCCAACACAGTGAAACACTGTCTCTACTAAAAATACAAAAAGTAGCTGGGCATGGTGGCAGGTGCCTGTAATCGCAGCCACTTGGGAGGCTGAGGCAGGAGAATCGCTTGAACCTGGGAGGCGGAAGTTGCAGTGAGCAGAGATCGTGCCATTGCACTCCAGCCTGGGTGACAAAACGAGACTCCATCTCAAAAAAACAAAACAAAAAAAGAATAGATTAGAATTAGATTAGAATACCTACAATTAGGAATCTAAAAATTGTCATCACATAAGATTATTTTAGGTTGGGTGTGGTGGCTCACGCTTGCAATCCCAGCACTTTGGGAGGCCGAGGCAGGCAAATCACTTGAGGTCAAGAGTTCAAGACCAGCCTAGTCAACATGGTGAAACCCCATCTCTGCTAAAAATACAAAAATTAGTCAGGCAGGGTGGCATGGCATGTGCCTATAATCCCAGCTACTGGGGAGGCTGAGACAGGAGAATCGCTTGAACCCAGAAGGCGGAGGTTGTAGTGAGCTGAGATTGCACCACTGCACTCCAGCCTTGGTGACAGAGGGGGACTCCGTCTCAAAAAAAAAAAAAAAAAAAAGATTATTTTAACACACAAGCTTGTTAGAAGTTTTAATGAGTCATTATGATCTATGAGTATAAAGGAGAGAACATTAGAATAGATATTAGGAGAAGTGGATTTTTGTCTGAGCTCTAAAGTATTATGTTGCAAAGGATTCTATTTTGTACCTTTCTTTAGAAATATATATGCGGACTTTTGTATATGGATATAATAGTGCAAGGGGCCTCTTGTCATGCTCTTGGGATTGTGCTGTAGTATTGCTAATGTTGTTCCTATCCACCTACACGTCCTCTTACGTGTTTTTCATGGAAGCCAAGGGCAGGCATTTCTCTTTCCTTCGGGGCATGAGGTGTACTAAGTGTGAGCATGTTAACTTTCATCCCTCTGGCTTATCAACTGAATGAATGATATAGCAAGTGCAATTGCCACAGAGTTTGTACCCAATAATGGCCCCAAAGGGTTACACATGGCTGCTCCTTGACCCAGTAAAAGGCAGTTATAAAAATTCATCAGTCAATTGGAAGCTGTTAAAAGTCATTTCTCAATGAGTCATTTGTCACGTTAACAAGATGAGTTAGGGACAAGTGAAAAATGTTTGTTATTTTTACAGCAACTACATTTTTTTTTTTTTTTTTTTTTTGAGATGGAGTCTCGCTCTGTCACCCAGGCTGGAGTGCAGTGACACGATCTCGGCTCACTGCAACCTCTGCCTTCTGGGTTCAAGCAATTCTCTGCCTCAGCCTCTCAAGTAGCTGAGATTACAGGTGCCTGCCACCACACCTGGTAATTTTTTTTTGTATTTTTAGTAGACAAGGGGTTTCATCATCTTGGCCAGGCTGGTCTTGAACCCCTGACCTCATGATCCACCTGCCTTGGCCTCCCAAAGTGCTGGGATTACAGGCGTAAGCCACCGCGCCCGGCCTACAGCAACTAAATTTTAACAGATGAGCAAAAAGTTGTCACCGAGCACTTGAGAACAGCAGTTGTGTTATTTCAAAGCTAACAATTCTTGCTTCCTTTAGGAGTGCTTATGAATGCCTATCATTCAAATATCTTTCTAGTTACAGTTCCCCAAAGCTTATGTGGAAAACCAACCTCTGCTATTTATGTGCAGCTGGAAAATGGAGGATGTAAGAGTAGAGCCCAGAGAAATCTTGCCTGGATTTTATTCTTTGCGCAAGTTATTTAGCCTTTCTGGGCATCACTTTCGTCATCTGTAAAATGAAGCAGTTTTTAGATAATCCCTTAAGATCACTTCTGCTCTAAATTTCTGTAACTTATGAAACCAATGGCGTTAAGAAAGTGGTAAAATCTCAATGTCTTCCTGTTGATCTTGAAATCAGGGGAAAGGGCATTTGTTTGTAATATACTTTAATCAAAAAATAATATCTCTAAACTACTGAATTGTAATATACTTGTTCTAGGCTTTGTGATACATAAATTACACGCTCCTCATTTCTGCCTGATATGCATATTAAGTTCACCTTAATTAGCAATTTAGTTTAAAAGCTTTTATTAGATAATTGCTCACAGTTTCAAGTCCTTATCTATGGAAAGGCTATTGACCTGTTTTCTATTGGAAATAAGTCTTGTATATAAGCTTTTTGTAATGATGAGATTCCGAGTCTACAGACATGTAGACATTCTAAAGAAGGTATGACCCTTTTCTTCCTCCCAACACCACTCTTACCACATGAATAAATATATCCTTCCAGTTTAATACTCTAGAAATCTTGTTTTATTTTCTTTAAAAGGTATTGGATTGAAGTTTCTGAGGAAGCCACTGGTTGTATGCTGCGGTGCTATAACAGTTATTTGTTACATTTAGTTCCATGGTGAATGGATAAGAGATAATTCCACTATATTTAAAAAGGTAGTTTATTTGCCGGGTTTTATGTGTTTGTACAATTATGAAGGGGTTTTCAGCATTGAGATAATGCATCCAACAGTTAAAATTATTATAGACAGCTTTGTCATATCTATAGTTGTACATAAGCCAAGATCCCCTTGGGGATGGCTAGACAGCCAGACACTACCATGCTGGCTGAACAAACGTTTTGTGCTTTCTCTGAAATGGCTGGTTACTAGGAAATATTGAGACTGCTCTATCACTTGCAAGATAAACTGTGGCGAGAGAGTTATCAGGTTAATAAACAAAGGTCTCAGATACAGGCCCTGAGATGAAAGGTTAAGAGGCAGGACTTACGTAGCAAGTTTACTTGGTTATAACACTCAGGTCTGTTAAAGAAAACCATTCTTGTGCAGTATTTAAGATCACAGGTTATGCTAAGTGCTGTGCCCTGGAGGACAATACCTTTTATTGATTAGTATTTATTTTGACCTTGAATAAGCAGATCATGTATGTGAACAATTCTAGACCATGTCATCATTGGTAAATGAAATTGTGATTTTCGTAAGTACTTCATTAGTTCTTCCTCCCAAAGCCCTAAACCTTCCTCGGTCAAGTTTCATATGCTATCTTAGTTTCTGTGTGGGGAACGATAACCTTCCTAAATATTTAGAAAATTTTAAAAAACTTCTAACTGAAATCTGTCCTACTTTAGCAGAAATCCCTATTTTCTCTCTTAAGAGCTTAAGGATCTGCAACACTATAACATTATTTTTTATTTTTGGTGGAGGGCATCTCCTCATCCCCTACCTTGATTTTTTAAAAAAGGGTGATAACTTTTGAAATGATATCTATGTCTCTAAATAGTTAAGAAGTTGCCTCCCATTCAGGTATTTTCCCCCATCTCTGAGAACTGGGAATTGGCTGCACTGGCTACTAGATTGGAGCTGGCAATTTCTACATTTCTTCTTAATCTTCCACTGCAGTGTATCAAGGATGCACACAGTATTACTTAGACCAACATTCAACCTTTGTAACTGCAAACATAAGGACAATTTATACATCTGTTAATTGTGGTTTCCTTTTGTCAACACACCTATCAGTGTGTATCCGTTGTAGAAGCCAGACAGAACAACAGCCCCAGTTTTGCATAATGAATTTCTTGTTAATGAAAAAAAGACCTAATTTGATTAACACAAATTTATTACATTCCAGAGTTTCAGGAACCTAATTTTTGCAAAAAGCTAGGTATAAGGAATAGTTTTGGACATTAAACTGTCCATTGTTCAGAGTTTAATTAGTGGTCAACTGTGTTTTGAACATCTGCTCTTTCTGTGTGGTCTAAAGGAGGCAGATGCTATCCCAGACTGACAGATGAGGAGTCAGATACAAACATGTCAGGTGATCTGTTAGAGCTCACCAAATATTGACGGTGTTGTGCTCCTTTCCTTTCCCCAGCCTCCCTTGCAGTTAGGTTGAAACCATATGAATGGTTTTCATTAGGCTGGTGAAATGTGAGCAGAAGTACCACGTGTGTCGCTTTTGTGCTAGGACATCTAAAACCTCTACTTCCTTCTCTATTTCTTTTTTCCAAGAGTTCTAGATGGCATAGGTATGAAATAAGAGAAGGTGATATGGGACAGAAATACATTTTTACTAGGCTAAGCTACTGATATTTGGGGCTTGCTGTTGCAGCAGCTAGCATTAATTATGCTGACTAATATAAAAGGTGATATTCCTAATGTTATAAAGTTATGGCAGAAGCTGGGGCCATTATGTAGAACAGAGAATCACAAAGATCACAAAGCTGACTTAGAATCAGAATCACTGGGGGAGCTTTAAGAAAATTCACATTTCTGGGACCCATGTAAGATTTACTAAATGAAAACTTGAGGGTAGGACCTATGAATCAATATTTTTGTCAAGTTCCCCAAATGATTCTAAATCATTTCCTTCTATTCTAAACTCATGCTCTTTAACATCAAAGTCTCTTTATTTTCTGGGAAGGTGAAATGGAAGACTAAAAGAATCAGAGGCTTGGAAGCTAAAACAGGGATTGGCAAACTATGACCCCAAGAGCCAAATATAGCCTGTAGTCTGTGTTAGTAAATAAAGTTTTATTGGAGTACAGCCACATCCATTTGTTTACACAAATGGTGTAACATTTGTGCCTGTGGCTGCTTTCACTACAATGGTGGCAGAGTTGAGTAGTTGTAGCAGCAATCTTACTACCCTGGCTCTTACAGAAAAAGTTTTCAGACTCCTATTTCTGTGCTTGAGAAAAGGCATGACTTGATTTGACCCCACCCGTAACTGGGAGACTCAAATTCTTCACGTTTTTGACAGGTGTAAGAAGGTCCTGTCATGGGAAGTGATTTAACTTTTGAATCAGCTGCATATTATAGTATTACCGTGATCTGTGGAAGAGTTTAAAGTCATGCAGACTCCCTTAGTGTCTTGTAACCTGTCAAACTACCAGAAGCACAACCACAGTAAGATGATTGTTTCAATGGAATCTAAAAAAGTTGGATGATGTTTACAATGAAAAAAATTACAGTTTCCAAATATATCTGGATTCTTGCAGTTCTTTTTTACTACAAATGAAAATAGGAAACAGGTTAATATTTAATGGTAATTAAGTCACATTCAGGTACACATTTTCTTTAAAATCTATCTTTAATTCATGCTCAATTTATATAAAGTGCTTGGCACATTCCAAAAATTTAAAAATAATCTATATTTAAATATATATGTACATTTAAATATATATCTTTAAACACACAAATTTAGATATAAATTTTAAAGCTGTCAGGACCAGAAAATTCAAATTTGAAGTGCAATTCTGGGGGATGGCTATTTAAACCAGCTCCAAATGCATATCTAAGCTGAAGGTTTTTTTAGCTTAGTGCATCATCACTGTATACAGCCCTTCCCTCCTTTCCCCTTCTATCACCCCAGTAAAATACTCTTTGAAGGACTACCAATCAGAAACCTAGTGAATCATAAAGAGAAACTGAATACTCTTGCTTTTTAGTAAACAAGAGGGGAAGAAAAGAGGAATAACCGTATGTTTGGATCACAAAGAGCCTCATCTGGTTATGCTTGAGGCCCTCAGATGAAATTCGGATAAGCTCCACTGTAGGGCAAATGCTGAGGTCAGAATAGAATGTGGTTCTTTCTCACTTTGAAGGACAAAGTTATCTATAAGCTCTGCTCCCTCACTAGTTTAATTTATATAACTTGTTAGAGCTAGAGAAGAAAGAAAAACCAAAGCAAAATGTACAATTTCATTATAATCCCTAATGGAAATAATTGGTAACATGTGTACCTAATTTTGGTTCTTCACTCTTCTATTCACTTGTTACTGGCTAATTGAGAGTGGCAGTCCCAATTAAACAGATCTTGGTAGCATGTAATGGCTAATTGTGAGCAGATTAGAAGCCTTCTTTGTCTTTGCAACTTTGAAAATGTCTCTTAACTCTCCAGGGCATGTCTGCTTGGGGTTGAAGTCATAACCTGGTATCAGATTATTTAAATTCAAGAAGGTCCTTTAATATTATGGTTCAAATAAATGAATTTGCACCTCATGTCACATGTTTAGCAGATGACTGAGACCATGTGCTCTTTATCCCACTTAGTAGAGAATTATAATGTGTAAAGGATTTAAATAAGGCTATAACCAGCCTTGCAGCTAGGGGCAAAAAGTATTGTGGTAAATGTCGCAGGCTAGAATAAGAAGTATGGTTATTTGGGCCATTGCAGTGACTTCTGATTTAATTCACGTAATTTTTTCTTAAAGGAATTCATGCTTCTCTTCTCTCTACTTGTAACTCCACAGCTTTATTCCCAAAAAGTCATTGATTTATGTGGTTACTATTACCAAATGACTGGGCAAAATAATATGTCTCTTGAAATGCTCTGGCTAATGGGGTCCATGAAAAGGATTATGAAAGTCTAATATGGATGAATGGACATGTTATCTGCTGTAACAATCTCTGTGATATCCCCAAGACAGTTTTCTAAGCATTGTGGAAGCTAAAAGATAGAATATACTGGCTAGGGTTTTATCCACAATTCTCATTAATAGAAATAGGAATTGTGTGGATGAGAACCATAGCCCCCTTGGTGAGCGTCATGCACCAAGCAACACTTTTCAGATGATTTTCCATTTCCCTTTCCTTTATCTCAGAACCAAATGAAAATTTTATGAAAGTCATCATTTCACTTTGAAATCACTTATGGTTAAAGATGGACCTGGATAATTGGGAAAATTAGCATAGTCCATTTCAGGATGCATATCCGAATTTCTTTTCCATCTTTATCAACATCTTTCCTTTTGACTCACTATGAGAACAGTATCCAGGGAGGTGAGTCACCAGGTCTGGCAAATTATTTAGCCAGATTCTCTACATCTCTTCTGTTTTGACTTCAACTTCCACTTTGTCTCCTTTGGCTTTCTCAGCTTCATTTGCTATATGCATACGGCAGAATAAAAGTGACACATTTCCTCAAAGGGTCAGAGGAATTAGAATTAAGAATCATAGGACAGTTTTCTGCCATTATTTGTAATTTTTGAAATTACTTTTGGGTCTGTAGACCTGAAAGGAAACACAGAAGATCAATCTATCAATCTATTAGTTGTACTACAGGTTCTGTTGTGAATAATGGTGACCTCAAAATATCATTGGCTTATACAAGATGTATATTTATTTTTCTCTCATATAAAGGCATAGAAATAGAGGCTGAAATGATGGCTTCCCAGTCATCCAGAACATGTTGCTTCCAACTTTCCATTTTACCAAGGTTGGTGAACTAGGTACATGACCCTTATCCTCATGGATGGGGCATTAGTCCTTACATCCAAATTCTATGCAGCAGGACAGAGAGATGGGGAAGAAGGACATGTGTCCTACCTTTAAGAACACATCTCAGCAGTTATACACATCATGTCTGCTTACATCCTATTGGTCAGAGCTTAATTAAATGGCCATATTATAGCAGAGGAGGCTGGGAGATATCTTTTGTTTTGGCAGTCACATACTCAGCTAAATTGTGGGGGTCTTGGAGAAAGTGCAAAACAAATAGAGATATCCAATAATCTTTACCATGATTGATCCAGGAGGAAACCTAGATATCTATGTGTATCTTCTTTCCACACTTAAAATACACTCACCCCTTTCCTGGGGAGACAACTCAAAATCCCACCTAGTTATTGCAACGACCTTTAATTCCAGGATCTCTGGGTGATGCTTGGTCTCTTCTACTGGGTCAGAGTAGAGCTCTGTTCAGGTCCATAATTTTCTGGCCCCATCTCATCTAATATGCTTCAGTGGAGTTGTAATGTAATAACTGCTGCAAAAACTCCCATTTGGGAAAAGGCACTGAAATACTTACCAATAATTGAGCTGTAGCAGTTATCAGATCATTGAACCAGAATTGGGAAGAAGTCTGGTCCTGGTGAAGGAGTAAATTCTTGGGCTTGGTGCATCTAGAAGCTCTTGGCTCTATGCTGGGAGAAGCTGTCTTCTCCCATTATCCTGTCTGATCACATCTGAAGCAGGCCTTGGACATTTTGCCTTCTTTTTCAGCCTCCTTTCTGGAAGTGGAGGATCTGGGTTTCAGGGTTTGTTTTAGGGCTCGAGTGATCATAATCTTTATCAGGACAGGCTTGTGGTTTCTCTGACAATGCAATTCCCTCCCCAAATTAGTAAGTGTCTGGTCTATTTGTTTCTGGTTGGTACTCATTTGAACAATGAAACCTAAGGACTCATTTCCACATGCTTTTTTAAAACTAAAGACTCTTGCTTTCACTTTTTGACCCCTGTGCCCTGTTTACCATTCTGCCTACCTGTATGAGTTTGCTGGGGCTGCCGTTAAGAAAGGACCACAGACTTGGTGGCTCAGACAACAGAAATTTATTTCCTCGTAGTTCTGGAGGCTAGAAGTCCAAGATCAAGGTGTCAGCAGGGTTTATTTCTGCTGAGACCTCTTTCCTTCCTTGTAGATAGCCATTTTCTTCCTGTGTCTTCATACGGTCCTCCCTCTGTGTGTATCTGTGTCCGAATCTCCTCTTCTTAAAAAAACATCAGTCATATTGGACTAGAGCCTGCCCTAACGACCTTGTTTTCACTTAATTACCTCTTTGAAGATTCTGTCTCCAAATTCAGTCACATTCTGAGGTACAGGGGTTAGGACATCAACATGAATTTTGGGAGAACACAATTCAACCCACAACACCACTCCTTCTGGTTTTCTAGAAAATAGGCTTAGATGGGAAAGCAACACCTTGAATATGATTTTTTTCTGCTAGGCTGGTTCCCATTGTCTGGTGGAAAACTCTCCTATGATGAAGGCTGAAAATAGGATTTATTGCCTGCTAAGTCTACCATTCTCTTTACATAGGGTTCAGGGTGAGTACAGACAGAACCAGTTAGCATTGCTATTCTTAAAAGGCCCCAAATTTAATAGGCTTGTCTAACAACTTAGACTGAAAACCCTGGGCAAGAGTATATCCACCATTTCTGCCACTGGTTAGCTCTAGCTGGAGCTAATATTTTTCGTAATTCTTTAAGTGCAAGGCAAGAATGAAAACTTCAGTCTGTGCTCCTGGGTTGCAGTTCTAAAGCTTGGCCCAAATAAACTGTCTACTTATATTTAAAAACAACAAAACAAACAAACAAACAAACAAAACATGCTTGAGAGCCAGTTAGACAATGTTGGGTGAGAACCAACATTTTGAATTTATAAACCATGCAGCTTAGAGCTATAGGTTGGGTTGGCTGGATTGAATGGGAAACAATTTTATCAAATGTGCTGTCTCATAATATGGGGCTTCAGCTGGCTGGCCTGCAGCGTCTGTATGCTTGCTGCTTGATCTCACGCTTTTTAGCCAGTGTTACACATTCAATCTGTTTGGCTATGACTAGCAGAGATTCAAAATAACAGTGGCTTAAACAAGATAGAAGTTTTCTTTCTCTCTCACTTTAAAGTCACGATGCAGGCCATTCAGAGCTGATAATGGCAGTGCCATACTACACATATTTGGGATCCAGGCTGCTTCCAACTTTCCTCTTCACCATGTCTACAGTATGGTTTTTACTGGCATGGTTTCAACTGGTATCCCAGCCATCACATCCATATTTCAAGCAGCAGGATGGATAAAGGACACATATCAGAAGTTGTACATACAAGTTCTGCTTACATCCTGTTGACCAGAACTTGGTCACAATGGGAGGGAGGGGGCCTGGGAAATATGATTTTATTTGGGGTTGATAAATTTTGGAGATTCTTATCATCATGGAAGAAGGGAGACTAGATATTGGAGGATAACAAGAGTCTTTCCTACAAGTAGAAAAATTTGCTTTCTCTAATTCTGCCGCCTAAAACTTTTGCACGCTTTCCTCAGCTATAGAACACTAGCTATTGGCCAGGTATGGTGGCTCATGCCTGTAATCACAGCACTTTGGGAGGCTGAGGCAGGCGGATCACGAAGTCAGGAGATCGAGACCATTCTGGCCAACATGGTGAAACCCCATCTCTACTAAAAATACAAAAAGTAGCTGGGTGTGTGGCACGTGCCTATAGTCCCAGCTACTCAGAAGGCTGAGGCGGGAGAATTGCTTGAACCCGGGAAGTAGAGGTTGCAGTGAGCTAAGATTGTGCCACTGCACTCCAGAGCCTAGGCAACAGAGCAAGACTCTATCTAAAAAACAAACAAACAAACAGACAAACAGACAAACAGAAAAACCAGTAGCTATTGATGTTCACTATGTGGCTCTTAGGGAATAGGCAGAGTCTGAAATAGTTCTGAACTCTTTAAAAATCAAATTGTACTCAGCGTTATCCTAGGGTATATTTTGTGGTGTTTTAAATCCAGCAAATCAATATTGAATGTATAATAATAACAAACAAAAATAAATATTAGCTATTAAGTGCTTATAATTTACAAGGTACTATGCTAAGCACTTTATGTACATTTTTTCACTTAGACTTCACCAGAATCCTGAAAATGGGTCTTATTAGTACCATTTTACGGATCAAGACACTAAAGATCAGAGAGATTAAGTAATTTGCTCAAGATCACATAGCTCTTAAGTGATGGAGCTGATATTTGCTACTGGTCTGACTGGCTCTAAAGCTTGTTATATCTACCATCCGTGTATTTTGAGAGCAGTGGTTCTCAACTAGGAGGAATTTTGCTTCCCAGGGGCATTTGACAATGTCTGGAGACATTTTTGACTGCTACAACTAGGGGGATGCTACTGGAGTCAAGTGGGTAGAGGCCAAGGAGACTGCTAAACAGCCCACAGTGCACAGGATGACTCCTCTAAATAAAGAGTTATCTGGCCAAAACATCATTGGTGTCAAAGTTGAGAAACACAGAAATTAGGCCTTACTACTTACAGTATGGGTACATGCCTTGGCCCTCACTAAATTATAGCAGGTGATTTGTATCCATTTAGGTTGCTAATCTCTGGAAATAGGGAACTTCTGTTCTTGTGTTAAAGAAATACATTTTTCTTAGTGAATAAGGATTAGTTCTTTGTTTTAGACTGGAGCTGATTTACATTTTGTGAAAAAAGAGTAAGATTTTGAAGGTGTGGGAGCAGGGAAATTTGCAGAGAGATGTATAAAACATTTGAAAATCAATTATTTTATATATTGTTGTACTTAAAAAATTTTTTTTTTTCTTGAGACAGGGTCTTGCTCTGCCTCCTAGGCTGGAGTGCAGTGTCATGATCATGGCTCACTGCAGCCTTAATCTTCCGGGCTCAAGCAATCCTCCCACTTTAGCCTCCTAAGTACCTGGGATCAGAAACGTGTGAATAAAACTTTCATCTTGGTAGGGTTTGGATATTGGTCCCCTCTAAATCTCATGTTGAAATGTAATCCCCATTAGTGGAGGTGGGGCCTGGTGGGAGGTATTTGGATTATGAAGATGGATCCCTCATCAATGGCTTAGCACCATCCCCTTGGTGATGAGTGAGTTCATATTAGATATGTGTGTGGTACCTCCTCACACTCTCTCTTACTCCCTCTCTTGCCGTGTGATGCACCTGCTGCTTCTTCACCTTCTGCCATGACTGTAAGCTTCCTGAGGCCTTCGTCAAAGCAGATACTGCTCAGCTTTTGGTGCAGCCTGCAGAACCATAAGCCAATTAAACCTTTTTCTTTATCAATTACCCAGTCTGGGGTATTCCTTTATAGTAATGCAAGAATGGCTTAATACACATCTCAATTTAAAAAAATGAGATAAATGATTAATCCACCATCTTTTTTGAGAAGAGACATGGCTGTACATAATAGATATATTCAGAACATCAGCCAACATTTGATACTACTCTTAGACTTTTGGTTGTATGGATTTTAAGTACTGGAACTACTTTGACACCAACAAGATCAACTTTTCTTTAAACAGGCATTTTCTAAGGACTTAAAGTGAACATACCTTGTCTTAGGCAATCAGGGTAGAGATTACTATGATTTATTTACCCTTAAGGAAGTTATGGTTTATTGGGGTGAAATGATAAGCAAACCAGTATTCCTGATATGAGGGGATTGAAGAATTCAGTGGTGATTCATTGATGATAGAGTGGGATACAGAGGCAGAGATGGGATTCTATGGGTTCATAGGGGAGAAAACTTCTGTCTCCATGGAGGAGGTGGAGTAGGCAGTGAAGGTGAGATTTTAGTCAATCCTTAAAGATGATCAGGGTCTGCATGGCAGGTAATAAGAAGATGGGGAGGTTGGAAAGGGAGGGAAAAGCCCAGGCTACTTAGAACAACTGCACAGTTTTTGCTGAAAATTCAACTTACATGCTGAAGCAGGTCTGCTTCTCCCCAGAGGAGGTGGTACCTTTTTCTTTGGGCAAAATTTCCTTCCACTTTCTGGTTCTGGCCTCTAGGACTGTGATATGGTTTGGCTCTGTGTCCCCACCCAAATCTCACCTTGAATTGTAGTAATCCCCATGTCTCGTGGGAGGGAACCAGTGGGAGATAATTGTATCACAGGTACGTGTTTTTCTGTTCTCGTGGTAGTGAATAAGTCTCACAAGATCTGATGGTTTTATAAAAGGGCAGTTCCTCTGCACACTCTCTCTTGCCTGCTGCAATGTAAGACGTGTCTTGCTTCCCCTTCGCCTTCCACCATGATTGTGAGGCCTCCCCAGGCATGTGGAACTGTGAGTCAATTAAACCTCTTTTCTTTATAAATCACCCAGTCTTGGGTGTGTCTTTATCAGCAACATGAGAACAGACTAATAGAGATTGTATTTTTCTAGAGGTGGGGGACTACTAAATATTTGCACTATTTTTTTTTATAGCCACAAAGAGGACTTGGTTCTGACACTCTAGATGTTGAATGCATCTCTTGCAAAGCCATGGAAAAGTGAACTGGGATGACATAGCTTTTATGGCATGAAATGAAGCTTATGGAGTTGCTGACACACTTTATTACCTCTGTTTCAGGAAAAGCCCTGGTGTCTCTGTGGAAGATTGATGGGCTGATGCTGGGGGAGATGAGATTGGAGTCAGGGGTTCATTGTCATGTCATTCTGGAGCAAATTTAAGTTAGCATAAGTGTAATAAAGCCATAATTAGCTTTAATCCTTTGAAACTAACATTAATGGGGAGATCATCTGCTATAAACATTTTACTGGCAGCAGGATATGAATCATAAATAATCCAAGTTTAGAGGGAACAGCCACCTTATCCAAATACCCTTTTGGCACAAAAAGTCAATAAAGTGACACATGCATCTCTTTTAAAGGTTATATAGAGGGCTCTTTCAAAGACAGTTTACTTTTTCCTTTACAAAATTTAACTTTACAAGATGTCTTCAGAATCTTTATTTTCCTGTAACTTTTGAGGAGAATTGATCATTTACTAAATTTGGGTGTAAAATAAAAACAAAATTAATATGATTCTGTGATATCT
Source organism: Hylobates moloch (assembly GCF_009828535.3). Classification (NCBI taxonomy): domain Eukaryota; kingdom Metazoa; phylum Chordata; class Mammalia; order Primates; family Hylobatidae; genus Hylobates; species Hylobates moloch. The sequence goes on along the minus strand of NW_026652287.1, from coordinate 89,000,981 downwards.
GTGATGTTGGAATTTTTAAGAAATCTCAGTAAGCAGTAGTTTCATAAACTCATTGACTCTTTAAATTAGAAAAGATCTTAGAAATAATATCTCTCAACTTCCTAATTTTACAAATAAGAAACTTGAAGTCCAAAGACATTACAGAATTTTCCTAAGTCTATGTAGTTAGCTATTGGCTGATCTGGGATCTGAAGTGAATTTTCTGGCTTCTTAGTCTAGGATTTACTCCATCAGAAAATGAAGGTCTCCCCCGCCCCCACTCCAAGAATTTTCAAAACTGGCAGTGATGTGTTTATTTTAATTTCACAGCAAATTCCCCAGTTCCTCTGTCAAGCAGTACAAGGGATATGCTTCCTTATTTGTATCAATTTTAAACAAGTGATAGGGACTGATCTTTGGTTTGCTTGTGTTTTGGTGGTTTCCTTTTTATTCTTGTAGGATCTGGAGATTCTGGTGTATTCTCTTGTTCTTACTGGGAAAAAACACAGAAAACTCTCTCTGCTTTGCGAAGTGTGGAGGTTCTTCCCAGATGTATAGTCAAGGAACAGAACAATTGTTAATAAAAACATTCATGAGATTAGGACAAACTCTATTAGCTTAGTGAATGAGTACTTAATGATAAAATATTCTAGATTTCTTGCAGAAGTAAAATATATATGAAGCTCAGACAATGAAAAAAGTAACATATTAAAGTCTCTCAAATAGGTTGAAAAAGATTTACAAAATGGCATCTGGTAAACTCATTCTTGACTGCAAACAGGAATCATTATTATTTGGCCCCAGAGATATTTTCTCACAGTTAAATGTGGCGGGGAGGGAGGTGGTGGTGTCTCTTCATCTGATCTGGTGTTTTATAAACCATAAACTCTGCGTCAGAGTGGGGCTCTTTCTTCTTTTGGAGTTCTCCAGGCTAGCTCAGGCTTGTTCAGGGGGTCCTCCCCATAACTTCTGAATTTTTAAAACATTGAGGCTAAGTGCTGTCATTAATCCAACACAGCTCTACTCCAACTCTTTTCTGGGTCAGCATATTCAGATTTTCCCAGATGTAGCTTGGCCTCAGCAAGACTCGATGACTGAAGTTTCTGTTGTATAAATATGAAAGTTTGTACTTACTGCCTCAATTTATGTTTCTAGGGTCTTTATACCTTGCGTTTGATTCATAACTACTACATCAACTCTCAGATTAAACGGTATCTTAAATGGTCTTTTAATATAAAGTTAAACCATTTAGATAAGTTTCCCTCTTTAATTCTGTGAAGCAGATACTGGTTATGGTCATGCCCACATATTCTTATCACCTTCTTCCTGAGTTTTTGCTGAGCACATGGTTTCCCAGCATGACTCTGTATTTCCCAGTCTTCCTAATAGCTGTATGTCCTTGTGACTAAATTTGGGTTTGTGATCTGAAGTATGGTGACTCTTATGGGCTGTGCCCCTAGAAAGGCATATGGTGTGCTCAATGACTCTTTCTGCCCTTTCTCACTGGAGTTGCCCAGGACCCAGAGATTAAAGCCTTATCTTGAGAATGACAATGCCGTCCTATCAGCCTAGCACCACTTACCTCTGAGCAATTATGTGAGAAAGAAATGATTTCTGTCTCAAGACATTGTATTTTGAGTCTTTTTGTCATGTTACTAAGCCTTGTCCTAATTAATGTACCTTGCTAGTGTGTTTTAAACCATTCCAAATTCATTCCTGAATAAAGTAGAAGCTGTGGAGATGTTTGTTGAAAATATAAGGAAATTCTTTGATAAGGAACGTGGTTCCCTTCAAGAGTATGTCTAAATGACAGAGCTGTTCTTAGCACAACTACTGAATGAGAAACTTTATAAAACTGTCACATACTTGGCAGAAGTTTGTTCACCCCCATCCAGTTCTGTCTTTGGAGAATTTGTTGCCTGAAAATAAAGCAAGCTGTGATGTGGTTTTGTTAGGTACTGAGGGATAAACCTTCGGTAGTTGTAAGAGTGTCAGCTGACAAAGCAATGTGATAACTTAGGCTTCTGAAAACTGTAGTATGTTCGGAAGCTAATTTGGGAGACAACAGGATCAACCTTTAGAATATCCATAGTGTGCCAAATACTGAACGGAGCCATCTCATTTAATCCTCACTACAGCCCTGTAACGTTGATGTTTTTATACATTGTTGGCAGATGATGAAACACACTAGCAGAGAGTTTAAAGACCTGTTCAAGGTAACACAGTAAGAAGAAAAGCTGAAACTTGCACTCGGGTCGTTGTAGTTCCAAGGTTTATGCTTTTTCTAACAGTGGTGACAATCTTTGGAAGTAAAATAATCCCCTGAATGGGGACAATAAAAACTAAATTTGCTTGATACCCAAGGAACTCAGCAAAATATGCCATCTTTTTGGTCTTCAACCCCACTCTGGTTTTCATGCTCTATTACTGGCATTACATTCCTATACTTTAATTTCATATAGTAGTTCATCTTGATATGCAGAGATATAAGGATAATTTGGGACCTTGAAAAATCATTCCTCCAATAACATTGCCTTTAGGCAGAACTGTACCAAAATGACCTCTCATTTTAAAAGTCAGTTACAGGCTCTATCAGAAAGTGATTTAATTTTTTTTTCATAACCTTCACTGAATAGAAACTCTTCTTTCTATATGACATAAGTCCTTTGTGCTGTAATTCAGATTCATACCATGGCTGTCTTGCTGAGTGAAGAAGAACAGAAATACTATTAGTCTTTGTTTAAGAGTTCTTTCTCTTTTAGAAACTAATTTGTCACATTACTCCTTTTTCCCTCTTTGGAATAATAATCCAAGTTCCTTTAACCTGTCCTCATCTGCTTCATTTTAAATCTTTGTGAGTTGTCTTGGACATACGTCTTCAAGTTTTTCATTTTTAATTTGTGGTACCCCAAACTGGGGCAGTGTCAATAGATAATATTGATTACTTTCTAAGTGCACATCACTGTGCTGAGTGTCATTGTAGTGTGTTGTCTCATTTAATCCTCACTACATTCTGTAAGCAAAGTGCTATTATTAGCTCTGTTTTATAACAGAGGAAACAGACGCTTAGAGAGATTAAGTGCTGTATGTGCTAAAGAATAAGATGAGATAGTTTCCAAACCTATTTCCCAGGAATGAAGGGGTCACCTTATATTGCAGTTCAATCTTTATAAAGTCTCTCAAATTATGGGGCATGTATTCAACTTCTAAAACCACGTAAGCCTGAGATGACCTCAGATGATTCTGTTCTCAAAAGCTTATAGAAGCGACCTGCAGAAACCCTAAAAAAGGAGGCCAAGAAATTTGACAAGACTGGGCATGATGGCTCACGCCTGTAATTCCAACACTTTGGGAAGGTGAGGCAAGCGGATCACTTGAGGTCGGGAGTTCGAGACCAGCCTGGACAACATAGTGAAGTCTCTTCTGTAGGAAAAATACAAAAATTAGCTGGGCATGGTGGTGCATGCCTGTAATCCCAGCTACTTGGGAAGCTGAGACAGGAGAATTACTTGAGTCCAGGCGGTGGAAGTTGCAGTGAACTGAGATCGTGCCACTGCACTCCAGCCTGGGTGACAGAGTGAGACTCTGTCTTAAAAAAAGAAAAGAAAAGAAAAGAAATTTAGAAATTTGACAGATTTATTCATTATTCTTGGGAGTGGAGTGGTGACTCCACAATTGCAACAATTGGATGTCATCATAAACAGCCTTTAAAAAGAGGATTTTCTAAAGCAATATATTAGTTATCATATTATACTAAGTGGATACAACAGCACAAACTAGCACCTACAGGACAAATGAACAAAGAAATTGTCTTAATGTTATATGAATGGGTGTTCATGGTTCAGAATAAAATTTCTTTTTTATAATACTTTAAAAAAATTTCAACTTTTATATTAGATTCAGGAGGTATGTGTACAGGTTTGTTACATGGGTATATTGCCTGATGCTGAGGTTTGGGGTATGATTGATCCTGTCACCCAGGTAGTGAGCATAGTACCCAATAGGTAGTTTTTCAGTCCTTTCCCCCTACCTCCCTCCTCCCTGTAGTAGTCCCCAGTATCTATTGTTCCCAACTTTATGTCCATGATTACCCAATGTTTAGCTCCCACTTATAAGTGAGAACATGTGGTATTTGGTTTTCTGTTCCTGTGTTAGTTTGCTTAGGATAATGGCTTCCAGCTGCATCCATGTTGCTGCAAAGGACACGATTTTGTTCTTTTTTATGGCTGCAGAGTATTCCATGGTGTATATGTACCACATTTTCTTTCTCCAAGAGGATAAAATTTCTGATGACAGCACTAAACAACCCATGTGAAAATGAAGATGATTTGTGAAGACTGTCAGGTGACACTAATGTCAATGCCATATATTAAGAATTAGAAGAAAACTTTTATGAAATATGAGGGTGACAAAAATTTCTAAATTGATATTTTACATGATTTTAAATATCTATAACTAAATTAATAAATTATTATAAATAGACTTTTGATTATTTTATCTCTATTTCTAAAAGTTTATATAGTTCCAGTTGGTGAGAAAACAGTTTTTAATCTTCTCCTTGGGAAAATAGAAGAATTCCTTATATTCCAAAGCATACAATAATTTATCCAAGTTCACATATCTGAAAGTGGGATGCATGAGATTTGAACCCAAGTTCAAATCTTTATGGGCTAGTAGTGATTATATGGTATAATGGATTTCTAAAATCCCGGTTCTGGGGACTGTGATTTAAAAAAAATGTGTCTGTGTTTGTGTTGCCGCATTCTTTTTCTAAGCGTGTTTTGCAGAGTTGGTAGAGTGAATGCATGCAAGGATCTAAGAAACGAAGTGCCCTGTCGGCATATAGGTGCAGTCAGAACGAGGGTTCCAGTGTGTATTCAATGATGACTGTCAAGATTATTGTTCCTTTCTTTTGTCCTTCTGTTCAGTAGCTCATTTTTACGTTTAAAGGGGAAATACTTTTTCCAGAATATTTTTTTTTCACAGCCTCATTCCATAGAGGGGAAGATGAATCTTCAGCAGGTAAATTCACTTCCAGGAATATATCTGGCCCATTATAATGTAGACATTACATAAAGAGTCTTAGATAGGTCATAATACCTCTCTAGCCCCGTCTCCTTATTTGGAGAGCAGGGACATTGATCTTTTATGATTATTTGTCCTCTCTCCAGTCACCCCTCCCTCTCCCCCTAAAATGGGAAGATATTTGGAATAATGCTTATGCAATAATCCTCTTGCCTTAGGATGAGTAATTATGCATAATGGAAAACACATGAAAGTATCTTGTAAGACTATTAGCTTCCTCCTCTCCCATCCACATATCCCTACTATCTACTCCCATATATTTTGCTAAAAGCTAAAAGCACCTGATATAAATTATGTGATACTACTTCTTGGTTTAATGCACCAAATATTGTATTCCATTTATTGCCAAAGGCTACTGAAGCCTGCCTTTACTCTTTTATATAGGACACTGACTTTTTCTCCTCCCCCGATTGAACACTGCACGAAGGAAGCCAATTTATTAGGCTAGTGACAGTTACTTGGATGTGCAGACATATGGTCCACAAACTGCTTCATTCTGTTTTAAATAAGTTCCTCCTGATGGGCTCCATTCTCCCTGCCATTTATGCCACAGGTGAAGTAATGAAGATGCTTATTGTGGCTTCCTGTTAATATTCCAAGGCCGGGGGCTTCGAACAGCAGGATGTCTGTTCTCCAGCTGTTTTTCCAACAGGAAGAAGGGATAAAATAAACAAAGCATACACAGTAGTTCATTTGAGACCACAGGTAATCCACAGCTGCAGTAAAAACAATTCAGGGTTGCCAAACTGGTCTACCATCATAGATCACATCAGCAAAAGCAACTTCAAAATACTTTCAGGGTATTTGAGTTTCTTTCATATTCTTCATATCCAGAGGGAGCTGACGTGTAAATCCAGGTTTGGATCAATGAGAGCTAATTCTCCTGCTTTTTAAATGATATTTTATTTATTTATTTTTTATTTTTTATTTTTATTATTATTTTTTGATACGGAGTCTCGCTCTGTCACCCAGGCTGGAGTGCAGTGGCGCAATCTCCGCTCACTGCAAGCTCCGCCTCCCGGGTTCACGCCATTCTCCTGCCTCAGCCTCTCCGAGTAGCTGGGACTACAGGTGCCCGCCACCACGCCCGGCTAATTTTTTTTTGTATTTTTAGTAAAGACGGGGTTTCACTGTGGTCTCGATCTTCTGACCTCGTGATCCACCCGCCTCGACCTCCCAAAGTGCTGGGATTACAAGCGTGAGCCACCGCGCCCGGCTAAATGATTTTTAAGTGGAGTTCAATGCAGCAGAAATGAGGAAATCTTGGCATAAACATGCAAAAATTACTACCATATAAGTTGGATCTTAAATTTGAATATAAAATGTAAAACGTACCTGAACTGACAAGCTTTTCAAAATAAGAATCTCGTGTAACACTCTTGCTAATATCTTACTGCTTAATTTGAACAAACATTGTTTCTTCAGACAGCTGAATGTAATCCAGCTAATTGAATATACGACATTTTGATATACAACTTGTCTTTTAAGCAATATAGAAAACGTGAATAAATATGTAAGCGTCATGTGAAATCTTTATTGAAGGAGAACTCAGAACCCGGTTCCTGGGCCAATTCAATACAGATATAGATATATAAGCTTGGAGTCCTAACCTATTTTTTAAATACAAGCTTGATGGCTTAAACTTAAGACAATAGATACTATATAAGCCCAAAATGCATTGTTGATTTATTGCCAACACGAGACTGCAATTCTTGATGTCCATGACAATGTGTCCCCAAAGAAAGATCAACTTACCTCTTAGTCATCTGTAAGATCTAAATCTTGAACTTCTGAAATTCTGACAATGAATTCCCACTCTTTTTTTTTTCTTTTGAACAAGATGTGCATTTACTCATCTCAATGAAGCAATACTCAGTGCAAGGCCAAGTATGATTCAGAACGAAATTGAAATTGGATTAAACAAACCATGCAAAGTCACAAGCTTGAATGGCTATAGACACTGTCAATGAACACTGGTAGTATTGAAATGGACTTACCAAGCCAGTCAGCCATGCTTACCTGTGTGATAGTGGCCACAGAAGCACAGATGCACTATGTTATGTTTAGTTATTTGCTATGTTTAGAGCTTATTCGCAAACTTCTGGTATTATTTTTCTTATTTTCTTTTCCTATAGTCACCATTACCCGGGTAAAAATTGACGTTTGTGAATAGTATTGTCTGAGAAGTTTGATGGATATCATAGTTTTACTCAAAGGTAAATGGATGCTTAAAAACTGCATTTGTACATCCTGGGATTCAGTTCTGTGAATATTTTGAGACTTGTTTTTTTTTGCCGGCTATAACCAAGACTTACTATACCGATCTTAATTTATTAAAAAAAAACCCACAATAACAACAAATACCTTAGGTTAAGAAACAGGTAACTGGATTAAGGCTGAGCACATAATCCCTGCTAACCTTGTGGTATGGTAGAAAAGTACTGAGCTTGAAGTTGGCAGACACAGGGATGCATATGGTCTTAGCCTTCATGTATCATTAAACAAATATTGACCAAGAACCTGTGAAAGGTTATTGATCACAGATTCTGTACCCAATAGTCTATGAGACACAAATAAAAGATACAATTGCTGCCTTCAGAGTGCACATGCACTTACTAAGAACACAGACAGGAAAACCAAGGATCACACCACAATGTGATGAACGTAAGAGAGCTGCTTAGCTTACCTTGCCTCTTCTATTTTATTACAATTTCTTTTTTGGGGGAATCACCTCTCCTCCATTGTGTGAATTTAAGTGGGAGGATAATTTCTAGTGACCAATGCTCACTAGACAAACTGAAAAGAGTGATCTTCCTCTCCCACCCTAGCACAGCCACAGTCTAGTTCAGACTAGTCATGAAACCCAAGGTTGGCCAATGAGACTCTCTTTTAGGATGTTGATACTAGGATGGAGAGAATATATTCAGGGCATTCTGAACTGAAGTGAGGTAGAAACATCCAGTCCTGATGCTTTCAAATATGAGACAATTATACCTTCTGGATCTTGGCTTTAACTCCCCTAAATCTTGGGCATTTCCAAGTGTGTTCCTCTATCTACTGTTGAGCCCCTGATACATTATACTTCCAACAAGTTCTCTTTTATTAGAATTATTTTGATTCAGTTCCTAATGCTTTCAGCCAGGGATCATGAAACAGTATCGTAATCTAGAGTTGGGGGGTGAAGGGAATAGTAGCTGTGGCAACAGGGCAGCTTGGAGGAGGTAATGCCTGAGCAGTATCTTTAGGGACAAGAAGGGATTTACAAAGTAAGGAAGTGGGGGAAGGGAATTAGAGGTAGAGGAAATACCACATGCAAAGGTTTGGAGGTTAGAGCAGCTAGGGGTCGGTGTCACTCAGAGGAAATGCAAGTAGCTTTGGCGGTTGCTTTGTAGTTGTATGTGCATGCACATGTATGAGTGAGACAGAATTCGGAGAGCTGATGCCTGATAGGCCTCTAAAGAATATGTGGTAATTAGCTCTTTCCTCTGTTAGCATAAACTATGCCTTAGTAATTGGGATGGTATCTAACCTAGGGGTGACTTCGAAAAGAGGCTTAGTAAATGTGTAGTGAAAAGATGTGACCATTGAATTCAGTTCCTCTGAAATACTTTCTCCAAGATTTTTGGTGTTAGAAGGACTTTGTCAGGTCACCTGTGTCCTGGGTGCCAAAAATCTATGTCTTTTCTGGAGACTGTCCCTCAAAACTGTTAATTCTATTCCCTAGTTTAGGCAATATTGCACAGGGAACACTCCAGGCAGTTGGAAACTTTTCCTATGTTTATATACCTCTGGAGAAGGAGAGACCAAGCATCATTCCTGTTGGACCCTTCAGTTTGTAGCAATGTTTTCTGCCAAGTAAGTTCCTCTTTATCTAACCTAAGTCATCTATGCTGCAACTTGCCTCATTTCCTGTTGCTCTCCCCTTAGAGGGTATGAACATCATGGGCTTGTCACCCTCCTTGGTAATAACAACCTTTCATATGCTTGACGTTGATTACTAAATTGCCTTTAGCTTTCTCTTCCAGTTTTCTTAGTCTGTTTTTCAGCCTTTAATCATCTCTGTGGGTCTCTTCTCAACCACGTCCAAGTGCACAAAGTGCCTCTTAAAGCAATTTTCAGTTTCAAAACAAAACACCAAACTTCTAGGCTTGTTCCAGCTTGCAAAATGAGATGACTTTCTAAGAAAAAAATATGAAGAAAAAGATATTTCAGGGGTTCCTGGAATATGAAATTATACTCTAACCAATAACTGCAGGAAGAAATCTTTTGATATTGATCTTTTCAAGCTGATTTAGTTTTAAGTGAGGTTCTTGTCAGAAGACTCCCTAAAAGAATTAGGAAAGATCAACATAATAAATGTTTATAGAGCACCCACTATGTGCCAGGCATTTGGCATGGTACTAAGAACTCATAGGTAAACACGACTTGATTCCTACTATCAAAGAGCTCATAGTCTAGGAGTTAAGGCAGAAATAAACAAAAGCCATTCAGTGTGATAGATACAATGGAACAAATAAGAGAAAGAGGAAAAGTGGGGGCAGGAAGGAAGAAGGTGGCAAGTCTAGCTGGTGAGGTCAGGCTTGAGCAGATTCTTGAAAGAGGACTAAGAGGTTTTCAGGTTTGGAAGGTAGGTGAGGAAGGATGTTCCTTTTCCGGGCAGAGAGAGCAGTATGATAAGAGGTATGAAGACATGAAACAGCATGATGTATTTGATGATTAGCTTAGGATGCCGTAAGCATGTGGCAAGAGATGAGGATGAGATCACAGAGGGCTTCATGGACTACTCAGAAGAGTTTGGATTTTATGTGGCAATGGGAGCCATTAAGTGTTTGTGAGCAATGTAGTAATTTAGGAGAATTAGCTGCCTAGAAGAATCACTGGGCTAAGCAGAGCATATCAGAAGGAAATGGGGCTGAACTACGGTTGTCCTGGAGACTAACGCAAGAGCTAAGAGGTGGTGTGATTGACAGATGAGAAATGATGTAGACTGGGTGACCTGTGGCTCGGAGGAGATGCTCAATGAAGAAATTAAGAAGGAAATTGAAAAATGTCTTGAAATAAACGATAATGAGAACTCAACATACCAAAATCTATGGGATATAGAAAAAGCAATACTAAGTGGGAAGTTTATAGCTGTAAGTGCCTACATTGAAAAATAAGAAAAAATTCAAATAAACAACCCAATGATGCATCTTAAAGAACTAGAAAAGCAAGAGCAAACTGAACTCAAAATTAGTAGAAGAAAATAAATAATAAAGATCAGAGCAGAAATAAAAGAATTTGAAATGAAGAAAACAGTACAAAAGATCAATGAAACAAAAAGTTGTTTTTTGAAAAGTTAAACAAAATAGGCAAACATTTAGCCAGGCTACCTAAGAAAAAAAGAGAAAGATTCAAATAAATAAAATCAGAGATGACAAAGGAGACATTACAAACAATACCACAGGAATTCAAAGGATCATTAGTGGCTACTATGAGCAAGTGTTTGTCAATAAATTGGAAAATCTAGAAGAAATGAACAAATTCTTAGACGCATACAACCTACCAAGATTGAATCATGCAGAAATCTAAAACCTGAACAGACCAATAATGAGTAACAAGATCAAAGGTGTAATAAAAAGGCTTCCAGCAAAGAAAAGCCTGGGATCTGATGGCATCACTGCTGAATTCTACTGAACATTTAAAGATCTAATACCAATTCTACTCAAACTATTACAAAAAATAGAGGAGGAGGGAACACTTTCAAACTCATTCTCAATATTACCCTGATACCAAAACCAGACAAAGACAATCAAAAAAATAAGAAAACTATAGACCAATATCCCTAATGAATATTTATGCAAAAATCCTCAACAAAATACTAGCAAGTTGAATTCAAAAACACATTAAAAAGATCATTCAGGCCAGGTACAGTGGCTCACGCCTGTAATCCCAGTGGATCACCTGAGGTCAGATTCGAGACCAGCCTTTCAAATGGTAAACCTATCTCTAAAAAATTAGTGGGTATGGTGAGATGCCTGTTGGAAGGAACATACCTCAACATAATAAAAGCCATATACAACAGACCCACAGCTAATATCATACTGAATAGGGAAAAAACTGAAAGCCTTTCCTCTAAGATCTGAAACATGACAAGGCTGCCCGCTGTCCACACTGTTATTCAACCTAGTACTGGAAGTCCTAGCTAGAGCAATCAGACAAGAGAAAGAAATAAAAGACATCCAGACTGTAAAGAAAGAAGTCAAATTATCCTTGATTGTGGATAATATGATCTTATATTTGGAAAAACCTAAAGACTCCACCGAAAAACTATTAGAACTGATAAGCAAATTCAGTAAAGTTTCAGCATACAAAATTAACATACAAAAATCAGTAGCATTTCTATATGCCAACAATGAACAATCTGAAAAAGAAATCAAGAAAGTAATCCCATTTACAATAGCTACAAATAAAATTAAATACCTAGGAATTAACCAAAGAAGTGAAAGACTCTCCAATTAAAACCATAAAATATGGATGCAAGAAATTGAAGCAGACACATAAAAATGAAAGGATATTTATGTTAATAGATTGGAAAAATCAATATTGTTAAAATGTCCATACTACCCCAAGCAATCTACAGATTCAATGAAATCTCTTTCAAAATACCAATGATGTTCTTCACAGAAATAGAAAAAAAAAATCCTAAAATTTATATGGAACCACAAAAGACCCAGAGTATTCAAAGCTATCTTAAGTAAATGGAACAAAACTAGAGGAGGAATCACATTACCTGACTTCAAATTATGCTACAGAGCTATAGTAACCAAACAGTATGGTACCGACATAAAAAGAAATAGATACATAGACCACTGGAACAGGATAGAGAACCTAGAAATAAATCCACACATCTGCAGTAAACTCATTTTCTGTGAAGGTGCCAAGAACATACACTGGGGGATGGGATAGTCTCTTCAATAAATAGTGCTGGGAAAACTGTAGGTCTGTATGCAGAAGAATGAAACTTGACCCTCTCTTGCCTTATACAAAAGTCAAATAGAAATGGATTAAAGAGTCTTGCCTTATACAAAAGTCAAATAGAAATGGATTAATGACTTACAAAATCTATGATCTCAAACAATCTACTGAAAGAAACTACTGAAAGAAAACATTGGAGAAATTCTCCAGGACATTGGGCTGGGCAAAGACTTCTTGAGTAATACCCCACAGGCACAGGCAACCAAAACAAAAATGGACAAATGAGTTCACATCAAGTTAAAAAGTTTCTCCACAGCAAAGGAAACAATCAACAAAGTGAAGAGACAACCCACAGAATGGGAGAAAATATTTGCAAACTACCCATCTGGCAAGGGATTAATAATCAGAATATATAAGGAGCTCAAACAACTTTATAGGAAAAAAATCTAATGATCCAATTAAAAATGGGAAAAAGAGCTGAACAGACATTTCTCGAAAGAAGACATCATACAACTGGCAAACAGGTATATGAAAAGGTGCTCAATATCATTGATCATCGGAGAAATGCAAATGAAAACTACACTGAGATATCATCTCACTACAGTTAAAATTGCTTTTATTCAAAAGACAGACAATAGCAAATTGTGGTGAGGGTGTGGGGAAAAGGGAACCCTCACACACTGTTGGCGGGAATGTAAATTAGTACAATCACTATGGAGAACAGTTTGGAAGTCCCTCAAAAAAGTAAAAATAGAACTACCATGCGATCCAGCAATCCCATTTCTAAATATGTACCTAAAAGAAAGGAAATCAGCATATTGAAGAGATATCTGCACTCCCATGTTTATTGCAGCCCTATTCATAATAGCCAAGATTTGGAAGCAACCTAAGTGTCTATCAACAGAATAACGGATGAAGAAAACGTGGTACATATATGCAAGAGGGTACTATTCAGCCATAGAAAAATGAGATCTTGTCATTTGCAACAATATGGATGGAACTGGAGGTCATTACGTTAAGTGAAATAAGCCAGGCACAGAAAGAGAAACATTGCATGTTCTCACTTATCTGTGGGAGCTAAAAATTAAAATAATTGAACTCATAGTGATAGAATATAGATGGATGGTTGTAAGAGGCTGGGAAGGGTAGTCAGGAGTTGGAAGGTGGAGGTGCAGGGGAGACCATTAATCAGTACAAAAAAATAGAAAGAATAAATAAGATGTAGTTTTTGCTAGCACAACAGGGTGACTATATTAAAAAATAACTGTTCACTTAAAAATAGCTAAAAGAGTATAATTAAATTATATATTATAATTACATAATTGAATTATATATATGTACACTGATATGATTATTATGCATTGCATGCCTGTATCAAAATATCTCGTGTACCTCATAAATATATACACTTACTATGTACCCACAACAATAAAAAATTTAAAAAATATTAAAAAGGTACAGGATGCAAAATAAACCTTAGAAAATATGTGTTTCAGATGCAATCAGACCAGGGACTTCACTTTTCAGTCAGTAGAGTAAAAACAATGGGTGACAGTTGAGCAGGTGTAGAGCTGCTGGCTTTTTTGGCAGGTTGTGGCTGCTGTAAACAAAAGAAGTTCATTCTTTTACCCCTCACTCCTCTCCCTGGGGCCTGGCAGTCATAGGAATGAAGGTGAGAGTGGGTGTGAGTAAGGGTGGAGGAGGCGGCAGGGTGGCTGAGGGAGTCTGGAGTGTGTGATGGGGGTGGGGGTGGGGCCAAGGAAAGACAAGGCTGATGAAGGGGTGTTAAGGAGTGAAGGCAAACTGCTGAGGAGAGGTGGACCCTTGTAGATGACAGTGACATAGAGGTGCAGAGACCTCAAGGGCACTGTTAGAGTCTCCAGGTTCAGGGGATGAGGGAAAATGAGGTCAAGCCCATGAACTTTCTGCCAGGGATAGGGAAGATAAGTTCTGAAAATTCATCTGAAGGTTTTTATCATCAGTTGGGTTTTAGATGCTTAATATCCTTCCTTGATTATTTTTCTTAGAAACTTAGCATTATTCTTTAATGGGACAAAATTAGCCATTTCAAGAGAATTGGTCAAGATGAATTCTTAGGATTGTGTTAGGAAAGCTGGCTTAATCCCTGTGATTATCCTCTTTGATCTCTAGTCTAATAATAGTAATAACACCAAAAGTGATAGCTAGGTGCCTGCTGCTTTACATATATTGGCACTAATTCTTATAACAATGCTATAAGGTGGGTATTATGTTAGAGATAAGAAATCTGAAGCCCCGGAGGTTGAAACTATATCCACAACTGCATTGCCTGTCGGTGGTGGAGCCAGCATTCAGAGCTAGGTCTGTTTGACTTTAAGGTTTTCATCTCTTCACCTGTTATTTTCCCCCAGGGACCATGGTAGGGAGTGAACAGGCTAGATCTATATATGCACAGTTTAAAATTGTGTCAGAGTTAGCAAAATCATGTCTATGGACTGCTTGGGGATTTTGGCCAACAGTCTAACAGTGTTTTTCTGTCTCTGGCTTGGCTGGCAAGTGGTTTAGGATTCTGACTGAAGGAAAGGAAGGTGACATTCGGTGCCTGCATCATACTGCTGGCTGGCCTTGACTTCAGAGGCCAGTGTTCCTGTGATTGTTCTCTTGGGTTTTAATTTATGCTCCTGCCAAAGTGCAGGCCCAGTGTCTAAGCCAGATAGAAAGATGCATGTTGGGTAATTGGAAGGGATCAGGCAGCTGTAGAGAAGGCTGCAATCCATGTAGAAGTGGACAGGGCTCTCTTTCTTTGGGTACTCTCACTGGGAGGACACTTGGTGCCCATTTCCTGTCAGTGATATGATGTCCCTAATATAAAATGTTAAGAGTCTGGAGAGCTTAGGTGTTGCTAATTGGCATAACGTTAAAGAATTGGATTATATGGGATTTTTTTCTTGGCTTAAAGGATAATATTGGATTATAAAGTCATTCAAAAGATAGTTTTTGAGCACTTACTATATTCTAATCATTGTTCTAGGTGCTTGGGATGTATCATTGATTAAAATAGTAAAAAAAGATTGCCCTTGTCAAGTTAATATTCTAACAGATAAATAAATGCTATTCTTCCAGGGATATGTCCTTAAAATCAATTTAGCTCATTTTCTGTGCGTTAAATAAGTGAAAATACTAGGCTTTAGAGATGACAGGAAGTTAGACAGCTCGCAGTCCCATACTTAGAATAAAACAAAGACACACATGAGACTAGTATGAATACAAATATGACAAATTTTATAATAAAATATTAAGAAAGCAAAGGAGATTCAAAAGCAGAAGAAATCGTATTTGATTATCAGAATTAGATCTCACAAAGGGAGTAGCATTTGAGTTGTTTCTAAAAGGATGGTAGAATTTCGACTGGTGGAGATTAATGGGAAAGTTGTATCAGTTGGAAAGATTATCAGAGTAAACACATGGGTGTGTTTGGGGAAGACTGAAAAGGCCAGTTTGGAAGATGAAGGCTAGAAAAATAGCTTGGGTGATGTTGCAGAAGGCATATAAGTAACTGGGTCCTATTTTGTAGAAACAAGGAAGTCATTTGAGGTTTATGAATATGGAAGGGACATGATTAGAACACTTTTTTTAGGGGAATAGTAATTGATCCATTGAACTATTATATACTAAATACTTTTAACTTTACATTGTCTTATATACTCCTGAAATGATCCACCATTTTATGGAGCAAATTGAAGCTTAGAGGGTTTGGGAAAATTGCTCAAGACCACACACCTAGAAAGAAATAGAACTAGAGTTTGAATATAAATCTATCAGATTATGGAATGTTATTTTCCCAGTAATAGTGTTTGCAATAGTCCAGGTGAGACGATACAAGAGCTTGAACTACAGTGGAGGTAGTGAAAATAAAAGAAAAAGTTGAATATTAAGGAGGATAAATGAGAGTGATATATTAGAAATGGGTCTTAGAGAACTTTGCTGTAGAATTTAAGAATGGATGAGAGGGAAGGATAAAAGAGAGGAAAGAGTCAATGATGATTGAGATTTCTGGCCAGTAGAACAGTGGCACCATTAATAGAAGCTGGAAAATCAAGTGGAAGAACTGGTTTTGTGGAGGAAGAGGATGACTTTGGTTTTGAACATGTTTTTTTTTGTGGTATTGGGGAAACATCCAGATATCCGGCTAGAAGATTACAATACAGGTCTGAGCTCATGGCCAAAGAATTGGGAGCAATCCATGTAGAAGTGATTGCTCAGTTGGATAATATCATTGGGAGAAAAGCGTAACTGGACAAAAGTAAAGGGCCAAACCAAGATGAGGAACTGAGTTTCAGAGTAAGAAGAGTCAGGAAAGGATTCAATTCTTATTTTTGAAAATCTGACCACAGTAAGGGAAGTAAGGAAAGACAAAAAATAAGTGTTTGATTAGCATCTGATATCCAAGAGTCTTTACAATGTGGATTCTTAAATGCTACACAGAGACTGCCATGTTTCTTTATATGTTTGTTTGGGTAACTTTTCTGTCACTTGCATAAGTGACCTAGAATAGTTTCTTGACATCACATCACAGTAGTGTTGTTGTGTGTTGGTGCCTCGATCACTCCTGTCTGTGAGGCCTGGGTTTTTCCTGGATGTGCACTAATAACTCAAACATAGACATTCGTGTTTGGAAATGTTTGAGCAATATCCCCGAAAACCCTGCTCTTAGTGGTTGCTTGACTGCAGGGGAATGTCCATATGTGTATTCCCATCTTTTCCATTTATTCTTGGTAGGAGAACATAAGGATGACTGAAATCCTGAGTGGGAAGGCACACTGGAGTAACCCACAGTCAGGGCTTTAACTCCACTGTACCCTGGGAGCTTGGATCTACGTCTCTCTTGGTAAAAAGCTGGCAAACCAGTGCAACCCACTTTGAGAGCTTATGGAGAAAGGCAAATTCAAGCAAGTGATTCATAGATTACAAGTATCCTGAGAAACAGGAAATGAGGGAACAAGGCTATACTGAGTCTTTATAAATGGTAGGCAAATCCTCTCTTCCCACGTGAAAGAAATTGGCTGTGAAGAAGCATGGTGTCCTTTCTAAAACCTCAACATTCTTGAATTTATGAAGTGCTGGTTCATGATGTTTCACTGGATTGTTTTTATTTCTTCTTCCACGATTTCATGTCCTTTCCTCAATTCACTTGTTCATGGGTTTTGTTTTGTGCACTGGTCAATTATCAGAGCCCAGAGCAAGGGCACACAGTAGGCATTATATATATATTTATTGTGTCTGTCTGTCCATGTGTCTGCTTGTCTATTGCTTCATTCATCCATTCATTCACTCATCAAATATTTATTATTTTTTATTTACCAGATTTTGTGCTAGTTCTTAGGGATAAAAAGGTGAATATGAAGTCATCCCTTCCCTAATTAAGCTCATAACCTAGTGGCATGACAGTGACATAAGCCGAGTTACAATTCCCCTGGATAAGCACAGTAATAGACCTAAGCTCTGCAGTATGGAGGAAGGAGAGGAGGAGGGGTAGGCAGAGGTCAGAGGAGGCTTCCTGAAGAAGGAAACCTCCCTTCCTGTACTTTAGAGATCTCCTGGTGTTGATTATCTTTTTGCTTTCTCTTATCTTAAACCTTTTCCTCTTTACTGTGTCGTTCCCACCAACCTTTAAATTTGTTCAAGTCTCCACCATCTTGAGAAAAATCACTCTTCTTAGCCCAGCATCCCTCCAGCTACCTCCCTCATCTACTTCTTTTTTTATCCTTTCTCTCTTGCCTTTCAGTCCCAAGTCCACTAAAATCTGGCCCTCATCTAGACCTCTCCCTCAAATTGCTCTCAACCCAGATCAATAATGGCATCTTGGTTGTTAAATACAATGGAAACTTTCTTTTTTTTTTTTTTTTTTTTTTTTGAGACAGAGTCTTGCTGTTGCCCAGGCTGGAGTGCAGTGGCGTGATCTCGGCTCACTGCAGGCTCCGCCCTCCGGGGTTCACACCATTCTCCTGCCTCAGCCTCCCGAGTAGCTGGGACTACAGGCGCCCGCCACCTCACCTGGCTAATTTTTTGTATTTTTAGTAGCGACGGGGTTTCACTGTGTTAGCCAGGATGGTCTCGATCTCCTGACCTCGTGATCCGCTCGCCTCGGCCTCCCAAAGTGCTGGGATTACAGGCGTGAGCCACCGCGCCCGGCCACAACGGAAACTTTCTAGCCTTTTCCTTATTTGTCTTCTTGGTTGCATTTACTACTGTTGACACCTTCCGTAAGCTCACCTTCCTTCCTTGGTTCCTCTGACTCCCCTACTTTTCTGGTTCTCCCTCTCCTTCCCTGCCTCTGCCTTCTCATTGTTTTGCAGGCTCTTCTTTAAAGCTCATCATTTAAGGATTGGTAAATGTTGGAATTGCCCAGAGATCTCTTGTAACTCTGTGTTTTCTTCCTGAGAAAGCTTGTCTATTATGATTGTAATACCATTTTTATCCTGATGATTTCTACATAATTTACTTCAGCCAAGATCAATCTTCTGAGCATCAGACTTCATTCCTGCATTCATCCACTCAATAAATATCTACTGGTGCTCACTGTGTGCCAAATACTGTTTTAGAGATGGAGATTCAGTAGTGAATAAAGTCCTTGCCCTTGGTGGAACTTATATTCTTCTAAAGCAGAAACACGCACACACACACACACACACATATTCTGTGAGGTGGTGAAAAGTGCTATGAGAAAAATAAAGCAAATGAGGGAGTGCCGGGATGTGGGAGAAAGATTTTTCTCTTTATAAAGGGTGGTCGATAAGTCCCCTTTAATCAGATGACGTTCAAACAGAGACCTGAATGAAGCCAAGAAAGGAGGGAGACAGGCAGATATCTGGGGGAAGAGCTCAGTTGTCAGAGAAAAGAGCAAATGTGAATGGTCATCACCATCATTCTCCACTGTCCTCATTGAGGCTGAGTAAGAAGTCCCATATGATGAGAATCTTCTACCTTGGGCCAAGAGGTGGATAATTAGGGGAAGAAGTGACTGGTGCCATTTCTAAATTCTCCCTTCTTGCTCCTACACTCAACAAATGGGCTTCTTTTCTTGCTTAATGTAGTTGAATCATACAGGTGGGCTAGAAAGAATTGAAATAGTCTCTGTAAATTACTGGCTATCCCAGAAGCCATGTGGCAACAATTATCTTCCCCCACAAAACCGCTTCTCCACCCATGTTCTCATTGTCAGTGACAGACACTGGCATCCACCCTGTTGCCCAAGCTAGAAACACGGACATCACCCTCCCTCATCCTTAACATCTGATTCATCACCAAGTTCTTGTAGGGGTATTTTCTCTCAAATCTGTCCATCTCTCTCAATCTCTGTTGCCCCTATATAAAACCAGTCACTCTCCTCTCTGCTTTGGATGACTGCCCCGGACCTCTTTGTTGTTTTCTTCTCTTCTTGTCAGTCCCTCCTCCAATCTATTATCTGCAGGCCAGTTAGGGGAGCTGTCTCTAAAACAGAAATCTAACCTTAAACTTTTCACTGACTCCATGTTGCCCAAGGGAAAGCTCCTGTACTGCCTCGAACACTCCACACCACAGTCAGTTTGAGCTGTTTTGACTCTCTTAAAAAATCTATGTTCGGCCGGGTGCGGTGGCTCACACCTGTAATCCCAGCACTTTGGGAGGCCGAGGCAAGTGGATCATGAGCTCAGGAGATCAAGACCATCCTGGCTAACATGGTGAAACCCCGTCTCTACTAAACATACAAAAAATTAGCCGGGCGTGGTGGTGGGCACCTGTAGTCCAAGCTACTCAGGAGGCTGAGGCAGGAGAATGGCATGAACCCGGGAGGCGGAGCTTGCAGTGAGCCAAGATCACACCACTGCACTCCAGCCTGGACAACAGAGCAAGACTCTGTCTCAAACAAAAACAAAAACAAAACAAAAACAAAAAACTATGTTCTGGCCAGGTGCGGTGGCTCACGCCTGTAATCCCAGCACTTTGGAAGGCCGAGGCAGATCTCTTGAGGTCAGGAGTTTGAGACCAGCCTGGCCAACATGGTGAAACCCCCTCTCTACTAAAAAATACAAAAATTAGCTGGACGTGGTGGCAGGTGCCTGTAATCCCAGCTACTCGGGAGGCTGAGGCAGGAGAATCGTTTGAACCTGGGAGGTGGCGGTTGCAGTGAGCTGAGATCATGCCACTGCACTCCAGCCTGGGTGACAGAGTGATATTCTGTCTCAAAACAAAAACAAAAACAAAAACCTATGTTCTTTCTGATACAGAATGTTTTTATGTATTATGATGCTATTCCCTTGTCTGGAACCTTCCCTTCTCCTCCCATTTACTTGACCATTCCTACTCATGCTTTGGGTCTTGGCTTAGATGTCACTTGTTCCAGAAAATATCTGACTTTGGCTAAGTTCCTTGTTGTAGGTGCTCCAGGTCCCCTCTAGTCACTGTACTTTTCACTGGACTGTGATTATTTGTTGAATTACTTATGCCCCAAACTACAGTGCATGCTCTCTGAAAGCAGAGACTGGGGTATGTATCACTACACCCTAGTCCCTGGCACAGAGTGGATGTTTGTTAGTTATTTTTTTGGATAAATGAATGAGTAAATGAAGTGACACTTGAGCAAAATTGAAGAATGAATAGGAGTTACCTGGATAAAGAGGTAGTGAGAACACAGAGGGTGTCCCCGGTGGAGAGCACAGCTTGAATAAAGGCACATAGGTGAGAAACATCATGGTGAATGAGGGAAACTATATGCAGTTTGGTGTTTCTGAGGTATAAAGCATGAATATGGAATTGGCAAGAGGCTTGAGAGACCAGTCAAACCATGGAAGGTTTGTGGGTCAGGTTAAGATATTTAAACTTGATCTTGTAGGCAATGAGGAGCTTACAAAATATGCTTTAGATGTTTGATACAGACAGTTCTATGAAGATTGAATTTGAAGGCAGCAAGAATAGAGACTAGAAAGAGTTGTTGGGAGGTTGCCACAATTCTTCCTGGCTCTGCCTTACAATATTATTTATGTTTTTTCATCCTGACCCTCAGTATTAAAATTTTATTGTCACTAGAATCATAAGACAGCCCCCATAATCTATGCTCTTGGGTGTTACTCCAAGATTATGTTATGTGGCAAGAGAGATTTTTGCAGATGAAATTCAGTTTATTAATCAATTTGCTTTAAAATGAAGAGATTATCTATGCTGGACTAACCTAAGCACATGACCTCTTTAAAAGCAGAGTTTTCTTCTGTATGATCACAGAAGTTGGAGAGACTTGAAGCATTAGAGGGATTCAATATGAAAGAAATTCTCTTTTGTGGACTTTGAAGGTGGAGGAATTCACACGGGAAAGGACTGAGAGTTGTCTCTAAAAGCTGAGACAGGCCCCCTTGGGGCCAGCCAGCAAAGAAACAGGGACCTCAGTACTACAACCAGAAGGAAATGAATTCAGCCAATAACCACATGAGTATGGAAGCAGGTCACTTCTCAGAGTCTTTAGGTAATAACTCAACCCTGTTGACATTTTGATTTCTGCTGGTGATGCCCTGAGAAGAGAACCCAGTCATGCCATGGTAGACTTCTGACTGCATAACTGTGAGCTAATCAATGGGTGTTGTTTAAACAATAAGTTTGTGGAAATGTGTTATGTAGCAATAAAAAAGCCAATACAAATATTAGCAAGAGACTCTTGTATTACTTTTAGTTGTTTATAGAAGGATGCTTGTCATATCTCCTTTTGCTTTATGAACAATTGTTTTTGGATTGGATCATAATAAAAGGACAACTGACACTGAGGCCTCACAGAGTGCCAAATACCATACCAACACTTAACAACTGATATCTCATTTAGTGCTCAAAACCACCTCATGTGAGAGCCACACCCGGCTATCTCCATTTTACAGAGGAAGAAACTGAAGCTCAGAAAAACAAAGTCACATGCCTAAAGTCATTCAAGTAGCAATTGATAGAGCTGAGACTTGACAACAGGCTGCCTTTCTCTGCCATATACAGAGACTTGTGAAAAAATTTAGTGATTCCATTAGTATTCTTAACATTTAGAGTCTGAGAAGGGTTTAATGGTCTAGGTTATAAAACTGGACAATGGGAATAATATTCAAGGTTCAAGTTGTATGCTATTTCTGTTTGGGATAGATTAGGGGATCATCTTGGGCATGATATCAATTTATTCTTTTGTGTTTTGTTGTAACCTGGACAAGGAGAAGGAAGAAGAAAATGAAAGGTAATTGGAGGGAAATGGTTAGAACTAATAAAAAGAAATGGGCTTGATATGGGTTTAAAGGCAGCGGTTTAGTCACAGATGTATCCAATTTAGCAATTCTCTGTTTCATGTCCATTCAAGCATGGGCAGGTGTCCCTTATTCGTGTGTTATAGAAAGCTTGAGGCTCTCTGTCTTGTGCCAAGAAAAAAAAAGCAATTAAATATTTTAATATTTCCTGTCTATAAACGGCTCCCTGTTTTATTACTTCAAATGCACTGGATTTAAAAGGAGGTGTGAAAGACTCCTGAGCCATTAATAAGAGGCTGCAGCTGCTTGTGGAAAGCAATGCTATGTGTTTTTCAAAGGCATGTTTTTGGTCTGAGCACCTTGGTCCACAGACTGTTGATTTATGATCACCCTGAAACTGATACAGAGGCATGAGGCAAACACTTCAAGTGCTTCCAGAATATATTTGGGCAGAATACAGACAATGAGTTCCTTTCCTTGGGGGAATACACAAGGGAATAAAGAGAATAAACATGAAAGCAGTAGTTCAAAAGTTATGGTGCAATGTAGAGTCAGCAAGAAAAAAGAAAATCTTTTCCCAGAGCAAGCCTGAGTCAGTGGTGAATTTCATTTGGGTTGTTCATAAGATTTTTGTTCTTGTATGAACAGAATGAACAGTAGGGATTTAGCGATTTATCTGAGTCTTTGAGAGCATCAAATAGAGACATACCCTAAAGTTAAAAGCTAAAAACCAAGATGTAATTCTGTTTTTTTCTTACAATCAGCTAAATGAAACCAAAGGGCTATTTCCCAAAGGTCTTAAACTTTATTTTTTTTTAAAGTTCATTTTTCCTTTTCAGGAATGGTGTGTAACAGAGGTCAAAGGATGCAGGATGTTGGAGATTCAATTCAACTCAGCAAGCCTTTGTTTAATGATACCCTCTACAAGGTCATGTTTGGTGCTGGGAAAAATGCAATGAAGTCATTGCCTTCTCCCTCTGTCTTATGTAGGTGACTGGGCCCTTTGTATGGACATGTTGAAATCTTTTTGAACATGCTAGAAGGATGTTTCTTAAACTTTAGTTATTCCTGTGCCACTTTTCCAGTTTGGGCTGTGACCTACCTTATTATTTACTTAAAATTTTTTTTTGATAACTCAGCACACAGTTTACTTAAATAGATTTAACCTCATCTTAAGCAATATTTGTGAAATCACAGGGTTAGTATACTAGTTAGACCTTTTCAAATGCACCTTAAAATGATAAAGTTTTACAATATCCTTATCTTAAGATAAGGAAATTTGGAAATTTGGAACACTTTTGAATGTCACAAAGATAATAATGTGCATGTACTACATGTTATGTAGCACCACTATGAAGGTATGAACAATACCCACGAATTAAAGATTAATAATATTTCCATAGTGAGACATGTGAATATTTGTACTAGGTAGAATGTGGAATAAGTTACATAACCTCATGTCAGTTGGAAAAATCTTGATTTTCAAGTTTTTTGTTTATGGATTTCATAACTGCAGATAAGGAATTGCAGGTCTGTAAGTATCATTTAAAGAAGTTTCTGTAACACAAAAAAACAAAGTTGTCAGTAAAGTTCAATGCATGAGTCATTTCATCTTTTTTTCTGATATATGACTAGGCTGAACTTTTTAGAAAATATTTTTACTCATGTATAAATATAAAGTACATTGGGTAAAGGCCTTAAAGAGCACCAATCTAAAGTACATAGCTCAATGACTTTATGTATATATAAATTTTATATATAACATATGTTATATATATTCCATGTACCTAGGACCCAGATAGAGATACAGAACACTTCCAGCACCAAAGCTTCCTTCAATCCCTTCCCTGATAATATCCCTCCTAGCCTCCACACTATGATAACCAGTTAACCAGTTTTGAGTTCTGTGAAAGAACTCATTTAAATGGAATCATGCTGTATATATTCTTTGGTGTCTGGCTTCTTTCACTCAACTTTTTTTTTAAATCTTCAATTTTTATTTTAAGTTTAGGGGTACATGTGCAGGATGTGCAGATTTGTTACACAGGTAAATGTGTGCCATAGTGGTTGGCTGCACAGATCAACCCATCACTTAGGTGTTAAGCCTCACATGCATTAGCTATTCTTTCTGATGCTCGCCCTCCCCCGAGTCCCACCCCTTCCAGGCCCCAGTCCATGTCCTTCGCTCAACTTAATGTCTGTGAGATTCTTCTATGCTATTGTGTGTATCAGTAGTTAGCTCCTTTTTATTGTTGTGTAGTGTTCCTTTGTTAACTGTTGTAACCTCTTAGAGTGTTACATGTAAATATTTTAAGTTAACACTATATTGGCATTGAAGTATGCTCCTTCTCTTCAAAAGACAGATAATCACCTAAAGAAAACTTTTATCAAGAAATCTGAAAGCAGCTGGCCGTGCTCAACAAGATTGCACCCCTTTCAGTCGACTTAGAAAACACAGCTCATGTTGTGATGCTGTATATAAATAGCAGTTAGATTCATTTTCCATCTTGTTTTTGTCACTTTGGTAAGTGGATACAAGCTGCTAGCTTCATCAAATTAAAAAAGAGACCAGGAGATTCTGAAGAAACATTTTGATTTAATTTTTGGATAGTGTAAAATTTTAGAAGAGGGAATTAAAAGCCCATATTGTTATCCAGCTAGATGATGATATGACATGAAAGAGTCTTTAGAATGAATTTTATACTAAATTTGGGATGGTGCTTTATGTTCAGGCCAGCTGTGCATGAAATGGAGTGAGCAGGGATGAGTTGGGAGCAATCATTGGCAGTTTTCTACTTCCTCTCAAATTCCTTCACAGTCTGGCTTCGTTTAAAACATTAGAGTTGGTGTGAATTACTGGAACATGAGAAGCACTCATTTTCAAAATACAAAAAACACATTCCGGAGGCGAATAGAAAGAATGATCAGATTTTGCTGCTTTAGATTGATAGGGAGAATAGAGAACTGAATGACCCAAGACAGATTGGAAATTCATTTGCTTGGATTCTCTTAATGGATTGTACTGTGTCCTTGACCAAAACACTCAGCAGTGCCTATACAAATGCTCGCTATCCTTAAAAAAAATCAAAGGGGCTAAAAGACATTTGGAGATCTTGTGTATGCATCAGATCCACATTATCTCATAAGAGGCAAAGTAGCAAATCACATGTAGGTTCTGGGATCAGAAAGACTTGGGTTTAAAAATCCCTTCTCTGTCATTGCCTAGCTGTGCAAACTTACTTCAGTTCATTAACATATCTTATTCTCAATTTTGATTTTACTTGGCTTTTCTTTACAAGAAGCATTATCAGAAGTGAATCAATCTCAGGAAGGGCCATGCCAGTGAATTTTAAAGTAAGATGTAAAGATGACTGAAGAACTCACTGCCTCTCTTTTATTGATTTATTTGTCTTTAGAGACAAGGTCTCGCTCTGTCACCCAGGCTGGAGTGCAGTGGTATGAACACTGCTCACTGCAGCCTTGACTTCCTGGGCTCAAGCAATTTTCCCACCTCAGCCTCTGAGTGTCTGGGACCACAGGCATGTGCCATCACGCACAGCTAAGTTTTAAAAGTATTTTTTGTAGAGATGAGGTCTCATCATATTGTGCAGGATGGTCTCGGACTCCTGGGCTCAAGAGATCCTCCTGCCTTGGCCTCCCAAAGTGTTGAGATTACAGCCACCATGCCTGGCCTCTCTCATTTCAAAATACAGGAAGACCTAACCCTCAGTAGGCTGGGGTTACGTTTCTACATCTTTATTTAGGAGGTTAAATATGTAGGAAACCATAACTTTTTCTAGATCTTTCTTTGGCTGGAATTTGCCAGGGAATTTTCTTTTCTTTTCTTCTTTTAAAAAATTTTCTTTTTAACTTGTCTGATGTTTTTTGTTCTTTAATTTTTTTTCAATTTTTAAAAATTTTATGGGTACATAGTAGGTATATATATTTATGGGGTACATAAGATGTTTTGATAGAGGCATGCAATGTAAAATAATCACATTATGGGGAATGGGGTATCCATCCCTTCAAGCATTTGTCCTTTGAGTTACAAACAATCCAATTACAAACTTTATGCCAGGGCATTTTCAATAATATTTAGCGAAAATGATTTTCCCAAGAACTCACCAAATACCAACAGAGTTAGCCATATGATTGTATTTCCTTGTCATGATTTTTTTAGTTGAGTACTGGGATAGTTTATAGAGAGTTCATTATCCCAGAGGTTGAATATGGGGGAAGAAAAGGGGGTGGGGCAAAGAAACCCAAGTGAGTATTCATTACATGTAATTGAAAGCTAATCATCTCTTCATGGATAACTACTCCACAGAAAAGACCAGCCAAACCACTTAAAACCATTCACAAAGCTTGCTGGCCAGTTAGGACAATAATGCTGAAAAAATATTGCTATGCTCAATTTATTTGATTACACCTTGTTTTATAGACTGCCTAATGATGAGTGCAGGTTCAAATTCAAATCCAGGAATTTTTCCTCAACAAATTCTTTTCCTCTGCTCTCCTGCACAAATCTAAAGATATTTATCATAAGAACTATATGTACCAAGACCTCACAGGAACATCACCACTGGGTCAGAAGCAAAATAAACTTGACCTGAGTCTGTCAAGAATTGTTTGATGAAATCATTTTTGGTCTGGGAGAGAGAGGTAATAACATATCAACTCGATTTTAAAGGTCCTGCTTACAGAGGAGAGAGACAGCCCTGACCCCCTACCCCCAAAAATGCTTTTATTTGCCCTGATACCTCAGATAAAGATTTTATTTTTCAGCAAAGTGATTAAAAATCTGGGTTTTATTTAAAAATTCTGAGAGATTAGAGATCTAGTGAATTGTTTTTCAGTTTGGACAACAGTGACTCCTTTACACTCCAAATATTTGGTAGCACATTTTTATTTCTCATTCTTATTTCTCCACTGGAAAACCACTTTATGATAAATTCTGTAAATATTTATTGAAAAATTAAAATATACAGGTTTTATGCTTGGTGCTTCACGTTTCAAGATGATTGTGTTTAAATACCTTCTGTTGAATGGCTCTTATATTTCTGAATTTGGCTCCCTTAAAATATTTTGTGTCATAGCCAAAGCCAAAAAGCAAAACAAAACTATGTTTAAAGACACTACAGGGAAGAAGGAATCACCTCATTGCCTCAGTTTTAAAACTACATGAATGACGTCGCTTTTGAGATGTGGAAATACCAGGGTAATTTTGTTTTACTAAAGTTGTATTTTCTTTTCCTTTTAAAGACATATAACAACTATTGTTTTTGCTGGTGAAAGAAAGAATCGGGTCTGGGGCTTTTCATGACCAGGTTAAGTAATTCAGAGCCTTGGTGCTAACAATGAAAGTGAGATTCCCTTTCACGGAAGGGCTGGCCCATTTGAAGTTGATGATTCCAGTCTGGCTGGTCCAACAGGTTTTTATTTTTTAAAGCTTTGAGCACCATGAGTCAGAGGGAGAGGAAGAGAGAGAGAGGACATGGGCTCACTACAGAGAGGTTGGTATTAGAGGAGAAGGGAAGGATTGTTTGTTGGACCCAAACCAGAGAAAGGAGTGGCTGTTATTGCAGCATAAAGCAATGAGCACTGTAGGGGAGCAGCTGAGCTGTTTGTGGAGTCAGCTTCAGGGCCTCAAGGCTGAACTTCCACAGGGAGCAAAAGCATGGGTTACCAGCCTGAAGTGTGAGCTGGTTTTAGAATCTTTTCCCAATTTTTTTTTTTTGGTAGAGATGGGGTCTCACTATGTTGCCTAGGCTGGTCTCAAACTACTTGGGCTCAAGTGATCCTCCCACCTCAGCCTCCCAAAGTGTTGTGATTACTGGCGTGAGCCACTGCACCTGGCCCCCCTCTTTGGTTTTCTCTGCCTGGAAACTTGACTTGAGAGGCGGGTGTCTCGCCTCTGCCCTTGACTCACCGACATCACACTTCCTTTCATCTGAATGCTCTCTGAAGTGAGGTCAGGTTGGTGAGCTCATCTGTATTCAGGAGCCAGAAGAGCAAAGGAAAGCTTTTGCATGTGAAGATCTGCCTGGATGGAAGCTCTGATGTGATGGAAGCTCTTACTACCAATTGGCCAATGGTTCAGATTTTCTTAGAAGTAAACTTTTTTTTTGGTCCAGATTTGGTAATCAAATGAAATCAAGTGAATTGGGCTGGGATTTCCTCTTCGTAGTCTAACCTTAATAAAAGGAATAATGAGAGAATCTATATTAAATAGGACCCTTTTCACACAAGTAACAGAAATGCAACCTCAAATGCCTCCTTTTAGTGCAGGCAAAAGGGAAGAGCAAAGGATAGAACTGGGTCTCCAGGATCACTGGAAACAGAGACTTAGATGCCTTCAAGTCTCTGTCTCTTGTAACTTTCACTTCTTTTCAACATATTTTCCTACAGACCTCCTCCACAAGTTTATCTCCTTCTCAGACTCAGATCCTAAGCCTTGATACCAGAGAAGGATTGTCCCTTTTTTGTAAGTCCCAATTTGCAGATGCTCAGGAAGGTCCAGCTCAGGTCACATGCAGCCTCTCTGCCCAGTGGATGGGCTCTTGTGACTGGCAGTTCTCATGGGAACCATGTAGTGGTGTGAGGGAAGATGGAAATAGGAATGGGTGGGGCTGTGCCAGAAAGGGAGGGTGCTGGGAAGATGAAAGAATACATACCTATTACTACACAGAAAAAGGACTATATGATTGTATTAATCACAGTTCTCTGGAGAAACAGAACAAAAGAATTTTCGATAGAGTGTGGCTTATGTGATTATGGAGGCCTAGAAGTTCCATGATATGCCATCTGCCAGGTGGAGAACCAGGAAAGCTAGCGGTGTAATTTAGTCCAACTCCAAAGGCCTGAGAACCAGGAGAGCCAAATGTGTAAGTCTCAGACTGATTCCAAAGGCCTGAGAATGTGGTGGGGGCAGGGAGGGCAATAGTGTAAGTCTCTGTCCAAGTCTGAAGGCCTGAGAACCTGAAGTACTGGTGTCTGAGGGCAGGAGAAGTTGGAAGTCCCAGCTTAAGCCGAGAGATGAATTCATCCTTCCTCAGCCTTTTTTCTTCTTCAAAGGGCCCTCAAAGGACTAGTTGGTGCTCATCTGCATTGGTGAAGGCATCCTTTCTCAGCCTACTGATTCAAATGCTCATCTCTTCTGGAAACACTTTCCCAGACACACCCTCAAATAATGTTTTACCTGCTATCTGGGTATCCTTTAGCCTTGTTAAGCTGACACATAAAATTAACCATCACAAAGATACAAAAGAAGAAATTTTAGTTGAAGTTGGGTCTGCAATATCCATAAAGCACATTATTAAATTAAAAGTATGATTAGATCTTTCTGGTTAAACTTTTAGCCTTATTAGTGCGAGGGAATATATAGCATTGAATGTTCATTTCATGATGAGATAAAAAATGAAAGAAAAATAATTTGGCTGATTTCTTTTGAAAGAAAGTGCAGATCTCTGATGACTCCCTGAAAGCTTTGGGTTAAATTTAAAGATATCTTCCTAATGCCCGGGGAGAATCTCTGAGCTTCGTGACTCTGGGTTCTCTGAAGATGGCTCTACTCTTGAAGGTGTTAATCACATGAGACTTTTGTAAAAATTCAACAAATTTCATTTGTCTGTAAGATGCTTAAAACTATGCCTAGAAATGGGCAGTATAACATTTCCTTTCATTGTCTTCTGCAAATGTTTACTATTTGCTATCTATATAATCACTGTATGTGTTAATGAATTTGTTTTGCCTAAAATTATTCCCTAATTAACTCCACTAAAGAAAGCAAAAAGGTGTCAAGTTCAGGTTTTTAAGTTGAAGTCGAAGTCCTAGTCAAAAGACAGAGAAAGATTATTTGAAGCATTAAATTGGTTATTTTCCAGGTTGGGGAGTGAGTGTGATCTTAAGGGCATTTGAGAAAGATTTCTGAGCTTGGATGAAAAGGTGGAAAAGGATTGACCGAGCCCAGGAATTTGAGGCAGCAGTGAGCTATTAAGGTGCTACTGCACTCCAGCCTAAGTGACTGAGCAAGACTGTGTTGTGCAAACAACAACAACAACAACATCAAAAACCAAAGACAAAAAAGAATGTAATGGTACGTTTGGTTAACACTGGAGTGTTTTATTTTTGATAGATATTCAATTTATTTTAGGTCTATTAAATATATTTAGACTGTAAGTTTTATATTATCATTTGATGGAAATTGTGTATTTCACTGAAATTTTACAATTTAAGACATTGGCTTGAGACACAGCCAAGATTGCTGAATAGGAACAGCTTCAGTCTGCAGCTCCCAGAGAGACCAATGCAGAAGGCGGGTGATTTCTGCATTTCCAACTGAGGTACCTGGTTCATCTCACCGGGACTGGTTAGACAGTGGGTGCAGCCCATGAGGGGCGAGCAGAAGCAGGGTGGGGTGTCATCTCACCTGGGAAGTGCAAGGTGCTGGGGAACTCCCTCCCCTAGCCAAGGGAAGCCATGAGGGACTGTGCTATCCAGCCCAGATACTACGCTCTTCCCACGGTTTTGGCAACCCGCAGACCAGGAGATTATTTTGTGTGCCTACATGACCAGAGCCCTGGGTTTCAAGCACAAAGCTAGGCAGCTGTTTGGGCAGACACTGAGCTAGCTGCAGGAGTCTTTTTTTCGTACTTCAGTGGCACCTGGAACCCCAGCAAGACAGAACTGTTCACTCCGCTGGAAAGAGGGCTGAAGCCAGGGAGCCAAGCGGTTTTGCTCAGCAGGTCTCACTCCCATGGAGCCCAGCAAGCTAAGAACCACTGGCTTGAAATTCTCACTGCCAGCACAGCAGTCTGAAGTTGACCTGGGACAATCGAGCTTGGTTGGGGGAGGGGCATCCACCATTACTGAGGCTTGAGTAGGTGGTTTTCCCCTCACAATGTTAAGGAAGCTGCTGGAAAGTTCGGACTGGTTGTAACTCACCGCAGCACGGCAAACCAGCTGTTGTCAGACTGCTTCTCTAGATTCCTCCTCACTGAGCAGGGCATCTCTGAAAGAAAGGCTGCAGTCCCAATCAGAGGCTTATAGAGAAAACTCCCATCTCCCTGAGACAGAGCACCTGGGTAAGGGGCGGCTGTGCGTGCAGCTTCAGCAGACTTAAACGTTCCTGCCTACTGGCTCCAAGGAGAGGAGAGTATCTCTCAGCACAGCACTCAAGCTCTGCTAAGGGACATACTGCCTCCTCAAGTGGGTCCCTGACCCCCATACCTCCTGACTGGAAGATACCTCCCAGCAGGGGTTGACAGACACCTCATACAGGAGAGCTCCAGCTGGCATTAGGCGGGTGCCCCCTGGGATGAAACTTCCACAGGAAGGAGCAGGCAGCAATCTTTGCTGTTCTGCAGCCTCCGCTGGTGATATCCAGGCAAATAGGGTCTGGAGTGGACCTCCAGGAAACTCAAGCAGACCTACACAAGAGGGGCCTGATTATTAGAAGGAAAACTAACAAACAGAAAGCAATAACATCAACATCAACATCAACAAAAAGGATGCCCACACAAAAACCCCATCCAAAGGCCAAAACTAAAAACTCTGAATAAACTAGCCATTGATGGAACATATCTCAAAATAATAAGAGCTATTTATGACAAACCCATACCAGTATCATACTGGATGAGCAAAAGCTGGAAGCATTCCCTTTGAAAACCAGCACAAGACAAGGATGCCCTCTCTCACCACTCCTATTCAACATAGTATTGGAAGTTCTGGCCAGGGGAATCAGGCAAGGGAAAGAAATAAAGGGTATTCAGATAGGAAGTCAAATTGTCTCTGTTTGCAGATGATATGATTGTATATTTAGAAAACCCCATCATCTCAGCCCCAAAACTCCTTAAGCTGATAAGCAACTTCAGCAAAGTCTAAGGATACAAAATAAATGTGCAAAAATCATAAGCATTCCTATACACCAATAATAGTCAAATCATGAGTGAATTCCCATTCACAATTGTTACAAAGAAAATAAAATACCTAGGAATACAACTTACAAGGGACATGAAGGACTTCTTCAAGGAGAACTACAAACCACTGCTGAAGGAAATAAGAGAGGTCACAAACCAATGGAAAAATATTCCATGCTCATGGATAGGAAGAATCAATATCATGAAAATGACCATACTGCCCCAAGTAATGTATAGATTCAATGTTATTCCCATCAAGCTATGAATGACTTTCTTCACAGAACTAGAAAAACTACTTTAAATTTCATATGGAACTGAAAAAGAGCCCTTATAGCCAAGACAATCCTAAGCAAAAAGAACAAAGCTAGAGGCGTCATGCTACCTAACTTCAAACTATACTACAAGGCTACAGTAACCCAAACAGAATGGTACTGGTGCCAAAACAGATATATAGACAAATGGAACAGAACAGAGGCCTCAGAAATAACACTACACTGGAAAACTGAAACTGGACCCCTTCCTTGCACCTTATATAAAAATTAACTCAAAATAGATTAAAGACTTAAACCTAAAACCTAAAACCATAAAAACCCTAGAAGAAAACCTAGGCAATACCATTCAGGACATAGGCATGGGCAAAGACTTCATGACTAAAATGTCAAAAGCAATTGTAACAAAAGCCAAAATTGACAAATGGAATCTAATTAAACTAAAGAGCTTCTGCACAGCAAAAGAAACTATCGTCAGAGTGAACAGGCAACCTAGAGAATGGGAGAAAATTTTTGCAATCTATCCATCTGATAAAGGGCTAATATCCAGAATCTACAAGGAACTTAAACAAATTTACAAAAAAAAAAAAACATCAAAAAGTGGGTGAAGGATATGAACAGACACTTCTCAAAAGAAGACATTTATGCAGCCAACAAACATATGAAGAAAAGCTCATCACCACCGGTCGTTAGAGAAATGCAAATCAAAACCACAATGAGATACCATCTCATGTCGGTTAGAATGATGATCATTAAAAAGTCAGGAAACAATAGATGCTGGAGAGGGTGTGGAGAAATAGGAATGCTTTCAAACTGTTGGTAGGAGTGTAAATTAGTTCAACCATTGTGGAAGACAGTGTGGCGATTCCTCAAGGATCTAGAATCAGAAATACTATTTGACCCAGCAATCCCACTACTGGGTATATACCCAAAGGATTACAAATCATTCTGCTATAAAGACACATGCACATGTATGTTTATTACAGTGCTATTCACAATAGCAAAGACTTGGAACCAACCCAGTCAATGCCCATCAATGATAGACTGGATAAAGAAAATGTGGCACATATACACCATGGAATATTATGCAGTCATAAAAAAGAATGAGTTTATGTCCTTTGCAGGAATATGGATGAAGCTGGAAACCATCATTCTCAGCATACTAACACAGGAACAGAAAACCAAACACTGCATGTTCTCACTCATAAGTGGGAGTTGAATAATGAGAACACATGGACACAGGGAGGGGAACATTACACACTAGGGCCTGTTGGGGGGTGAGGAGGCAAGAAGACGGAGGGCATTAGGACAAATACCTAATGCATATGGGGCTTAAAACCTAGATGATAGGTTGATGGGTGCAGCAAACCACCATTGCACACATATACCTATGTAACAAACCTGCATGTGCTGCATATGTATGAACTTAAAGTATAAAATAAAATAAAACATTGGCTCTCAGAATTATTTCTAGAAAATGATCTCCTATGGAGTACTCTAGATGATGTTTCTTTCCTCTATTTAGACATTAATTTATAGACTTTAAATTGTTTTCTCTTTATTAATACTAGAACAGAGAAAAGTCTCTTTTTTAAATCAGTGTTTGTGATCAGGCAGGGTGTGTGGATTGACTTAGGCTTTCCTCATGGACACTTCTGGTACTTGACAAATTCTCTCCTCAGATTCAAACTGTAGGATAATTTGATTATATTAGTGCTTGATGGACAGTTCTCCTTGCCCACCTCTCAGGATCAGCCAGACATTCATCTAGGGCAGCTTTGTGCACAGAAAGGGGACCAGGACTTATCCTTACTTTCTGATTCTTTCAACAAGCTTTCCTTGATGTGTTTTCTGAAAAATGCTTGTTATATAAAGTATTAAGAGTTGTTATGTGAGAAACTTATTTTCCAGGCAAAAGGACTTAGGCAATGATGGATAAAAATTTAAACATGATTACTTTCTGCAGAATATCACAAAATTGTTATAGGCACTTTGAACATCCAGGGAGAGGCTATGCATCTCTTCCCTAAATTCTTTGTTCACAAAATCTTCTAAAACATCCTTTCTTCTATGAACTTTACTTGGGGAAAAATTTAAACATGATTGCTTCCTGCAGAATATCAAAATTACTCCCTGAATTTTGAACACCCAGGGATAGGCAATGCATCTCTTCCCCAAATTCTTTATTGGCAAAATCTTTTGAAAGATCCTTTCTTCTGTGAACTTTATTTTGGGAACTCCTCTGTTACAGATCAGAGTACTTGGAAATCTACAATTCCAAAAACAAATGGCTGGAATGCTTTCTGTACATCATTTCTAGAACGTTCACCTATTTTTCTCTTCTAACTGGTCTCCAAATAGTTGAATGATAATGCAGAGAGAAGAGCCGATGGATTTTAGCTGCCTCAAAATCCCAAATAGTAGCAGGACACACAAGTCTGTGTGTCTAGAAGTCGGAGACAAGAGACCGGGAGAAGAACAAAGAGGATCAGCTGGGAACTCCTGCTTGTTATTTCTTCAGATTCTTAAGTGGCTAAGATATTATGTTTGAACAGATGAAGCATGGGTAGGCTCTGAATTTTAAAAATCCAGCTCCATTGTTGGACTGAATAGAAATCCCCAATAGATTCTTGTGGCAGGCTGCCAGTTTTAGTTCATAGAGATATAATAAATTTTGTCTTTTGTCATTTTTTATGTCATCCCAGGTATTTTAGGGGAGAGTTAGCGTAGCCTGGAAAAAACACTTTAAATCTATTATCTTCATAAATATTCCTTTAAGTCCTATGAATTAATAATGTATTAGTCTGGTCTCATGCTGCTAAGAAGAAATACCCAAGACTGGGTAATTTATAAAGAAAAGAGGTTTAATTGACTCACAGTTCTGCATGGCTGGGGAGGCCTCAGGAAACTTACAATCCTGGTGGAAGGCACCTCTTCACAGGGTGGTAGGAGACAGAATGAGTGCTGATCGAAGCAGGAAGCCTCTTATAAAACCATAAGATCAAATGAGAACTCACTCACTATCATGAGAACAGCATGGGGAAAAGTGCCCGCATGATTCAATTATCTCCACCTGGTCCCCCCCCACATGTGGGGATTATTACAATTCAAGGTGAGATTTGGGTAGGGGACACAGAGCAAACCACATGAAATAATTATTCTTTATGGCCTCTTATTTAGAAAACCAAAGGCATAGGAAAAGAGAGAGAGGGGACGGATAGCAGACAGGATAAATGTCCTCTTACTTCTGATGTAATCTTCGTAGCTTTCACACGTCTTGGTAAGGATGGTTTCTCAACTGGATCTGCATGTTTTTGTTTTCTCCTCCTTAATAATTTCCTGGATAAATACCCTTAAAATGGCCACTGCTGCTGCAAACAGGCAGGTCTGCTTTACTGCCCATTCAGGGGTTCTAAGCAGTCTATTTTTCAAGCTAGTGCCTTGTTAACTATCTTTTGCTCTCAATATTCATTAGACTAAGTACAATAAGCTGACTATTGCCTACAAACTATGAAGAAATCATCACCAATTAACTTCAACTTCTTTGCTTGATCCTTGTAGTAAATCTAAAATTAGGGAGAAAAACCCCAAAAGTTTCAGACCAGTGCCACTCATAATGTGGCCTGCAGACTAGTATTGGACTATTTGTTATCTGTCTGCAATAAAAAAAGTACAGAAATAGTAAGTGTGTAGAATTTTTACAGCAATTTGACATTGCCCTGACTTGCAAGTGCATGATTAGTGGGTTTGTCCATTGAACAAGTATAGATCAGTTTGTCTGGGTGTTGTCAGACTCTGGGGTGTGACATAAGCTGTGCCTTAGTCCTATTCGGATCCTTTGGAACATAGACTGAGAAGCCCAGGATTAGAGAGCTCATCACCTTTTCTCATTGTTCAAGTTTTGCTGGAGGCTTTGTAAGCTTTGAACTCTCCCCTACAAGTTTTCAACTGTACAGAGAAACATTCCCAGTCTCCTCTGCACCTTTCACATTAATGACTCATGATTCAAATCCAAATTACTTGAAGTCTGCAAAGGGTCCATGAAGATGGAGAAGCAGAACTTACTTCTCGCAGTTGCTACACTAGGACTTTGCCTGCCTGCCTGCCCCCCTGCCTGCCTGCCTTCCTGCCTCCCTGCCTTCTTGCTTTCCTCCCTTCCTGCTTTCCTTCTTTTTCTTTTCTCTTTTTCTTCTTTTCTTTTTCAGTTGGGTCTTGCTCTGTCATCCAGGCTGGAGTGCAGTCACAAGATCACGCCTAAGTGCAGCTTTAAACTTCTGGGCTCAAGTGATCCTCTTGCCTTGGCCTCCCAAAGTGTTGGGATTATAAGTGTGAGCTGCTGCGCTGGGCCTAATACTTTTTCTAATGACAGTGACAGAATGCTACATAACTTCTTCAGCTCATTTGTGGTTCAGGTTATGTAATAGCAACTTGGGCATGAATTAAATCCTCTCACTCAATGTCATAGAAATGCCAAATATATCATTGGGTTGCGTTTAAATCAGGAGGCCAGGCTGTTCAGCTGTGGCCCAACATGATGTGGCATAAGCCAGGTCCCAGAGATGTGATAAGTTATTTAGCACCATCTGCTAAAATTTCATACTTGGGAAACCATTAAAATAGATTTTTTCCCTCTGAAATGAAAAGATTTATTTATGTATTTTTAGTTCCTCAGTAGAACATCTGTTGTGTGATACCTTGTGTGCATTGATACATCCAGTGAATTCACCTAAGGACAAGATTTATACTCTATAAGCATGTGTTTGTGTGTGTGCGCACACGCTTGCCATGTGTTAGATCAGTACAAGGAATACTAACTGTACTCCTGGACTGTTAAATCAGTGTGCTGAGTTGGTGAAGGACAGGCTATAACATTCTGAAGAGTCTCAGGTATTAAATATAATTTGTTTCCAAGCTTCTAAGACAATGTGAAATGAATAGTCTTTTCTTCTTGTTCATAAATAAATATCTTTTAAAACTAAAACCAATATTTTCAATGTCAAAGATTGTTTCCTTTTTTGGCTTATCAGCCACCACTGCTTCTCAATAGGTCATTTGCTCTTCCATCTAGGGAAGATTTATGGGACACCTATTGTGTGTCAAGTATTGTGCTAGATCCAGGTCTCTGCCTTTATAGGGCAGGCCCACAACAAGTAGCAATAGCAACAAATTATTCGTTACAATACATGCTTTGATAGAGGCATTAACAGGATATATAGGAGCACAGAGGATGGAACATTTAAATCAGAAGCAAGGGAATTAGGAATTAACTTCCTAGTGTAAGTAATATTTGTACAGAAGACCGAGGAATTAGAAATAGTTAAACAAAGAAGGCATGCTTCTGCGCGTGCCCTTGCACATTGTGAATGTGGTTTATGTGTGGAAGACAGTCCTCAGTGGAGAAATGACAGTATATTAGAAGGCACAGAGGCATGATTGGAGAATGTCACATTGAAGTAATTTTATGTAGGAGGTCCCATACCTCCCTGGATCATAATCTCCACGAAGAGGGCCTCTTATTCATCAGTGTGCACTCAGAGCTTGGCACATGATAGGAACTCCTTAAATATTTGTGGAACAAATGAATGGCCTGAAGTCGTAACTTAATAAGTTCAAACTCTACCCTTGCAAATGATAGCAAGATATTGGTAGCTGTAGTTGGGCTTTACTATGGCTTTTATGATTTTTTCTGGTAACTCCAAAGGGAAGACTGCCGCCCAACAGCTGTTCTCATCCATTTTCTTTCCTTCACATTAGAATCACTTGTTCTTACTTTGCTAGTAATTATTGATTGAT
This sequence comes from Hylobates moloch, assembly GCF_009828535.3. Classification (NCBI taxonomy): domain Eukaryota; kingdom Metazoa; phylum Chordata; class Mammalia; order Primates; family Hylobatidae; genus Hylobates; species Hylobates moloch. Next base: position 88,962,758 of record NW_026652287.1, on the reverse strand, counting down.
CCATCAACTCTCTGTTCATGCTGGTGATATATAACACTTACGTCAAACATGGTCATGGCTCTAAGACTCTCATATGGTTTTTTTGATAATCTGTTGCATCCTCCTAATATGAAATGTATATACTTTTTTTTTGAGGCAAAGTCAACACTGGAATTTAAAACAAATAATATATATCTTTTTATGTCAAGGTGTTTTAACAGTTATAAATGTTAGACTTTATAACTATTAGCAAATTGAATTGTTAAGTCATAACATTAAAACTGGTTGAATGTTTATCATAAGAACAGTTCTTCTTTTTGCTAATTGAGCTATGGACTAGGAAACCTATGTCAATTTCATAAGCAGAACTTGAGTATGTAAAGCCTTGACACACTGAAAGTTGATAGCAGCTGAGTAAACACTAATGACACACTTGATTTTGGACTTAAAAACATCAAAATTAGTAAAAACAAACTACTTTCATTCAATTGGAGAAAATGAGTTTCAATGTAATTTAATATTTAAAAAAATCTTCATTAGGTTAGAAGATATTACATTAGAAATAAAATTAGTTTAAAATTTTTTATTTCTTTGAAAGATTAGTCAATTTTACCAGCCAGGTTTTGAACTCACTTTCAGTGGTTTGATCTTTATTATCTTTTGCAGATATTTCCCCAAATACGTTTCTCACTGCACGCATCACCTTCTTCTTTCTTTCCAAGTTTGCTTCAGTTCATTTCTTTTGGGAGAGCTCTCTGGTGAACCTCACCCATCTCTGATTGCATGGCAACTCTCTGCTTCTGCCAGCTCTCACCCATGTGGCTTTTAATTCATTCTTTGACTTTTTGGCATGTATTTTTATTAATTTAATCAATGTCCTGGCTCTTTATTAAAAAAAGCATATGCTTATGGCCTTTTGTTTCTAACAGACAGGAAGCCATTCAGACGTTTTAGTAAAATTTGCTGAAAGGATAGTAGAGCATCTCTGAAAACTTTGGGGGCAGGGAAGAAAGTACAACCAGGACATGAAAGGCCCTGGGACTGCAAAATCAGTACCTGAATCCACTCTCTTCTCTTGTTGAGCCTCTTGACTCTACTTTTCTCCTCTTATGTGCTTAATTGTGTTTTTCATATTTACCACCTTCCTCACGGTTGCTCCACTCCATTTAACTTCTGCTTAGACATAGCTTTTGCTTGAATGGGTCCAGCACTGACTTTGGTTCTGCACCTGTCAATGTGTCCCTGCCACCCCCCAAGCAACTCTCATCTCACTGTCTCAGTTGCTAATGCTAAATTCTATATACCCAGGTCAGATAATCTGATTTGCTGAATTATGGATGGATTCTCCATTGGGTGGGTGTTTTTCCATCAGATTGGGTGCTAAGTGTCACTTGGTACAAGCAGGATGGACTTTCTGAAAATGAGTTGTGGGCCATAGGCAATGACTGGCATTAAAGTACAACATTATGTTGTACTTTAAATGTTATGGAACATAGCATCTTTCATTGTATTTAAAGTACAACATTCTTCCATAGCATTTTGATTATTTCAAAGGGCTACCTGAAAGATTGAAATGACTTTAGTAAATTAGGACTGCTGGATTCCAGTGGTCTTCACTATTTTGCACCCCTCCTTAATTAAGAATACTGTTTCTTCCTTCCTAAATGTCTTATTTTCCAGGCTTGCCTCCATACTCTGGTGGGAAACAAGCAATGATAGTTTTGCTTCCTTTAAGTAGATAACAGTCTCAGTAATTCAACTACTCAGATCACCCAGGTAGAGCCTGGGTTCAAGGCCTGATCTCTCTGGTTGCTTAACCATTGCCCTTTCACCATAGCTCTCTGTTTTAAGATAGCTCCCATTAGTTAAAAAATAAACAATTAAAAAAAAAGGGAAAGCACAACTCTACAACTCTATGTACTAAAAGCAAGATTCAAGTATTTTCAACATTCAAAATCATAGTATTTAATTCAGTGAAGAGAGAGCCCCAGAAAAAACTTGTTTCAAGTTTATAAGTTGATCAGGGAAATTTAATTTTTTTTCCACTGACAGAGCTTCTAATATGTGCAGTAGTTTTTGCCTTTGATATTACTATTATGAAATTCAAAAATACTCTTCATTTTGGACTGGGCATTGTTGGTCACACCTGTAATCCCAGCACTTTGGTGGGGCGAGGTGGGCAGATCACCTGAGGTCAGGAGTTCGAGACCAGGCTGGCCAACATGGTGAAACCCTGTCTCTACTAAAAATACAAAAATTAGCTGGGTGTGGTGGCATGTGCTTGTAGTCCCAGCTACTTGGTTGGCTGAGGCATGAGAATTGCTTGAACCTGGGAGGCAGAGGTTGCAGTGAACTGAGATTGTACCACTGCACTCCAGCATGGGTGACAGAGCAAGACTCTGTCTCAAAAAAAAAAAAAAAAATACTGTTCATTTTGTTTGTCTTCAAAATGTACCTTGGATTCTTGCCATTGTCACAGGGAACATATAAAACAGCTTGAAAGTCTGCCTTATTCTAAGCCTAGCCTAACTCTTTTTCAAGCTCTTAAGTAACCAGGGGCTTTTACAAATGAACATATACCTAGATATGATAATATAAAATTATGGCTTACCAACTTTAGAGATGCAACAACGAAAAAGCTCCTAAATGGGGGTCTGGAGACCAAAATGTCAATTTGGGCTTTGCTTCTTAATAACTATGTGACCTTGAGGAAATCCGGTCTGCTTCTCCAGCCTCAATTTCCTAACCCATGAAAGGGAATAATCAGGCATCATTATGTAAGACGAGTGTTGGGAAGATAAAATAAAATAATCTATGGGAAACCACTTTGTAAACTGAAAGGTAATATAGAACTGTAAGTGGATATTATTATTTATTTTATGAGCCAGTAGAATTCAAAGTCCTGATTTCATTGCCAGGAGGATTTTCCTCACAGATCTAATTCCTAAAGGTTGGCTTTGCCCGGTTAATGAGTACTTTCCAAATAAAGATTCCTTTTACTGCTTTGATTTTTGTGAACTTCCCTTTACTCTGATTCAAAGTCACATGGGAAGGTGCTCTTGTAAAGCCATTGTTTAATTTAGACTTTTCATACTGCGTGTATGTCCGGCTATTCTCTGGTTTCAGTCTCCAAGGAGCCTTTGAGGGCAGACCTTGCTTCTTTCCCTTACATATAGTTTGGCAGCAAATGAGATGTTTTCAATAGGGATGAAAAAACTCTCAGTATGTAACCTGTCACCTAAAGGAAGGAGGACATCCTGTTCTAAAGAAGTTGCCTCAGAGCCGGCCCCAGGTCCACCCTGGTGTTTCACTTGTATCTCAGGCAGTAGCCTGGGATGAAATTTTAAGGAGAGAATTGTTACATGATATTGTGTAATACCAATGTGAGAAACCACCATACAAAGCTCTTTATTTTAGTAACCTGGACTTCTAGTCAGGACTCTTATCTCTGTTCAGTGGTTTTGAAGTCAGTGTGCTTAAACTTTTCATGCTAATACACAGGGAAAGCATAAAAATGATATTTAAAGATCATCAGGTATAAGCAGATATGCTCCTAATTTTAATCTTCTGTGCAAAGGTGCTAAGACAATGTGTAGTTGATTCGCTTTCCTAAAGTCACTTGATGTGGCTTCAATGGAGATAATTGTTCCAAGTTTTCGTGTTAAACATCACCTGTTAATTATGCCTTGATCTTGTTCTTCCTGAGCTTTTGGCACCCAGGCACTGAGCCAGGGAGTAGAGCAAGATGGGACTTTAAAGAAGTGAGGGAGCTTTTGTAATTATAATCCTGTTGTCACTATCTGATGCACTGTGAAAAATGGAAGAACCAATAGCAACCTCCTATCTCCTGCCTCTAGCCTTTTGTATTGTGTTTTTACCAATCTCTGGAATAATAGTCTCCATTCAGGGAACCCAGCAGGGTCCACGAGGCCAGGCCAGTAGTTGGAATTTCCAAGGTGTCCAATCTATTGCTATTTGCTCTTTTCCTCTCCATCCTAGTACAGTCTCCAAAATTTAATTTAGTGTCATGCCATAGAATAGGCGGATTGTGTAAAGCAGTAATAGGATCTGGTTGGCAGACACTTCCTGAAACCCATGTGTAGGTGGTAGTAAATACAGGACTGAGATTCCAATCTTAAAACTCATGGTTCCATTTTTTTTCTGTCCCTTCAACAGTTATTTTCTTCATGAGTTATAGAGGAATGTAAAAATGAACTGCCATCTAAAAAATATTAAATTTGATACTCAAGCCAAGAAATCTTAGCATTCTAATGACAACAGAAGCAGAATTGAGGTGATAGCAGAATTTTGCTTTTTTTTTTTACTCTTAGTCCCAGCTTTCATTACTACTACATGCCTGGCTGATGGGGTATCTTTTCTAATGTAAATGTTATTGCCTTGTATCCAAACTTTTAATGTGGCCAACTCCTTGAAAAATCTTTTGCAAGAATCTCTGGGATTCTCTAGGAAGTGTCTCATGTCAGTATGTGAACGGGTACAGCCAACAACAAACATCTTGTCTGTTACTTGATAATATTCAGAGACCAATGACCTATTATCAAGCTAGCTATAGATAGGGCTCCTGTTTTGAGTGTCAGGTTGGCTAAGCTTTTTTTTTTTTAAATTCTAAAAGCCTATAATTATAATAGTCAGGAATGCTCAATAATGTTTAGGAAATAATGAGCTAGTTGTTTTGGATGGTGCAGAAGGTTTACGACATAGAGAAGCAGAGAACAGAGCTGGAATGATGAATTGGTGTCTCATTATTAATGCCGTATCACCCCTAAAGTGGGTGCTATCACAATTCTCTGGATATATATTGATACAAATGATTACAAAATATTTGCAAAATGAGTATGAAAATGTAGAGTGGCACTGCGGTGGGTAAGGTAACAGACAGATTTATATTTGAGCCTACATCTGCCACCTACAAGCCTGGTACATTTAGGCAAGTTAACTTATCACTGATAGCCTTAGTCTCCTGATCTATAATATGGCAACAATGAGATTTAACTCAAGGGCTGTGAGGATTAGATAACAGAGCATGTAAATATCAAATATATAAAGCAGTTCTCACACTGCCTGACACATGGTGTACAATAAATACCAGCATCATCTCTCGCGTGGATGATTAAAATAACTAGCCTCCTCCCAGATTTTCCTGCTTTGGCTCCAGCTCTGCCTCATTTTATTTTCAACACAGCAGCCAGAATGATTCTGCTATAAGTTGGATGTTTGCTCAGAAACCTCCAATGGCTCTCCATTTGACTCAGGGCGAAAGCCTCATAATGGCCCTTGTGTTTACAAGCCTGTCTCCTCTTCTCCTTTTGACTCGATTTGCTGCAGTCACACTGGCCTTCCCCTCACTGGACCTTAAACATTCCAGGCTGTTCTCCTCCATACCTGACACGCTGTATCTGCCTTATCTGTTTAATTTTCTACTAACCACTTATCCCCAGCTAGCCCTTATATATTTTACTTGCTTAGAGTGTTCATTGCTTGTCTCACCCAACTAGAAAGCAAGCTCCAATGGGATAAATAATTTCTTTTTTTCTGTTTTGTTTACGGTATCCCTAGTGCCTAAAACTGAGCCTGGCATGCAGAGGCCCCCAGCAAATATTTGTTCAATTAGGTTTCTTTGCATTGTGTATTTAAGGAGTACATGATGTTTTGATATATACTTATCTTAATTTACATATAGATAGTGAAATGACTACCACAGGAAAATTAACATACCCATCCTCTCCTATAGTTATCTTTTCCGAGCAACTGGGAGCCATTAATTACTGAATTCATGAGGTCTCTTATATTAGTACATGTATGTGATTATTGATCCATTCAACAAATACTTAAACGCATAATATGAGCTAGCACTACCCTACACTCCTAGTTGCTGGAGATAGAGCCAGAAACCAGGCAGACACAGCCCTGCACTCTTGGGAGCTGATGTTCCTAACATTATAAGAATTGCAGAGTAGATAAACCTAATTGTTAAAATGTGAAAGTTTTTTTTTCATAATACTTAAGTGTGAACTTTATTTGGAGTTTTCATAACCTTTAAACATTATATTCTAAAACTTTGAAAAATGATTTTATTTATTGTTGTTATTTTCAAAAAGTATTTAAAGGAGAATTAGAACATTTTGTTTTAACTTTTTTTAAACCTTTGAAAAAAAGAGTTCTAAACATTTCCCCAGTGATTGGATTCCATGTGTTAAATATTTCTTCTCACCCTAGCGATCAAAACAACATCACATTTAAAATCACATATGATAACTTTTATATATACTGCAATCTATAATCATTTACCAAAATGTGACTTCGGCTTCTATCTAATTTCAATTCCATATTTAATCTTGTGATAATTTGACCTAGGACTCTTGACAAAACAACATTATCTCAGAGTTTGCAATTTTGTTAACCTCTTGTGATTGAAAAAGGGATTATTTAAAACTTCCCATCTCATTACTCTGAGCTCTAGCTCAGATTTTAAGAGTTATTACCAGATTTAATTTAATACTTTTTCTTCTCTGATTATAAGAGACTAAGCTATTGAGGTTTATTCAATCAGATAAGTCAGTATCATAGAAGTTTTAAAATGATTGTTAATTAATTCATCTTTTTATTTGAATTTGTTCAAAATAATCTCTCATTTACTTTGTAGTTTTGATGTAAAAAAATCAGTATTCTGCCAGTCTGCTGCAGAGTATGATTTAAACAAGACTCTTTCACGGTGTTTTTTTCTGTGAAGGTATTGCATCAGATTGCACTGGTCACACTGAATTTGCCATGTTAAATGAAAGTAAGACAAGCTTATCCCATGCAAAGGAAACCTTCATAGCTCAGAGTAATCAAGTGGAAGGCTTGAAATACTCCCTTTTCTAATCACAAGAGGTTAACGAAATTGTAAACTCTAAGATAATGTTACGTTGTGAAGAGATCTGGGTCAAATTATCATGGGCAATTCTCAAATGGAATTAAAATTAGGCAAGAGGAAGTTCCAGTTGATTGTGATCTGGCCAGTCTCAAAGCTATAATGATCAGATGTTTCACATTTGCCAGGGTTATATTTTGTCCTTGCAGGGGCATAATTGAAACTAAGGCCTAAGTTTGTGAAACATAGTGTTCAACGGGATCTTCTGCCTTTTCTTAGCAAGTACTGCATTAAGACGGGAAGCTAGAGGCATCAAAGACTAGTGAATAGGAAAGGAATTAAAGGACTAATTTGTTAAAAAGAAATTACGATGATGGAAATTGAGAATACAAAATTTTGAGCGATATATAACTAAAACAAATTTTTCCTGTAAGTAAAGCAGTTAGATAAAAGATTGAATCAAAAAAAATTATTTCGTACCAAGATCTAGTCTTATTTAAATTTTATTTTATACTATTCTTATACAAACACAACACAGATAATTCTCTCTCAAGGATATTATAGAAATTGCCACTCCAAAATAATACTGCCACAGAGTGCAATACCTTCTACTTAGTAGATTGTCGGATTAAAAATAAATTTAAAAAGTCCAAGAAAAGAAAACTTGAGTCTGTGATATGTCTTGGAAAGATCCTAGACAATCTTAAAATAAGGTTCTTCTACTGACTTTAGATGAAATGGGAAGAAAATAAGAAAACTCTTAAAAATCCTTTGGTGACAAGTACTTAAGTTTTTAATAGCCTTCATCGTAATTCCAGTGTATTCAACAAACATTTACTAAGTGCTTAGTATGTGGTAGGTGCTGACAACACAAAGATGAATATGTTCCGATTCTGGATTCAGGAATTCACAGTTTAGTTGGAGACAGTAATAAGTATAAACAAGGAAAAAGCTAAATCTGTTGACTACTGAACTATCTGCTAGGGGATTTACACGCTTTATTACTGTTAATCTGTATGGGAAAATTATGAGGTAGATATTATATTAAATAGCCATTTATCACTTAAGAACTTGAGGGTCAGCCAGTGAGTGGGGAACTGGAAATCAGTGCTAAGTCTATTGCTTCCAAACCTCTGATTCTTTCCATTCCAAGTTGCTGAAAATGAGACAGATACACACATCTTATATACATTATATTCATGTGTATGCACATATACACACATACATAAGTGTACATATATATGCATATACACACATATAAACACACACACACATATATATATAAACAAATACATATGTGAGTTTTGTATATACATACATGGGCATTCTTTGTTATCCAGATCAAATGTGTGTTTGATGTGTTACATAAATTTTTGGTAAATAGAGCCTATATTCTATTGTTTTAAATAGGAAAAATAATGGACTACTAGTAAATCCCACTTCTCCAACTAATGCTGTAACAGTTTAAAATACTTATAGAATAATCTCAGGGATACTTTGCATGATAAAAAGCATTTATAAAACCAAGAATTTAATTATTTAATAATTAATACACCACTAGTGGGTGTTTGAGTGCAGAATGAAATAATGATGTGTAGACTTGAATTGTAATTTCCATCTGCAATGGATATGCACTGTAATTTAAAGGAACAATGAAATAATATTATATTAAAGCTACACAATGAATTCAAATGACACTTAACAAAGTAAAATATATGAATCAGTTTAAAAATAGTTACTTATTAATTGAAGAGTTTCTTACGTGGGGTTGGCAGGGAGAGGAGAGGAGAGAAGAAAAATGGAGCTCGTGGTCAGTAGTTCTATTTGGTGGTGGAAGAATGTGCTGGTGGAGAGTGAGCAGAACAGAAAATGCCTGAAGTTTATTTTTCTTCAGGTTCAGGGAATTGGTGGACAGTCTTCCCTTCTTGACACTCAAGACTGTGTATGATTGACACTCAAGACTGTGTATGACTATGAACCACAGTCTGAAGTCTTAGATGAAGCAATGGGGCAAACCAACAAGCTCAAAATGGGCATCTATTGGGATGGACAGCTACTGATAGATACTCTACAACTGCGCTTAGGTCTGTGGTTTTGAATGTGACGCTTTACGCATGCCATGGCCACATTCACTTGCAGTGGAAATTATTTTGTTTGCATGTCCTAAAATTTCTTTTAAAGTTTCGATATTACACATTCATGCCTCCTCTTTCCCAAGTCAATAACCAGTGATGAACACTGACTGGAATGGATTCCTCAAGTATAAGTACTGTACATGTTATGCTAACAGTTTTTCAATATTTTCACTGCCCACTAAATCCAACTTCCTTAGCAAGAGCTAATATTTTTGCTTTGCACCACTTCCCCCAAACCTCACAAGTCAACAACAAATAGCCAAGCCAGTTTCTTGTGGACTTCACTCCTTACTGTGATTTTCTTTTCCAAGCCTGACTGATGAACCTGAGAGCTTTTTGGATATGGCATGGGACACATCTCATGTACCTCCTCAGACTCTTTTGGTCCTCTGTCCCTCTCATGGGCTACATCATTCTGCTTCAAGCCAACCAGCCACATGTCTTGATTAAAACATCAAGACTTGATAAACACAATGTTGCAGAGACCTGACTTCCCATGCGATGTGGACAGCTGAGGAAACCCAGAAGTCCACTGGGAGACAGGAGATAGGAAAGAACTGGAAAATAAGTTTTAGCTCCTGTTTTCTTTCCAATTGACTACTCCAAAGCATAGTTTATCTGCATGACCTGCCCACAGCCTAAAGAATTTAACTGCCTAACAACTGCATGTGTCTTCTTGCAGCACATTTTACACTGGCCAGCATGGTAACATATCACATATTGTCTTGCTCCTAATCCTTCACTGTCTCACTTCCCTTGTCCTTCACTTATGCTGCCCTGGTATTGTGCATCCATTAAAAAGTATTATACTTAATCTGTGCTTCAGGCTTTGTTTTCTAGGTAATCGAGGGTAAAGCAGATGTCGAAGCTCTTTCATAAATTTTCCATCAAAGTAGTGTTTTCTATGTCAGCCCTCTGCACGAGATATTACATGTTGAGATGGCATATTGATCCACAGGTTACAAAAGTGACATGGTTTTGGAAGGCAAAAAGAACATCCTGAAGATATTATCACTAAATCAGCAGTATAAAAATTGTCTGAGGGCACTATTATAAAATAGTTTTGTTTGCAAGATTTTCCTTCTTTGTATGTACTTTGATCAACAGTGACAACTCACTCCTCATGTAATCATTAACTATTTCCTTTATTATCCTTACTTTATGATTTGGGTACGCCAAAATAATTCATTTTCAACATTTCTCCAAAGGGCTTGGGTTTTCAAAGGTATTAACTTAACATTGCTTTCATGATATCTATCTAAAATTCTGTCTTTGGATATATAATGTCTGCACTTTTTTTTACCTCTTCTTTTGAGATAAATGCAGCACTTATTTCCTAAATATTCCAGGTTTATCACTATTAAAAACTTGCCTGTGGTATGAATTGTTTGATTGCAACCTCACTATTAATGGAAGCTGTTTCAGCTGTGAGCTTTAAATTATGCAGTGTTGTATACTCTTAAATCTTTTTACCTATTGTGGACTTGTTTTATTTTTTTCATGTTTTGGGTAAATGTAGTTAGTGATCATTGCATGGAGTCTAGAGGACAAAGAAACAAAACTTGTTGAATGCATCCTGTCTCCCATGTTCTCTGCAAGGCATGTTTGCTTTGTCTAACTTGATTTTTACTAAAAGTCCATGAAGTAGATAATATCCTCCTACTTTATATATAAAAAGTCATGTGAACAGTAAGGGGTAGAGATAAGATTTTAACTCATCTATGCCTGGATCTAGAGCCTCTTTCCATAATACTTTGCAGCCTTAGAAATCTTTGATATTTAGGTGTGTAGGTGATATCAAATTTTATATTTTTGCAGACCTACGTTTTATTTATTGATTGATTGAGCCGGGGTTTTTCTCTGTCACCCAGGCTGGAGTGCAGTGGCATGGTCATGGCTCACTGGAGCCTCAACTTCCTGGGCTCAAGTGATTCTCCCACCTCAAGCCTGCTGAGGAGCTAGGATCACAGACATGTGCCACCATGTCTGGCTAACTTTTAATTTTTTTGTAGGGTTGGGCTATGTTGCCTAGGCTGGTCTTGAACTCCTGGGCTCAAGTAGTCCTCCTGCCTCAGCCTCCCAAAGTATTGGGGTTACAGGTGGGAGCCATCGCATCTGGCCTGTGAACATACTTCTAAATTTCATTCCTTTCCTGAATGGATTCCCTCCTTCCTTACCGTCTTTGGTGACTATTAAGCCAATACACAAAGATATTTATCTGCTTTCCAAAAAATAGTGTAACATGATTAAACTTTGTAAAATGCACAATATTTAGAAAAATCATTATGTGGTAAAGGTAACACATGCATGGCCAAGCTTCTGATTTGATGTATATGTTTACATTTCTATGTTCTTTCAGATGTAGAAATGTATGGCTATTCTAGATCTCTCAGGTTCAACTTCTTTCTTCACAGCCTTTCTCACTTTTTAGGAAACTTTTTTTTTCTTATAATGCGAGGAAGATGATAATAACAGATTTATGCAAAAAGAGCATGGGGAAACTGTTGAGATGTGTCCTCTTGCCTGTAATCTTGCACAGTTTGAACATTTTCACTAATGTGCCATGTATATTTAATAAAGTTGATTTTTAATTTAGATAGTGAATTTTGTGTAAAAAATGTTTGCAATTTATTTAGGAAATATACACGTTGTGAGAATCCAGATAGCAAGTGATCCCTGTATGTGTGAATTGCTCCACCAGTTCTATGAACAAAAAAAACTATAAGAATATAGAGAAGTAATAATTCCTGCCTGACTGGGATATAGGAAGTAATATTGACAGGGGGACTGGCAGTGGGCTGACATACTTGGAAAATCAGATAGAAGAGGTTTCACGGAAGGGTTAACATTTGAGTCAGCATAGAAAAGGGGTAAGAAGTCATCCCTTTCTCTTTGAAGCAATCCCTGATTTCTCACCTAGCTTCAGAGGTTACTCATCTTCCTCTGTCCTCTAATAGTGCCCCCTAATTTACCTTAACCACGATCAGCCTTATCTTTTATACCTATCCTAGGACAATGCTTGGGGCAATATGAAGCTCAGTATATTTGTTGAACTAGTTATTCAACATTTATTGAGCATTTGCTATGTGTCAGATCCTACTCTAGGCACTGGGAAATAGCAATGAACCAACCCCCAAAATCTCTGTCCTCATGATGCCTATATTTCCTTGGATTTGTTTTCATAATAAAATGATTATAACATTGAAAAAGTATGAGCTGTAACAAGTCAGAAGACAAGTAAAATTTCAGGCAATGACAAATCATGCAGAAAAATAAATCAGTAAAAGGTTAGAAAGGGCCTGGGAGTGCTACCTTGGATGAATTTGTCAGGGAAGGTCTGGAGAGGGAGCATGTGAACAGAGCTGTGAATGAAGTGAAAGAGTGAGGTGTGTGGCTACCTAGGGAAGAAAGTTCTACACACAGGCCATGGCAAGTTCAAAGCCTGTGAGACAGCAGTTGTGTTTGATGTGTTGTAGAACAGAAAGGAAGAACAATGAAGTTGGAGGGGTAGCAAGACACCAGGTCACATAGAGTTTTGTAGCCATGAATGAATGAACTACTGGAAAGTGAAGGCAAGAAAGTATGACACTTTCTGGAAATGGTATGGCTATAGGAAAAAGCACAATTTATCCTAGGAAATAGAGTTCAAAATCTTTAGCATAAAGTTCATGGCTCTCCTCAATTTCACCTTAACCAAGTGGGAGGCAATAATATTTTTTAAAACTAGGCTGATTGGGAGGCCAATGTGGCTGTTCGCTTGAGCCCAAGAGTTTGAGACCAGCCTGGGCTCTATGGCAAAATGCTGTCTTTACAAAGAATACAAAAAATCATGCCATGTGGTGGTGCGTGCCTGTAGTCCCAGCTAATGGGGAGGCTGAGATGGGAAGATCACCTGTGCCTGAGGAGATCGAGGCTGCCCTGATTGCACCACTGCACTCCAGCCAGGACAAGTGAGACCCTGCCTCAAAATAACCTAGGTTGAGGTGAAACTGGAAAGCCATGAACCTTATGCTAAAGATTTTGAACTCTGTTCTCTAGGGACTGGGTGACCTTTGAAGATTTCTGGGCTATGCTATAATACTTGTGTTTAATAAAGGTATTATTAAGGGCTTCCTGTATATTATAGGTGGGACTGTAAGTTGGCACAATAATTTTGGAGTAATTTATCCAAATAGATAATTCTGCAGTAATCTATCAGATTTTAAAATGTATATATAGGCATTTTATAGTACATTCACTTCTAGAATTTTACATTAAAATGTTTATGTAAAAATGCACAGATATTTGTATGAGGATTGTCATTGTTTTGTCATTTGTAATAGAGACAATTAGAAAGAAATTAAATGTCCACTAATAGGAGACTAGTTAAATAATCATGGTACTTCAAACAATAGACTACTATGTAGCCATTAAAAGAAGTGAGAGAGCTCTCAACCTACTGATATGGAAAGATGACCAGGACATATTGTTAACTAGAAAAATAAAATTATAAAAGTATATGCAAAACATTAATCCACTCATGAATGAAAAAAATGTGTATATCTGTGTTTGTATTTGCATGAATACTAAATTTAATAATAGACAATACCTTGATTAATTCTAGGGCAAGCTTGTCCAACCCATGGCCCAGGGGCCACATGTGGCCCAGAATGTCTTTGAATGCGGCCCAGCACAAGTTTGTAAAGTTTCTTAAAACATTATAAGATTTTTTTTCTGAGATTTTTTTTTCAGATTATCAGCGATTGTTAGTGTTAGTGTATTTTACGTGTGGCCCAAGACAATTCTCCCTCTTCCAGTGTGGCCCAAGAAAGCCAAAAGAGTGGACACCCCTATTCTAGGGAGCTGTGTTTGGGCTGCAATTGTGGGGTGGGGCTGAAGAGGAAAGGAAATGTTTTACTTTACACTCTGTACCTTTGGGTCATATTTAAAGTTTTTATAGCAAACATATATTACTGTTTAAAATAACATTTTTAAAAAGAAGAATAAAAAGAAGTTTTTATCCAAAGAAAAGCTATTGATGACAATCTACTTGGAACATTGAAACTTTTTCTGAAAAACTAGCTTTGATAAAGAGTAATAAATTAAAACCCTATTCATATAAGTTCATCTGAAATGCTCATTTCCAATGAAATTAGTCTATCTAATTATCTGTTCCTGGTTCTAAGACAATGAAAACATTGCTTTAGGGAATTTTTAAAAATGTCCGTACCCTGAAATACAATTTGAATGAGCTCATTGTATATCATAATTCTCTGTGAACTTCAGTACTAATAACTCATGTTATGTATTGGCCAGAACTAATGTATTTTCTACTGATTTAACATTGCTTTTCATCCTAGGGGCATTATAATTCAGGAGCATTCTAATCACTAGTCAGTACTTCTGATTAATTTCTCCTCAGATAAAATCTAGAAAAGAACATATATAGCATTACCAAATAAATATTTTGGAGTTTGGTTTTGCAATACAATTTTCATGATGTCATTAAAAATGTTAATAATCAAGCAATAACAAATGCACTCAGATAATTAGTATCTTTGTATATTTTTTGTCTAGTCTACTAGTATCTGTTATCTTGTTGGTCCATGTTTCTGTATCTAATTTTGTTTCACCAACTAGATTTAAAGGATCTTGACGTAAAAGAGTGTGCAGTATTCTTCATCACAGCTACTGGCATGGGATGTACCCAGCAACTTGATGTGACCCTCACAGAAATTGAAATGACACTCTCAGAAGTCCATTATTTTTTACTTCACCAGTATGTTAAAGTTGTGATATATTTTAAATTTTCAGTCCTCTAAATGTGTCTCTATGTCCCACGATAAATGTCATATAGATATTTGTTGTGTGATCATAAGCCAATGCAGTATGCAGATTTTGAAATCTGTCTCTATGTCATAAATTGAAGGCTGATTTGTATCACCTCCCCAGGTGATTGGTTCTTTTGTGGGGCAATCACTCCTGTCTATTCCTGACCTCCTCAACTCCTGTCCCTCACCGTCCTTACCCAGTGAGTCTCTAAGTTCTATCTTTGCGCATCTTAAACATCTCCTGGGGTATGGCCTCTCGTGCCCTCTATCTTTCATTGTGAGACTTATTGTGCACACAGGACCCTGGCTAAATGGTTCTTTCACCTTCCTGCATGGGGAGAACACCCATCTGTCCATCTCTATGGCAGGTCCTGACACATCCTGGGTATTTAATAAACACCTGAATGATGCTTGGACTTTTATGAAAGGTAAGATGCTAGTCCCCAAACAAATCAGTAAATATTTATTAAACATACATGCTGTGCAGAGCTCTGGGCAAGATGCTATGAAGGGTATGAGGAAGTCTTTGATGCTAGATTCTTAAAAATCTAAATGAGGAACTAAGTAACACACATATAGAATTACCTAGTAACCAGGTATATGAACACAGAATCAATGCTGCAAGGAGGTCTAACATTAATTTCTAGATTTGCCATATAGGACATGAGTGCTAGAAGGAGAAATTAGCCACTGTGGCATGCAAATACTACATGGAGATGTGACCTTGTGTTTAAGAGAAAGTTGGCTTTTCTTTTTTTTTTTTTTTTTTTTGAGACGAAGTCTCGCGCTCTCACCCAGGCTGGAGTGCAGTAGCGCGATCTCGGCTCACTGCAAGCTCCGCCTCCTGGGTTCCCGCCATTCTCCTGCCTCAGCCTCTACGAGTAGCTGGGACTACAGGCGCCCGCCACCACGCCTGGCTAATTTTTTGTATTTTTAGTAGAGACGGGGTTTCACCGTGGTCTCCATCTCCTGACCTCGTGATCCGCCCGCCTCGGCCTCCTGAAGTGCTGGGATTACAAGCGTGAGCCACTGTGCCCGGCCGAAAGTTGGCTTTTTATGAGTAGAGAAATAGTCCAAGGATAAAGGTAAGAATAGAAGTGAATGGGAGAGGGAGTAGTACCATCTCCCAGAGTAGTTTTCCTGCAGGCTAGTGTTCTTCACTTTTGGAAGGCTATAGGTACCTTTAAGAATGTGGTAAGTACTTTGAATTCTCTTTCCAAACAAACCATATAAAAACAAATGCGGCTGGGCACAGTGGCCCACGCCTGTAATCCCAGCACTTTGGGAGGCTAAGGAGGGCGGATCATGATGTCAAGAGATCGAGACCATCCTGGCCAACATAGTGAAACCCCATCTCTACTAAAAATACAAAAATTAGCCAGGCGTGGTGATGCACTCCTGTAGTCCCAGCTATTTGGGAGGCTGAGGCAGGAGAATTACTTGAACCTGGGAGGCTGAGGTTGCAGTGAGTTGAGATTGCGCCACTGCACTACAGCCTGGCGAGAGAGCGAGACTCCGTCTCAAACAACAAACAAACAAAAACCAAATGCAAACTTTTATATACATGTGTAGGCATTTATGTATATGCAGTTTACCCATGTGTATCAGAAGGAATCTCAGTGGGGTTCATAAATCTCTTCTCTTAAAAACAACATTTCAACAGAGATAAACAAGAAGAGTTACAGATTTTGAAAAGTCTTAGAAAAGAGACAAAATAGAAGTAAGGGGAAGAAGTAGAAAAATATTCCATTTTCGTGCAGAAATTGCTGTTTCTCCTTAAATTTTTTTTTTTTTTTTTTTTTGAGACGGAGTCCCGCTGTCACCCAGGCTGGAGTGCAGTGGCGTAATCTCGACTCACTGCAAGCTCCGCCTCCCGGGTTCACGCCATTCTCCTGCCTCAGCCTCTCCGAGTAGCTGGGACTACAGGCGCCCGCCAACACGCCCGGCTAATTTTTTTGTAGTTTTAGTAGAGACGGGGTTTCACCGTGGTCTCGATCTCCTGACCTCGTGATCCGCCCGCCTCCGCCTCCCAAAGTGCTGGGATTACAAGCGTGAGCCACCGCGCCCGGCCTCTCCTTAAAGTTTTTATGTATAGACTGTGGAGAATGATGATCATTTCGTCTCTAGATTTTTGGGTTTATTTTTAATGGTAATAATGGTGCAGAAAATGCACTGTGAGGAGTGCATATATTTATTTTACAGGGAAGAAAAAAAATCCTGAAGATTTTTGATTAATGAATAACATGATTAAAATGGAATTTTGAAAGAGGAACTTTTTGGCAGCATGCTTGATGGAATGGAAGTAGAAACTTTCATTCCAGTCATTTCAAAGTGTGTGGCACCTCACTTTGTAACTGCTGAATATAGAAGAGGGGAAATGGGGACATCCAGCATGAGATGAGTGGGCCATAAACAACACTTTCAGTATAAGTAAGAGCAAGGCTTTTTCTTTTTTGAAACAGAGTTTCACTCTTGTTGTCCATTCTGGAGTGCAATGGCGTGATCTCAGCTCACTGCAACCTCCCAGGTTCAAGCAATTCTCCTGCCTCGGTCTCCCAAGTAGCTGGGATTACAGGCATGCACCACCATGCCCGGCTAATATTTTATATTTCTATTAGAGATGGGATTTCACCATGTTTGTTAGGCTGGTTTCGAACTCCTGACCTCAGGTAATCCACCGGCCTCAGCCTTCCAAACTGCTGGGATTACAGGCTTGAGCCACCGCACCCAGCCGGCTTTTTTTTTTTTTTTTGGGAAGAAATGTCACCTAAGGAGGAGTTAGCATTTAAGAATATTTCTTCCTTTAAGAGGTCACTTTTTACAGAAACTCACTCCCACTTAGTAATTTAGACAGAAACAATTGCAATCATTATAACTGTTCGCTTAAATTATTCAAGAAATAACAGTGACTGAAGTTGGTAGACTGCATAATAGACTTGTCGCAGGAATAGAAGGTTCCTTTACAGAGTTTCACACTAGATTACACGGAAAGGCAGGTCAGGATGTTCCCAAGAGTGATTCCATATGCTTGATTTCTGTGAGAGACAATTGGCTTCTCTATTAGTCCATTGTCATATTGCTATAAAGAAATACCTGAGAAACAGGTAATTTTTAAAGAAAAGAGGCTTAATTGGCTTATGGTTCTGCCGGCTGTCCAGGAAGCGTGATGACATCTGCTTGGCTTCTGGAGAGGCCTCAGGAAACTTAAAATTATGGCACAAAATGTGAAGGGGGATCAGGCATGTCACAGGGACAGAGCAGGAGCAAGAGATTGGGGGGAGGTGCCACACACTTTTAAATGACCGGATCTCACAAGAACTCATTCATTATCGAGAAGACAGCACCAAGAGGATGGTACTAAACCATTCATGAGAAATCCTCCCCCATGATCCAATCACCTCCCACCAGGCCCCACCTCCAACATTGGGGGTTACAATTCAACATGAAATTTGGGCAGGGACATGCATCCAAACTGTATCAGCTTCTTTCTGCTCCTCTCATCCTTAACCTCTCCTTTATGGCTCATAATGGAGATTGATTTCAGTTGGTCCACAGGTCCTTCACACCTGATGGATCCACCCTCTTCTCTCTTTTCTACTAAACTTTGTTCAGACCCTCTGTCTAATTAATTACTCCATCAGTTTCCTTAAGGGACTCCCTGCCTTCAGGTCTTTCCCCATTTAATGTATTCTCTGCAGCGCAGCCAGAATGCTCTTTCTGAAATACAAATATGATCACATCTCTCTCTGGCTTTAAACTTTTTACTGACTCCTCAAGTCCTATAGGATCAAGTCCAAAGCGTTTAGCATGGTTTACAGTCCATGGTCAATCTACTTCCCCAGACATATCTCCAGCCATTCCTATCTACACGCTCATACTCTACATACCCAGCTGTTCCAGAGGCTGCCATTGTTGCTGACAGACCATGGATCTTTTTCTTTGCATATAGTTTAAGCCTTTCGACTATTCTACTTTAAACTTAATTGTCATTTTAAATACATGAACATATATTAATTATACAGACCATACTACAAGTCTGTCTTTGCTCTGCCCTCATGGCAAAGTGTGACATTCTCCAGAGGCAACTATATTCATTCACCTCTTAGATATTTCTGGTGTTTCTCTTTATCTATCTGTCTGTCTGTCTGTCTATCTATCCATCCATCCTATCCTACCTATCATCTATCATTTCTCTTATTTTTAAATCTTAGACATATATCAAAATACTAATATGGAAAGTTAGAATTTAGCTTCTTTGACCTCTCTTTCTACAGTGTTGGTTTAGCCTCTGAATTGGGTACCAGTTTTACGTGTCTCCTCAGTTTCTCCTGGTGCTGTCCATTTCCCAGATAGTGCTGCTCCTCCCAGGAGATAACCAGTCATTTGTCCTGGGAATGTTGGGCCCTTCTTCTTGGCTGCTAGTAGCCCAGCTGAGACATCTAATTTAATGACCCAAATTTCTGGCTCATGCTACCACATCTAGACTCAAATGAAGCTCCAATCCTCGGAACACGAGATTCAGCATCCCGACTGGATGTGGAGGGGCCAGATGACCCACCTTAGAAAAGAGGGAGGTCTCTGTGGGTGAACTTTGGCCAGTGAGAGGACAGCATGTAACATACAACCTTTATTGTTTCCCATTCTTTTTGCTTTGCTTCATTTCTTCTTTTCTCTCATTGACTTGGGTTTGTACTTCTCCAATAAAGCCTCCACACTTTAATCATTTTATTAGGCCCTATTTTTTTTTAAAGTACTCAAGGTTAAGACACTTTCCCTCCTGGGTGTGTGTATATGTATTACAATTTTTGGTTAATTCAAAAATCAGAACTTAAATGATCATGATGATATATATGCTACATATCCCAGCAAAACCAATAAGTATGATTTTAAATTTGTTTCCTAAAACTTTGGTGTTTTTGGAGTTTAAGATTGCATGGATTTTTTTTGTGCATTTATGTCCTATGCCAGTAAAGAAATTTTCTCAAAGTACAAAAGTACTCTTATTGTGGCCAAAAGTGTTAGGTAATGTAACAGTTTTTCTTCAGTCTTTGACATTCATTCCTGCTGTAGTCTTGTGTTCTCTCATTCCAATTTTAACTGGTTGTTCCTTAGACCTGATGTTCAATACTATCCTTTAAATTCTTTTTGTGTCTTTCCTCTGTGTTATCTATTTCCCAAATCCATTACCTTCCTTCTTCTTGGTTTGCTACATCATGTTGAAAAAGCATATCCTCTAGCAGCTTTCTGAGAAAAGGTGCATGGGTAGGCAATTTTTTAAAAACCTTAAACATCTGAGAAGCTCTTTATTTAACCTTCATATTTAAGTGATAGTTTATTTGAATATAGAATTTTTTGATCAAAAGTAAATTCTTATCAGAATTTTAAAGGCACTGTGCATTTCCCTGCCTCACCCCAGTATATTGCATTGTTACTGAGAAATTTAATGCCAACCTAATCCCAAGTTCTTTGTGTATTACCAGTTATTTTCTCACAGGAATTTTTAGTGCCTTTTAAAAAATCTCTAACATTCTGCATTTCATAATGTTGTGTATTGGTGTGGGTCTTATTTAACAACAGAACATCAGGTGCCAATTTTTAACTCAGGTCCATAAGTTTTAAGAAAAAATTTAAAATTATCTCTTTAATTATTTTCTGCTATCTATTTTCTTGATTATTTATTTCACCCCTAAATGTCTTGGTTATGTTTGCGCATTCTTCCATGTTCTGGGGATATAGCAGTGAACACAATTAACACAAAGATGAAAAACATCATGCCCTCATGTACATTCTGATGTACATTCTAATTTCATATACATTCTGATAGTAGAGATAGATAAGTGAAACAAAAGTCTGTTAGGTAACGATAAGTGCTATGGAAAAAAATAAAGGCAACAAGGAGGTTATAATGTGTGTATTTGTGTGTGTGTGTGTGTGTGTGTGTGTGTTGTGGGGGAGGAGGAAGGGAGGGAGAGAGAGAGAGAAAGCGAGAGAGAGAGAGAGAAAGCGAGAGAGAGAGAGAGAGCAATTTAAAAAATGGTGGCCAGAAAAGGCTTCACTGAGAAAGTGAGGTGTGAGTAAAGACTACAGAAAGTGAGTTAGCTATTAGATATCTGGGGGGAAAAGCTTTCCAGGCAGAAGAAACATCTCAAACTACAGATGCATTTAAGGAACAGTGAAGAAGCCAGTGTGACTCTAGTGAAGGAAGCAAATGGGACAGTTGAGGGGATGAGGTTAGGTTAAAAGCAACTAGGGCTCAGATCATGTTAAAACCTTGGGAAGTAAAAGAACCATTGGACAATTTTGAGCAGAGGGGTAACCTGATTTGACTTATATCTTAGTGGCTAGTGTGTTGAAAATAGTCTGAAGGAGTGCAAAGGTAGAAGCAAGGGTGCCATTTAAAAAGCTGTTGCAAGAAAGTAAAAGAGAAGTAACAGGAAACTTCTGTCAGGTTAGTGGCAGTGAGGATTGGGGGATGTGGTGGAATTCTGATATAGATTGGCTGTGTCCCCACCCAAATCACATCTTGAATTGTATCTCCCATAATTCCCACTGTTGTGGGAGGGACCTGGTGGGGGATATTTGAATCATGGAAGTGATTTCCCCCATACTGTTCTCATGATAGTGAATAAGTCTCATGAGATCTGGTGGATTTATAATGAGAAACCTCTTTCACTTGGCTCTCACTTTCTCTTTGCTTGCTGCCATCCATGTAAGACGTGACTTGCTCCTTCTTGCCATCCACCATGATTGTGAGGCTTCTCCAGCCACGTGAAACTGTAAGTCCAATTAAATCTTTTTCATTTGTAAATTGCTCCATCTCAGATATGTCTTCATCAGCAGTGTGAAAATGCACTAATACAAACTCTTTTTATGTTCTGAAGATATAGAGTTGTCATGAATTGTTAACAGATCATATCTAGGGTGTGAGATAAAAAGGAAGAAGTGATAACATGAAAGTTTTGACTCAATCCTTAAAAAAAAAGGAGTTGCCAAAAACTGGAAAAGGGAGAGAAGTACAGAGGAGAAAGTTTTTATTTTGGCAGGGGATTGTGGAGTGTAGGGGAAGGAGGGAGGAAGGTAAGTTAGAAGTTTGGAATTTGGCATTGGAAGCATGAGATGCCCTTAACACAACTAAATAGAGATGTAAATTGGCAGTTTGACATTTAAGTCTGCATGTTCAGGGGAGGCATGAAGGCTGGAGTTGTAAAAGTGGAAGCCAACAACATACAGGTGGTCTATATGACCATGAGGCTAGACAACATAGCTTAGGAGGAGGAGTGCAGATTATAGAGAGAAGAGATCTGAGGGCTATGCTTGGAGGGACTGCCTACATTTAGAGATCAGGGAGACGTGTAAGAAACAACAAAAAAGATAAGAGGAAATAGGCAGAAAAGTAGGAGGAAAAGCAGGCATATGTGGAGTTCCACCAGCCAAGCAAAGAAAGTTTTCCAAGGAGGAGGGAATAATCTGTTCTGTCAAGTGTTACTGAGATGCAAGGTAACATGAAGACTGAGAAATGATCTTTTTATTGGTGATCAGGATAAGAACAATTTTGGTGGACTGGTGGGGGTGAAAATCAGATTGGTATGAGTTAAGAGAGGGGAGGGAAGGAATTTGAAATAGTGGGTAGAGATAACTCTTTTAAGGAGTTTTGCTAAAACAGGAGAAACAAATAGGAGGTAGCTAGAGCTCTATTCTGTATTTTAGGAATTCATATTATTTAGATGTTGAATATTCTGAATCGATTGCCTTATTTTCTTTCTTTTCTATTTTTCATGTTCTTGTTCTGTTGTCTGGAAGATACCTTGATTTTGTCTTAAAACCCTTCCTTTGATTTTTTTTCCTGCTATCATTTAATTTTGAGAGCTCATCTATTCTCTAATTGTTCATTTTTAATATGAACCGTGAGCTCTGTTTGTCCTTGTTCCTCATTTATCATAGATTCCTTTGAAGTATATGAAAATTGATATTTTTAAACTAGTAATAGAGCTTTTCAATTTTGTTCTAGTTAGCTTCCCCCAACGCAAATTATTAAATATTTAAGATATACAAAATAATATAAAGGATAATACAACAAAATCCGTGTGCTTAAAATACAACATTTTAAAACTTTAGTCTCCCAGGTTTGTTTTGTAAACATAGTATCTTCCCATCTTCCTAAAGGCATTTATTAAAGTTTATTTTTTTCTGAAGCTTTTTTTCTGCTTACTGCATTGATCTCTATTTCTTCTGAGTCCAATTCACTCTCCTGCTTTGTTCTGTTTGCTTTAGTCTGTGTTTTGTGTTAGAAGACTTCCTCAGATATTTGGAGGATGGATGCGTATACATGCCTAGTTAAGAATGAGGCTCTAAAAAGCTCATTCGTAGCTTTGTGTGCCTGGGCAGCACTGGCTGGCTGCCACCCTTCAATAGGCTGAACCTCAGCTCTTTCCTCATGAGACCTCCAAATGCCAGTTTCTGTAGATCTCTTCTCATCAACCATTCTGTTCTCTCAGAGGAGAATCTTACAGTCAGTTTCCTGCCTAGGGATACAATTCTAGACTTGGAAAAGAGGCCCAAGGAGCCTCACTATCCAAGAGGGAGATTTTCATTAATCTCCCATCTCCAATATAGCACCTTGGCCCTGCCCTTAGCTGTACTTGGGGTTTGAGTCAAGGCCTCAGGTTAAGATTTAGCTTCTCTTGGGAGTAAACCTCTTGTCTTCTGCATAAAGTTGAAGAGGGACAGTCTCCTGGTGCTACAAGCTGGGGGAAGTAGTGGGAGGCATCGAAAGCTCCATGTAGGTTTTTAACTAGTTCTGTTCTCAGCTCCTTCATCAGCTGTAGGTCTCTGCCTTCCTCCCTCTGCTGAGCCACTCACCACTCTTGTGGCATATTTCCATCGATGACTTCCTCATCTTTCTTTTTGTTCTGTTGGTTTTAAAGATGGGACTTAAATATTTACTTTATGTAATTTTAAAGGGGTGACTCAGAAGTAAATATGTACGGTCAATGCTCCAATATTTACTTGTGATGCCACTTACTCACCATTACCCAGTTCAGGTGTGACCTTCCCTGAGAAGATATCCCCAGATAGAGAGAGCCTGTTCTTCCTTGGAGCTCTGATACCACTCATGTGGTAAATAAGTCTCTTACATTAGCCATTACTTTGTCTCTTTATTGGACTCTAAGCCCTTGGAGGGCAAGGACGATTACTTACTCATTCTTTATTTTATTTTTATTTTTTAATTGACAAAAGTATATATATACTTATCCTTACAACATGTTGTTTTGAATACACTGTGGAATGTATACATTGTGGAATGTACCCATCATGGAACAGCTGAATCCAGCTAATTAATATCTTCATTATTTCACATACTTATTTCTTTTGTGTGTGATGAGAAAAATTAAAACTACTTTCTCAGCAATATTCAAAAATAGAATACATTGTTACTAACTGTACTCACCATGTTGTACAGTAGACCTCTTAAACTTACTCCTGTTACTGAACTGAAATTTTGTATCTTTGATCAACATTTCCCCAACTCCCTGCCTTCACCTCCAGCACCTGGTAACCACCATTCCACTCTCTACTCGTACCAGTTCAACTTTTTTAGATTCCACATACAGGTTAGACCATGCAGTATTTGTTTTTCTGTGCTTGGATTATTTCACTTAATATAATGTCCTCCGTGTTCATCCATGTTGTCACAAGACAGGATTTCCTTCTTTTTTAAGGCTAAATGATATTTCATTGTGCATATATACCACATTTTCTTTTTTTAATATTTAATAATTCTGTTTATTATCATTAAATAAATACACCATGAGGAAATTAACAAGATTACCTACTGTATTATTTGGGTTCTCTAGACAAATAGAATCAATATGAGATGTATGTGTCTGTATAATATACCATATATATGTGAGATATATACACACACACACACACACATACACACACATATACAATAAGGAATTGGCTCATGTGATTCCCAGTGTCTCAGAAGTCCCAAGATCTGCAGTCAGCAAGCTGGAGATTGAGAAGAGCCAAGGGTATCGTTCCAGTGCGAGTCCAAAGGCCTAAGAACCAGCAGAGGTGACGGTGTAAGTTCTGTCTAAATTCAAGTCAGGAAAAGGAGAAGACCATTGTTCCAGCTGAAGATAGTCTGACAGAGAGAGTGAATGCTCCCTCTCTCAATCTTTTTATTCCATTCAGGCCTTCAACAGATTAAATGAGGCTCACCCACACTGGTGAAGGCAGTTTGCCTTACTCAGTCTACCCATTTGAATGTTCATCTCACTGAAAAACGCCTTCACAGTCACACCCAGAATAGCGTTATAAACCAAAGATCTGTGCACCTTGTGGCCCAATCAAATTGACATATAAAATTAACCATCACAGTACAGAGTGGTAGAAGATATTCACAATACACATAAACCAGAAGATTCATATTCAGAATATATAAAGGTCTCTTGCAAATCAACCTTAAAAATACAGACAACGAAATAGAAAACTCGGAAAATGATTTCACAATAGAGGGTGTCCAAATGGTCAGTAAATGTTTGAGAATGGGCTCAACCTCATTAGTAGTTCAGGAAATTTAAAATTGAACCACAATGAGAGAATGATGGTGAGATGAAATCACAAATGTGTCACCTGTATCAGTCTCCTGATGCTTTTTAAATCCTAGGGCTCTTGTTCCTTATAATTTAATTAATAAGTATCATAGGTAGGTATGTAGGACTTCACTGAGACACATCCATATACCTAGAGATGTATAATAGATTGAGTAACTTTATTTACATCATGATTTCTAATTTTAAAATAATTTTTAAGAAGTCAGTAGTCAAGTGGCCCAGACTAAAGCTATGCTAAGAAAAATGCCTCTCAAATTTAATATGCATGTGAACTACCTGGGAATCTTGTTGACATGCAGTTTGTGATTGATACTGTAAGTCTAGAGTGAAACCTGTTATTTTGCATCTAACAAGCTCCCAGGTTGCCTATGGCACAGGTGAAGTGATGCACCTACTGCCAGCTGATGGGCCATGCTTTGAGAAGATGCTAAGGGGTTTCCCTGGGCCACCCCAGCAGAGGGTAATTGCAGACAGCTGAATGTGGCCAAAGGTAATTGCAAACAGCTGATGGGCCATGCTTTGAGAAGATGCTAAGGGGTTTCCCTGGGCTACCCCAGCAGAGGGTAATTGCAGACAGCTGAATGTGGCCAAAGGTTTATAAGCACTCAAGGAAGCCCCAGCTCCTTGCCACTTCTTGTTCCCTGTGTTGTGTCTTGGAGTCTGGAGCAATGAAGACCTCTGTGCTCTTAGGTAGGTCCTTTCTCTTTTCTTTATTGTCTTGGAATTGGTCTGGATTCAACCCAGGTATGCATAAGAAATATCTTCAGAGGTGGTGATTTAAAGTGATAAGATTACTTTCTAAAACACTGCTGTGTAAAAAGCGGAGATTTTTTTTTTCTCCCTAATTATAAACCAACAGGTAGGACTGCCTGTTTCTAATTACTCAGTTAGGAAAAAATTACCCTTTCTGGTCACATAAACTGTGCTCAAAGTATTTTCTTTCTCTATAAGCCAATTTGAGGGTTCTCCAGTTTTAGTTTATCTTGTGCCATTATCCCTGTCTCTGCCAGGCTTTGGTATCAGGACAATGCTGGCCTCATAAAATGTGTTAGGGAGGATTCCCTCTTTTTCTATCGATTGGAATAGTTTCAGAAGGAATGGTACCAGTTCCTCCTTGTACCTCTGGTACAACTCGGCTGTGAATCCATCAGGTCCTGGACTCTTTTTGGTTGGTAAGCTATTGATTATTGCCACAATTTCAGAGCCTGTTATTGGTCTATTCAGAGATTCAACTTCTTCCTGGTTTAGTCTTGGGAGGGTGTATTTGTCGAGGAATTTATCCATTTCTTCTAGATTTTCTAGTTTATTTGCATAGAGGTGTTTGTAGTGTTCTCTGATGGTAGATTGTATTTCTGTGGGATCAGTGGTGATATCCCCTTTTTCATTTTTTATTGCATCTATTTGATTCTTCTCTCTTTTCTTCTTTATTAGTCTTGCTAGTGGTCTATCAATTTTGTTGATCTTTTCAAAAAACCAGCTCCTGGATTCATTAATTTTTTGAAGGGTTTTTTGTGTCTCTATTTCCTTCAGTTCTGCTCTGATTTTAGTTATTTCTAGCCTTCTGCTAGCTTTTGAATGTGTTTGCTCTTGCTTTTCTAGTTCTTTTAATTGTGATGTTAGGGTGTCAATTTTGGATCTTTCCTGCTTTCTCTTGTGGGCATTTAGTGCTATAAATTTCCCTCTACACACTGCTTTGAATGTGTCCCAGAGATTGTGGTATGTTGTGT
Organism: Hylobates moloch; assembly: GCF_009828535.3. Classification (NCBI taxonomy): domain Eukaryota; kingdom Metazoa; phylum Chordata; class Mammalia; order Primates; family Hylobatidae; genus Hylobates; species Hylobates moloch. Next base: position 88,935,611 of record NW_026652287.1, on the reverse strand, counting down.
CTTTGTTCTCATTGGTTTCAAAGAACATCTTTATTTCTGCCTTCATTTCATTATGTACCCAGTAGTCATTCAGGAGCAGGTTGTTCAGTTTCCATGTAGTTGAGCAGTTTTGAGTGAGTTTCTTAATCCTGAGTTCTAGTTTGATTGCACTGTGGTCTGAGAGACAGTTTGTTATAATTTCTATTCTTTTACATTTGCTGAGGAGAGCTTTACTTCCAACTCTGTGGTCAGTTTTGGAATAGGTGTGGTGTGGTGCTGAAAAAAATGTATATTCTGTTGATTTTGGGTGGAGAGTTCTGTAGATGTCTATTAGGTCCACTTTGTGCAGAGCTGAGTTCAATTCCTGGATATCCTTGTTAACTTTCTGTCTCGTTAATCTGTCTAATGTTGACAGTGGGGTGTTAAAATCTCCCATTATTATTGTGTGAGAGTTTAAGTCCCTTTGTAGGTCACTCAGGACTTGCTTTATGAATCTGGGTGCTCCTGTGTTGGGTGCATATACATTTAGGATAGTTAGCTCTTCTTGTTGAATTGATCCCTTCACCATTACGTAATGGCCTTCTTTGTCTCTTTTGATCTTTGTTGGTTTAAAGTCTATTTTATCAGAGACTAGGATTGCAACCCCTGCCTTTTTTTGTTTTCCATTTGCTTGATAGATCTTCCTCCATCCCTTTATTTTGAGTCTATGTGTGTCTCTGCACATGAGATGGGTTTCCTGAATACAGCACACTGATGGGTCTTGACTCCTTATCCAATTTGCCAGTCTGTGTCTTTTAATTGGAGCATTTAGCCCATTTACATTTAAAGTTAATATTGTTATGTGTGAATTTGATCCTGTCATTATGATGTTAGTTGGTTATTTTGCTCGTTAGTTGATGCAGTTTCTTCCTAGCCTCTATGGTCTTTACAATTTGGCATGTTTTTGCAGTGGCTGGTACCGGTTGTTCCTTTCCATGTTTAGTGCTTCCTTCAGGAGCTCTTTTAGGGCAGGCCTGGTGGTGACAAAATCACTCAGCATTTGCTTGTCTGTAAAGTATTTTATTTCTCCTTCACTTATGAAGCTCAGTTTGGCTGGATATGAAATTGTGGGTTGAAAATTCTTTTCTTTAAGAATGTTGAATATCGGCCCCCACTCTCTTCTGGCTTGTAGAGTTTCTGCCGAGAGATCAGCTGTTAGTCTGATGGGCTTCCCTTTGTGGGTAACCCGACCTTTCTCTCTGGCTGCCCTTAACATTTTTTCCTTCATTTCAACTTTGGTGAATCTGACAATTATGTGTCTTGGAGTTGCTCTTCTCGAGGAGTATCTTTGTGGCATTCTCTGTATTTCCTGAATCTGAATGTTGGCCTGCTTTGCTAGATTGGGGAAGTTCTCCTGGATAATATCTTGCAGAGTGTTTTCCAACTTGGTTCCATTCTCCCCGTCATCTTCAGGTACACCAATCAGATGTAGATTTGGTCTTTTTAGATAGTCCCAAATTTCTTGGAGGCTTTGTTCATTTCTTTTTATTCATTTTTCTCTAAACTTCCCTTCTCGCTTCATTTCATTCATTTCATCTTCAATCACTGATACCCTTTCTTCCAGTTGATCGCATCGGCTACCAAGGCTTCTGCAATCTTCGCGTCGTTCTCGAAACTTGGCTTTCAGCTCCATCAGCTCCTTTAAGCCCTTCTTTTCATTGGTTATTCTAGTTATCCATTTGTCTAATTTTTTTTCAAAGTTTTTAACTTCTTTGCTATTGTTTTGAATTTCCTCCTGTAGCTCGGAGTAGTTTGATCGTCTGAAGCCTTCTTCTCTCAACTCGTCAAAGTCATTCTCCGTCCAGCTTTGTTCTGTTGCTGGTGAGGAACTGCGTTCCTTTGGAGGAGGAGAGGTGCTCTGCTTTTTAGAGTTTCCAGTTTTTCTGCTGTGTTTTTTCCCCATCTTTGTGGTTTTATCTACTTTTGGTCTTTGATGATGGTGATGTACAGATGGGTTTTTGGTGTGGATGTCCTTTCTGTTTGTTAGTTTTCCTTCTACCAGACAGGACCCTCAGCTGCAGGTCTGTTGGAGTTTGCTAGAGGTCCACTCCAGACCCTGTTTGGCTGGGTGTCAGCAGTGGTGGCTGCAGAACAGCAGATTTTCGTGAGACCACAAATTCAGCTGTCTGATAGTTCCTCTGGAAGTTTTGTCTCACAGGAGTACCTGGCCGAGTCAGGTGTCAGTCTGTCCCTACATGGGGGCTGCCTCCCGGTTAGGCTGCTTGGGGGTCAGGGACCCACTTTAGGAGGCAGTCTGTCCGTTCTCAGATCTCCAGCTGCGTGCTGGGAGAACCACTACTCTCTTCAAAGCTGTCAGACAGGGACATTTAAGTCTGCAGAGGTTCCTGCTGAATTTTTGTTTGTCTGTGCCTTGCCCCCAGAGGTGGAGCCTACAGAGGAGGCAGGCCTCCTTGAGCTGTGGTGGGCTCCACCCAGTTTGAGCTTCCTGGCTGCTTTGTTTACCTAAGCAAGCCTGGGCAATGGCGGGTGCACCTCCTCCAGCCTCACTGCCGCCTTGTAGTTTGATCTCAGACTGCTGTGCTAGCAATCAGTGAGACTCTGTGGGCATAGGACCCTCTGAGCCAGGTGTGTGACACAATCTCCTGGTGTGCTGTTTTCCAAGCCCGTTGGAAAAGCACAGTATTAGGGTGGGACTGACCCGATTTTCCAGGTGCCGTCTGTTACCCCTTTCTTTGACTAGGAAAGGGAACTCCCTGACCCCTTGCGCTTCCTGAGTGAGGCAATGCCTTACCCTGCTTCGGCTCACGCACAGTGCGCTGCACCGACTGTCCTGCACCCACTGTTTGGCACTCCCTAGTGAGATGAACCCGGTACCTCAAACGGAAATGCAGAAATCACCAGTCTTCTGTGTCGCTCATGCTGGGAGCTGTAGACCGGAGCTGTTCCTATTCGGCCATCTTCACCACATTTTCTTTATCCATTTATCCCTTGGTGGACATTTAGGTTGATCCCCTATCTTAGCTATTGTGAGTAATGCTACAATGAACATGGAAGTGCAGGTGTCTCTTCAACATGCTGATTTCCTTTCCTTTGGGTATACAGTATATCCAATAATGAGACTGCTGGGTCATAAGTTAGTTTTGTTTTTAACTATTTTTTTTTTTTTTTGAGATGGAATCTCTTTCTGTCACCCAGGCTGGAGTGCAGTGGCCTGATCTCAATTCACTCACTACAGCCTTGGCCACCTGGGCTCAAGTGAGCCTCCTATCTCAGCCTGCTGAGGACCAGAGAACATAGGCACACAAGGTGTTACTATGTTGCCCAGACTGGTCTCCCACTCCTGGGCTCTCCAAGTGTCAGTACTACAGGCATGAGGCACTGCATCTGTCCTATTTTTTTTTTTTTTTTTTTTTTTTGAGGGAACTCCGCACTGTTTCCCATAATAATTGTACTAATTTACATTCCCACCAGCAATGTTCAAGGGTTCTCTTTTTTCCACATCCTCTCCAACCCTCGTTATATTTCATCTTTTTGGTAATAGCCATTCTAACAGGTGTGAGGTGGTAGCTCATTGTGATTTTAACTTGCATTTCTCTGATGATTAGTGATGTTAATTTTTTTATGTACCTCTTAGCCATTTGCATGTTTTCTTTTGAGAAATGTCTATTCAGATCCTTTACTTATTTTTAAGGTGGTTGTTTTCTACTATTGAGTTGTTTGAGTTCCTTATATATTTTGAATTGTTTGTAAATATTCTATTTCTTAGTTTTTCTCTTCACTCTGTTGATTATTTCCTTTGCTATTTGATTTGATGTGATCCTATTTATCTCTTTTTTGCATTTGTTGCCTCTACTTTTAAGTATATATGTAAAATCATCACCCAGACCAATATCATGGAACTGTCCCCTTACTTTTTGTTCCAGTAGTTCTACAGTTTCAGGTCTTATGTTTAAGTCTTTAGCCAATTTTAAGTTGATTTTTGTACATGGTGTGAAATAAAGGTCTAATTTTTTTCATCTCCATGTGAATATCTAGTTTTCCCAGTACCTTTTATTGAAGAGACTGTCCTTTCCCCATTGTGCGTTCTTGGTGCCTTTGTCAAAAAGCAATTGACTGTAAATACATGGATAGATCTATGGACTCTGTTTTGTTCCTTATTTATGTGTCTGTTTTTATACCAGTACCATGCTGTTTAGATTACTATAGCTTTACAATGTATTTTGAAATCAGGTAATGTGATGCCTCCACGTTTGTTCTTTTTGCTCAAGATTGCTTTGGCTATTTGGGTCTTTTGTGGTTCATACAAAATTTAGTATTGTTTTTTCTATTTTCATGAAAAATGACATTGTAATTTTGATAAGGATTACTTTGAATTTCTAGATTACTTTGGGATGTATGAAAATTTAACAATTTATGCGCATAGAATGTCTTTCCATCTATTTGTATCTTCTTCAATTTCTTTCATCCATGTTTTATGGTTTTCTGTACAGGCTTTTCACCTCCTTGGTTAAATTTATTTCTAAGCATTTTATTATTATTGTTATCTGATAGCTCCCATAAATGGAATTGTTTTCTTGATTTCTTTTTTTCTGGAAAGTTTGATGTTAATGTACAGGAATGCTACTGATTTTGTATGTTGATTTTATATCCTTTACTGAAATTTGTTTACTGAATTTTACTGAACTTTACTGAATTTGTTTATTGGTTCTAACAGTTTTTTGGTAGAGCCTTTAGAGTTTCTACATACAAAATCATGTTTTCTGCAAACAAGGAAAATTTACATTTTTTCTTTCCCATTTGGAGTCTTTTGTTTTTTTCTTTTCCTATGTACTTTGGCTAAAACTTCCAGTACTGTGTTGAATAGAAGTGCTGAGAGTGGGCATTCTTTTCTTGTCGCTTATCATAAAATAAAAACTTTCAGCTTTTCACCATAGAGTATACTGTTAGCTGTGGTTTTGTTTGTTTCATTTGTTGTGTTGAGGTACATTTCTTTTATACATAATGTATTGAGGATTTTTTTCTCATGAAATGATGTTAAATTTTGCCAAGTGCTTTTTTGTCATCTATTGAGATGATCATATGTTTTTTGTCCTTTATTATGTTAATATGATGTATCACATTTATAAATTTGCATATGTTGAAACATCTTTGCATTCCTGGGACAAATTGCACTTGATCATGCTGAATGATCCTTTTAAGGTGCTGTTGAATTTGGTTTGCTAGTATTTGGTCAAGGATTTTTGCACCTATGTTTTTCAGGAATACTGTCCCATAATTTTCTTTTTTTCTATTGTCCTTGTCTGGATTTGCTATCAGGCTAATGGTGCCTCACAAAATGAGTTTGGAAGTATTTCTTCTTCTTCTATCTTTTGGAAGAGTGTAAAAAGGATTAGTATTAGTTCTTTAAATGTTTGGTAGAATTCAATAGTGAAGTTATCAGGTCCTGGGCTTTTCGTTGATGGGAGACTTTTTACTGCTGACTCAATCTTCTTACTTGTTGATAGTCTTTATTAGATACCCTATTTCTTCATGATTCAGCCTTGGTAAGTTGTATGTGTCTAGGAACTTATCCATTTGTTTCTAGATTATTCAATTTGTTGGCATATAATTATTTATGGTAGACTCTTATGACTCTTTGTATTTCTTTGGTATCAGTTGTAATGTCTCCTCTTTCGTTTCTGATTTTTCCTTATTTGAGTCTTCTCTCTTTTTTTCCTAATTAGTCTAGTAAGAGTTTGTTGATTTTGTTTATCTTTTCAGAAAACAAACTCTTAGTTTCATTGACCTTTTCTATTGTTTTTCTAGTCACTATTTCATTTATTTCTGCTCTGATCTTCATTATTTTCTTTCTTCTGCTAACTTTGGGCTTAGTTTGTTCTTGTTTTTCTAGTTCCTTGAAGTGTAACATTAGGGTGTTTATTTGAGATTTTTCTTCTTTTTTGATGTAGGAGTTTATTGCTATAAACTTGTGTTTTAGAAGTGATTTTACTACATCCCATAAATTTTGGAATGTTGTGCTTCCATTTTTGTTTGTCTCAACATATTTTTTAACTTTCCATTTAATTTCTTTGTTGATCTATTGGTTATTTGGGAGCATGTTATTTAATTGCCATGCATTTGTGAATTTTCTGAAGTTCCTCCTGTTGATTTCTAGTTTTATACCATTGTGGTCAGAAAAGATAGCTTGATATGCTTTCAGTTTTCTTAAGTTTGCTAAGACTTATTTTGTGATCTAACATATGATCTATCCTAGAGAATGATCCATGTGGACTTGAGAAGAATGTGTATTCTGCTGCTGTTGGATAGAATGTTCTCTATATGTCTATTAGGTTCATTTGAGCTAAGGTGTTTAAGTCAATTAAAAAAAATTGAACCTGTTCATTGCTAAAAGTGGGGTATTGAAGTCCCCTACTGTTCTTCCCTTACCCCTGAAGTCCCCTATCCCTTCAGATATATTAATATTTTCTTTATATATTTAGATGTTCTGATATGGAATGCACATGCATTTACAATTATCTCTTGAAGAATTGATCCCTCTGTTATTACATGAGGATTTTTTTTTTTTTTTTTTTTTGAGACAATCTTGCTCTGTCGCCCAGGCTGGAGTGCAGTGGCATGATCTCGGCTCACTACAACCTCCACCTCTCAGGTTCAAGCAATTCTCTGCCTCAGTCTCCAGAGTAGCTGGGATTACGGGTGCCTGCCACCACTTCCAGCTGATTTTTGTATCTTTAGTAGAGACAGGGTTTCATCATCTTGGCCAGGCTGGTCTTGAACTCCTTACCTCGTGATCCACTCGTCTCAGGCTCCCAAAGTGCTGGGATTACAAGTGTGAGCCACCGCGCCCGACCACATAAGGACTTTCTTTGTCTCATTTTATTGTTTTTGACTTAAAGTTTATTTTACCTGATATAAATATAGTTACTCCTGCTCTCTTTTGGTTTCCATTTACATGGAGTATCTTCCTCTATTTTTACTCATTCTTAAATCTCTAAAGCTTGGTGTAATGTTGGATGAAGACATATCTGCAAAAGTTACCAGTTAGGCTTGTTTGTAACTATCTGGGGGAGGTTATAAGGGCAACATGGTGCAAGAGTGGATAAGTAACATTTTATCATGGAAAAAATTGTTCTATTGCTTAATAGATCTGTGATGCTAAGCAAGTTATTTTTCTTTAGGCCCAGTTTCCCCAGAATTGTGACTGTAATAATGCCTACCACATAAGGTTTATGGGGGAGAATTGAGCACTTTATTTTTTTTTTCTTTTTTTTAAACCTTTTACTATGATTATTTTCAAACATACAAAAAAGTAGAAAGACTAACACCATGAACCCCAGGTAATAATTACCTAACTCAACAATGATCAACATTTTGCTGTGCTTGTTTTATCCATCTCTCCCTCTTTTATCTTTGATGTATTTTAAAGGTAAATTTGGACATCGTATCATTTCAACAATAAGCACTTCTGTATTTATCTCTAATCACAGTATTATTAGCACCCTAAGCCTAACTGAATTAACAGTTTTTTTTTTTTTTTTTGAGACGGACTCTTGCTCTGTCGCCCAGGCTGGAGTGCAGTGGTGCAATCTTGGCTCACTGCAACCTCTGCCTCCTGGGTTCAAGCTACTCTCCCCTGTCAACCTCCAAGTTGGGATTACAGGCATGTGCCACCACACTTGGCTAATTTTTGTATTTTTTTTTTAGTAGAGATGGGGTTTCATCATATTGGCCAGTCTGGTCTCAAACTCCTGACCTCAAGTGATCTACTCACCTTGGCCTCCCAAAGTGCTGGGATTTATGCTAAATTAAGCCTAGAGACTAATGGGGAAATTGTCTTTAAGTAAAACTCTAAATATATAATTGGAAAGAAGGGGGCATTTTGAGAGAGATATGTTGTCAGGAATGGGGGTGGGGGCATGTTGGTAATTTAAATTGGGATATGAGAAAACTTTTCTTATGAATGGATTTTTAAGCTGAGGTATAATTAAATAGAACTTTTCGAAGTGAATATTGAGGGGAATAACATTCTGGAACATTAGGGGCAGGGAACACTTGGTGGGGAGTTGGATGGCTCTAAAGTCTATTTAGGTAGGTGTTTGTTAGAAGAGAATGGCTGAATGTGAGGCTGCAGAAGCCAATGATGACCAGAAACACACACAGCCTTTGGGAGCATATTAATGGTGTTCTGTGTTATTCTAAGGGTTATGAGAGGTCATTGAATGATCTCACCCCAGAAATAATTCTATTTGTGTTTAACAAAAGATTGCATTGGCTACTATGAGAAGAAGAGTTCGTAGAGAGCCAGGAGTACCCTTGTGAGAACAAGTAGGAGGCTAGGATGTAGGCAGTGGAAATGGAGAAAAGCAGTTGTATTTGAGATACATTTGTGAGGGAAATCATCAGGATGTGTTGACCAAATTGATGTAGGGAAGTGAGGCAGAGGAAGTTGTCTTAGATGACTTCCAGTTTCCACAGAGCAGCTGAGGGGAAAGAGATTTGAAAAAAGCATGAAGACTCAGGCAAGAAACACAGCATAATTATATATTTTTTTCTGTTAACCAATCCTTCAAGTTCTAGATTGTGTCTTGTCTTCTTATGAAAACTTCTCTGACCACCTGAGGCAGCAGTCAGTTGACTCTTTCTTCTCCTCTTCTGTAATACTTATTACTCATCTGAAGTTTACACATGCTGTTTTTATCCTGCTTATCTTGATCTGTGGTGCTGCTTCTCCTACCACCTAGATTTTAAGTGCACTGGCAAGGCCTTTTTTTATATATATTTCTTTGAATTCTCAAAATCATTTAGTAGAGTTTGGTACACAGAGAATGTTTTTTGGTAGATAGAAAATATTAGTAGAGTTCAGCACACTGCAATTAATTTTTGACTGTTTAATAATTGGAAATATTATCATTTTGATAGAAAGTTTTAAAAGGACATGTTATTGGAAGTCATTTCTTCTCCATATTCTGTTCACAGAGAATAAAATAGATCATGTCTGTAATTTAATTTCTGAATTGTCCTTGAGAGCACAGCCTATAAACAACCACAGAATAATTTATGGTGGATATTTAATCAAGACAGATCAAGGGAATTCAATATATTTGTTTTTAAGTCTCTGAATCAATTGTCCCTCTAATGAATTAGATGTGCCAGTTACATTTTGAAGAACATAATGCAAATGATGATGATTGACAAAAGTATATACACAATGTGGCAATATGGTTTTTTTGTTTGTTTGTTTGTTTTTGAGACAGGGTCTTGCTCTGTTGCCTAGGCTGGAGTGCACTGGCGTGGACATGGCTCACTGCAGCCTCAACCTCCTGGGCTCAAGCTATCATCCCACCATGGCCTCCCAAAGTGCTGGGATTATAGGTGTGAGCCACCATGCTCGACCACACAATGTAGTTTTATGTCACTTATGAAAAGTGTAACATCAGAGCCCCCAAGAAGCTCTCCAAAATGATGTCAGTAATAGTACAACCCACACTCACTACCTTTCATGTCCTATGGTTAATGGTAATAAGAAAAGAAGGATGCGGGTGTTGACTCTGCAGCTCTTTGATGGAATCCTTCTCCAACTGCGCCTTCATCTCAGACTGCTGCTGAAGCACCTCCTACTTTCTTCTGCCTATGATTCTTTGAAAACATTTTAGTGATGGTGAGGGTAGAGGTCTCATTGCTGCCATCTATCTATCAACTCTCATTGCTATTATTAATCACAATTAGCTCTTTATGTGAGCATTTATGTAGAAATAAAACACAGGGTTATTGAATATGTATGCCTAGATTTGAAGTAGGCTGCTTTGGAGATAGAGATGTGAAAATAGATAAATAAAATCTATGCTCTGAAGAAGCATGCATGCAGTGATAAAATCAGATGTGTGCACAGGCACAATTTTTCTCTATGGAAATAGAGATTTTTTTTTTCCCTGTGAGAAGTTTAGCTATCTGTGTTTAAAATTGTACAATCAGGGAGATCTCGGTTAGTAGCTTGGCTTGTCCATGTAGTAACTATGAGATCTTGGGTAAGTTACTTAATTTCTACCATCCTTATTTGCATCAGACCTAAAATGAAGATAGTGATGCTTTCATTCCAGAATTGTTGTAAGTATTAAATGAGATAATGCATTCAAAGTTCCTAGCATAGGGTATTATACATGGAGAGTGTTGAATAAATCGTATGCAAATGTGTATGTTTTTATATATGTATATAAAGACCTATTCCACTGATCTAACAAGTGCTTGCACATTCATTTGCGGTGGCAACCTTTATTTTGCAAAGACAAAGTTGATGATAATAATAATTCCTGGGGCTGAGTCAGATCGGTTGGCCCTAGGACCCACTGTTTCTTCACAACCATGAAGTGTCCTTCCGTGGCTAGCCTCCTGTCCACTCCACCCATCCTTCTCCCTCCCCATTGCCTCCCAGTCACCCTCACAGGACATGACTTTCCCTTTCTCCCACTCCAAGTGGTTATGCAAGAATCAGGCTGCTGTGTATCCTAGGGGCCCTTATAAGAACAAACTTGAGAATAAATACTTAGTTATTTCAAAACATGAAATGAAGCAACTTGTCTCCCATTTCATCCATGAGTCAAGAAATTTATTGGGTATGAGTTCCCATATCATCTTCTTTACTGATTTGGAATAAACCTGATAAGTTGTTCACTCTCTCTTGGCTTTAGGATTCTTGTTTGTAAAACAAACGATTGTGAAATAAGAAGGTTGGGTTGCCTGTGATAAGTGGAGTTGTTACAGTGAGAAGTACTAGAAAAGTGTTTGGTGGAAAGATCACTGTCAGAGAAATCTGGACTTGTTAAGTCCACTAAACTCTAACAGGATGATCTCAGGTAGAAGACTAAAGTGTGGGAAGAAGACCCAACCTAAATCTACCTTACCATGGCAATGTTCTCTTTCTTTTTCTTTTCATCTGAAGATGGGGAGGGGTGAAAGAATGACCTGAGAAAGGGATGGGAAGAATAAGTATAGGAATATCAGCATGTTCATGTTGGAAACAGGGTGGTCAGGTCAACCATCAATTCTACCCCAGGACTTTTTCATATGGGCACCGAAGGATACTGATTTGCCTTCTTTATTTGTCTCCAAGTTAACTTTTTCAAAAGTTAGGGGATAAACACTATATTTAACAATTTACTACATCTAGTGTGCAAGAGTTTATGTAACATTTTGTGAAATATATTTATGTTTTCAGGCAATATCATATTTTTGCGTAATGATTTTCATAAAGTAAAAATTTTTAATTTTCAAGAAGAGATAGAGAATAATTAGGGTCTCTGAGAGGATGCTGGAAAATCATGCCCAAGATTCTTCTCTTCTCTGCCATACTTCCCACCCAAATTTAATATAAATAACTCAGTGTGGTTGTCTTAGATTTTAAAATGTGAAGAGTCTTCCTGTTACCTTCCTAGATACTGTCTCCAAAAGATATTACTGCCTGACTTGCCCAAAGAAAGAAAGCATGTTATATATAATCACAGATTTCTTTGTTCTGGCTTCTTTTGCCACAAACAACAAACCATCATGCTGTAATATAATTTAATTTAATTTAATTTTTTTTGAGACAGGGTCTCACTCTGTCACCCAGGCTGGAGTGCAGTGGTACGACCAAGGTAGGTGGGACTATAGGTGCACACCACCATGCCCAGCTAATTTTTGTATTTTTTTTTTTTTGTAGAAATGGGATTTCACTATATTGCCCAGGCTGATCTCGAACTCCTGGGCTCAAGCAATCTGCCCGCCTTGGCCGCTTAACGTGCTGGGATTACAGACATGAGCCACCATGCCCAGTCTGTAATGCCATTTAGATGGTCGTTCTACTTATCTAAAAATAAGTGCTGACTTTTTGTCACTTTCATTGGGACAAGTTTAACAAATTCCTTACCTACAGAAACTAGAGAAAGAATTTGACTGTTAAAAATATGGTGAGTGTTTCCAGAGCTTAGCCTTTCTATACAATGCTATTCATTAGGCAATCCTCATTTGCAGGGAGGAAATGGAAAAGGTGATGTGACAGAGAGTGACCAGGTTGGAGAAGGAAGGATGGCAGGAGAATCTCTACTTTCAATGTTCAGAGGGGGCTTGTTTCTATGGGGAGGTAACATCGGAGCTGAGAACAGAAGGCTAACGATGACAAGCAACACAATAATGACCTATAACTATTGAGCACTTAATTATATTCCAGTCATTTACATATATTAATTCATAGTGTCCTGGTATTCATACTCCCAAGTCCTTGCTTTTAAAAGTCCCTGCTCTTGTGGTTAAATCTTGTGAAGAATTGGGAAAGAACATTCTGGAAAAAGGAATGGCAGGTAGAAAGTCTTTAAGCAAGCATGAAATTAGGTATGTTGAAGAATTGAAAGAAGCTCAGAGTGGCTTGTGTGTAATGAGCTAGGAAGAAAAGGTTATATGTATGGGGAAGTATATTGAAGGCCACAGTGAAAATAAAAGTTTTCATTTTGTTCTTTAGTCTTAGGAATTATCTAATTTATTATTACTTTTTTTTAGGTATTTGAAGGTAAACTCAGTTCTAATTTTGTACTGTACATATGCAATGAACTGGCACATAGCAGAACAGACTCAGCATAGTTTTTTGAAAGAAAATATTCTAATATCATATCCTCAATATTATGCAAATAATTATTGAGTGTGATAGAATTTAGCTATTTAGTATTTCTACTCTTTAAAATATCCAAGTCTAAATAACTTGCCAGCTTGAATAATGTCATCTGCCGTAGTCTAAACAGGCCTATTGACCACTCTAGCAGATTGTTTCTATTAGGTGCATTTTCTTCTTGATCTTAAGACTTCCACAAAAGTAGATTTAACATCTTTGAGCAATTTAAGCAATCATAGTTTGCTGGAATATTAAAAATGCAATAGTGATGAAAAACAAAAGTATTTCTAACAGAATGCAGACCCATATCTAGATAAATATAGCTTCCTTGTTCATAATCTTCTTTCTCAGGAAACCATGCCTGTCTTCAACAGGATTGTTTCAGTTTAGGTTTGCCCTTTTAACACATTGAGTCATTGTTTGGTAATCAGAACAGTCTCCCCTACCATTACATTTTTCTAGGAAATTGGCTCCCAGGTTTGATCATGCTTAACAAAGGGTGTCTACCTTGTAAAAAAAGACAAAGCTCTTTGTTGGTATATAGGTACTGAGGAGATTAGCATTTTTTAACAGACTATTTTTTAGAGTAGTTTTAGATTCACAGCAAAATTGAGAGGAAGGTGTAGAGATTTCCTGTATACTCCCCACCCCTACACATGCATAGCCTCTACCACTATCAAAATCTCCTATCAGGATGTTACATTTGTTATAGTTGATAAGCCTACACTGACACAATATAATCACCTCAAATCCATAGTTTGCATTAGGGTTCACTCATGGTGATGTATATTCTATGAGTCTGGACAAATGTATAATGACATGAATTCACCATATAGTATCATACAGAGTATTTTCATTGTCATGAAAACTCCCTGTGCTCTGGCTATTCCTCCTTCCCTCCCTTCTAACCCGTGGCAACCATTGATCATCTTACTGTTTCTATATTTTTGCCTTTTGCAGAATATCCTATAGTTGGGGTCATATAGTATGTAACCTTTTCAGTTTGGCTTCTTTCACTTAGTATATAAGCATTTAAGCTTTCTCCATGTCTTTTCAAGGCTTGATAGCTCATTTCTCTTTAGCACTGAGTAACAGTCCATTTTCTGAATGTGCCTCAGTTTATTTACACATTCGTCTGCTGAAGGACAGCTCAGTTGCTTCCAAGTTTTAGCAATTATGAATTAGGCTGTTATAAACATCTGTGTGCAGGTTTTTGTGTGGACCTGTTTTCCATTTCTTTGGTAAATACCAAGGAGCAGGATTGCTGAATCATATGCTAAGAGTGTTCAGTTTTTAAAAAGCTGCCAAATTGTCTTCCATAGTAGCTGTACTATTTTGCATTCCTACCAGCAATAAATGCATTCTTGTGCTTCACATCCTAGTCAGCGTTTGATGTTGTTAGTTCTGGGTTTTGTTCATTCTAAAAGGTGTGTAGTGGTATCTCATTGTTGCAGTTTGCGTTTCCTTGATAACATATGATGTGGAGCATCTTTTGAGGTTAATATTTTAAAATACCACAATGGGTAGAAACAGAAATGCCTGTTCTACTCCTGTGCAGAATTAGAGAGCTGAATTCTCTTAGGATGATGAATAGTTTGCAGCCCCAAATATTATGAGTCCTTTTTGACAGAAAAAGCAAAACAAAAGCAAAAAGACAAAAAACAAACAAAAAACAGAGTAGCTTAGTACTTGGGGTATTAAGAACATGTTTAAAAAGATTGACCCCCTGAGGTTAGTGAGAATTGTTTTAGGTGAAGAAAAGGAGAAAAAAAAAAGCTTGATTCAGATGCAGGACTAAGTGTTTATTATTTGAGTCCAGAAATGGATGGGAGTGAGTAAAAGGGGATGTTCCCTTAGTAGGGTGATGTTTTTGGCAACAGTACAACTGATGTTGCAAGAAGGGAAACAGTCTCCAGATTAAAATCTCTTACAGGTTGGCATTTGCCCAAAACTGAAATGTTGACAGGGAAGTACAGGCACACCCAAAAACATCCTGATTAAATTGCAGGTGTTGTGCAAAACCAAGTGGGAAGAGCAAGTATTTTTAACTAGTAAGCAGATTCTGGTAGTTGCCTTATATATGGTGTGTATAGTGTGTGATTTTATAAAATCTCAGGACACAAGATAACTGTTTTATGCTTTTGTTATCAAGCTAGGTTTTGTGTGGAGAATCCTATACTATTTGTTTTGGAATGTACATTTCAAGTTATTTCTAGTGGTTTTTTTTTTTTTAGCAGAAGTAACTCCTCTTAAATAAAAATTTAAATGGAATTTTACCACATAGAAACAGAAGATATTTTAGAAGATATTTTATTCATAAAATAACTTTATAAGTTCAAATTGAATAAATTTCCTCATTATATAGTCAATAAATGAAACTAATAGGTTGTTTTGATTAATACAAAAACTTGGAATGAGAGCTTACTATGACACTTATGATTTCACATAATCCTTAGCATCTAATTTAGTTTAGTATTTCTTTTGTAATTACACCCTATCAAAAAAAATCCTAATTTACTCAGAAAACTAGTTGCAAATGGGAAGTCTTTAACAGGTTACTATGTAATCTCAGGATACTCTTGCAGAAGAAGCCTTTAATGTGAGGCCCATAAAAAGCGAGTCAAACTGGAAACACAAGTTAATGCATTAATAGTTTCCAATGTGTTAACATCTGGCATAGAGCTTTTTGGAGTGTTTTAAGTATTACGATATTTAAAATATTTTCCCCAAAACACTTAACATGCAAATTGAGGTCAACATCTGTTGAACTTTTTCCACAGAAGTTCTTCCACAGAAACCTAGGGCTCAAAAGAACACTACTAGTTGTTAGTGGTGATGTGATAATTATCTCAGGCTTCTCAAGAACTGAAGCGTATACACTCCAGTAAAATAAACAAATGGAACACTGTTAAATAAAATAATTTACATTCTTGCTAGGAAATGTCACAAGCAAGACTGGAATCCAGGCTTCTTGGCCTCTTTCATGTTGAATTTTCATGGAGAATGAATTCAACACAGTATGTAATGGTTCACTGATTGTCAATTTTATTCCTTTGTCACTTTATTAAGACATGTCTTATGGGCTAGTGCTCTTTCTTTTAATATGTGTTTCACCAGCTAGATTTAATGTCCTTTACCTAAAGGAATTGAGCCATATATTTTTCTGTAGCCACTAGCCCTGTGTGCACATAGTAGGAAATTAATAACATAGTTTGGTTAGTCATTTAAGAAATATACAAACTTATTCCAAAATAAACACCTATTATTAATAATTTACTTGATGTGAGACATTCTGCTGATGCTTCTAGCTGTACAATTTTCAGTGCATAGACTGATCTAGCTGTACTTTTTGTTCAAAATCTCATGAGATAATTTTGTTTTCCCAATTAATGAAAGACATATATATTGAATATCCATTACGTCTCTAGTGCACAGATAATTCTATGGATGCAACGGTGAGTCTTTTGCACAACTATTTCACGTATTATAAACACAAGAAGTTATTCACTAGAAGCCATCATGTCAATGGGTAGTCATCATTGCTAAGTTTGTCATTAAATTGGTCTTTTAATGGGGATATTTGGTATTTTCAATTGCTCTCATTTGCAGTGATAGCAAATGGTAGCATTTAGATCTGATTTCATGTTGTGGGAAGATTAAAATTTCTTTTTCAGAAATATCCTGGCTTTGCTTAATAATATTTCATGTCCCACTCCTATATGTGAGTGTTATTATCCATCCAATCAAAATATGTGTTGCCTCTTTAATTTTTGTAAGAAGATTTCAATTTTTTCTTATGCATTAGAGTGAATAATATAGAGTTGGCCTTTTGTTTCTAAAAAAAAAAGAAAAACTGGCAGTTTCATGTGGTTCTAACGTATGAATCTAACTCAAATCCACAAATTGTTTGTATCCAACTCTTATCAAAAGTTCTGTGGAGAAAAGTGATAGTAATGGAAGTTTAAAGCAGGGGTCAGCAAAAGTTTTATGTAAAGAGCCAGATAGTAAATATTTAGGTTTTGTGGGCCATATGGTCATTACAATTACTCTCTACACTATTGTTGTAGCATGAAAGCAGCTATAGACGTGAAGTAGATAAATGCATCTGGCTGTGTTGCAATAAAACTTTATTTACGAGAATGGATAATGGGTTGTATTTGGTCTGGGGTCTGTATTTTGCTCACCCCTGCCTGGCTTAAAGGATAGAGAATGATATATCTGGACAATGTTGCTGTGTTATGAATTGTTATGAATTGCCTTTGCTGAATTAGTCTGTGATGTTTTGTTCTGGGCTTTCACTGGGGAAGAAGTTGAAAAACAACCTTATGAAATTATTTATTGCATTTGTTCTGGGGATGCCACTGAGAATATTATTCACTCGATTAATCAGTATTTCATTCAGAGCTAAAATCTGGAAATAATTTGCTTCTTCCAATGCCTAACTGATTTTTTGACTATCAAAACTAAGAGTTATAGGGAGGGCAGGGTTGGGGGAGAGCACCAGGGAAATTAGCTAATGCATGCTGGGCTTAATGCCTAGGTGATGGGAAAATCTATGCAGCAAACCACCATGGCACACATTTACCTATGTAACAAACCTGTACATCTTGCACATGTACCATGGAACTTAAAATACAAAAAAAAAAAAAAAAAGGGAGTTATAACTGACTGTGTCTCTCCTTTATGCTTTGGCTACTAGTAATATCAACACGAAAGCCGAGGTTCCATTAAAGCAACAATATCAGTTATGGTGTGTAGAGATCAGATTTTCTTTTTTTTCTCTGTAATTGTTCTCATTTAGACTATATATTCAAATTAAATTTTCTTTGGCTTAAAAAGTTTTGTATTGTAATCCACCATTTCCCTTTGCACTATTTATTACAAACTGACTCAAATTCTTGTGGATAATGTTTGAGAGTAAACACACAAAGTAAGTGATACCTTTTTTATGTCTGAAAATCAAATTTCCTGCAAAGTTTCAGCATCCAAAGTCTTTTAATCTCAAGCACAAATTACTAAATTCTTTTAATCCAACAAATTTATGAAGATCTACTCTCTTGCCCTCAAGGAGTTTATAACCTGCTAGGGAAGACACATGTGTAAACAAGTAATAATAAAGCAACAAGATAATTCTTACAATGGACGTATCTATACCAGGCAGCCCGGAGCTTGAGTTTCTAAGGAATGATGCTGTTGCATTATCTCCTCATTGGCACAGTGAGGCCAGTTCGGCAGAAGCAAATCTTTTGTGGATAGTCATTACCTCCTATGGAAAAACTTCAAGGCATATAAACAAAATGAGGCTTGTACTTCCTCTTTTTATAAGCTCAAAAACTCTTCTATGATTAATTTAGACATTAAAATTCACCTTTTACAAAAACATGTTAATTTCCACCAAGATTTATTATGTATTTGTTACAGCCATCAGTTTAAGCCTTATATCTAAATTAGTCTGTGAGTATTTCAAGGGTTTAAATTTATATTACAGCCTGTAAACTTTTTTTTTTCACCAGGAAAGCCAAGGCATTTCATGTTATTTAATACATACAAACAAGACTAGTAGATGATTAAAAACCCATAAGTAATATTTTAAGGGCATTAAAGTAACTAATAAAAAATGTAAGAAAAAATGTTATTGGGCCGGACACGGTGGCTCACGCCTGTAATACCAGCACTTTGGGAGGCCGAGGCGGGCGGATTGCCTGAGCTCAGGAGTTCGTGACCAGCCTGGGCAACACAGTAAAATCCCGTCTCTACTAAAATACAAAAAATTAGCCAGGCATGGCTGGCGTGTGCCTGTAGTCCCAGCTACTCAGGAGGCTGAGGCAGGAGAATTGCTTGAACCCAGGAGGTGGAGGTTGCAGTGAGCCGAGATGGCACCACTGTACTCCAGCCTGGATGACAGAGAGTGACTCCGTCTCAAAAAAAAAAAAAGTTATTCATAATAATTATGTGCCGGTAAATAAAACTCTTGTAATTTTTTCTTTGTTTCATGTGCAAAACAACATCCTTAAAATTATGTCTGTGCTGTTGTGTTTAAGCAATCATACAATATTTTTTCCGTCAAGCTATATATTTTTATGTTTATAATGTCAATATCTGAAAATTATTCATTAATTTGTTAGCAAATATTTATCAAGCACCTATTATGTGCCAGGTTCAGTTCCATATACAGTGGATACTGTAGTGAACGAGATAGGCAGTCCTTGACTTCATGGAGGCTACAATCTAATGGAAGAAGAGAGATGATAAAGATAGAGACAAATTTTTAGGAATACATATTTAAATAGTGATTAGAGCTATGATAAAAATAAAACATAGAGATGGGAAAATAAGATGTTGGAGGATGGTGGTGGGTGGTGATCTACAAAGGTCTTTCTTTTTTTAATTATAATTTTTTAAATTTTAAAAGGTTTCTTGTAGAGATGGAAGGTCTCAGCATGTTGCTTAGGCTGATCTTGAACTCCTGGCCTCAAGTGATTCTCCTGCCTCGGCCTCCCAAAGTGCTGGGATTACAGGCATAGACCACCACACTCAGCCTTAAAAGCCTTTCTAAAGAATAATGAGAAGCATCCAGCCATGTGAAAACCTGGCAGAGAAGAGAAAGTATTTAGAATTTATTTAAGATTCTCCTATAGTCAGGGAATTAAGGTACTCATAAATTTTTAATATCAACAATATTATAGAAAACATACTCAACTATATGCACTCCTTATTCTTACCTGCAATGGGAAAAATGTCTTTTAATAAATTATCCTTATTATGCTATTTCGAATGAATAACATGAAGTCATTTTGGTTTGCCTGCAGATGCTTCATTCTGAGGTTCTGAGCCTGTTTCTAAGGATAACTATTCTATTGAAGCTTCATTTCGTTTCTTCCAGGATACAGCTTCTTTTTTCCCCATGGCCTTGACCACCTAGAATGCCACTAGAATGGAGGTGAAACTGCGGTACATATATGGAGGGTTTGGAGGGTGGCTTAAAGATAAAATAGGAAAGAGGGAGGCAGATTGTAGGAAATGAGACTAGCACTCAATCATTTGAAGCTTACTGAAAGATAACACGGTATTAAAAGTTAACATTCGAAGTTGTCCTGTCCTCTCACTATGGAAACGTTTATAATCAGCCAACAGAGAATAAGAATGTTGTCTGATAATGAACTATACTTCCATGGTCACCCAGGTATTGCAGTGTACAGTTGAGAGTTTAAATAGGCATGTGGTTAAAACATACATAAAATATCTTTACATTTTCTTTTTTAGAATAAGTTCTCAGAATTGGGACTTCCAGGTCAATGGCTATGATTATGTTTGTGGTTCTTGATACATCACCACATTGTTCCTAAACAGACTCTGTGTATCAATTTACTTAGCCCTCCAAGAGCATCATCTGAGGCCTATCTCACCAGACTGGTTGATATTTAAAACACAAATTAAATTCTTACAAGCCAGGATTGAACTGGAGACTGATTGTCTAAGTGATCATCTGCTAAGTCTGGATAAAAGCGCACACTGAACACCCTCACTGTTGATCCACAGTCTAAAACCCCAAACAGAGCATGCTACTCCCCTCCTTAGGGAAGCCCTCCTGCACATGTAGCTTTTTGGCAACCTTATGAATTCTATGTCTACCACATAGGCAGATTCCAGATTCCAAATGGCTGGTGTGAGAAAAGATAGCTTTGAATGAAAAGTGACACTCCCTGGCCACATCCAACCATACACATATGGTCTCAAGCCTAGAAGAAATTATTGCAAATTCTGTAAGCTACTCTACTTTTGGTTCTTTTTTAGGGGTTAATACTGTGATTAAAATGTTTATCTCATTAGTTTTTGGTTTACAAATTTCTGATATCTGTGGACAATCTGCTATGACCCATAAGGATTTAGAAAATCCCTCACTTCTCTTTTTCCTGTCTTAATATAGTTATATTATTATTTTTAATTCCTCTATCTGTGACTTTTATAACTTCACATAATGTGTGAAATATTTATACCTTATTCTGTCAATGCATAATTTTCAAATTTCAAAAATGAAGGTATACTAACATCTCTATTATTTTCTTCATTTCACTTCACCCCTCGACTCGTAGCTTCAATCATAAGCAATGTTTATATTATCAAAAAATATTCATAATATTTCTCTGTTATTTTGTGACCATAATTAAGCCTTTCATTCTCTGCATGTAGGAGGTGTTGAAACTTCAAATGCTACAGAGGCCAGAGAGGCATGAGTTAATGGGATTGACATATCTTTTTGGTTTGGCCAGTGCAAACTCAATGTTGCCTGCATGAATATTGGTTCCAGTGATGGAAAATCTCCTAGTGTTTTCAAAGAAGGCTTCCAATGCAGACATTTATGTGAAAACTCTAGATTTAAAAGTAATGGAAACTCATTCAATCAAGATACACACACGAACACAGAGTAGGTCAAATAAAGCACTTCTGTGAGTTGGAGTTAGCATTTGGCTACCGATTTGTGATTTCAGGTGCATAGGCTGTGTCTAAAATTTGTAAATACACAAGTACCGTTCACATTTTTATAATATTAAAATACTGTTCATAGCATATCAAATAGTGTGTTAAGTTCTATTCTTTAATAGCTATTTTTTCTGCTTTTCTTTGATTTTCTAATTCTTGTTCTCCAATTTACATTGTCTCTCTTTATTAAGTTCTTAAATTATTTCAGTTACTAAGGAAAGTGTCAATTTTAATAAGTCTTTATTTTTTCCGGGTGCCTCTTTGCTCCATCTGGACTAATTGTTCTTTTGAACTCTTTGCAGTTTTCATCTAACAACTAATGATTCTTATTTTTCCGGCATGGTTCCCTCATCTCTTGGCTTGAAGTTCTCCTTTCTTGGTTTCCTCCTTTCTTTTTTTTTTGGAAAGCATCCTTAAGTAAGTTACCAAGAGAGGATGTGTGAGATTCAGATGTAAACATTCTGAATCTTTATCTGAAATACTTTTATTCCACATTATAGGAGGGGTCTTCAAAAAGGTCAAGGAAAATGAATATTATGAAAAACTATGGATGGATTTCAAAAGTTTTTGCACAAAAATGAGCTCATACTAATTTGTTATAACATGTTTGAACAGGATCTAGTTTGAGGCACTAAGAAGGATAAGACATCAGTGTCAAAAAAGCCCCTATTCTCTAATAATAGCAACATGAATTCTGCTAATAATGAAGCAAGAACAAACATCAAATTTATGGTGAAGCTTGGATTGAAGAATGGTGAAATCATTGATGCTCTATGAAAAGTTTGTGGAGACAATGTCCCCAAAGAAAAACAGTTTACAAATGGATGACTTGTTTTAAGAAGGGATGACATGGTGTTAAAAATGAATCTTTTAGTGGCTAACCATCCACATCAGTTTTCAAGGAAAAAGTTCATCTTGTTTGTGCCCTAATTGAAGAGGACCAACAACTAACAGCAGAAACAATAGCCAACAACATAGACATCTCAATTGGTTCAGTTTACACAATTTTGACTGAAAAACTTGAGCAAACTTTCTACTTGATGGTTGCCAAAGCTGTTGTACCCAGATCACCTGCAGACAAGAAAAGAGTTTTCAATGGAAATTTTAACAATTGGGATCAAGATCCTGAAGCATTTCTTCAAAGACTTGTAACAGAAGATGAAACATGGCTTTACTGGAAAACAAAGCACAATCAAAGCAATGGCTACCAAGAGGTGGAAGTGGTCCAGTCAAAGCAAAAGTGGACCAATCAAGAATAAAGGTCATGGTAACAGTTTTTTAGGATGCTCAAGGCATTTTGCTTTTTGACTTTCTGGAAGGCCAAAGAATGATAACATCTGCTTATTATGAGAGTGTATTGAGAAAAATTAGCCAAAGGCTTAGCAGAAAAATGCCTGAAAAACCATGACAATGCTCTTTCTTAATCTTCTCATCAAACAAGGGCAATTTTGTGAGAGTTTTGGTGGGACCTCATTAGGCATCCCCCTTACAATCCTGATGTGGCTCCTTCTGACTTCTTTTTGTTTCCTAGTCTCAAAAAATTGGTGAAAAATGCACCTGTTTTTCTTCAATTAGTAATGCAATAAAGACTGCCTTGACATGGTTAAATCTCCAGGCCTCTCAGGTTTTTTTTTAATACAAAGAAAATTTTATTTGCATATCAAAGACTCTAGGAAATGATGACATAAGGTTAACAGAGTTGGTGTCAAGACACAAATAGGTTTGAAGTTATAGATGATAAATCACTTCGTTTCATTGAACGTTCCCTTGATTACATTAGAGAGCATCCCTGGCATGCTCTCAGTTGAATCTTAAGCATGATGCATCCAGGTGATATAATTGTAATTCCTTTCTGTTAGTCCTTGTTATCTCTCTTTGTTTTTCTTTTTCTTCTTTTTGTCTGGACTAGGAATTGTTGTGCAGTTCTTTAAGGATGAACTGAATGGCTGGTATCATTGCTTGCAAAAGAGTCTTGAACTTCATGGAAAATAAAGTTTGAAAATAAAGTTGAAAAATAAAGTTTATACTTTTACTTTTTATCCTTTAATTCAATTTTTCATGAACTGAAAAGTCCCCTTATATTTGACTGCTAATTTAACTAGATATAGAGCTATCAGTTTAAAATTATTTTTTCTGACATTAAAGCTATATTTTTCATTGTGACTACTGTTTTTAAGTAAGTTTTATTAACTGTTCACTTTTTAATTTGTTTACTTTTATAATTTTGCAATGCTTTCATTATTCAAAAGGAAATAAAATAGTGATTTATTTATAATAATTATTTATATCAATATTAGGAGAGAAATATAGACAAATCTAAGGAGAACAGACTGAAGAAAACAAAGCTGGCATTGTTCATGTGAAATCTGATACCATGCTTAGTTCCATTTATATTTTTCTCTATCTAGAAACTTGTAGGATTCTTTCTTTATTTTTTTGTGTTCTAAAATTTCACAATGATGTGTTTAAAGTTGGAGTACATTTTATTTCCAAAGGCACTTGGTAGAATCTTTCTTAATTTGGTAGCACATTCATGTTCTTTAGTCCTAGCAAATTCCTTTTTCATTTAAAAAAAAATTTTGTCTTTTTTTTTTTTTTTTTTTTAAGACAGAGTCTTGCTCTGTTGCCAGGCTGCAGTGCAGTGGCATGATCTCAGCTCACTGCAACCTCCATCTCCTAGGTTCAAGCAATTCTCCTGCCTCAGCCTCCTGAGTAGCTGGGACTATAGGCATGTACGAGTACACCTAGCTAATTTTTGTATTTTTAATAGAGATGGGATTTCACCATGTTGGCCAGGATGGTCTCGATCTCTTGACCTTGTGATCCGCCTGCCTCAGCCTCCCAAAGTGCTGGGATTACAGGCGTGAGCCACCGCACCCAGCCTTATCCTCAATCTCTCTCTCTCTCTTTTTTTTTCTTTTCTGTTCTTCTTTTATGGCATTAATGGAAGTTGCCATTTGAAAGTTATCTGAAATACTCAACATTTAGCCTTCTTAAATATTTAACCTTAAAAAGCACCCAGATTTACCTTTATCTTTTTTTTTTTTTTTTTTTTTTTGAGATAGTCTCACTCTGTCACCCAGGCTGGAATGCAGTGGCGATATCTCGGCTCACTGCAATCTCTGCCTCCTGGATTCAAGCAATTCTTCTGACTTAGCCTCCTGAGTAGCTGGCATTACAGACACCTGACACCACACTTAGCTAATTTTTGTATTTTTAGTAGAGATGGGGTTTCACCATGTTGGCCAGGCTGGTCTTGAACCCCTGACCTCAAGTGATCCACCCACCTTGGCCTTCCAAAGTGCTGGGATTACAGGCATGAGCCACCACACCTGGCCTAGATTTACCTTTTCATTCTATTTTATAATTGGTTGTTTTCTTCTTTTGACTTTATTTTCTTCATTCTGTACAATTTATACATTTAAATAGATTTAAAAGCAAACAGTTAGTAAGATTTACTTTTAAAAACTGCAGTTACCTTCCCAACTCCTCTCTATCCTCAATTTCCATTTCTATATTAAATTCTTCCACTTGTTTCTTCTAGTATTTGTTTGCATATTTCTTAATAATGTGTTTATACTGGTTTTTTTTTCAGTTTTAGGTATTATCTATTAATTTCTTACTCTGAAAGCAAAGATTTTATTTTGTAAGACATGCCTCTTCCACCTTCCCCTAGAAACACTTTTCTTTCCTCATTTTCCAAATGTAACCATGTTACTTTTTAATTAAATCAATATTCAGTACTTATATTTTTGTAACTACATAGATTTTATTCACAGATGAACTATGTCATGTTCTCTAAGTTTTCTTTTCTATAAAATTTTAATTTTTTGGAGTCATTGTCTAGCTTTTTTTCTTTTGTTTAATTGTCTGAGTACTTATCACAATTCAAGTCCAAACATTTGCCAAAATTCTAAATCTTCTCTCAATGCATTCAAATATATCAAACAATCTCTTAAATTTATTTAAAATCCTTGAAGTTATCTCCCCTGGATGGAGGGATTTGGTTCTTTCTAGTCTGGCTACGCTGTTATTTCTTTAGTTGTCTCCCTTCATTATCATCATGGAAATTCCCTTCAACTCTCTCCTGTATTGGAGAGCCCGCTTCCTGGTTCCCATCTCCTAGTTCCTCTTTCGTGTCTTTCTTTACCAACAAATTCCACAGAAAGGGAGCATGGGAGGTGCATTTTTTTTTTTTGAGATCTTTCATGTCTAAAACATTTTTGGTCTATTCTCACTCCTGAGGAATAATTTATTTGGGCATAGAATTCAATATCAAATGTCATTTCTCTTAAAATTTTTAAAGCATTACTCCATCACCAGGATTGCAATTGAAAAATCAAGTACAATGTTATTTTGATTTTTGACTTTATGTAGATGAACTTTTTTTTTTTTTCCTAATTTTGGAAGATCTTGGACCTTTCACTCTTGGTATTTTGATTTTGAAAGTTCATGATTTTGGGCCGTGGTGTGGATTTTCCATTATTCATTGTATTGAGAATCTGGTGGGTACTTTCAAGCTCAGTTCTTAGCAGCTTTCTTGGATTATTTCTTTGACAAAACTTTGCCCTTTGTGATTCTCTATTCTATTTATCTGGAATTTCTGTTGATTAAATGTTGAACGTTCTGGCCTATCTTTCTTGTGTCCTAACTCTTTGTCTTTTGTTTTATTTTCTAGATTACTGTCTCCACTTCACCCCTTCTATGCAATCCTTCTATTGCATGTTAAATTTCTGATATCATACATTTAATTTCCAGAGCTCTTTCTTGTATTCTTAATGTTCTGTTAAAAATAGTATCTTGCTTTTTGTTCCAATAGCTGTGATATCTTCTCTTTCCTCTCTGAGGTTATTAATTTATTTGGAGAAGAGTTTTTCTGTTTCTACCCTGTCTCATCTCTCCCAGTTACTTTTACTGTGTGTTTATGTTGGTTGCTCTCCCTGGTGTTAGAGGCTTTTCTTGAATGTACTGTGCTCTCTGATGTCCACTCATAGACTTAAGTTTGATGAAT
This sequence comes from Hylobates moloch, assembly GCF_009828535.3. NCBI lineage: Eukaryota > Metazoa > Chordata > Mammalia > Primates > Hylobatidae > Hylobates > Hylobates moloch. The sequence continues at coordinate 88,909,503 of NW_026652287.1, read as the reverse complement.
TAAAAGACTGACTGGGAGCTCTGATGGGCTTTATGCTAGCACAATTGAACTAAATGTTTCACTGGAGTATCTATTATCATCACTATCCGTAGATATTTTGTTATAGAATGGTCCTTCTAAGACTTCCTGCCCAGGAGTCTAACCTGTGTGCTGGTGCAGAAAAGGGGCTCCCACTATTCAATATGTCAACTGTGGTTTAAGTGTTTAATTTTCATTACATTCCTCTGACTTCAGCGATTTGTAGTATGAGATCCCTCTGCTTTAGTCTCTCCACACAGTAGTTTTTGGTTGGGTCGAGAAGGGGAAGTTCTCTGACTTTGTAGGTTAGGAGAGGCAGAGCTGGACAAGGGGTGAGGATAACTGCTTTTGGCTTCTGCTCCAGAAGTTGCTTTCAAATGTGTCTGTTTACCTTTACCTCCTCTTTCAGAGGTCAAAGTTGTCTTTGATTTTGAAACTTTCCAGGGTTCTTTGATGTAAACAAGCTTTATTCCTTATAATACTCCATTGTTGATGTGTTTAAATTTTCTGCTTTTTAATAAGTTAGTCATCTCCATTTGTTGGCTTCATAGATTCCATAATTTTCACACTGGCATTCCCTTCCCTGTCCCCATATTCCTTGTACATTTGTGTCTTTTTTCCATATCTCTCGTGTCATTTTAGTGGAGTGTGGGAAGGAAATGAAAATCAAAACACATGCTCAAATTGCCACATTTAACAGAAGTCACTCTTTTATTTCTAATTCAACATTTATTTAATAGGATATTAAAGTCTGGGAGAATTTTAAAATGAAAAAGTCACATAAAATGTCTTTGCTTTAGTACAACTATTTTGCAAATTATTTTTCAAGTATTGGCATATTTTGTCCCAGTTTTACTCATATTACACATAATCATATTTACTTTTCGATTTGATATTTCATCATAAATATTGTCTACTTTCCTAGAGAATATTTGCAGTTGTGGCCTTATAATGTTGTATTGTGTTGATGTCACACTGTTTGCTCAATTAGTCTCTAATATTGCGTTCTAATTTTCCCTGGTTATTAATATCAAAATGAACACTTCTTTACTCTTTTACCTTTCTTAACTTATTTCTTAAAAATACATTCCTTGACATGCAATCACTGGATCCAAGAGGAAGGACATCATTATGGGTCCTGTTACACATTTCTGTACTAATTTTCCAAAAATTTTATGCCACATTTTAATGCCCCTTCGATGAATGAGGATATAATAGTAATTTTACAAAAATGATTTTTATTAACAACTTGGCTTTTCAGGGCCCTGTCACAAAACACAGATCTTGTTTAAGAGAAGTGTTTTTCTAAACCATCTTTGGTGTTTAGATGTCTCTGAGAATCTGATTAAGGCTATTAAAGTGAATGTCCTTAGCTACATGGAGTGACACACGAACACACACACACACCTCTACACATACTTTCAGGCACTTGATGAGCTCCTCTGAAGCCCATTCTATGGAATCTGGTGTAAGACCCCAATCTCTAGAGAAAGCAACTTCTAGAGCTGTGAACTTTGCAATTCCTGTATTGTTGAGAAATTCAAACAGATAAAATGGAATCACTCAGTCTCTAAGAACTCCATATCCTGGGATTCACATTGTTTTTCCCTTGCCACCATGATTATGGGGCTAAATGTAGGGCCATGGAGACTGACAAGAGGCTGATTCTTCTAATCTTTGCTTAATTCCTTCTACTTAGCTTTGCCTCTTTGCCCCAAATTTATTATATAGAAACGTGATCACTACAGAGGTTAGGCACACAAACTTTAGTCAAAAAATGAGCAAAACAGGAAGTTTCAATGGAGATTGGGTGTGAGAAACTTAGAGAAAAATAATAGAAAGAAGAACATGTGGAACGAAGAGTGGCCTATTCTGAAGCATTGTATAATCTTACATGATAAAATGCATATTGAGGAACTGAAATTAGAACTTTTGGTAACCATGGGAACAGCACTGTTATGGCTCAATTGTTAGAGAAACAGTCCTGGGATTTCTGTGAAATGAAAATGATTGTTTAGATAATGACACATCTGTAGTGTGAGGACTGATAGTGAAGTTCCAGTGTAATTGGAAGTAGTAGGCCAAAATGTGAGGAGTTTCTCAAACCCCAAATTCCAAAATATTTTTCTTAAAATAAATACAATTCAGATTTATAGGAAATTCCAGCACTTGCAGTTTTGCAGTGACTTCTTTGAAATCTTATAACCATAATTTTCCTATATGTCCATAATTTTCCATTTCCCGCTTCTTTGCATATTCTATATTTAGCAGTTTTTCAGTAGCTTGCTCCTGGAAAAATGTCATGTGAGGTTTTTATTATTCTAGTCTCCAAATCCCAGAGTTAATTTTAGAAAGAGAATTTAGGAGTTAGATGCGGAGTAATCTTAAAGTGGAAATTTATCTACATATAAGGAAGTACTTAGGTCTTGGTATCTTTGCTATGGAGAGACTTTATATGAATAAAATAATTAGCATTTATTTTAAACATAATGTGTACCAGGAGCTATGCTTTTTGCTAACAAATACAAACAACTCTGACAATTTGTTTTTATCACTCTTGATGTTTACAGAAGATTAAATTCAGGCTTCTAGAGGATAAGTAATTTCTCTAAGGTAAAATCAGTAAGTGACCACATTGTGACTGGACCTCATCCCTCAGTTTCCATGTCTTTTTATATTCAAAGCTTATGTTCTTTCCATCACTCCATGTGGTGTAAGATCTGAATCTGCTACAGTTTGCTAAGGCTAGGGACATCTGTGTGCTGTTTATGATTCTCTGCAAAATCAAGAATTCTTATTGTTGGTCCTGGTGACTTTGGAAAGCCCTTCCCCCAAGTCATTACAACCTCCTAACTCTTCATAGCTCAGTTCAAATGCCACATTCTTGCACTGAGCTTTTTCTCTGTCTGCTCAGTTGAACCATCTCTCCTTCCTTGACCTTTCCATGACATTCTGTTTTACATTTCTTATGTTCCTTGATAAAATTCCTGTTTTACCATCCATCGTTTAGCGACTTGAGGGCATCTTACACACAATAAATGTTCATATGTTGACACTTCATTCATTGTACGTAGGTAGTTTTTATTGAGTGACCTGATTGCGTTGTTCTCTATATGTCTTCAAGTGACTGGACTGAGTGGAAGATAAACATCTGCAGAAATAAGGGTAATAATTAAAAAGTATAACATTTTAGTCCTTTTTCTCCATTGAGGAAATTTCTGTAGAATGGGTAGTCTCTGTGGAATGGGTAGAAAATAAAATGAATGCTTTAGAAAAAGATGGAGATGAATTTCCCTTAATGCACAAAAAGACTTTGGGCCTAGACCTCCATGCATCTGCATTCAGCAGACATTGCGTGGCCTGCAAATCCCAAAATATTTACTATCTGGTCCTTTGAGGGTGTTTGCCAATCCCTAATTTAGCATATTAGTTGTCTATTGCTATGTAGCAACCCCAAAATCTAGTAGCTTAAAATAACAAACATTTATTGTCTCACAATTTCTGTGAGTCAGAGATACAGATAAAGTCTTCTGTATCTAAGCGAGTCTGGCTTAGGGTCTCTCATAAGGTTTTTTAGACAAGCTGTTGACCAGGTTTTCAGTCGTTTCAAGGTTTGACTGAGGCTAAGGAGTCCACTTCCAAGTTCACACAGGTGGTTGCTGGCAGACCTCAGTTCCTCACTGGTTGTTGGGTTGGAGAGAGAGAGAGAGAGAGAGAGAGAGAGAGAGATGGAAGCAATAGTCTCCTATACCCGAATTTAGAAGTTACATACCATTACTTTTACCATATTCAGTTTGTTAGAAGTGACCACTAAGTACAACCTACATTCAAGGAGGATTATATAAAGGAATGGACATCAGGAGGCAGAGGTTATTGGGAGCTATCTTGAATTTTTTTTTTTTCTGAGACAGAGTCTGGCTCGTCACCCAGGCTGGAGTGCAGTGGCGCAATCTCGGCTCACTGCAAGCTCCGCCTCCCGGGTTCACGCCATTCTCCTGCCTCAGCCTCTCCGAGTAGCTGGGACTACAGGCGCCCGCCACCACGCCCGGCTAATTTTTTGTATTTTTAATAGAGACGGGGTTTCACCGTGGTCTCGATCTCCTGACCTCGTGATCCGCCCGCCTCGGCCTCCCAAAGTGCTGGGATTACAAGCGTGAGCCACCGCGCCCGGCCTGAGCTATCTTGAATTCTGACTATCAGACTATCACAATTAGTAACTTACCACCACCCACTCCTGCCCCACTAAATTTTAACCTTTTATATTCTCATGCTCTATATGGACTTGTGTCACTGTAGCTCTGGAATTTAGGACTATGATAACCAAGGTAAGCCAGATAGTGAAGAGTTGAAGTCATTGTAATGAACAGTCCAACTCTGAGATAGCAAGTCTTGTTGGTGCCTGTGGGCCGAATTCACACTAAGACTCCAAAGGTTAGAGATACAGTACTTGGGAACCCATACGGGCAAATCCTTACATATGGTAAGGATTCAGAAAGAATAGAGACCAGTGGTTAAGGCAAGTCTAGTTTGTGGCAAGGTAGGCAATTAAGAGAGCACATCAATAACAATGAGCACTTTTTATTTGTGAATTCATTCAGTATTCAACAAATATTTACTGATCTCCTGCTAGGCCCTAGGTGCTATTGAAGGCTTTGGGGATTTAGCAACAAACTTGGAAGCAAAGAGGGCCTCAGGCAGGAAATATCTTACAGCAGGTGCTTCCTTTGTGTGTTGACAGAGCCAACAGGTGACTTCCCAGAATTTGACCCTTTTCAGTATTTGTGTGCAGAAGATACTTACATAAAAAGGTAATAGGTAGAGTTAAGTATATCCAGGGAAATGGAGACAGGTCCTAGAAACTTTTTAATGCATATACAGTCCTTCTTAGTTCAAGTGAATGCTTTAAAAATGCTTGCTGCCCCAAAGTTTGTGAGTCCAGACACTGGCATGGAATAGCAGGGTCTATAAAAGCTATACATTGTTGAAAGGATCAATACGCTGCCTTGGTTTTCTTACCTGCTTTATTTAGCCATTTTTAGCACAGTCATATCTTTCACTAGGCTCAAACTATTTATTTAACAATCAGATCTAAAATTCTGCTCTAGAATCCTCAACTCAAAACCCAAACCATTTTTCTTCATATTAAGATGGGTGCAGAGAAGAGAGACTGGGGGAGGAGGGTGAGTTTTGTTGATCGATCCCGAAGAAGTCAGGCTGATTTGGCGATAAGATCCTGTGTCTGTGCTAGTTGGGTTGAAGAATAATCATGGTGGCCCTGCCTCCAGGACCTTGCAAAAGCTTTTGATGTGTCAATGAAGTTAATTTTCTCTGTGTATGTGATTGAAAGTCCGTTTTAGGATCCTGTTAGACCCAAATATTCCATCGCCTGTATTTACATCAATGGTTTATTGGTGTGGAATTTTTTAATAGCTCTCTGGGAAAGACTGACACTCTGAGCTGTTTATTTCAGCCATCCACCTTTCAAAAGGGAGAGACTTGGAGGAAAATACAACTATGAAAATTTATTGTTTCGAATGTGAATCTGTGAGGAAAATGGAAATGTAATTTCTAAATGAAATAACAGCAAAGCAAAATATTGATGTATACTAGGCAGCCACAGCCATCTCTGACTGTGAATATTTTTTTCTTGGAGATTATAATATCTGATGCCAGATACACACATGTTTTACACTTATTCAGCAGTTAAAGGTAAGAGGTTGTGAAACTCTAAATAAGCCAGGAAAAAAAAAAAGAGGCAAAGGGCTGAGTCTGAGTGAGTAAGGGAAGATAAATCAGATGAGATTGCATGTTGATGACACTCCCTATGGTTGCTCAACAGCAATATCTGACAAACAGCAAGAGAAAAAGGAAACATTTTGGCAGAGTCAGCCACCCCCTGCAACCCTCTTCAAAACCCTGCTAAGAAATCCCCACCACTGGATGAGTTATTTCCTCTTTCTGCAGTATGAGTACAATGGGAAAAAAAATAGGCCCTAGAGCTGAAATATTGAAGTTAGGAAACAGTGGCATGAGTAATAACACAGAAATGAATTAGACAGGCCTGGAGGCACAGATCTTCCATCTAGAGGGCTCGAGTTTTGAAGTCCGTTTTGGTACAGTGGGTATTTGGACCATCTTTCAAGACTGTTGTGATGTTTTGTTTATGATCATCCTTTTTACTCTTCACCTTGCTTATTAGCTCCTCCCACCTGGAATCAAAAGGAACTGTACCTCCCTCAACTCCTGTGTAACCCCACCAGAATCGCTTTGGAAGTGCTTGTGCTTTCTTCAAAGTCCAACTGAAGTCCATTTTCCTCCAAGAAACTGTCTAAGCTCTTCTAGTTCAGAATTAGCCTCTTTCTCTTTTCTTTTCTTAATGAATATCTTTAGTCTTTTATTAAATTGGTCACAGTGGCCTTTATCAGCAAGTTATTTATACATTTTTTGTCTTCTCTATTGAGTTAAAAAACCTCCTGAGAGCAAAGGCCTTATCATTAACATTTTTATGTTTCCTATACCATTTACTTGGTGATAAGAGGGCTGTAATAAGCCAATGTAACAAGTCATTATTGACTTAAAGTATAAACTCTTAATAAATATAATAAGGATTAATAGGTTCCTAGCCAAAGTACCTTAACTGTGTTTTTTGCAGATAGAACAGATCAGTCTGTATTTTGTTTTATAGAATGCTGATGAAATAAACTATTTTTAAAAAAATCCCAGGGAAGCAAGTTTTTATTTTTATTTTAGAACTGTTTGATTAAAAGGTAAAAGAATTTCTCCACCTATCTTTGAGTTCCTTGGAGACACAAGACCATGTACTTGTCCTGTTGGCATCAGGTTAGAGTTATGATAGGTTCTAGAACATTTTAATTTTTACCCTCTTACTAGAGAAACCTGCTATTTAAACAGAGTTCCATTTCTTAAAAAATAAGCAGAATAACTTTCACCAAACGCTACAGTTTCCCTTCATCCTCCTTCCCAAGCCTCTCAAATGTGTCATTTAGGCCAATTGGCTATACTTGCGAAATTGTGCTTCTCTTTCCTAACTCTTTGCAATGAACTGGCTTTGATCTTCATCACCCTCCAGAAGCAGTTCTCTAAAAGGTCAATAGTGGCATTCTTTTTGTCAAAATCTCTATAGTATCTATAGTTGATAGCCTGATCTTTGTGACTCCCTGCTGTCTTGGCTTTCACATTTCTGTTTTTTTCCTAGTGGGTAGGATAACTAATTTGTGAAACACACATGTCCGTATGTCTGTTTGCGCTATTGTTATATTTGAGGCTCATCACAATTCTCTGAGGCAGGGGTCATTCTTGTATACTATCACTTGAGCATAGATTTTTTGGTTTTGTCTCATTGGTCAATCACTTTGTAGAGGTAGGCTGGTTGCAAATTCACTGAGAGTGGAATCCATGCACTCCACCTCTTCTCCATCACCCACAGTGCCTGACACAGCACATATTTTCAGACTTAATAAATATTTGTTGACTGATTATAGTTGAAAGTGCTCAGGCCTTGAAAATGAAGAACAACATGAACATTGACCAGATTTTGGTTGAATTTCTCTGTTTTTCAAAGTGCTGGCAGAAAACTCCTTTCATAAACCATCTTAAAGGAAAAATGACTCCTTCATAAGATCATATTTGACACTAATTTAGAAAACCATTAGCAACTGTCACATGTAGGTCAGAGCAGGCTTCCCTCCAATGACAGGAGAACCTCTCAGCTGGAAGTGATCGAACCCTGAGGTCTCCATCTGAATTAAATCAGGATGATTATATTTATTATCTGCTCTCGGCATCTTTGCCAAGTTTCTGAGTCAGATGCACCGAATTTGTACTTTCTGTCTGACACACAGATATCTTATCCCTCATTTCCATGTGAGATTAAGACTGGCCCCGGGTGAAATGAGAGAATGGGGGTGGTGCTGGTGAAGTTAGTCTGTGTGTCACCCTCTCCATTTCCTCTTACACTCCCTTTATCCCCTTTCAGTTCCTCCTTTCCCACCAGGTGCCAGAGGGGTTATGCTTCCCCATAGTCTTTCTTGGCATTGGGGAAGTGATGGGAACTAACATTTTTTTTGTTAAGTGTCCACTATGAAGCACATTATCGGGCATTCTTGAGTCATTGCTTAAGTTTTTAGTCCCTTTGCCTCCATGGGACAGCTTTTTATTATTTGGGTATCACAGAGATTGAAACTGAGGCTTTGAAAGGGTAGGAAACATGTCCAAATCACATAGCTTATAAATACAAAGGTGGGATTTAAGCTCTGCCTGTCTGACTCCAAAACATCTGGGCTCCTGATACTGTACAAGGTCAACTCCTCAGAGGAAAGGGATGAGATAAAATTATTTCCCATGGAGAGCTTTGTAGCTTATGGTAGAAGGAGCCGTTCTTTTCCAATAGAGCTTCAGCAAATTTGCTATGGTGAGAGGACTGGAACATTTAGGGCGGTGGAGGCTGTATTTTATCTGTGTATAAGACTAATTTCAGGCAGGATCCTCTCATGCTAATATGTGTCTCATAGCATTGCAGTTGATCTCTTCAACTAAGCATCTTTAGCTACCTGAGGTGCATTACTTAGCATTAATCACTTAGAGACTTTTTTTTTTCTTTGACAGATGTTCTTTCATTACTCCTGGGAAAATAAATTTAGTGGGCTAAGCCCTTCATTTTAATCAAAGGAAAAGCCTCATTTAAAGCAAGGGGCAAACTCTCCCATCAGCACTAAGTTAATTAACCATGGTTATGTGTGCATAGGGTTCAGAAGAATCCCTCTGCACTTGTTGATGTCATAGAGCTCAACTATGACTTGCTTGATGATGCAGGCCTGCAGGTTTTTAGATGCTTCGCTGGGGCAAGGACAATGGCTGGAGCAGTGAATTGTTCCTCGTTATCCAAGAAAAATTTATGTGTGTGTGTGTGTGTGCGCACACACATACATAAATTTTATGTACATAAAATACTTATATACATAGATAAAGTTCCTGAAAATGAATCCACTTACAATATTTTAAGAATAATGAAAATAACGGGGATTGGGCCTGTATCTTCAAAGGGAAACTAAATCTCATAATTTATTATTATATTTAAATTAAGTTAAATTATACTTAGCACTTTAAGGAAACAAACACAGATGAATCAAATGCTGAGCATTCATTTTTGGCTTAATTGTTGAATAAAAACATATGATAGCAATATGGAAATCCTCATTTAATATATGTATGACTTTGGCAATGCGGCCACAATGAGGGTGTTTTTTGAAGTAAGTAAAGTAAGGACTTTGTTAGTTTTCTTAAGAGACTTTTTTTTTTCTGTTAATTTTCTCAATGACTTTTTTGATTTCTTGAATTGCATTCTATTTTTGTTTTTTTCTTCTGAGACAGGGTCTTACTCTGTCACCCAGGCTGGAGTGCATGGCGGCATCACAGCTCATTGCAACCTCCTGGGCTCAAGCAATACTCCCATTTCAGCCTCCCCAGTAGCCGGGACTACAGGTATGCACCACCATGCCTAGCTAATTTTTGTATTTTTAGTAGAGACTGGGTTGCACTATGTGGGCCGGGCTGGTCTTGAACTCCTGACCTCAAGTGATTTGCCCGTCTTGACCTCCCAAAGTGCTGGAATTACATGCATGAGCCACTGTGACTGGCCCTTAAAGGCCTTTTAAAATCCTTTTTTATTCATATATAGATATATAATTTTTGCCATGCCTATCACATCAGAATCCTTGCTGATTTCCTATTTATTAATTTTTCAGTAGGTCTACCTCTGTTAGCTCATTTGGCCTATGTGTGTGTGTGTGTGTGTGTGTGTGTGTGTGTGTGTGTGTGATCCAACACATTTTTTAACATTACTGTTAGCCTTATGAAATCCTACAAGTTTCGCGATGTTTGCCATTTTGCTTGGCAATCTTTTGGTTTGCCTTTGAATTGTTTGATCTAGTGTGTATGACATTCACACCATTGGTTAGAATTGCTAGTGTTGTGATGGGTGGAGATACAAGCCAGTGTTCAGTGGAGGGGGGTAAGTGGTGACTAGTATTATAACAGATCAGTCAGCCCTTTGTGAATATTTTTGTAATACAGTCACTTTGGCTTCCCCAGGCCACCATGTAATTGTTGGATGGTCATAATGCATGTTCAAATAATGACTTCCTGAACTCAAATGTTTGAATTGCATGGAACTGACCTTGCCTGGATCTGTTCTCAACCTATAAATGTAGCAGATGTGAGGAGCCCACAGGCTCCTGGCTGCATGCACATAGATCAACTAAATCCTCTTCCAGCCATTTTGGTGTGCATGAATAGAGCTGAAAGCATTCCAGTACTGCTGGAATGTTAAATCTTGAATCCAGAGATCTGCTTGAAGGCTTATAGTTATCTATATTGTGATGCCTTTCAACAGATCTAAGAGGTTGTGTAGTTTTGATTCAAAGTGGGCTAAAGGGATGGTAAATCTGAATGAAACTTGGGTTTCAGGCCTGTTCTGTTATTGGTATATTACGCTTTTTGAGAGGTATATTATGCTTTATGAGCCTTAGCTTCAGTTGACTTCAATATTGTCATTTTTGTTTCTTTTAATGTCATTTATAATTATATTCTATGTGAATATAACTTAATAAGAACAACTTTTCCTTTCTATAAGTATTTTAGATACAACAGGTCAGTGGAAAAGGACAAACATGCTTGGTAAATTCCTTCTCTTCCCTCTTGACATATGTATGGCCACATGTGTGAATAGCATTATTTGCAAAGCAGAAAAGCATTTTAAAGTAATAATAAATTTTTTTCACAGACAGAGAGAAGAATGACACTTGCTTCTTCTTGATTGCTTCCTTCACACACTGTTAAACATGTTAAACAGGACTTTTTTTTTTTCCTTGCTCCCATCACAGTTGAATGTGGGGTTTTGGGTTGAGTCTGTATTTTACTTCCCACTGCATCACGAGCTCCTTTAGGGCAAAACCCTTGTCTTATTTTGTTTCATCTCCCCATGATCTGACATAGGACTTCATAAATGTTACATTTCTCTTTAATTGAGGTAGAAATGAAGAACCTGGCTTAGAAGGAAGGAAATGGAAAATGATTATGGTGGAAGTGAAGTGGGTTGTACTAACTTTGCAAGGACAGGAAATAAAGCAAGGTTAATTGGTGGAAGCCAGGACACAAGGCAGGTTCCCTGTGGTTTCATATGAAAAGGGCAGAGGGCGAAGTACAATGGCTATTTCACTGGAAAACAAATAAACAAGCTGAAATATGCTTGCCTGAGCACATGTATACTTGGAGTCTCTGAGCAGTTAGATGCTTTATGCTAGTGACAAGGTCATAAACCCACCTGTATAGTCTCTGAGGGTTTTTTAATTTGTGCTCATTCAAAGCTGCTTCCCAATAGGAAATGGCACTTTCTAAACAGTGTCAATGAAGTTTAACAAGTGATTAATACAAAGTGATGGAATCTCCTCAAAGTGGAGATTTCCAATTACCAATTAGAAATTTCCAATGACCAACAGAAAAAGGGCAAAAAGGTTTTCTGGAAGCCGTATGTCTGAATGTACTCACAGGCTTGTGAAGAAAGAAGAGCTTAATTAGACAGATGAGCAATTTCCTGAAAAGGCACATGCAGGCATTAGATTAAATCTCATTTCCTCCAAAAGAAGTATGATAACTATGATGATTAGCAACTCACTGTTTTGGGGCTTAGCCATCCTCCAGTTTATTTTCACTCAGTGGGAGTAAAGGAAGGTGATGCTACTGCTTTTGGGTTAAGTTCTCTTAGTCATGAATGTTGGATTTCTCTGAAGCAGAATGTGTGTTAAATTGAGATCCAGATCATCTGAGCGTGGGATGCTATCTTACTGCTTGCCCTTGGTTAAGCTGCAATAATTTTGGCCAGAAGAATGTTCTAAGTCATCTCTCTGCTTTCGGTGGCTCAGGAAACAGAAACTAATTTTTATTTAAATCAATCCAAACCTGATTAGGAAAGGAGTTATGAAGCTACTACATGAAAGCATGAAATTCCTGCCAGAGCCAAACACATTCTTTTAAAATATTCTGTTGATTCCTTCCCATTTGGTTTGTCATTGTCAGCTTGATCTCTCCATCAGGGCATATAACTAAGACTTTGCTATATTGGAACTTGATCATTTATTTCATCAATATCAAAAAACTAACATTGACTTGAAAGATCAGAGAGTTGAAGTCCTCCGTGAAGGATATGAGCCTTAGCTTCCATTTCTTAGTGTTTCTGCTTCTTTGAAATGGGGAAGTTTATAGGTCTTACTTAGTTTCCTGGTGCCCACTGGTCTTTTGTTTTCCTGTGTTTTACAAAACTGAGTCATTGAAACCTTTCCTATTTCACCATTGTACAGACATGGTATCATTATTAAGAAAATAAAACTTTGTATTCTTTGTGGGCTGTCAGAAAATCTAGTTATTAAACACCATTATAGGTGACTGATCCAAGATACTTTGCATGTATTTAAACAGTTGGCCAGTGATGAAGTATAGCTATCCTTTTTAGAGTTGTTCCTTCTGTTGTCAAGTTTGGGTCAGTTGGACCAACTGAAATTTAGAAAGGATAAATTGAGTACCAGGTTTTATTTAAATATATAAGAAGCTTATTTAAAGAAGAATTGTAAACATGCCCCTTTTCAATCAGAAATTAATTAAGGATTTTCTTTTTAAAGAGTGCTGGGAGTGAAACCTTGGCAAAGGTGAGATTTTGATAACTCGTACACAATACAGTGCAGGCTGGGAGACAGGAAATAAGCAAATTCCCTAGGTTAAACACAGTCAGTCTGATGGGCATTTTACTTGAGTTCATAAAAGGATCCCTTCTACCAAGTAAGCAAGTAAGCTTGACACCAGAATTTGAATATATGGAAGTGATTTCTTAAAAATGTTCTTCTGGTGGTTTTGAGAAGTTTGAGCCCACCAAAATTATCTTAGATATCACGTAATACATTTATAAAATTCACCATGATATATTTCATAATGAGGTAAAGTTACTATAAGTATTTTAAATGATTGCAACTGATTTATAATTAGAGGATGAAAGAAGCAACCATGGGAACTCAAATTTTAGTAGAACTAATGCTGACATTCTTCTCCTTTCTATTTCTTCTTCTTTCTATATAACATTATGTGATTGATTTGTTCACTCCCCCTCCAACATAAACACACACAAAATTATCTTAGGGTAAATGTTGAGGGGAGGTCCAAGCCAGAGTACACAGGTTCTGTCTGACTATTGGATATGTTTTGTCTGCCTCTACAGAGTGTTTAGAAATTTTTAAATTTATCCCCAACACCAAAGCCAAAAATCTAAATTTCTGGCTTCCCTTGAAAAATGAAGAGATTTTGTGTAACTGGGCTTGCAGTTTGTGTGGCCTCAAGAGGCTGGAGCTGAGCAGTGGCACTCACATCCCATTTCCAATAGCCATGAACAACAGGCATACTTAGGAATTACCGCAGGTTCTGTTCCAGACCACCATAATAAATTGAGTCACATGAATTTTTTGTTGTCAACAGTGGGAGTAAAATATTCAGTAAACCATGCAGTTAGCAGATGTGCTGTCATCAGGCTTTGTTTTTTTATTTATAAAGCACATACAGAGTAGATTTAGCATCATTCTTAAGGGCTGTAGGATTTTCAGAATGGTAGTGGGCATTGGCTTCACATTGAAGTTGAAGTGCACGTGAAAGTTGTGTTTACACTATAGTCTGTTAAGTGTGCAATAGCATTATATCTAAAAAAATGTATATACCTCAATTTAAAACATTTTATTGCTAAAAGTGCTCATAATCATCCCAGCCTTCAGCTCATCATAATCTTTTTGCTGGTGGAGTGTATTGCCTCAGTGTTGATAGCTGCTGGCTGATAAGGATGGTGGTTGCTGACGATTGGGGCGGCTGTAGCAATTTCTTAAGACAGTAAAGTTTGTCACATGGATTGACTCTTCCTTTCATGAAAAATTTCTCTGTAGAATGCTCTGATGTTTGATAGCATTTTACCCACAATGGAACTTGTTTTAAAATTGGAGTCAATCCTCTCAAACTCTGCTGCTGTTTGTCAACTACATTTATGGAATATTCTAAATTCTTTGTTGTCATTTTCAACAACGTCCACCACTTCTTGACCAGGAGTAGATTCCATCTCAAGACACCACTGTCTTTGCTCATCCATTGTAAGCAACTTGTCATCCTTTCAAGTTTTATCATGAGATTGCAACAGTTCACTCACATCTTCAAGCTCCACTTCTAATTCTAGCTCTCTTGCTATTCCACTACATCTACAGTTACTTCCTCTAACCCAAAGACAGTTTAAAGCCTGAGAGCCAAGCTACAAGTTAAATCCTTGGACCGGCATTGAGAACTTGTCTTCCCGTTTGGCACTGTTTCATCTGACTGATCCCCACCTTTCACCTATTTTAAATGCACCTACCCTTTCCTAATTGGTTTTCTACACTGTCATGCCCAACTTTGAGTGGTGTCTTTGCTTTAACCTTCCTTTTTTTTTTTTTTTTGCATATTCACAAACCAATCAGCATGCACTCACTATTCTGAGTCCATAAAAGGCACCAGACCCAGACACATGGGGGACTTCCCTGCTTTTGGGGAGGAGGACCACCCCCACCTTCCCTCTCTGCTCAGAGTTGTTTCATCGCTCAGTAAAATTATTCTCCATCCTCCTCACCCTTCAATTACAAGCATCCTCATTCTTCTTGGGTGTGGTATATGAGCTTGGAAACCACTGATCGTGGGTCCAAGCTATAACACAGGCGAGCTGGAGCATGCCCTCGTGGCCGAGTGGGGCCCAGGCAGGGCATTGCTGGCCAGAAGTCCCCGGCTTGCAAAGTGACCAGGAAGAAAAATCCTGCATCATTAGTAGTGTAAGAATGGACTAATACAACCCCTGAGGTATCACTATCTATGACAGCTATAGCCTTATGAAATGTATTTCTTAAATAATAAGACTTGAAAGTTGAAACTACTCCTTGACCCCTGAGCTACAAAATGGATGTTGTGTTAGCAGGCATGAAAACAACGTTAATCTTCTTATATGTCTCCATCAGAGCTCTTGGGTGACCAGGTGCATTGTCAATGAGCAATAATATTTTTAAAGAAATCATTTTATTCTGAGCAGTAGGTGTCAACAGTGGGCTTAAAATATTCAGTAAACCATGCCGTAAACAGATGTATTTTCATTCAGGATTTGTTGTTCCATTTACAGAGCACAGGCAGAGTTGATTTAGCATAATTCTGAAGGGCCCCAGGATTTTCAGAATGGTAATGAGGATTGGCTTCAACTTGAAGTCACCAGCTGCTTTATCCCCTAACCAGAGAGTCAGCCTGACCGTTAAAGCTTTGCAGCCAGGCATCAACTTCTCTCTAGCTATGAAAGTCATAGATGGCATCTTCTTTCAGTAGAAGATTTTTTTATCTACATTAAAAATCTATTATTTAGTGTTGCTACCTTCATCAATTATCTTAGCTAGTTCTGGATAACTTGCTGCAGCATCTACATCAGTGCTTGCCACTTCACCTTGCACTTTTATAGTATGGACATGGCTTTTTCTCCTTAAACCTTATGAACCAATGTCTGCTAGCTTCAAACTTTTCTTCTGCAGCTTTCTAACCTCTCTTAGCCTTCATAGAACCTGAAGAGTGTTAGAGCTTTGCTCTGGATTAGATTTAGCTTAAGGGAATGTTGTAGCTGGTTTGATCTATCCAGGACACTAAAACTTTCTCCATATCAGCAATAAGGCTGGTTTTCTGTTTTTTTTTTTTTTTTTTTTTTTTTTTTAAATCTATGGCTATTCACTGGAGTAGCACTTTTAATTTTCTTCAAAAACTTTTTCTTTACTTTCATAGCTTGGCTAACTGTTTGTGTAAGAGGCCTAGCTTTGGGCCTATGTCAGCTTTTGACATGCCTTCCTAACTAAGCTTATTTATCTTTAGCTTTTGATCTAAAGTGGAGATGTGCAAATTTTTGTTTCACTTGAACTCTTAGAAGCTATTGTTGAGTTGCTAATTGGCCTAATTTCCATGTTGCTGTTTGTCAGGACATAGGGAGGCCTGAGAAGAGGGCCAGTGATGTGGGAATAGCCAGTTAGTGGAGCAGTCAGAACGCACAAAACATTTATTTTATTTTGTTTTATTTTTATTTATATATTTTTTCTTTCTTTTATTTCAATAGCTTTTGGAGTGTAAGTGGTTTTTGGTTACATGGATGAATTGTATAGTGGTGAAGTCTGAGATTTTAGTGCACCATCACGTGGGTAGTGGATGTTGTATTCAATATGTAGTTTTTTATCCCTCACTGGCCTTCCACCCTCCACATTCTGAGTCTTCATAGTCCATTATGTCACTTTGTATGCCTTTGTATACGTGTAGCTTAGCTCCCACTTGAGAGTATATGGTATTTGGTTTTCCATTCCTGAGTTACTTCACTTAGAATAATGGCCTCCAGCTCCATCCATACAAGTTCTTGCAAAAGACATTATTTCATTATTTTTTATGGCTGAGTAGTATTCCATGGTGTATATATACCACATTTTCTTTATCCACTTATTGGTTAATGGGCACTTAGGTTGACTTCATATCTTTGCAATTGTTAATTGTGCTATGTATTAGTCTGTTTTTATGCTGCTGATAAAGACATACCCGAGACGGGGCAATTTACAAAAGAAAGAGGTTTAATTGGACTTATAGTTCCACATGGCTGGGAGGCCTCACAAGCAAGGCAAAGAGGAGCAAGTCATGTTTTACATGGATGGCAGCAGGCAAAGAGAGAGGTTGTGCAGGACAACTCCTGTTTTTTACAATTGTCAGATCTCTTGAGACCCATTCACCATCACAGGAATAGCACAGGAAAGACCTGCCCCCACAATTCAATCATCTTCCACCAGGTCCCTCCCACAACACGTGGGAATTATGGGAGCTGCAAGATGAGATTTGGGTGGGGACACAGAGCCAAACCATATCCTGCTGCAATAAACATATGCATGCAGATGTCTTTTTGATACAATGAGTTATTTTCCTTTGGGTAGATATCCAGTAGGGGGATTGCTGGATCAATTGGTAGATCTACTTTTAGTTGTTTAAGAAATCTCCATACTGTTTTCCATAAAGTTTTTACTAATTTACATTCCCACTAGCAGTATATAAGCACTCCCTTTTTACCACACCCATGCCAACATCTATTGTTTTTTGACTTTTGAATAATGGCCATTCTTGCGGGAGTAAGGTGGAATCTTATTGTGGTTTTAATTTGCATTTCCCTGATGATTAGTGATGTCACACAAAATTTATTGGATAAGTTTGCCATCTTACATGGGCATGGTTTATGGTACCCAAAACAATTACTATAGTAACATCAAAGATCGGTGATTACAGATGACAACAGAAGATGTAGTAGTAATGAAAAAGTTTGAAATATTGCAAGAATTATCAAAATGTGACACAGAGACACAAAGTAAGCACACTCTGTTGGAGAAATGGCACCAATAGACTTGCTTGCCACAAACTTCCAATTTGTAAAAAACACATTATCTGCTAAGTGTGATAAAACACCTATATACTCTTTCACACAGTTCTCTAATTTCTCTTTGACATGGGGAGTGAGTTGCCATCTATGATCAAGGTTGAACTCTTGTTTCTTATGGTAAAGTTAGGGTAAAAGTGCAACATTATAAAAACCTGTATCTTTTTCTTCCTTCTTTTTTTTTAAAAATTATACTTTTAAGTTCTAGGGTACATGTGCACAACGTGCAGGTTTGTTACATAGGTATACATGTGCCGTGTTGGTTGGCTGCACCTATTAACTCATCATTTACATTAGATATTTCTCCTAATGCTACCCCTACCCCTGCCCCCCACCCAACGACAGGCCCCCATGTGTGATGTTCCCTGCCCTGTGTCCAAGTGTTCTCATTGTTCAGTTCCCACCTATGAGTGAGAATATGTGGTGTTTGGTTTTCTGTCCTTGTGATAGTTTGCTCAGAATGATGGTTTCCAGATTCATCTATGTCCCTGCAAAGGACATGAACTCATCCTTTTTATGGCTACATAATATTCCATGGTGTATATGTGCCACATTTTCTTAATCCAGTCTATCATTGATGGATGTTTGGGTTGGTTCCAAGTTTTTGCTATTGTGAATAGTGCCACAGTAAACATACGTGTGCATGTCTTTATAGTAGCATGACTTATAGTCCTTTGGAACTATAACTATATATATACCCAGTAATGGGATGGCTAGGTCAAATGGTATTTCTAGTTCTAGATCCTTGAGGAATCACCACACTGTCTTCCGCAATGGTTAAACTAGTTTACAGTCCCACCAACAGTGTAAAAGTGTTCCTATTTCTCCACATCCTCTCCAGCATCTGTTGTTTCCTGACTTTTTAATGATCGCCATTCTGATGGGTGTGAGATGGTATGTCACTGTAGTTTTGATTTGCATTTTTCTGATGAGCAGTGATGATGAGCATTTTTTCATGTGTCTTTTGGCTGCATAAATGTCTTATTTTGAAAAGTGTCTCTTCATATCCTTTGCCCACTTTTTGATGGGGTTGTTCATTTTTTTCTTGTAAATTTGTTTATTTGTAGATTCTGGATATTAGCCCTTTGTCAGATGAGTAGGTTGCAAAAATTTTCTCCTATTCTGTGGGTTGCCTATTCACTCTGATGGTAGTTTCTTTTGCTGTGCAGAAGCTCTTTAGTTTAATTAGATCCCATTTGTGTATTTTGGCTTTTGTTGCCATTGCTTTTGGTGTTTTAGACATGAAGTCCTTGCCCATACCTATGTCCTGGATGGTATTGCCTAGGTTTTCTTCTAGGGTTTTGATGGTTTTAGGTCTAACATTTAAGTCTTTAACCCATCTTGAATTAATTTTTGTATAAGGTGTAAGGAAGGGATCCAGTTTCAGCTTTCTACATATGGCTAGCCAGTTTTCCCAGTGCCATTTATTAAATAGGGAATCCTTTCCTCACTTCTTGTTTTTGTCAGGTTTGTCAAAGATCAGATGGTTGTAGATGTGTGGTGTTATTTCTGAGGGCTCTGTTCTGTTCCGTTGGTCTACATCTCTGTTTTGGTACCAGTACCATGCTGTTTTGGTTACTGTAGCCTTGTAGTATAGTTTGAAGTCAGGTAGCGTGATGCCTCCAGCTTTTTTCTTTTTGCTTAGGATTGTCTTGGCAATGCAGGCTCTTTTTTGGTTCCATATGAACTTTTAAGTGGTTTTTTCCAATTCTGTGAAGAAAGTCATTGGTAGCTTGATGGCGTTGGCATTGAATCTATAAATTACCTTGGGCAGTAAGGCCGTTTTCATGTTATTGATTCTTCCTATCCATGAGCATGGAATGTTCTTCCATTTGTTTGTGTTCTCTTTTATTTCATTGAGCAGTGGTTTGTAGTTCTCCTTGAAGAGGTCCTTCACATCCCTTGTAAGTTGTATTCCCAGGTATTTTATTCTCTTTGTAGCAATTGTGAATGGGAGTTCACTCATGATTTGGCTCTCTGTTTGTCTGTTATTGGTGTATAAGAATGCTTGTGATTTTTGCACATTTATTTTTTTATACTGAAACTTTGCTGAAATTGCTTATCAGCTTAAGGAGATTTTGGGCTGAGATGATGGGGTGTTCTAAATATGCAATCATGTCATCTGCAAACAGGTGTCTCAAGATAATTCTGTCTTCTCAAGCAATGTTACCTAGAATATACCCTCCTCTCCCTCAATGCTTTTAATTAATTTCTCCTTTTAATAGATCGTTATTAGTAGATTGGTTGATATCTTCTAGGCCTTCTTTCTAGATACATGACAAAGACATAAACACACGTATATAACTAATGTTTTTGCACTAATTAGAATAAATCGTACATTTTGTTCTACAGTTTAATTTTTGTTCACAATATATTTTGGGACATGTTTTCATGTCCTACACATTTATGCATATAATTTTGAGAAATAGTCTTGTCACAGTGTGTATTAGTTCATCCATCATGCTGCTGATAAAGAGATACCCAAGACTGGACAATTTACAAAAGAAAGAGGTTTAATTGGACTTACAGTTCCACATGACTGGGGAGGTCTCACAATCGTGGCGGAGGGCAAGGAGGAACAAGTCACATCTTATGTGGATGGCAGCAGGCAAAGATAGAGCTTGTGCAGAGAAACTCTTGTTTTTAAGAGAATCGGATCTCACGAGAACCATTCACTATCATAAGAACAGCACGGGAAAGACTCGCCCCCATGATTCAATCATCTCACAGTGGGTCCCTCCCAGAACACCTGGGAATTATAGGAGCTACAAGACGAGATTTGGGTGGGGACACAGAGCCAAGCCGTATCACAGTATATTCCATTTGATAGCTTAATTGCAATTTTTTCAACTATTTCCCTAAGGACATTTAGACTGTTTCCAACTTTTACTAATATAAAAATGATATAAGAAACTGTTGTTCATAGATTTTCATATTTATAACCATAGGATAAATTCCCAGAAGTGGAATTTCTTGGACAAAGAGCATATACATTTTAATTATTTATAGGCATTGTCAACTTGGCCTCCATACCTTTTACATGAATTTACATTTCCAAATACATTGTAAGAAAATTTCTATTTACGAACATCCTTAGCAAAAGTGAGTATAATTAATCTGATAGAAATAAATTTCTCTTAATGTTTTGAATTTTATTTCTTTAATTATTAGTGAGACATTTTAATATTTTGATCATATAGAGTTCTGCTGTGAATTGCCTAAGTCTTCTGTCTTTTTTGTTTTCTTTGGGTTGTTTTCCTTTTACTTCTTTAATTCTTTATATATTTTGAATGTTAATCTTAATATTTTCTACATTTGGCAAATATGTTCTCCAATTTGTTATTGTGTCACTTGTCAATACACTTTGCCATTCCCTCCTCTTCTGGATTTTTTCCTTTGACCATATCAAGCTGAAGAGATGAACTTGTTTTCTCAAACCTTTGCATCAAATGAAGAGTAAGAACAATAAAAGTAGTATCAAATGAGTCAGGCGAACTAAAACAAGAAATAGATTAGAAAATATTGACTTTCCGCCGGGCATGGTGGCTCATGCCTGTAATCCCAACAGTTTGGGAGGCCGAGATGGGCAGATCACTTGAGGTCAGGAGTTCGAGACCAGCCTGGCCAACACAGTGAAACCCTGTCTCTACTAAAAAATACAAAAATTAGCTAGGCATGGTGGTGGGCACCTGTAATTCCAGCTACTTGGGAGGCTGAGGCAGGAGAATCACTTGAACCCAGGAGGCAGAGGTTGCAGTGAGCCAAGATCATGCCAGTGTACTCCAGCCTGGGTGACAGAGCAAGACTCCATTGCAAAAAAAAAAAAAAAAATTGACTTTCATATTGATTCCACTGTTTTTTAGGTTAACTAAATTATTTTGTACTGTTATTTAAATATGTAATACAAGGTTGATATGAGGTATTAATAGGTATTTTTGTTTGTTTGTTTTTGGTCTCTCCCTTTCATTTTTATTTCAGTTCTCAATCCTCTTTCTGTTAACCTTTGTCTTTTATACCCAGAGGACTCTGTGGACATGTTTGTTTCACTCCCATGGTCACATTTAATGATAGAGAAGTCATTATGGGTAGTTTAGTAAATGAAAAATAGAAAGAAAAACATGAACATATAGGTAATATAGTTGGTATTACAAATTCCACTATCCAAAAAATGTGGATTATGATACTTGCTCTTCGATTTAAAAGGATCTCGACATAATAAATTATATCATAAATATGTAAATATCTTTTCCGTTTTCATGTCTTACTGGGGATAACTGGTTGTTTGCAGGTGAAAGAGCAGCAGATGAGAGGACTTCATCTATGTTAGGGCCTGCTATTGATACACCATATACGTGTACACAGAGTACACTGCCACATTTCATCTTTCTAGCAACCTACTGAGAAATAAATTAAAACTTTCCTAATTTTTACAGGTGAGAGAATCAAGGCTTTGGGATATTAAGTAATTTGTACAAAGTCATATAAATGGTAAAAATGAGATTTGAATACAGGGTTGAATAGGGCACCACCAAGCAACAGTAAGATTATCTGATAAGGGCTGTGTTTTATTCATTAAACATTTTTTTTGTTTATTTTCGAGACAGTACCTGACATAGGTTCTCAATAGTATTTGTTGCCTGAATATGAGTGGAGCTAACATCTATGATTTTTTCTGGTATACTATGCTGTATTTGGAGAAGGGGTGCTAAACTTGTCTTTCCCTTAATGTTATTATAAAAATGCCTTTCCTTCCTTTCTTCCTTCCTTCCTCCCTCCTTCCCTCTCTCCCTCCCTCCCTCCCTTCCTTCCTTCCTTCCTTCCTTCCTTCCTTCCTTCCTTCCTTCCTTCCTTCCTTCCTTCCTTCTTTCCATTTGTCTTTTTCTTTCTTTCTGCCCTCAAACAAACGAGAAAGACAGGCTTCGATTTTATTTTGATAATTTATAATTTATTGATTGGATTGTTGAAGTTAATGCTGGTTATTAGAGAGACAGGAGTTCTCTTACTCTACTTTTAGACTAATTTTGGCTTAAAACTTTAAACTGACTAAACTGGAGATTTTATGTGCCTTTATTTAAAAACTATGGGTACACCCTACTTATATGAATTAAACCTTTAAAATGAAGTCAATTGTAGGCCACAAAAATGTTTCATTTATTCATTCAAGAAGAATTTGAGTGTTTACCAAGGACTTAACACTGCTGTGCGCTACGGTTATTATATTGAATGTAACATCTCATATAAATGTGAAGTGGATTTCAATAGAAAGAGACTATTGTAATATATCATGATATAAAGTTGAACAACATTTTCCTTGTCAAAAATGTGTGCCAGAAATCTAGAAGTAGTTACCCATTTTGGAAAATTTCCCCATGCAGATACCTCTGATAAAATGCAAATGTGTTAACAATTGAGACAATTGTACCTTCCTAATATCCTTCTTGAAGAGATTAAGGCAACATCCAGATAAACAACTGTTCTGACCAAATATTCAATTTAGCTAAATAATTGGTTTTATTATCCTTTGAGTGGCAGTTGGTTGGCTATTTTTATATCATATTTCATGTAAGTTATTTTTCCTTCATATTCTGAATTTAGTGCTCTGTAAATTTGGCCTTCACTCTGAAAAGAACAACAATAACAAAAAGCAAAATAAACAAAAAGCCCAGGAAGATGTAGGCCTTTGAATAGTTTCTTGGCTGTTTGCGCAATTATGCATTTTGAAGTTTCTTGTCCTCTGTATCTTCTGTAGTTATGCACTTAAAGAGGTATACTTATTTGTCGATAGATGTTGGAATTTTTTTTCCTTATAAAAGATAAAAAAACTGGAAGGTGGATATATATTCATTGAATTTGAGAAATAAAGACAAAGTTTTACTTTAGTTTATGCCAATCAAAATTAGTGTTTTGTGTTTTATAAAAATACTTCTGAGCATTGCTGAGAAGATTTTCTTTTTGATTTGTAACAGAAAAACAATGAAAACAGGTAGATTGGGACAATAAACCAAATGATCTGAGAAGATTAAAAGATTAATGCCAAACATAGGGAGGCTCTCTGCTCTGTAACCCCAAGGATGTGCAGAGCAGGACACATTTCTGCAAAATAGAGGCTCTTTCAGAAAATGTTTTTTATCAGTGAGAGTGTAGCTTGCCCTTGACCATTTGGGGCACGTGAGGTAAATAGTTAATGAATGCCTCTATAAGAAACATAATAACATATTACATCTTTCTTACTCTGAAATTCTAGGGCTCTTTCAGTCAGAAGAAGAGAGAATCCTAGTGTTATCCTAAATTTCAAAGTCTGTAATTCCACTCAGAAAATAGAAACCAATTCAATAAGCTACTATCATAATGCCCTGCATTGATGGATCTTAGGTCCTCAATTTCTGTACTAAACAGACTTCTTTTTGTGCTGGAAAGAGTTCATGTTTCATCTTTTATCCTGGTACAACTTCACCATGATTAGCTTAAGGACTAGGTATAGGCTGGGATTTAAACATGTTTATAACATCAAACGGTAGATTTAACAAAAAAGCATTCCATCGTTTGCAGACTGTTTCAATGACTGGTATGAATTGAAGCACAGTTGATACAAGAGTTTTATAATCACAACGGTGAAATCATTCCAAATCAACTGGAAAATGGTCAGGCTACTTGCTGCATATGCGTGTGCTATACAACGAAGCCGAGTTAGGGTGATGTTGATTGTTAAATTAAGAAGTGGGAGAGGCCAGTACGCATAGGAAAACGTGCTCAATCTTATTAGCAATTAGAAAAATTAAGTGGTAATGACAATGACACACTGACCAAATTGGCTAAAGTTAGGATGTGAAATTGAAAGGAAGCTCAGCATTATTGAAGAAAGCTGAAGATATACATACCATATGACCCAGCAATTCCAGCAATATATCCTAGAGAACTGTCATATATGGGCCCTGGATATATGTATAACAAATAAATAAATTGAAATACTAAACAGTAATATAAATGAACAATCACTTATAGGCAACATCATTGGAAACTGTCACAAATGTAAAGTTAACCAAAAGAATTGTGCCACAAAAGAATGCCTACATTATGATTCTGTTCCTATGAAATTCAAAAACAGGTGAAACCAGACTCTATTGTTTAGGAATGCATACATAAGTAGTAGCACTGCAAAGAAAAGCAAGAAAATGATGAACACAAGTAAAGATAGTGGTTATCTCTAGGAGAGGGGAACACAGAGCGTGCTTATGGAGTACTGACAATATTCTATTTCTTGACTGGATTGGACTATTTGAATAATTGCCAAAAAGTTCATGTATATTTTATGTAATTTTCTGTGTGCATGTTATATGGTGCAGAAAGGAATAACTCTCTCTCTCTCTCTCTCTCTCCAAGACAACTGTTCATGGCATGTGACTATAAAGTGCTTAATGTGGTAAGGTGTGCCTGGCAGTTTGAAAGGCAGTTCAGTGCTGGCAACTATAAAAAAAATGTTCACTGGATTCAACATGTCTTTGCTTCATGTAACTTCATTGCTTAACTGTGATCCTGGATTGGATTGTAACCACAGCAAAGGTCCCTCTAATAAAATCCTGTTTGATTCAACTAACTTCATTCATTCTCATCACTACCCACTTAGTCTTACTGCAACTTGGTTTAGGGATTAAAAACCATTAAGCATTAATATCTTAAATGAGAATTGGTTGGGGCTCTCTGAGAATTGTTCAGGGCTCTTTATTTTCATTCCAGGCCTGCCCTCTTTCTAAATGACCTTCAAATTTGTTTTGTCAGTCTCCTTTTACCTCAAATGATACAGCCTGTGTTCCAGAGATAGTAGAGGAGAAAATATGTTCAATGATTTTTTATCATCTCTAAACACATGAGCAGAGGAATATCTGAAAAATGTTTTCATCTGACTAATTAGGTTAGAAATCTCAGGAGAACAGTCCTATTTGCTATATTTCTAATGGAAATATGTCTGTTTCTGGTTGAGAATCTTGCCAGAACAGATTTCTCCTTTGACACTTCCTCTTTAAGTAGGAAAAAAAGAAAGCAACCTTTTCTTTCTTATCATTTGGGAACTATAAACTTGAGTTGTAAGCAACTTATGTACAGGGGCTATGATTTGTTAATGTTTTTAGGTGCCTATTGTATAGCATGAAGCTGTGCAGAATGCCAGAAAATAAAAGCTTATTGGTGATTATTGACATGTCTTTTTTCCCTCCCTAATTATGCTATTTCAGTGCAGCATTCAGAAAGTCCTGTTTTTAGTATAGACAAGTCAGATGGTAGAACCCAGAATATTTCTTTCTTTATCTGGAGCACTTTTTTCAATTTGTGGTCCATGAATGTAAGTACTTAGTGAATTGTTCTATTCTCTCATTGTCTTATATTAATCAGTCTTACTTTCTTAATTGGTAGTGGAGTTCTCTAAAGGAAGAAGCTATTTTTCCCTTGTGTTCTCCATGGCATTTAAACACAATCCTGAGGATACCACGGGTGCTTAATAAATTCTTGCCACCTTTGATTCCATCCCTTTGGGAAAAAAAAGAAGCACTTTTTTTTTTCATTAAAAAATTTTTTTAAAGAGATGGGGTCTCATTATGTAGACCAGGCTGGTCTTGAACTCTTGGCCTCAAGCGATCCTCCCATCTTGGCCTCCCAAAGCGCTGGGATTACAGGCATGAGCCACCATGCCTGGCCAAAGAGGCACTTCTGAAATACACTCAAAACCATGTCTTGAGACTCCTCAGTATTGTCAGCATCAAGTTATATAAATTGTGGGAAATGACTGAATTTTTGGTTTCTTCGGAACTCTTTTTTGCAACAGATTGTAATTCCTACTGATAACTGATGGAAATGGCTAGTATTAAAAATAGGGCTTCTATGCAATTTTAAAATGCAATGGCAAAGAAATGCTGGGAATAGAATAATATTATACATAATGACAAGCAGAAAAGTTTAAAGAAAGACAGAGAGCCCATGGCAATGAAAGCAAAGTAAGTATAGTTTCAGTCTACTGGATTCTTCCCCCCATTGCCCAGTGCCATTTGCATTCCATTAGAAGCTGTAGGTTCTAATCAAGACAGTAAAGGCTACTATTTGTGAAAGTAAAGGAAAAAGATGCCTCTTTTAGGGCTTCTCTAAAATCCTAGTATCTAGTTTTCAATGTTAACTTTCACTAAAATACTCTAATAGAGTGCAATGGGGACATGTGTAGAATACAGATCAAGGATTCTAATATGGTGTCCTTGGAAGGGATTCAAAGGCCTTTAGGCTCTTGATGTTGTATATAACACTGGGTCTGTGCATATGCACATTTTGCTGAGCTTTCTGGCCTTCATCTGAAATTCATAACTTCCCTCTCCCACAGCCCCAGTTAAGTGTACTGCTTATAGTCACATCTATTCTGTCCTAGAACCAGCCATATGAGCTTGACTGGACAAGTGAGATTTGAGAAAAGATCCCGCAAAGACTCAAATGGCATTTTGCAAGATGACAGTTCTCACCATGGTTCAATTTAGGAATGTTCAGGGGATCCCTTTCCAGAATTCAAGCATCGTGCTGGAAATACCAGAGGCTATTAATACTGCATGTATTTTTACGCTTATGACTTGGCAAGGGTGTGAGCTGTGACATGCAATCTTTGCAGAGATGATGCTGTGAAGGTTGGCTGGCAACCAGGCAGATGTCTGGGGTTTGGCAGTAATGTGCTCTTCCTCCTCCTTGGAGCTGCAGAATGGTCCAGAGAGTGCGTTTGTGTTTCCATTTTCTGTACCTCTAGCCCCTTCTATTTTTTAATCTTTATGGAGATATAATAGATATATTATAAAATTCACTTTTTGAAGTGTATAATTAGTGGTTTTTAGTACATACATAGAATTGTGCAACTATAAGCACTATTTAATTTTAAAACCTACTTGTAAAACTCTTGGCTAATTGTTGCTTCTAATAGCTCCATAACAGTGCTATGTTTCATTTATTTATTTTTTATGCCCTGAAATGACCTCTGTAGAAAACTGGCTTAAAACATGTTTTAGAAAGGGTCTCGATAGCAGCTAGTGGTTCCATCCCTTTTAGTACCAGGATTATCTTTTTGTGACTCACTGTTTACAGAGAGTGCTGATCAGTTCTTAAATGTAGATGATGTCTCCTAGACCAAAGAAGATATCTGATTGAACCATTTGAATTTGCCATTTTTATAGACTCAAAGCAGTGAACATTTATAATTTTATAAGGTTCAACATAATAAAACTTGCATGAAATTTTCATGCCCACTCCACTGGCATTACAAACATTTGAAAGAAATGCTATATTTTAGGCTCATTAAAAGTAAAGCAACTGACACCTGCTTGAAACACACAGCTAAAATATTGTATTTCTTTGTGATTATATTCAAAGAGTTAAAATATTCTCATGTTAAACCTTTATTCCCAGATATTTACTAAGTAGTTACTATCTGCCAAAAAATGAATGGGAAGAAAGATATGGTCTTAGCCTTAAGGGACACTTATTTTTGCTGTACCTTTCCTTAGCTATATTATTAATTTATTATTATAGAGCTTTGCAATGTGTTTAATTGCAAATTGTGAATTCCATCTTCAGCAAACTATTTAACTGATTTGCTTTTGGCCTCCGCTGCTATCTGGGTAGGCCAAGCTCTTCTCTCCTCCATTTTTCACAAACTCCAATTATACAAATGATGAATTTTTTTTTCTTTTTTCTTTTCCTCTAAAATTCCCAAACTCACGGAAGGGACACAACCTCCTGTCAGTGTTAGAATGTTTCCACATTGTTTAGGAGCGTAATTTATGGCTTTCCCAAGGATAATGACTACCTGCCTCAGTCTTGGCTAAATGCCAGTGAATCTCAATTCTTAAATATTGGAAGGAGATTAAAGTGTTTAATACACACACACACACACACACACACACGGAATCCTGATGTGTTCAAATTTAGTCCTTAATATTCAAGTCTCATGTGCAATCAAAATAATCAATAACACAAGGGACTCATATGTAATTTGGATGTATTTCCAGGATATTGGTAATCCCCATTGTGTTTTAAATGTTATGTTGGACCTCTCAGATATCCAGATCTGAATTAAACTGGAATATTCCACTGGACTACTAACTTGGGATGAAGAACTATAATATCTTTTAGTAATTTTCCTTCAGGAATGGCTCCTAAGTAGAGAAATAGAATGCTGGAAAAATTCTATCATCAGATTTTTACCAGAAAGGGCATGGTACCTAGGAAGCAATTATAGAAAACAGCATTTGTGAGTGTTGGAGAACATTTCATCTCCTTCTTTATTTTACAAAGGAGAAAACAGAAGACTGGAAAATTTAAGTGATTCATTCAAAGTTGCTTATTAGTACAATTCCAAAATTTAAATCCAATCATTTAGATTCCCAGCACAATGCACTTTCTACTAAAGCGTTTTCCATTTTATATGTGAAAAGGATTAAATTATAGTCTGTTTCTAAAGTGGGCTTCCTTTTAAATCAAAGTCTTGTTTATTCAACTGCCTTTTCACTTTGCTGCCCTGCTACTACCTTTCTTAAATTTCTTTTTTTTTTTTTTTTTGAGACGGAGTCTAGCTTTGGACCGGAGGCTGTGCTTGTCGTGAGCCGAGATTGCGCCACTGCACTCCAGCCTCCCGGGTTCACACCATTCTCCTGCCTCAGCCTCTCCGAGTAGCTGGGACTACAGGCGCCTGCCACCACGCCTGGCTAAATTTTGTATTTTTTAGTAGAGATGGGGTTTCACCATGGTCTCCATCTCCTGACCTCGTGATCCGCCCGCCTCGGCTTCCCAAAGTGCTAGGATTACAAGCGTGAGCCACCGCGCCTGGCCTCTTAAATTTCATTTAACCTCAAATAGGGCTGGATGACATACACCAGTGGTCTTCACACTTGAGCCTGCGTCAGAGTTACCTGGATGCTTTGCTAAAACACAGATTCTTTGGCTGAACCCTCAGAGTTTCAGATTCAGTAAGCCTGGGGAGTGTGTAAGTCTGTGACAATGTCTTTCTAAGAAATTTCTTGGTGATGCTGATGCTTCTGGTTGGGGATAACACTTTGAGAATGAAAAACCTACATGAAGCAGGCCTAACAATATGTCTATTGACAGGGTTTCTAATGGCTGCATCTCCTATTGCTGACTCCTTTACCTTCTAAAAAAGTATAGTAAATTATCAAATGTATCCCCATCCAAGAACTCCATTG
The DNA here is from genome assembly GCF_009828535.3 of Hylobates moloch. Classification (NCBI taxonomy): domain Eukaryota; kingdom Metazoa; phylum Chordata; class Mammalia; order Primates; family Hylobatidae; genus Hylobates; species Hylobates moloch. The sequence goes on along the minus strand of NW_026652287.1, from coordinate 88,879,719 downwards.
CCCTGTGTAGTCACCCAGTATTGGCTGCCACATGGAGACCAGTGTAAAAATGACTGTGTCTGCGCAGATGGCTAGTGAGTCAGTCTGGAATAAGAAGGTAGCTATTTAGCACTTCTGATTAGCACTCACAGCTCCCAAGACCTAGCCTTCTGTGTGGTGCTTCCTTCTCTTTCTCTAAACAAAATAATGTTAAAAGTGCCAATGATAGCCATAAAAATATGTTTTATGAGCCTCCCCATGTCTTCAATCCTTAAAGAAGCAGAGAATTAAAATATGACTCTGTCAGTCAGGATTCTTAGTTGCAGGGATAGAATCTAGGTCAGTCAATGTAAACAGAAAGAGATTGAATTATAAGGTATCAGGTAGCTTGCAGAATGTGAGTGGGCTTAGAAGAACCTAGGTTTCCTGCAGAAACTTCTGGAGAATGTGAGATTTAGCTTTCCAGCCTGTATCTCATAGCAGGAGGGCACACTAGGAGATTGAAATGGTTGTTAAATGAACCAGTCTTCAGCATCTGCCACAATTATCATTACCAAATTGTGGCTCATTCTTTTTAAAAAAACTTTAAAAAAATTTCAGTAGGTTTTTGGGGAAGAAGTGGTGTTTGGTTACTTACAAATGAGTTCTTTAGTGGTGATTTCTGAGATTTTGGTGCACCCATCGCCTGAGCAGTATACACTGTACTCAATTTGTAGCCTTTTATCCCTCACCCCCCTCCCACCCTTTCTTCCCAGTCCCTAAAGTCCGTTGTATCATTCTTATGCCTTTGCATCCTGGTAGCTTAGCTCCCACTTACGAGTGAGAACATCTGATGTTTGGTTTTCCATTTCTGAGTTACTTCACTTAGAATAATACTCTCCAATTCCAACCAGGTTGCTGTAGATGCCATTATTTCATTCCTTTTTATTGTTGAGTAGTGTTCCAAGGTATAGAAATATACCACACAAATTCGGCTTGTTGTTTATTGTTAAGCTAGGTGTTTTAGAATATCAGGTCTTGGCTTACATACTGTTAAAAAAAACTTTAGCCAAATTAAATTTAAAAGTTTAATTGGGCAAAGAATGATTTTCAAATCAGGCAGCCTCCTGAGCCAGAGTGGGCTCAGAGACTCCGGTGCAGCCACGTGGTGGAAGAAGATTTATGGACAGAAAAAGGAAAGTGACATACAGAAAATGGAAGTGAGACACAGAAACATCCAGATTGGTTACAGCTCGATGTTTGTCTTGTTTGAACACAGTTTGGACAGCTGACCACTTCTGATTGGCCAAAACTCGGTTATTGGTACAAGAGTATACTACAATCTGTATAGAACTCGATTTAGGTTATAGTTTATGATATACAGAAAAAACTTTAGGGCAAACTTAAAATGCATAAGGAAGCAGATTTAGACAAAACTTGATTTAACAATATTGACATAATGATTTCTAAATTGGCCCAGAATTGAAGGAGAGATGTGGCAGTGAACTGACCAGTAAGTGAAACTTTTGTGGATAATTTTGGTAGTATGCTGGCAGAAAACTAAGCAGATTCTGATCCTTGCATTCCTGGGATTTCAGGATTCACAAATCTCTTCCATTTGAAGATACACTTTTATAAAGATAACCTGGTAGGTATCGCAACCCAACACTGATAACTGTTTCTGGTGACCCTACTGTTTTTATTTAAAGCACTGTGTTTCTGTAGTGAAGGACTATTTATTGACATTGGAATTTTTGAAAAGTAATATTTAACTACAGTATGTTAACTGTAAAGACTCATTCTACCATTAATTATTTTAAAGCATATATTGGGTTAAAAGTGTCATTGGCCCTAGGAACCAGCAAATCTTCCTATAAATTCTGAAGCTTGAGATGTCTTAGTTTATGATTAAAAGTATTTCTGTGTAAATGGAACTGGAATGCTGTAGGCAGGTAATACTGAGTAGAATCTAAGACTGATGCATTCTGCTTGGAGTCCTCATTTGTATTCCATGGCAGAATTCACTATAACTGTGCCATTGGGCAAAACATCTAAGCTGTTAAAATAGAGACTCACGATGCAGTGGCTTAAACAAAATAAGTTTATTTCTCTCTCATGTGCCTGTCCAAAATAGGCAATGCAGGGCTGGTATATTAACTCTGTTATATTTAACACACGGCGTCCATCTCTGTGTCCAAATTGGCTATAGCAACTCTTCTCTAGCTGGTGAGAAGGAGAAAAGAGGAAGTGAAGGGCACATCTCTTCTAGTTAAGGGCAAAATCTGCAAGAACCCTTAACACATCATTTCTGGCTCACAGGTTGTTAGTCAGAACTTAGTCACAAAACCACACCTAGTTGCAAGAGAGGCTAGGAATTGACATCTAAAGTTGGAAGGCTTTGAACCTAGTGAAAATTTGGGTGGGGAATTCTATTATTAATAGTAAAAAGAAGGAGCACATAAATATTGGTGGAAGGCAAGCATTCTTTGCTACAATGGTTTGTTAGAAATTGTGAGTTGGTTTTCTCCGTATCAGAGCTGCTTTGTGGGTGGAATTCACTGTGATCATCTGTGCTGGAAGTAGGGCTCCTTGATAGGGTCAGTGAGGAGGGTCTTTTAAATTAATTTCCTGGTATACAGATCAGGGAGTGATATAATCTCAGTGTTGAAATGGATCTTGTCACCTAATTCAACCACTCACCTGAGAATCTCACTGAAGCACCTATCTTTTAGACTTGCCCAGTTTTGTATGTTAAAACTAAGGACATGCACAAAGTCACAGAATTATCAGTGACAATCAGGACTAAATCCAGAGAACCTATTACATTTCATTTTCCTTCTTTTGTTCCTAGATAAATCCTTCTGAGCTTAGTTTCTATTATGCTATGGTCAGAGAAAAGATATTTGTGTTTATTATAAGCTGTAACAGTCTATGTGTTTTTAGGGTATGTTAAATGCTGTAGAATAATTGAGCTATGATACTGATTTGTAAGGCCCTTCTTTTGTTATCATAACAGTGGGGTCTTAATAGAACATAGGTCATGGTTGCACATATTGGATGATTATATGTTAGTGAAAAGGATATTGAAGTAGAATTCAAATGACCAGACCTAGTCTTGGCTATCTAATATCTATATGACTCTGGCAAAAATCATTGAACTTCTTTGAGGCTTGACCTGTTTTTGAAATAAGGAATTGAGCTAGATGGTAAAATACTTAACCATTAACATAGCACATATTCCAACCAATCAAAATGGATGCCAGTCATGAAAAATTCAACTGGGTGGACTAGTGCATCATGGAAGAATGTCACCCAGTTTTTAGTGCTATAAATTTTCTCTTGAACCTCAATTGTACACTGTAAAAAGCCATGACCTTAGCCTGCATTTTTGTTTTGTATCATTCTTAGTACTTACATAATGAAAGAGCACATTGAAGCTTCCATCTGACACTAGACATTATTTTTAAGTCTCAAGTTTCAAATAAATATCAGAAAAAGTAACGAATGCCTGTAAGATGGTTCTGGAACAATGAGCAAGTATTGTCTATTTAGAAACCCCAGAGTTTCCCAGGTCCTTCTTTAAAGTAAAATTTAAAACAGTGTAGAGACTGGCTTCTAAGATGGCAAGAAATCCATTTGGTCATAAAAGAAACAGTTTCTAGAGCCTAATTCAAAAGCCTGTCACATTTCATTACATTTCTAAAGACCTCATTGCCGAAGAGAGGACAATTGTGTGCCTGTACGTAAGCCTGAATATTATCTTTAGTGAGGCCTAGAGATAAATGTTGCAATGAGAACAGGATCCATTTAGGGTGAATTGGACAGAATAATTCTAAGTTACGGCATTGAAATTCCCACTTCACTTATAGGAATGAGATAAGGCAAAACACTCCCGTTAGTGGAACATGAGCTACTAATTTCCTGAAGAAGACAAAAGGAGGGGAGTGTATTGCTCTTACATGGAATGAACAATTTTCTTCAGTCTCAGTGCTGAAAATGAGAGACTGTGACAAGGGGAAAGTGATAGGAGAGGCAGCCTTAGATCAAAACAAAGAACAATGGAAAGCTAAACAATGACTCTTATCAGTTCCAAAGGTGAGTTCACCTTCCTGGCTTTTGGCAGTCCTGTTCATTGGGTGTTGACATGCCTCCATTGACATGCTTCTAAGAGGGCTGAGTCCGTTCTCTGCATCTGTTCTGTGTGTGTGTGTGTGTGTGCACATGCATGTGTGCATTTTAATTATTTATAAATAGCGCTTTTTCTATGGTATTATTTCTTGGCTCCTGAAAAAGCTGTGGTTCTCTTCCAAAGCATAAACATGGAACTATCACCACAATCTCACCTTATGTACTTGAGAATGTGGGAGATGGATATATAAAAAACACTGGATGCTTTGTAACGGAAACCAAGTCATCTTCTAAGATCTGAAAACATTGAAGTTCAGATAATCTGCAGAGCAAGGGAGGGCACTCTAATCCCAGAATTTCACTGATTAAGGTAGTGAATCCTGGGAAATATGGCCCAGTTATCCCAGCTCACCTTCTGGACTTTCTAACTGTCTTCTTCTCACCTTTCCTTTCACTCCATCCCAGAGGCTTTTACCAGACTTGCAATTCTGCAGCCATGGAAGAAGTGGGACCCTTTATACTAGACAGAGGAGAAGGAGATGAGGTCCCATCATGACGTCTGACAGCACTTTTATTTATCTTTCTTCTAGGACATCTAGAGTGGCTTCTCAGTTTTTCTTCCAAGAGGCCTGATTTTTTGAGGCTTTTAAACGGGGGGCTGGATAAAGAATAAAGGATGAAGAAGGGACTTTTGGTACTGTGCTATCAGGCTAGCTGGCCTTTTCCACACCCTGGCGTCCTGAACCCATCACTTTCCTTCTCAACGTCCTTGGATACACCATATTGATGTATAGGGTCTTGTGATTCCTCTGCAATTCTTTTGGGATGAAATGAATTCTTTCTCTCTCTCTTTCTCTCTCTCTGCTCTTTCTTCTTTCGTTTCTCTCTTAGTGTGCACTTTTCTTTGTCTTTCTCCCTGTACATGCCACCAGAAAAACGTCTTCATTTTTTGTTAAGTTGCTTCCACATTTCAGAATAATCTTGGGAAGATGTATTTTTATGTGGTAACTATAAAACCTAAACTATCTGTAAGGTCCTCCCTCCTCCATAGTGAACCTTACATTCCATAATCAAGATGGTTTTGGATCCCTTTCCCATATTCTGATATAGCATGTTTCCACACTAGACTGAGTCCATTCGGCTAGAAATGGACTGATATTATTAGCTTGACCTTTAGGAGGTAGGATTACAGTTTTACAGGGTAGCTAGGAAAGGTCTTTGAAACATGCATAATGAAGTTGTGGGGTAGAAAAAAAGAAGGCTTTGGGATTACTCCACCTTTGTTTCAAATTTCAAGTTTGCCACTCACTGTGTGATATTGGGAAAGTTACTGTAACTTCTTTAATCGCCCATTTCATTATTTGAAAAATAGAGGTAATCATATCTAATATCACAGGATTGTTGAAGGCTAAAGCCTAGCCTTGAGAAGATGCCTAATAAATGTGAACACCTCAATTTTCATGCTAACAAGAAAAGCACCAAATCTTCTTATAATCTTCTTTCCTATTAATTGCACCTACAACTTATTGAGGGCTTACTTTTTGCCAGCCACTATTCTGAGCATTTTGTCTAACTTAATTCTCACTACAATCCTATGAGCTAGGTGCTAGCTATACTTTCAGCTGACTAGTGAACAACAGTGGCTGTTGTGGGTTTAAGTGACTTGCTTGAGGATATCCAGCTAGTAAGCAACTCAACGCGAGAGTTGGACTTGGCTTCTCCCTGGCAAGCTGACTCCAGAACCCTCTCCCTGAACCCCACTCCACAGTACCTCCCTATAGCATATATTTTGGGCAAGGATTTTCCTGCACCCAAAAGCAGAATGTCAAAGATACAGAAATTAAAATAGCTCTTCTGTGATCAATGGGAAGAGATTAGTGTTTCATTAAGAGCCGCTGTTGAATTGAACCGCCATTGAATTGAACAAGGGCTCTTTACTTGGAGCATTATTTTTTGTATTCAGCTTGGACTCATCGTCTGCAGGTTCTAGGATCAGTTATCACAGGTGGAAGGCATAATTTTCCCTACTGCTACATTAAAGCTGAACAGTGCCAACAGCCAGGCACCTGCAGTAATTACTTTCATGTATTGAGGTCTTGAGGCATGTCTGTGAAAGTTAGAGGAATAATATGGATTTCTTAAGAATGAATTAATTTATTGAAAATTGAACAATGTTTTGGAGGTTAAGAGTATTTAAAAAAATTTAAGGTCTAGTTTTTATAGAAAAAAATAGTTTTATAGAAAAAATAAAAATGTCTTCCAAAGAGTAAACCCCTTTCTCTTCTGGTGCATTATGTCAACATATGAACTGATGGAGCAAAAAGTGTGAGTCCAGAAATGCCGAAAATCCAATTTCTGAACCACAACATACATGGGTAAAAAAACCAGAGATGATCTGTAGGCACTCGATTAACATGGTTCCTGAACTTGGATTGCTGAAATTCAAGCCGAATCCAGCTTACACACTCTATCCCAAAGTCTCAATTCTCTTCAGTAGGTTTTCTCTCCTAGGTTCTTTCAGAATTTCTGTTAGAAAATGACGATGAATTTGCTTGTGATGTGTATATGTGTGTTATGTGTGACGTGACATGTGTATGTATTTGTAAGTGGTTTGGAGGTGTGTATATGTGTATTGTGTTTGTGCATATGTGTGTTTTGGAGTGTGTGTATATGTGTGTGGCATTTGTGTATTTGTATAGGGGACATATAGATATATGGTGGCTGTGTATGTGTGGTGTGTATTTGCACACAGTGTGTGCATGTTTGTGATATGTATGTATATGTATTTGGATTTGGAGTTTGTGTGCTCTGTGTTGTGCATGTGTGCATGGGGGTGTGTTTGTATGTGGTTCATATGTGTATGTAGTGAATTTGTATGTGTTATGTGTACATGTGTGCATGTGGTGAATTTGTATGTAGTGTGGGGATATGTCTATATGTGTTGCATATGCATATGTCTGTGTATTTGTGATATATGTGTGTATATTTGCATTTGGGATGATGCGTATATGAGTTTGTGATAAATTTATGTGGCGTGTATAGTCTGTGGTATGTGTTTGCATTATGTGTTTATGTTGTATATGCACGTGTGTGGTGTATATGTTGTGTGCATGATGTGTATATGTATATATTTGTATGGCATGCAGTGTATGTATTGGTATGTAGTAGTGTGTGTATGCCTGTGGAATGTGCATGTGTGTGGCCTATGTATTGTGTGTTTTGTGTATGTGTATGTGTGTTTTCATAAAGCATGTGTGTGTTTGGGGGTCTTTTATTGGTGTGTTAGTGTGAATATGTGTGATATGTTTGTATTTGGTGTGCATATGTCATGCATATGACGTGTGTGTGTGTGCTGGCATGTACACATTGTAGCTGTGTACATATATGTGTGGGGTGGAGGGAGAGAAAGGGTGTATGTGGTATAGTTACAAATAGTCATTTATCCATTAGTAGTTTCAGATTTATTGAAAGGCTATTCAAAGCTATTATTGCAATTAGTTCAGTCTTGAAATAAGCTAAACACAGTAGTATCCCCAAAATAATTCTGCTTCTTTCTCTTGGCTCTTCCAAAGTCATGATAGGCTGTGGACAGGAATGCCTAACCAGTTGGTTCTAATAGGCTTCCTTGGCTCCCTATGTCCTCTGGGGAGCTGGCTGATGTTGCAAGGAAGTGAAGGAAAGGCCTCGAGGGCACTGTGAGAGTGTTAAAAAATAGACTAGTCCGGGCGTGGTGGCTCACGCCTCTAATCCCAGCGCTTTGGGAGGCCGAGGGAGGCGGATCACGTCAAGAGATCGAGACCATCCTGGCTAACAAGATGAAACCCTGTCTCCACTAAAAATACAAAAAATTAGCCGGGCGTGGTGGCGGGCGCCTATAGTCCCAGTTACTCGGGAGGCTGAGGCAGGAGAATGGCGTGAACCCGGGAGGCGGGGCTTGCAGTGAGCCGAGATCGCGCCACTACACTCCAACCTGGGTGACAGAGCGAGATTCCATCTCAAAAACAAAAACTGTATGTATATATATATGCGTGTGTATATATATATATATATATATATAGAGAGAGAGAGAGAGAGAGAGAGAGAGAGAGAGAAATTCATCAATTTGTATATGCACTTCATTGCAAATCAGGGACATCATTACGTTTGCATTGGCCATAGCTCTTCTTCAAAGTGGACCAATACTTCAGGTTGATTTTGTTTGGCACAAATTTGGTCTTCAAAATTGGATAGGGTTTTGTTTCTCAATTTAAACATAAACTTGCCCATCCACAAATGGCTTGACAAAGAAACCCCACCCCCCCACAACCTCCTTTGAAGCTCTGTCATCTTCATATCTGAAAATAAAAACTATGTTTTCTGGCTGCTGAAAACTCTTCTTTAAATTTCTTAATATCAATTTTTTATTAGACTTCTAAAAAATAAGCTTGTCATGGACCTGAGGCTCAGAGACAGAATGTGAATACAAACACCGCTTGCTAAACATTCGTGCCATTTGTCCCTACATGCACTCTATTCAAAGAGTCAATCTAAAATGCAATTTTGAAACTGAAACAACAAACCTTTTCTCAGAATCCTCTGGCAGGGAAGCTGAGGTAGCACCAGTAAGAAGTGCACCAAATACTAATTACTCCCTTGAGAGCCAATCATTCTGCACAAACCTGCATAATGTTCCATCTCCTGCGCAATACAGATGCTGACATATTTCTTGTCTTGTTGTTTCCTGCCATTTAAAGATGTTGCTATTTGTTACACACTAAACAGCAGGGAAGAGAAAAGCAAATGCACTTCAGTTACCTGGGCAATTTTTATAAATAACCAGTAGATGTGGTTGTTTTGAAAGGATTTCTTCTTATGTTTCAGTGCATGCTTGATATTCTGCTTGATATTCTTAGGGCTTGGAGCCTCACTAGCAGGGGTCACTCAAAGGGGCCTCAGGGACCAGGCTAGAGCATATGGAAAATGAATGATCAGGTCTCGATTCCTACCCTTCCTAACCTCTATTACCTTAAATAGAATAGCTTCACGTAAAATATATTTTTTAATACTAGGATTTTGTATAACATTTAATTCAAGAAAAGAAAGAATAGATTAACTCACTGACTTTAAGCTTAAAAAGTATAGGGACTCTGAGTAATGAACAAGGATTTAGGGATTGCCTTCTATGTATGAATGGCAGGTGGCCAACTCACTAAATATTCACAAGAGCCACGAAACTACCCTGATCCAGCATCCACTGCCGTTGACACTATAGGAGTCATCTTTGATTCTAAACGTCTTTATTGCCTCATTTTCTACCCTATTAGAGACAGAATTAACTCACAATGGAGCTCGAAAGATATGAAGGAGGTAGACCATGGGTGGTTTTGAAAGCCAGGTTAAAAAGGATAAACTTTGTCTTCAAAGCCATGAAATTTCATAGATACGGTTTCAGCAGGTCTGAGTTTTAGAAATTATTGTGATTGTTGGGTGGAAAATTAATTGGAGAGTGGCAAGACTGGAGATAGAGAGTTGATATATGATGTTACTGCCCTTTTATTTTCTATTTGCCATCTGAAAAAACATATCTCTGTGATAGATGATAAGGGTAAGTAAAAGCCATGCCAACAGAACACTCATGAAATTAGAAAAGAAGGTCATCTATTTACTCATTCAGGTATTCAATTCATTTATTCATTCAATTTATTTAACAAATATTTGAGTGCCTACTATATGCCTGGCCTTGTTCTAGGTGCTGGGGACAAATGCCACTGCCCTCAGGGAGCTCACATTCTAGAATGGGGAAGACACACAGAAAACAAATAAGTAATGTTTAGTCTGTTAGATGGTGATAATGATAGAAGAAAAATAAAGGAGAGATGGGGCATGCAAAGGGTTGCAGTGGAAGTTGGGATTCTTAAGAAAAGTATGATGGCCATTGAAGGCCTAGGGAGGGGACATTTCAGTAAAGAACCAATGGCGTGAGACTCCAATGAACCCAGTGAAGTTTACTGTGTGGGGACACAGAGACAAGCATTGTAGGCAATGGGAACAGCAGAACCAAAGACTTGGAGAAAGCATCATGACTGGAACACTCAAGGAAGAGGGAAGAGGCCAGTTGGGCTGGTGCATGAGCCAGGGGTAAAGTAGTAGGAGGTGAGATCAGAGGGGTTTGGGTGGACGCAGAGCGTTAGGGCCTTGCAGGGCAGTGTAAGCATTTTGGCTTGATTCTTAGTGAGGTGAACCTATCGTAGCATTTTGAGCGAAGGTTAGAAATGACCTAATTTGTGATTCAAGAGGATCTCTGTGGCTGCTATATTAAGAATTGATTTTTGAGGGCAAGAGTAAGGCAGGGAGAATAGTTAGAAGAAAGGTACAATAGTACAGGGAGAACAGTTAGAAGAAAGTTGCAATAGTACAGCCAAGAGATGAGAGTGCCTTGGACCAGGGTGGAAGGAGGAGACAAAATGACAAATGTTAGTGGGATTCTGGATGTATGTTAAAGGTAGAGCTGACAGGATATGCTGATGAATTGGATTTACAGTGTGGGAGGAAAGAGGAGTCAGAAATGGAAGGAGACTGTTGCCATTAACTGAGGTGGGGAAAAATGTGGGAAGACCAGCTTGGGTGGGTGGGTTGGGGTAGGAAGAGCAGAAATTCAGTTTGGGACATGTTCAGTTTGAGATATCCATCAGGCAAGAAGGCAGTGGGTATGCTCCACTGGCGTTCAGTAAAGAAGTCTGAGCTGGAGTTATAAATTTGGGAAATTTCAGCAAACTGGTGATATTTAAAGCTATGCACTGAATTGAATCACTAAGGGAGAGCACACAGCTAGAGAAGAAAGAAGTGCAAATGCACCTAAAGATCTGTACCATCCACATCTAACCCTCTTGATATTTCCAAGATGTCCTTTATCAGGCATTCCATACAATTATTTCTTCAATTATCTCATCTTCCAATAGCTATTCTTCTTCCAATGCAATAGTTTTATTTTCTACTGATTCGAAATACAAATTAATAGTATTTAGCTACATATGTGGTTTAAATAGAATTCGCAGGTAATCTAGGAACCTAGTTGACATTTTCAACAGTGTTTCTATGGGAACATATATTCTGAATTCCAAATAAGTGTCTTTCAAATTACTTTGGGAACATTATCCAGTTTCAATTTGGAAACTGCTTGTAGTCCAATGCAGAAAAATATACATTTTTAACATCCTTCATAGCTTTCTGTTTGCTCAAATATCCTTCATATTCTTTACATAGATAATACAACTAAAATATTTGTTCCTTTGAATTTTAATATGCTATTAATATTTTCATTATTATTAGGCATTTTTCTTTTTCATGTTGTAATCTTCCTCTTCCTTGGCCTTTGTCTGCCCTCACACCCACCTCTATTGACATACATTAAAAACCATCTAACTTTGCTGATAGAATAAATTCTATTTAAGTGATGCCTACTAATTTTTATGTGTCATGGGAATCTATTCACTTCCTCCCATTACATGTCTCATTTACCTCACATTATTACCAGAACAGACTTGATGGGCGCAGTCCTTGAAGTGATGACTCTGTTTCCTCTTGTGACATGAAATCCAGATTGTTCATGACTGTAGAGGGTAGAAAAGAGGATGAGTAGCCATTGAGGTGACAGAAATTGAATGAAGCACAACATATTCTCAGATTCTCATCCTTGGTTCAAATTTCTGGAACCCCTCAAAGACACCCCATCATTTGCTGTGACTGAGCCTTTTACGTAAAGACTAAGCTGTATTATGCACTGACTCTGGGTAAACAAATTTTCTTTTAACATCCTTCTTCATTGTACATTTCAGAGATGCCTTTTCTGATTGCCACTGTGACGTTTTGCATGGAATGGCTAATCTACTCAAGAGGATCTCCCAGATTAGCTTCTTTCTGTTAGTCAGAATCATGCCTTATCCTCATGCTGTTATGATTAATCTCTTTGAAAAACATGGAGTTTCAGTATTTGTAAGGCACATCTTTAAGTCACATTCTTTTAGTTACGCCATTCACTGAGTTAATCTTTGGATAGGGTGAAATGTCATCAATATCATCAGAGGATTTCACAATCTCTTTCATTTGTTTCAGCCCAACAGTTTTCCTCCTGACTGGGGTAAATGATCACTGTCCTGCAGTCAAATTCTTTAGGTCTACTGAACCAGAAAGCTTTGATTTCTGTTCGCACTTCTGGTTCACATTTTCTTTGCTTTCAGTCTTTCACTTTTTTCTCAAGTAATTGGAAAATATTGCATGAAGGTATTTTGGTGCAATAGAAAGAGACTATAACAGGACATCTGGAGATCTGGAATGTAGCTCCATGTGTCAATGGACTAATATGTACTTTATGTTTCATTTTATGCAGGATTTGCGTTGTCTTCCCTACTTTCATTATTGTGTAGTTTATTTCATGTAGTGATACATTCTCATACTTGGAAGGCCCCTAAGTGGTACTTCATTGCAATTTCAACAATGATATCCCCTTTAACACATCTTTCATTCGTGGTTGTACTTTTTTGATTGAACATCTTCAGGCATGTAAATTTCTACTCCAATAATTAATGGAAAACAATAATTGCTAATTACTCATTATTTTGAGAGGAAAAATCTTAACCCAATATATCTCCTCATAATGCACTTGGAAATTATTTGAGAAGCTAACTACCATTGTAACAAGATATTGTTTTCGTTGATTGAAGGTTGTCACAGGTGGTGGTAATTTGTGGAAGATTTGAGTGCCTTTATTCCAGAGAAAAAAAGTCACTTCTTGCCATTTGTGGAACTAGGACTTATCCATTTTTTTCTTTCGTTATTTGGCACATTTATAATTTTATGAATCTGTGACTTTGCATGCAGATAGGAGTGCCTTTCCAAAGGCAGAAGTTAACATAGGAGTAAAGGAAAATGGCTGGTAAAGATTTTTTAAAAAGAGGAAAGAGAAAGGAAGTAGAAAAGGATGAAGAGATGAAAAGGAAAAAGGAAAAGAAATGGACAAAGTAATGGTTTGTACACTAAAGGAACTCATAGGTTTCATGGGGTAGTGGTATGGAAATTGCTAGTTATGAAATAGTATTTCATCATTATGAAGTTTCATTCACATATAAGAATTCATATTTAAGAATTACTTTTAGGAGTGAGTACACAATGCTATGGAACACAGAAAAGTAATTAACATGGCCTCAGAGTAAAGATTTTACAACAGAAGTAACACTGAAGCTGGGATTTGAAAGATAAAGGATTTTCACTGGTGGAACCAAGAGGTCAAGGGCTATCCTGGAATAAGCACTGTGTTCAAAGGCACAGATGCAGGAGAGAATGGAATATAGTGTTTTTGGAAAAGGGTGAGAAGGTGGAGTAATTAGAGTGCTGGGTGTGATGTGGTTAAAAAATAAAACCTGACCTTTTATGCCCTCCTGAAAACTGGAATCCTCATCCTGTAAGTAATGAGGAACCACTGGAGCATTTTACATAAGACATTGTACATATTAGATCCATGTTTTAGAAAGATAATAATTGACGGTGTAAAAGATGAAATGGTGAGAGGAGAGGCCAAATGTCCACTTCATTGGACATGAAGTTATTTTTAGTTATTATTATTGTAATAATTTTCTTTTTGTATTTGGAAATGATTAAATTTCAGCTCTCAGGCATTTTCGTAGGCCTTGGAAAAGTTCACAGGGCCAAGGCACAGTGCTTCTAGTGTTCAGTGAGTAGATGGCCCTGCACGCCATTGCTTTTCCTTTCACGCTGTTTGCAGTCCCAGAACATCACTTTTACTTGGGGACAAGAGTTCTTTTTTTCCTGACTCTGATGTACTGAAGGTAATCAGTCATGTGTTTTCCATACTCCCACTTTCCCTTTTCATTTTCTTAAACGGGTGTTATGGGCTAAATAGTGTCCCCTCAAAATTTAGAAGTTGAAGTCCTAACCTCCAATACCTCAAAATGTGACTGTATTTGGAGATAGCTTCTTTGAAGAGATAATTAAGGTAAAATGAAGTCATTAGGGTGGGCTCGCATTCCATATGACTGGTGTCCTTATAAGAAAAAATTTGGACATAGACACAGAGAAAGACCATGTGAAGAAAGAAAGAGAAGATGGTCATCTACAAGCCAAGGTGAGAGACCTCAGAAGAAACTCTGGTGACACCTTGATCATGGACTCCCAGCCTCCAGAAATATGAAGCAATTAATTTCTGTTGTTTAAGCCATCTGATCTCTGGTATTCTGTTAAGAAACCCTTAGCCAAGGAAAATCAGAGAGCACTAGAGAAAAAGCTAAAAAGCACTTATTAATTATTTTGGCACAAGCAGGGAGAATGAAGTGTGTTATCGGTGAGAGCTGGCAGAGGATGTGCTGTCTTGAATGTGCTGACAAGATCCCCTTAGGCTGTGGATTGGGCTAGCAACTATGCCGGGGCCTATAAGTGGGAATGAAGAGCGAGGTAAAATGAAGGAAAAGAGCCATTGGGTCCTCCTGGGGGAAATAAGAACACTGTGTGTGTGTGTGTGTGTGTGTGTGTGTGTGTGTGTATCTCTGTGTGAAGAATTATGCTGACCTTATGTTACTTTAAGTTAAGCACCTTTTAATCCAATATTTTATTTGACTAGATCAGAAAGGCCAAGCTGAAAAGTTTTAAATATGGTGAGGCTTTTATAATTAATAGAAAGAAGTATTTCTGTCTTATTTAGAGTAGAATATAATTTTAACATTTGGATGACAGACAAAACTGACCAGATGGAAGTATCTTTGGTTCACAGTGACTAACAGCTAGCTTTTTCCCCACTCTTATGATCAAATACACATATGCATTCAGAACAAAATTGTCACCTTTCTATTGAGGGTATGCGAGAATAATTAAGAAAGAACAGTATACATAATCTATTGCCTTTACCTAGTTCTAATTATCTCAAGATCTCCGGGCTCTTGATAAGTTGTAGAACTCATATCACACCTTAGTTTGGTTGCAAAGTGGCAATGCCCTCAACTCTCAGGTGGCTGATTGAGGTCACATGGTATGGATAAGGAGGTAAGATTGAGATTGTCATTAAGAAGAAAATACATAACCACAAACTCTTCAAGTATACTGTAATCTTGAATTTGATCTGGCAGGTTACTATCCATCTGTCTGTTGCTCTGGAAATGAACTGAGAAGCATGAATCCATTTCTCCAAACAAGTCAGTGAGAGCCAACCAAAAGTCAGAGCACTAATTTTACACACACACACACACACACACACACACACACACACACACACACGTGATCTCTTGAGTATGTGGATTATTTCCAAACTGGGCAGGCACTTTGATCATAATATCATCAATTTGGGGTAGGGAACAGATGGTAAGAATGGGCATTATTATTTTAAAATTGAATGGCTTAAGAGTGTTCACTAACCAATCTCTAATATGGTGTCAAACAATTGTTTAATGGAAATTTGTAGATCCCTTACTTTTTCTGTCTCTGCTTTCATTTATGAGTATTGACTACTTATTGATTCCCTTTACCATGACGGTATACCATCATGTACCAGTATATATATATATTACTCATATATATACTGGTGAGTGACATTGTTGTTTAAAGGTATATATGACAGAATTCTGATCTTTCAAACACTGTCACTATAATTTGAGAAGAAGGCATGTACACCCAAGAAAAGAATTCTACTCCCTTTTCCATTCCTCCTCTTTCTTCCTTCTTCCCCTCCAACGTGAGCTCCATCTTTTTCTTTTGAAGATCTCAAATATTGTAAGGTGCATTTAACATATTCATCTGGTTCAGTATTACTCATCTAGTTAACATAGATTGAACAGACGGTGTGTTGTTTTTCTTTCTAGGCCATATCCAGTAACAGAGTCTACTGCATCATATTAACTGATAAACCCAGGATGACAAGAGAAACATGGGACTCACTCTTCGTTTGCATTGACTCCAGCTAAGAGCTTCAGTTTTCATGCCTTGCTTCAGAATTATTGGTGAGCCCTCTGCTAATTTCCATCTCATCCTAGAAGTCAGTTATTTTATAAGTATGTAATTGCTTATAAAAATAGCTGGGAAGGAAGAACATTTTGGAAGAGGGAGGCATATGCCTGAAAGAAAAAGGGGATGGGAATACAGTCAGTTGCTATTTTGGCCCAGAGATATGTGTAGGCAAACATGTAGGTATTGTATTTCCTTGATTGTCTTAATTATTGGAGAAAGACAACTATAGTACTTACTTTCTTATAAGAAATGTATGCTGGAGGCTGCCTGCTAATGATCTCTATTGGGTACTAGAAGGCATAACTGTAATTACTTTAGAGGTCATTTCTGAGATTAGAAGCCATGATCAGGTTGGTTTTAGACCACTAGGGATCATTTATGGAAATTTCATAAGTTCATGAGTTTTTATCACACTGATTATCAACCTAAAATATACATTTTTATGTTGAATTCTATATTATATTTTATGTAGGGCAGAAATGGTTGACTATTGGCAATATCATATAGTTCAATCTAATATTATTCTCATTTTTAATAATGAAAACACACAACACACTCGCTGTATTCCTATTACTTCCCTCAACACATCTACATCCAAGCCTTCTACTTCATAGCATAAAGCAGTGGTTCTCAAACTTCAAGGGGCAGGGCTTATAACAAAGCAGATTGCTGGCCTTCAACCTCAGAGTTTCTGATTCAGTACATCTGGAGTGGGACAGATATTTTGAATTTCTTTTTTTTCCCTCTCAGTTCCCTGGAGCCTGGAGAGATTTTGAATTTCTAATACATATCCAGGTGATGCTGCTACTGCAGCTAAACCAGTGACCACACCTTGGAAACCACTGCTATATAGGGATGATGTCTCCAAGGATGCACCTTTAGAACTTACTTTTTAATTTTTCCTCTGAATACCAAACCAACATTGGAAATTTAGATTTTCTTTTTTTATTATTATTATTATATTTAGGTTTTAGGGTACATGTGCACAATGTGCAGGTTTGTTACATATGTATCCATGTGCCATGTTGGTTTGCTGCACCCATTAACTCATCATTTAGCATTAGGTGTATCTCCTAATGCTGTCCCTCCCCCGTCCCCCCACCCCACAACAGTCCCCGGAGTGTGATGTTCCCCTTCCTGTGTCCGTGAGATCTCATTGTTCAATTCCCACCTATGAGTGAGAACATGCGGTGTTTGGTTTTTTGTCCTTGCGATAGTTTACTGAGAATGATGTTTTCCAGTTTCATCCATGTCCCTACAAAGGACATGAACTCATCATTTTTTATGGCTGCATAGTATTCCATGGTGTATACGTGCCACATTTTCTTAATCCAGTCTATCGTTGTTGGACATTTGGGTTGGTTCCAAGTCTTTGCTATTGTGAATAGTGCCGCAATAAACGTACGTGTGCATGTGTCTTTATAGCAGCATGATTTATAGTCCTTTGGGTATATACCCAGTAATGGGATGGCTGGGTCAAATGATATTTCTAGTTCTAAATCCCTGAGGAATCGCCACACTGACTTCCACAATGGTTGAACTGGTTTACAGTCCCACCAACAGTGTAAAAGTGTTCCTATTTCTCGACATCCTCTCCAGCACCTGTTGTTTCCTGACTTTTTAATGATGGCCATTCTAACTGGTGTGAGATGGTATCTCATTGTGGTTTTGATTTGCATTTCTCTGATGGCCAGTGATGATGAGCATTTTTTCATGTGTTTTTTGGCTGCATAAATGTCTTCTTTTGAGAAGTGTCTGTCCAACTTACAAGGGATGTGAAGGACCTCTTCAAGGAGAACTACAAACCACTGCTCAATGAAATAAAAGAGGATACAAACAAATGGAAGAACATTCCATGCTCATGGGTTGGAAGAATCAATATCGTGAAAATGGCCATACTGCCCAAGGTAATTTATAGATTCAATGACTTTCTTCACAGAATTGGAAAAAACTACTTTAAAGTTCATATGGAACCAAAAAAGAGCCCGCATCGCCAAGTCAATCCTAAGCCAAAAGAACAAAGCTGGAGGCATCATGCTACCTGACTTCAAACTATACTACAAGGCCACAGTAACCAAAACAGCATGGTACTGGTACCACAACAGAAACATAGATCAATGGAACGGAACAGAGCCCTCAGAAATAATGCCGCATATCTACAACTATCTGATCTTTGACAAACCTGACAAAAACAAGAAATGGGGAAAGGATTCCCTATTTAATCAATGGTGCTGGGAAAACTGGCTAGCCATATGTAGAAAGCTGAAACTGGATCCCTTCCTTACACCTTATACAAAAATTAATTCAAGGTGGATTAAAGACTTACATGTTACACCTAAAACCATAAAAACCCTAGAAGAAAACCTAGGCAATACCATTCAGGACATAGGCATGGGCAAGGACTTCATGTCTAAAACACCGAAAGCAATGGCAACAAAAGCCAAAATTGACAAATGGGATCTAATTAAACTAAAGAGCTTCTGCACAGCAAAAGAAACTACCATCAGAGTGAACAGGCAACCTACAGAATGGGAGAAAATTTTTGCAACCTACTCATCTGACAAAGGGCTAATATCCAGAATCTACAATGAAC
Source organism: Hylobates moloch (assembly GCF_009828535.3). NCBI lineage: Eukaryota > Metazoa > Chordata > Mammalia > Primates > Hylobatidae > Hylobates > Hylobates moloch. Next base: position 88,861,055 of record NW_026652287.1, on the reverse strand, counting down.
TCAAACAAATTTACAAGAAAAAAACAACCCCATCAAAAAGTGGAAATTTAGATTTTCTTAAAAAATATTTTGCAAACCTCATGCTGTTATTTTAACTTATCCTTTTTTATATTTTCTTGTGCATAATGCATAAAGTAGGAACTGTATCACCATAATTTTTAAAGACCTCAAAATCTTTCCATTTATGTGAATATAACATACTCCTAGAAAAACTATTTTACAGTGTAAGTAATTATAAAAAACTAACATTTAATAAAGTGTTGGAATTGAGGGAGGGGTGAAAGAACTAATTAGGGGCGGTGGCTGGGTGGGATAATGCAGTGGAGAGTCACATGTCCAGTTTGAGGTTACACTAAACATTTTTCTTTCAACTCCTTCCCACTTCTCAGATTCTATGAGCCAAATAGCACTGAGAAAGACCAGCCCAGAATGTCTATCTCCATTCTATGGATAAGAAAACATTCAGAGTTAAAAAAAAATGGACTGACCATAGCTGGTCTGTGGAAGAATTCAGTTAGGGGATCAGGACAAATCCCAGTCTGGTTTCAGAAGTGGGGAATAGGGCACTGGAGATGGGGACACACACACTTTGGCCTAGCAGAGGAGAAACTCCTATCCTCAAATTTCCTCTCACTTTCACCCATATTGCAAACAAAGACATTAGACACAAATAGGAAATGTTATATTTAAATTTTGACTGACCAATCAATTCTAAAACCTTGGTATGAGCAAACCTTCTAGTCATCAGGTGCTCTGGCTGTTAGCTACTAAACTCTTAGATAGTGAGAAACACTACTATTTTGCTTTGAAGCAGAAGCAGCATCATTCTTGCTATGTGCTCCTCTGGACTCTCCCAGGGACTTGAGTAGTCTGTTTTTCTTTCTTTGTTTCCATGTGTCCTTGTACTTACCTGTCTTCTCTTTCTTCCAGTATCTCTTCCATTTTCTTAGTTCATGCCTTTATCTCACCAACTTCCTTTTTCTGTGTAATTTGCTTTGATACACTCAGTTTCTTTCTCTACGTGTTTTCATTTCAATGAATGTGAAATACTTCTTAATTTATCAGGACTTTACCTAATGATTTTAGTGGGCTTTACTTTAAATGGAAAGTGGTGGTACACTGGTTTTGCTTATCCCGAAGAATTCCCTGTAAATGCCAAAGAGATACTAATATTATCTAGCATTTATAAAAGACAAAGCATCTGGAGACATTTTTTTCATAGGCAAAACTTATTCTTTAAAAAGTGAAGTGATCACAATTATCCCTGTTCCTGGAAGAATAAATTTTACAATAACTTGGGAAGTAGCTCATTGCTCAGTGGAACTGAGCTATTGAACACACAGATTTGGATTGTATACCAGCCGTGTCTCATGCAATCTGGGCAAGTAACCTGATTTCTATGAATACTGGCTTCCTCACCTGTCAAAGGGTGATAATACCATCTCACATAGTTGTTATGAGGATAAAATAAAAAAGTGTACCTCGAATGTCTATTGTTATTATTTCACTCCAAACTACCAGGATAACATTGGTTCATTCATTCGTTCATTCACTTAGGGATGTGTGCTAGGCACTGTAAACAGAACAGTGAACAAGACTGGTCTTTGACATCATGGAACTTATAGTTTATCAGAAAAGATCGACTAAAATAAATAATCATACATATAATAAACTTTGACGAGGCCATCAAAGGGAAATACATCATGCAACAAAGTGTAGTAAAGGAAAAGTTGATTATGCCATGAAAATGTATAATGTGGGAACCTAATGTAGTCTGCATGTGTAGGTGAACATGTGTAACTTCTTCATTGGAGTGACATTTAGCTGAGGCTTAAAAGATAAATGTGGGATTGACTAAATAGTAAATAAGGAAGAGAGAGTTCCAAACAGAAGGAACAGCATGTGCAAAAGCCGAGAAGAAACAGGAAAGAACTTGGCAGATTCAAGGAATTCATGGAAGATCCCTAAGTTCTGAAGGTTAGTAAGCCAGGGAATGAAAGACATGAGATAAAGTTGCAGAAGTTGGTGGGATCAGAACCACCCAGTGTCTTGCAAGCCACAGTAAAGATTTTGTTTTTCTCCGCAAAGCATCTGGAAGGTTTTGAATGGACTTAAGCTGGGGGATGATTTTCTTTTGAGTCTGCTGTGTTAGAGTAGATTAGAGAAATGCAAGAATGAAAATGAGATTTTTGTTAGGAAGCTCTTAGAATTGTCCAGAGGAGAGATTTGATGCCTTGGTTTACGATGCTGAGAGGGAGTAGGAGTGGAGTTAAGATACTGTTAAGAGAATTATTGGGTTTCGTGAATTACTGAGTAGGTATAAGATGCAAAGATGGGATGATCAACTTGATTTCCAGGTTTTTGTTTAGAGTACCTAGTAATGGTGCTTGCTGCTATTTACCCTTAGAAAAAACACATTTGAAGGGGAAGCTCATTTGTCCTGACTTGGATATGTTGAACTGAATATCCATTGACTATGAGGCCTATCCTGTAAAATATCCAAGTAAAAATGTCTAGTGTGCAGTTCAGTATAGAGATTTAAATTGGACGAAAGTATGAAAGATAATTTTTTTGGAGGACCTTTGAAATAATAGGATGGAGTGAGATATGTAGGGGGAGAAGTACCTAGCAGAACTAATTGACCAGACTGACAGTGTATCCAGCACATAGTCAATATGTTTGTTGGGGGACAGGGGAAGGAGGGAGAAGGAAGAAAGTGGAAATTGTGTAAGTGGGCAGGCTGGAGAAGTGAATGTGTCTTTGTTGATAGGAGTCATTTTGGCTTAAAAGCTGTAGTTTCCAAGCTCACCAGAACCCTTTGGGTAGCTTATTTATGGTGGGGTATAAAACCTCAGCTTTGCTTTTTCACATTATTGTCTTGTCTGGAAGTAGAGATAACAAAGGACAAATGGTACATGGAATAGCTTCCTCACCCACCTACCCATCCAACCAAGGCACTCTAATATGGTAGTTAACAGCATGGACCCTGGAATTAGTCTATCTGGGTCCAAATCCCGGCTTTGTCACTCACTGGCTATGTGTGCTTGAGAAGGTCACTTAACTTCTGCATGCCTCCATTTCCACATTTGTAAAATGGGTGTAAGAGTAATTTCCATGTTATAGAATTTTGTGAGGATTACATGAGTTAATATTTGTAGTTAAAGCACTTAAGATGAAGACTGGCATATACTAACTGCTATATATAGTATTAATATTAATACTATATATAGTATTAATATGTACAACGGCCCAGACATAGGCTCTGTTCTCAAGGATTTTACAATCTCGTGGGGAGCTCAGACAAAAAGATACAAGAAGCGGGACAGGACAAGCCTGATGAAGGCACACAGGAGGGGAAACAAATGTTTCAGGTAACATCTAATTTGTGATCTGAAGGATAGGGAATTGCACCATGGGTTTTTGGGGAAATATGTTCTGAATTCTATAAAATGTTTTGGCACACAATGCATTCATAATAATAAAAATATTTATATGGTGCTTTATAATTTCAAAGTGATTATGCATACTTCAACTTATTTGATTCTTTTGTCAGTCTGATGAAATCAATAATTTGGAGCATTTTCTCTAGGCAACATTTTGGGGAAGAGTCTCATAAAAATAAGATACATCCTATAATCTCAAAAAACTATAATTTAGTGGTGTTTTTGGACCCAATGTTATATATGTGAAAAATTGAGGTTTGGAAGAATTAGAGGACTTGCCGAAGGTCACATAGCCAGTAGTATAAAAATGATATGAATGCAAATCTCTGGATTACAAGTGGTTTGTTGTTCTTTCATCTTATATATAGAGGTCCTATAACTAGATGAAAAGATCTACTAATGGACACAGATTATCTGAGTTATTTTCTTCAAAATAATATCTGAAAACTGCATGCTTTGGTTTTAGAAACTCCAATACAGCAAGATTACCCCTATGAAGAATAAACAGGACCCTCTGAATGTGTTTTCTCTGGCTTTGCAATGCCATATCATATCGTTCACATCCTGGTAGTGTAAAAAAATTCTTTCTGACCCTTTTTATTTAGTGAGATTCCTTCAACTAGGATGCCAGGGCATTTCACAGGGACATAAAGGGAAAAGGTTGGGATATGTTAGCCCTGGGGTGCAGGTGAATGACGTCACTACTTTGGGCTTGTAGCCAAGGAAAACTGCAAAGCCAAAAGCAAGCTAAGGTAGCAGGCAGTTGGGGCAGGCTGGGGTTAGTCACAAAGCTGGCTGAGCCCTGGAAGACAAGAAATCTACTGCCATTAGAGAAAGTTGGTTCAAGGACACCCAAAGTCAATGAGTTAGAGTCAAGATAAGGCCACAAGGAGTGGGAGAATAAAAGGTCGATGAGGGATCAGGCAGGCAGTGCAGAGGACAGATCTATATCAAGGAAACTTGATCCCTGAATAGGCTTCCTGTTCCTGTTTCTGAGGTTTTCTTCAGCAAAAGTTTGGCAGGAGTCCACTACAGCAGGGCAGCAGGGCAGCAGGGCTGGTCTAGACTGCACAGGTGAGAAGCAGGAAGGTGTTTATTTGGCTGAAGTGAGGGAGACTAGGACAGGTTAGCCCAGCTTCTAGTGAGTCAATTGTAGAGAAACTTAAGATGTGGGAGCAAAGCGCCTTTAGCCACAGGAGGCCAGCCTCAGAAACATGGATATACTGATGAAGATTTGTACCTGGTCAAAACACCATGGTCTATTTCAAAGGAAAAGCCTTTAAGAAGTATTTATTTTCCTAAAAGATTCATAGTAGACCTTGAGTAGTGGGTAGCTTTTAGCAGGAGGAGAGAGAAATTAAGCCAAACAAATACTCTTTTCAGTGGATCAGAAACATACATCCCACTGGCTTTGAAAAGCGAGGAGGTCTGAAAATAAAGCTTCTAAAAGTTTTTGAAGACCCCCCAAAATTTGATCTCGAAACCACTCCCCAAACTGGAATCCAGTTTGAGATGTTGGAATAAAAGTAGATTTGAACTTTGTCACCCGGAATGATGAAGGATCTAAGGATGGTGGGAATTCTCATATGACACTTGAAATGGCCAGTCGCTCTTCTGATCACTATATAGGTACTTATTTAATAGTTTCAGAAACATACTAGGTAAGTGCTATTATTACCACTGTTTAACCACTGAGGCAGCTGAGATATACGGAGAGAAATGAAGTGACATGCTCAAGATCACACAGCCTGAAGTTCACAGAATCCCACAAAAGGTGGGTGAGGTAAAATATCATAGTCCCATCTATGCTTTTCTTTCTCTGCATTTATGTGGCCAAGAGCATTTTGGGAACCAGTAGTATTTTGGCACAACTCCAGATATGTGCTCCCGTGTCACTAAGAGATGATATTTTCTGTCCTGCAGTGGGTTCAAAATATGGGTGTACTTCATGGCTAAAACAGTGATTACTGTGTTGAGCAGTGAAATGTGTAAAATCTTTTAGGTTTTAATGTCATAAACACAAATATATAAGTGTCAGATAAAAGAGTGTTTATTTTGCTCCATATTTTCTTCCTACAACATTATTGAGTTAGAGAAGAGTTTAGGAACAGGGGCTGGTTCAGATGTGGCTAACTTAGCCAAACTTACTGGCTATGCAACTTGAAAAGTTATTTTTCTTCTAGGGACTTCTGTATCCTTTCTACCCAGTGAAGATAATAATACTCTCTATTTTACAAGGTTGTTGAGGTTCTTAAATATGATAAATACAAAGTACCTCACACAGAGCCTGACACTTAGTAAGTGCTCAATAAATACTAGTTTTTGTTTTGTTTTGTTTTGAGATGGAGTTTCACTCTGTCACAGGGGCTGGAGTGCAGTAGTGCAATCTTGGCTCACTGCAACCTCTGCCTCCCGGGTTCAAGTGATTCTCCTGCCTCAGCCTCCCGAGTAGCTGGGATTACAGGCGCCTGCCATATGTCCAGCTAATTTTCTATATTTTTAGTAGAGACATGGTTTTATCATGTTGGCCAAGCTGGTCTTGAAGTCCTGACCTTGTGATTCGCCCGCCTCGGCCTCTCAAAGTGCTGGGATTACAGGTGTGAGCCACTGCACCTGGCCTTATAAATACTAGTTTTTATGGTTGGTTTTATTACTCTGAAGATGAAATCAGAGGAAGTCAAGGGGAAAGGATCTTTAAATTTACCTATATCTCTGGTTGTTTCCCCCTCCCCATTTTAGAATTGTACTAAGTGCAGCCAGTATTTAGACATTGTTAGGAAGGGAAAGGGCAGTGCAGCCTTCCACTCCTGTTTTGCCTGTTTAAGCAAATGAACAGTTTCTCACCATGTTAATGGGACCACTGCTGTATGAGAGAAGAAGAGAAGAACTGATGAATATAAGGGATAGGCAGCAAGATCAGATGCTGGGGGACATCTGCTGAGGAGAAGAGTAGGGAAGCAGTGATAGCGAGGACTTGTTTTAGAAGCTTAGAGGGACTGGGCTGGTGTGGTGGGTGGAATGTGGTATCAGATCATTTTATGGATGATAATACCTATACTGTAATGAGATATTTTTGGAAACATATTCCCTGAACAGGTTTAATAGAGACTCATTCCATACTAAATTGTCATGAAAACTTATTTTAGTATATTTTCATGAATTCTTCACAGGTAATCTTGTGGGATACTGGTAGCTGGCATATTATCTTCAATCTTTTCCACCAGTATGGGTAATATCAGGAAAATACCAAAAGCACATTAAGATATTTTTTAGAAAATACTATGTGTTGAACCTTCATATACGAAGTACAAAAAAGAAAAAAAAACTATGTAAAAACAAATAAACAAAAATTCCTTACCTATACACCAGTAATATCCCATTAGAAAATAGAACAGAAATTAGCCAGGTATGGTGGTGTATGCCTGTAGTCCTAGCTAGCTGGGAGGCTGAGGTGTGAAGATCTCTCCAGCCCAGGAGTTTGAGGCTGCAGTGAGCTATAATCATGCCTGTACTCCAGCCTGGGTGATGAAGTGAGACCTTCATCTCTAAAAATAAAAAAAAAAAAAAAAGGAAAAGAATTTAATAGGAGAAAAAGATCCCACTCAAAAATTTAAATAATGTAAGGAGGTTTCATAAGACTTTTGTGGAGAAAACTATAAAACTTTACTGAAGGATATAAAAGACAGAAGTAAATAGGAAGATTAACCATGTTCATGGATAGAAATACTCAATATTTTAAAATGTCAGTTTTACTGCAAATAATCTACAAATTCAGTGCAATCCCAATTGTAATCAAAATATAAGTATGATTTTTAAGCCAAATTTAACAGAATAATTCTAAAAATTTTATGAAAGTAAATGTGCTAGAAGAGCAAGGCAATTTTGGAAAGGAATAAAAAAGCAGGGGCTTTTTAATAGCACTTGCTAGAAAATAAAATAAAGTTATATTAATTAAAAAATCTGTTGGTGCAGGTATATATAAGTGAGTCAATGAAGCAGAACAGAGGTTAGAAATATATATTCTCTTACATAAAGTTTGGTATATTATGACTCCGTTGTTCAGATGAGGAGAAAGGATTAATTATTCAATAAATTGGCTCTCTACTTGGAGAAAAAGTCAGACATATCTTATACTAGAAACTCTAAGTGTATTAAAAAGATAAATACTAAAACTATATTATAAAAATATATGCATTCTTTAGTATAGGAAAGGCCTTCACAAATGGGAAATAAACGCAAAAGCCGTAAGGGAAAATACTAAGTTTTGTTGAATCACAATTATAAACCCTTGTCACAATAAAGTTCGGTATAAAAGTTAGAAAACACTTAGCAGATTGAAAGAAAATATTCACAAAACACACCAAATATTGAAGATTTGCATTAGAAATAGATGCTAGTAAGAAAAATAAATAATTAACAAAGAACGAAGTTATGAAAAGACGATTCATAGAAGTGGATATACAAATGGCCAATAAAGTCATGAAAAGATGTTTAACCTCACTAGTAAGCACGGAAAGCAAAACTAAGATAATATTCCATTTTAAACATCAATTTTGGTACCAAGTCTTTAAAAAAAGACTTGGTACCAGAGAAGAGAACGTAAAATAGCTCATTAGTAATTTTTATATTGCCTACATGATGAAGTGATAATATTTTGGATATGCTGGGTTAAATAAAGCATATTGTTAAAAAAAACATCAATTTTAAAAAAATTAATTAAAAATTGGATGACATCTAATTTTTAAAATTAGATGTCTCATACATTATTGGCTAGACAGCCAGTTAATACAGCTGATAAAAAAGGTGACTTTCTAGTAATGATTAAAACTAAAAATGCACATTTTCTGTGACACACAAACTTTATCCCCTGTTGTCTACTCTGGAGAAACATTTGCACATGTGCACAAGGAGACATATATGATTGTTCATTACTGTTCATTGTTTGTAACAGTGAAAAAATTGGAAACAACCTAAATTTCCATTGGAATGGAAATGTTGAAATGAACTGTGGTATTTTTATACTATGGAATTCTAAAGAGAACTTAAAAGGAATGAGTTAGTTATATTTGTAGCAACATGTTCAGCTCTCTAAGCCCGTTTGTTAACTGAACAACAGGTTGCTGAATGATGTGTAGTGTTGGATGCCATCTATTAAAAACAAAAGAAAACACCTGGCCTTGTCAATAGTTTTAATTTTAGCATTCTTGATAGTAATGTTGTCTCATTATGGTTTAATTTGCATCTCTCTGATAACTAATGTTGATGAACCTATGTTATATGCCATTTGAACATCTTTTTTGAAGCGCTGATCAGGTCATTTGCCCATTTTTAATTGGATTGTCTATATTGCTTTTGTAGAAGTTTTTGATTGGTCAGTTGATTTGTAGTTCTTTCTTCAGCAAGTTCTTTGTCAGTTATATATTGTTATAAAATCTCTCAGTCTATGACTTGACTTTTTATCTCTTAATGCTGGCAAGAATATGAATTAATCGTAACACTCATACATTGCTAGTGGATTGTAAATTGGCACAACATTTTAGAAAACTGTTTTGGCAGCATTCATAAAGCTAAACATATGTATAACCTATGATCTAACAGTTCTGCTCCTGGGTATATGAGTAAAATATAAATGAGATCTTATATCCACTAAAAGACATGTACAAGAATGTTTGTAATGTTTTATTTATAAAAACTCCAAAGTGGAATAAACTCAAATGTCCATCAACGTGAACAGAATAGATAATAATTATGGTGTATTCATGCCATGAAATATTACATAGTAATGAAAAGGAACAAACCACTGCTACACTGAAGTGTATAGATGGTCTCACACATAGTCACACAAGTGAAATACGGTAAGCCCAACAGAGTACATATTGTATTCTGTTTGTATGAATTTCAAAAACAGGCCAAACTAATACATGATGATGGAAGTCAGAATAGTGCTTACTTTTGAGGAGTTACTGATCAGGCAGGGACAATGGGACATTTTGAAGATCCGGAAATATTTTGATCTTGTTAGTGATTGTATAGCATATATACATGTGTATAAGTGTATGTAAAAATCCATCAATATGTACACTAAAGGTTTGTACAGTGTATTTTATATAATTCATAAGTCATAAAAAAGCTTTTACATTTTTAGGAATACCCTATGAAGTGGATACTACTATAATCCACATTATACATCTACATTCCTCATTTCCAGATGAGGAAACTGAAGCGCAGAGGTGTTGAGTAACTTCCCAAGGTCACTCAGCTAGTATTGGAGCTGGGATTCAAACCCAGGCAGTCTAACTGCAGAAGCAGTGTAGCATATTAGTCATCTACTGCCACAACAATTCTGCATCAACAACCACACAACCTCAGTGGCTTACAACAAGAAGCATTTGGTTAGCTCAAAATTTGACAGGACTCAGATGATCTGGGTGGGCTCACTAACATGTTTGGGAGTTGTTTGGCTGTTGGCTGATTTCTGACAGCCTCGGTGGGACTACCGGGGTGACTTGGTACTATTTCTATTTAGCCCACACATGGTATCAGGCCATGATAGAGGAGTAAGAGCAGGTAAGCTCAATTGTGAAAGTGCTTTGCAAGTCAATATGTGTCATATCATTGGCCAATGCAAGTCACATGGCTGAGTGCAGTCAAAATAGGTAGGAACTGTAGAGTTACATGGCAAGGTCACAGACCTAGGAAGGAGTAAAAATTGGGGGCTAGGCCGGGTGCGGTGGCTCACGCCTGTAATCCCAGCACTTTGGGGGGCCGAGGCAGGCGGATCACAAGGTCAGGAGGTCGAGACCATCCTGGCTAACGCGGTGAAACCCCGTCTCTACTAAAAATACAAAAAAAATTAGCTGGGTGTAGTGGCGGGTGCCTGTAGTCCCAGCTACTCAGGAGGCTGAGGCAGGAGAATGGCGTGAACCCAGGAGGCGGAGCTTGCAGTGAGCAGATATTGCGCCACTGCACTCCAGCCTGGGTGACAGAGCAAGACTTCGTCTCAAAAAAAAAAAAAAAAAAAAGAATTGGGGGCTATTACTACAATAATTTACCACAGGCAAAAATAAATCCCAGGCTAGGAACTTGGCAGACCTGGGTCCAGTGTCAGCTAACACTTACAACCTGTGATCTTTGTGAAAATCACTTAACTTTTTGATTTGTGATTTATCTGTGAAATGAGGGTTGTAACAATAATAATACCGAAAACATGAGATAATTGTTGAAGACAGGTTGGGATAATGTATATAAAATATAGTCATGCATTGCTTAATAATGGAGATACATTTGGCTGTTTTGTTGCAAGGAAATGGCACTTTGGGAGGCTGAGGTGGGAGGATCACCTGAGGTCAGGAGTTCGAGACCAGCCTGGCCAACATGGCAAAACCCTGTCTCTACTAAAAATACAAAAATTAGCCAGGCATAGTGGTGGATGCCTGTAATCCTAGCTACATGGGAGGCTGAGGCAGGAGAATCGCTTGAACCTGGGAGGTAGAGATTGCAGTGAGCTGAGATCACGCCACTGCACTCCAGCCTGGGCGACCCAGTGAGACTCTGTCTCAAAAAAAGAAAAAGAAATTGAGGCTCTGATGTAACACACATAATAGTGCAGCCCAGGTAACAGAAGACTGAATGTGACCAATAGCCAAATGTATCCCCATTGTTCAGCAATGCATGACTGCATTTTATATACATTTTGGAATTATAGAGTGTACTTCAAAAAACCTAAATGGTAGAGCCTACTACACACCTAGACTACATGGTATAGCCTATTGCTCCTAGGCTACAAACCTGCATGGCATGCTACTGCACTGAATACTGAGGCAATTGTAACACAATGGTGAGTATTTGTGTAACTAAACATATCTAAACATAAAAAAAAGTACAGTAAAAATACAGTATTATAGTCTTAGGGGACCACTGTTGTATATGCTGTCCATCATTGATGCAATCATTGTTAAAAAGTCCATGACTGTAGCTCCCTATGCCTGACCCAGAGTAGATGCTCAGTAAATGCTAGTTGTTGTTGTAATGGCACTGTCCCAAGTGGACACAGCTTCAACATCCCCAAATGTCTGGGCTAGAGTCATAGCATGGTGGGTCATTTGATATATGTCTCTTCTGTTGTTCTGATCTACTCTGGGCTTTGATGTGACACATCGAATAGTGCAACCCAAGTAACTAAAGGCTTTTTTTTTTTTTTTTTTTTTTTTGAGACAGGGTCTCATTTTGTCACCCAGGCTGGAGTGCAGTGGTGCGATCTTGGCTCACTGCAGCCTCGACTTTCTGGGCTCAAGCAATCCTCCTACCTCAGACCCCCAGGCGCATGCCATTACGCCTGGCTAATTTTCTGTATTTTCGGTAGAGATGGAGTTTCACCATGTTGCCCAGGCTGGTTTTGAACTCCTGAGCCAAGCGATCCATCTGCCTCAGCCTCCTAAAGTGCTGGAATTACACGTGTGAGCCACCGCGCCCAGCCGAGGCTGCCACTTTTAAATTTTGTAGGATACACAAGTGATGGAGGGCTCCTAGGCAAGGCCCCCTCCCCACAACCTCAAACAGACTTCTTATGAGGCCTAGTCTCCTAACCTTCCGGAAACCTACAGAGGCCTTTCCTCTGAATTTTGGATTAAGACAACCTGGCCTCCCTTCCGTGGGCCAGAGAATGAAGGCATCAATTCAGGAAATCTTTGTTGTCTGCACACATGCCCTGCTCCTCACCACTTTGACCGTGAAGCAAAGGAAGTTAGTGAAAGGATTTTTGAACCATCTAAAAATGTCTATGCCATTTTACAACTAGTCTATTTTATTGTTCGTATTCTAATTTTTAAATAATCCATAATCACAAACAGCAGTGATAAGGGAATTCTTAGTCCCAAAATTTGCATCTGACCTTAGGCAAAATTAATCTGTGGTAAAAGGGTGAGAATAGTGGTTACCTTTGGGGTCAGGGGATGTTCACTTGAAAAGGACCTGAGGAAGCCTTCTGAGTTTAGAAAGTTTCAAACTATTGATTGTCCAGTGGAAACATATAGGTAAAAATACACCGAGCTGAATTCTCAAGAGTTTGTATACTTTATTATTTGTAAAATATACTTCAATTGTAAAACAAAACCCCCAACCCCAAAAGTGATAATAAAAGTATATATAGTCATGAGATAATACAAGTAATAAAAATTATAAAGACCTGGAGTACTAAATATCAACTCTTAACAGTTACCTATGGAGGGGATAGAGAGAGAGAGGGATAAGGGAATAGAGCTTAGTGGTTAGAGGGGACCTTACGTTCCTCTTTTGGGTTTTTTTTTTTAATCCAAAGGAAAGAATACTGTGTAACATACGTCAAACAGGCAGCTTCTGAACTGCATACAGGCACTGAGGATTTCTGGGTCCTTTCTACTATTAGATGCTAGTCACCTTACCAACAACCACTGACACAAGATTTTGTAATTGTAAACACATTAACTCCTCAGAGTTACATATTTCCTAGGTATTTTCTCCTAACTCTACTCAGCATGATACCTTTGTCTGGGTCTTCATACAGACATAGTTTCCGAGATTCAGACACATCTGCATTAAAGCCCACCCCATAATTTGTCATAAGCAGCTCTCATTCAGCCTTGGAGATAGGTAGGGGAAAAACCATTCTCATCCTTCCATTTATACAATAGTTTTTCAGCATGAAAGAACTGATGGAATGAAAACATCTCTCATTTTTTTTTTCTAAAAGTTAAAATTCAAGGAAAATTATTTTAAAGAAATTAAACCAGCATAGTAAATTTCATGAAAGCCTACTTCTTATTAAAGTAACTGAAATACCAAGTGGACTGTATTGGTCCAGGTTTTGAAGCAGAACTAATAGGATCTATCTATCTATCTATCTATCTATCTATCTATCTATCTATCTATCTATCTATCTATCATCAGTCGATCAATCGGTCAATTTATTATGAGAATTGTCTCATGCAATTATGGAGGCCGAGAAGTTCCACGATCTGCTGTCTGCAAGCTGAAGAACGAGGAGAACTAGTGGTGTTAGTTTAGTTCAAGTCTGAAGGGCCACAAAGAGCTCCAATGTCTAAGGGCAGGAGAAAATGGACATCCCACCTCAAATGGAGAATGAATTCACCATTTCTCTATTTTTTTGTTCGATTTGGGCCCTTAACAGATTAGGGTAGCTTAGCCACATTGATGAGGGCGAACTACTGTATCAGTCTACAGATGCAAATGCTAATACCTTCCAGAAACATTTTTAGAGGTACATCCAGAAATACTAAGAAATAATGTTTTACCAGCTATCTGGGCATCCTTTAGCCTGACCATAATGACACATAAAATTAACTATCACAGGACATAAAAATAATAGAATATATATTTACAGTTTTTGCATTTAGGAAATTTAATTATGGTTTATATGGAGGGTTGGTGAGGTATAATAAAAAAAGTGGTCTTTGTTTCTAGTTCCTGGCACTGAGCTCCTAAAACCCTTGAAATTTCCTGAATGACAACAGAGTCTTTTGTTTTTCATAATGAGACCCTTTTGCACACATTTGCATTTATGCTAATGATAGGACTTACAGTGGAGTCCCTAGATAGCCTCAAGATAGGCTGGTCACGAGAAAGACCAAGCAATCAGAGGTCTGGAATTTTCAGCCCTCTCCCCTCACCTCCAGGAAGGGGGAGGGCTGGAGATTAAGTTCTACAAAAACTCTTGAGCGATGAAATTTGATGAGTTTCTGGGTTGGTGAATGCATCCACAATCCTACAGGGTGGCATACCCTAACTGCACAGGGACAGAGGCTGCCATGCTTGGAACCCTACTGGACTACTTCCTGTGTACCTCTTCGTCTGGCTATCCATCTCTATCTTTTATAATATCCTTTATAATAACCTGGCAAACAAAAGTAAAATATTTCCCTGAGTTCTAATAGCTATTCTTGCAAATTATTAAACCTGAAGGGGAGTGGTCATGGGATTCCCCAATATAGATGGTGAGTCAGAAGCATGGGAGGCCCAGACTTGTGATTGGCATCTGAAGTGGGGGAAATCTTGTGGAACTGAGCCCATGAACTTGTGGGATCTGACACTAACTACAGGTAGATAATGTTAAAGTTGAATTAAATTGTAGGACAACCAGTAGGTGTTCCCTAGAGAACTGAATAGTTTTGGAAAAGTCCTTGCACGTCTAGTGTAAGGAGTGCTGTGTATGTAGAGAATCAATGTTTTCAACAGAGTTGGTTATAAGTTCTATAAAGCATCTTGAGTTTTGAACTGGGGAGCTGGGCTTAGGATCAATTTTAGAGTACCTTTTGTGGTTTTTTTTCATGGTCTAGAATTTCAATAAAAGGGATTTTAAAACATGTATTTTAAATCTTCTGGAACAGTCCTGGAATTCAATGTCCCCCCCATCAAGATATTGATCCGACAACGTATCCTGAGTTTGGGGTCAGAAAATCTTATCATAATAGGCATTGGTAAGAACTAAATTGGTAGGCCGGGCATGGTGGCTCATGCCTGTAATCCCAGCACTTTGGAAGGCCGAGATGGGTGGATTACGAGGTTAGGAGTTCAAGACCAGCCTGGTCAAGATGCTGAAACCCTGTCTCTACTAAAAACACAAAAATTAGCCAGGTGTGGTGGCATGCGCCTGTAATCCCAGCTACTTGGGAGGCTGAGGCAGGAGAATCGCTTGAATCCAAGCGGCAGAGGTTACAGTGAGCTGAGATCGCGCCACTGCACTCCAGCCTGTGTGACAAAGCAAGGCCCTGTCTCAAAAAAACAAACCAAAAAACAAAAAACTAAATTGGCTAGATTTTTCCAAATGGCCTCATCTCCATGCATAAGAAAATGTGCATCAGTGCCCAGAAACTCTTGATCTATGAGCAGTTATACTATTGTAAATGCATTGGCCTGTACACACACTGTGAAGTCCATGAATCACGTGGGTCAGATGCACCAGCCTGTGATCTGAGGGCTGCTGAGGCAGAATGACAGACCGCTGATTTGTGTGTGGCCTCCCATGTTTTCTCTTCTTCCTTCGTATGTTTTGCCTCTTCTCTTTATCTTTTCCATCTTGTTTCCTTTGAAAAATCATGTTGCTTTATTCCAATACCTGTTGGCTAAAAAGTTAGTAGATCCTGATCCTTATCCATGCCAGTTGCACTGGACCCAGAGACCTGTTAGAAGATTGTCTTGCGTGTGTATGATCCTATTCTGATCCTTATAGAGGAAACCTCATGGGAAATATTTGTATTTTGCCACTGCTACCCAGTGAGTTCAGCTTCTCCTTACTCTGGATCTTAAAAACTTTAAGAAACTCCATTCACTTATTATTCAAATATTTAATGACAATTGGGGCTGAAGATATAAAAACAGTATAGTTCTCGGCTTCATGGAAATTGCATTTTATTTGTGCATGCAGCCAAGTAAACAAGCAATTCTGCTGCATAGCAATCAGTGTAGCACTGTCCTAAGCCATCCGCCCTGGCTCAACTTCATCTGGCACATAATTGCCAAATTAATACAACACTAGTGTTCTGTTAATGAGATGTACATTCCCAGAATCCCATGTTGCTTGGAAATTTCTTATAGAATGGATGTCAAAGTTTTACATCTATTCTAGAATGACTAGAACTCTATTGTTAGACTGGAGGTCAGTGGGGAGTTTGTATACATCTTCTGCAAACTATAAAGAAATGACCCAGAGTAAGCAAGAGGATAAAAATGATGCATTGTTAATATAAAGTGAATACTATGTGTCTGCTTCCTTTTTCAGGGTGAAATTGCTAGTAAAATATAAAAGATATACAAAGCCTCTGGGCAATCAGGGGAACTGCAATTCCCAACAGTGTTCAAGTTAAATCTACTTCTGTCTAAATTTTATTATGGCTGTTTTCAATGATTTCTTCTGAAGTTTTGACTAAATGCAGTATTCCTTTCTGCTCCCTGTTTCATGCTTTCCCCCTCCATGCACTGAGTTGTTTGGAGCTTATCTCTTTGAGCCAAACATACTTCAAGGTTTATGAAAGAATCACTGGTCATCCCTATACATTTTCTTTTAACTTAAGCACTAACACAGCCTTTACCAATCTTGTTTTTCATATTCCTCAGGAATGAGCTAGAGAATACTTTTTTTTCTTGTATATAGTATGCACGTGGTGATGAAGATAGGATTAGAAGGTGTTAATGATATTGCAAAATTTTTGTTATGATGCAGAGATAACTGCTTTGTGTTTACTTCTTTTGGTTTTCTGGGGGCCACATTTGGATGCAAAGGTCAAGATGTTTGTGTCTGTTTGTTGGGGGAACACATACGTTGAGAGAAATGTGTGTGAGTGTGTATGTGTATGTGTGTGTTGTGTGCATGTTGGGTAGAGCCAAGGGTTTTTTAAAAAAGAAAACAGAAAAAATCCTTCAGAATAGTGGCATTTTACTCCAAAATCATTTTTTTCATACCAAATAATGGGCAGATGTACAGGCCCTTGCAATTATGATAAAGGGGCCTATCCAAGGACACTTGTTCTTAGGGAGGGCCCAGAAAGATATAGTGGTCTGTGTGAGGCTTATTTTGACTGTGAAGCTAGGCTGATAAGTATGTACCTAGCCAAGGACTCTATACAAATATAGTGGGGGGTGGTCATTAAGATTAGAAAGAGTTATGCCAATGATATAGCCCAGGCTACGGCCAAGAAGTCCTTAGGTGGCGAAGAATCCCTCAGTTGGCATCTTTAGCTTATTTAAATCACATACAATACTCAGGAAAAACACAAGTTTTATACTGATTTTTCTAATTTTCTATTAGATTGGTGCAAAAGAAATTGTGGTTTTTGCCATTCAAAACTAATTAAATACAGTTGAATTTATTTCTAACAAAATTTTTCATTTAGCAAGTGGTGGCAACCTAAGCTTAGCAAATTCAAGGTAATTTCAGTAAATATGTTATTTTATTCTTCCTGTTTTCTTCTTGATTTTGCATTTACATTTGGGGGCCAAAAATAATATCAGAGCATCAGGGAGAGGTTACTATGCCCTGTCCTATGGTTTGAATATTCATGTCCCCTCCAAAATTTACATTGAAACTTAATCCCCATTGCAACAGTATTAAGAGGTGGGGCCTTTGGGATGTGATTAGGTTATGAGGGCTCTGCCCTCAAGGATGGGATTAGTGTCCTTAGGTAAAACAGATTGAGGAGTGAGCTCAGCCCCTTTTTGCCTTTCTGTCCCTTCTACCACATGAGAAAGCAGTGTTTGTGTTTGTCCCTCTGGGGGATGCAGCAGCAAGGCATCATCTTGGAAGCAGAGAGCAACCCTCACCAGATACCAAACCAGCTGGCACCTTGATCTTGGACTCCTCAGCCTCCAGTACCATGAGAAATAAATTCCTATTGTTTACAAATTACCCATTTTGTGATATTTTGTTATAGCAGTGCAAATGGACTCAGATACCCCCTTATTCCAATGGCAAGGTTTCTTGGAGCTCATTGCAACACAATGTCACATGTGTGCTGCTCTTGGCTGCTTGCCATGTTGCTGGGATGTACGCATCATGTTGCACCCCATGTTGCTGGGGTGATGCTAGGGTGTGCCTCTGTGAACCTACCAAAGGCCCATCTGCTTATACATATATTACAGCCATGACACTCCACTGTTGTCTTCCTATGCTGGGGTAGACCCTCCCATACCCCAAACTTCACCTGGGAAACAAGGCATGTGCTATTTTTGTTCTCCGACTCCCAAACTGACCTTTGGGTTTTATTTCGTCCTCTCAGTGTCCTGACCTAGACTGGGGGAAAGGGCCAGATACATCAGGTTTTCTCAGAAATACTGACGAGACCAAGAACTTCTTAGTTTTTCTTCAGTTCTATTTTTCTTTTGTTGATTTTTTTTCCTCTTATGCTATTGTGTCTGCTGTGAGTGTAAAAAAAAATTTTCAAAATTCAAAAGTCAAGAATTGGCTGCTTTATTCTGTTGAGTCATTATCTAGGCAAAAGCTCAGAATGCCTCAATTGCTGCCTGATATGCAGTAACAGAAATTGCAGGAAAAGAACAACACATCCAGGAATATACTAAATGTCACCTTAGTACAGAGATATGTGTGTGTGTGTATGTGTGTGCATGTGTGAGGACACACACACACTTAAAATCTCGGTAAATGATCTCAGGGCAACTCTCGATAAATTGCTCCCTCTGTGTTTCCCAAAAGCCCAAGTTAAAGAGCCAATTCATTGATTAAAAATTGGTCATAGTTGAATTTGTGGAATTAATTGGTCCTCATCTTGCTGCTTAGTATACAGTACTGCCCAAATGCCAAAGAGTCAGAATTTAAAACAGATCTTAGAGGTCTCTTTGACTGCAGATCTGGCATGATCTGCTTGATAGCAGATCCACATTATGGAGAATAACAACCCCTCCACATCATTCTCAGTTGGCCTCAGAAGGACTGACTGCCTTTGATGAACTGATCTCGTGTACTTAGAAGTGAGACTAGCAATGCACAGGGTAGATAAGGAAGCCCATCCTAGTGTAATTTGTTTAGAATGGCTTTATTATGTTTTCTGAATATAGAGTAATACTTTCTTAATGCAAAAATAATTGGAAAATACAGATAAATGTCTGGATTAAAAAAGAGTACTGGAGGCCGGGCATGGTGGCTCATGCCTCTAATCCCAGCACTTTGGGAGGCGGAGGCGGGCGGATCATGAGGTCAGGAGATCCAGACCATCCTGGCTAACACGGTGAATCCCCATCTCTACTAAAAATGCAAAAATTAGCCGAGCGTGATGGTGCATGCCTGTAATCCCAGCTACTCAGCAGGCTGAGGCAGGAGAATCACTTGAACCTGGGAGGCGGAGGTTGCAGTGAGCCGAGATCGTGCCATTGCACTATACCTTGGGAAACAAGAGGGAAACTCCATCGCAAAAAAAAAAAAAAAAAAAAAAAAAAAAAAGGAAAAAGGTACTGGTAGGGGTAGGCCTAATGGCTCACACCTATAATATCAGCACTCTGGGGGGCCATGGTAGGAAGATAGCTTGAGGTCAGAAGTTCAAGACCAGCTTGAGTAACATAGGGAGACCCCCATCTGTACAAAAAGAAATGGCCAGGTGTGGAGGTATGCATTTGTAGTCCTAGGTACTCAGAAGGCTGATGCAGGAGGATCCCTGGAGCCTAGGAGTTCAAGGTTAGAGTGAGCTATGATTGTATCACTGCATTCTAGCCTGGGCAACAGAGCAAGATCCCATCTCAAAAAAAAAAAAAAAGAAGAGTATTAGGTATAATCACACCATCCAGAAATAACTCTGTTAATATTTTGTTGTAGACTTTTTCCTATGCCTAAGCAGGATGTGAAGATATATATGATACATATATAACATATATAATATATATTTCAGTCATATTGTACATATTATCTGTAATCTCCATTTCCCTTTAAGCTATATATTGGGAACATCTTTCCATGTTAATGTGTGTGGATCTATCTCATGTTTTATATAATTACTTAACCAATCTCTTATTGATGGACATTTAGGTTGTTTTCAGTTTTCATTCATTCTGAAAACACTACTGTTACAAAAACCCTCAAACATTCTAAAATTGGAACATCGGGTCAAAGGGAATGGATATTTAATATCACCAAACTTCTCCAGAAAACTGTAGTTTGTATCAATTCAGACTTCAGCCCACAATCTGTTCCAATACCATGAGATTTGAAGGCCAAGCCAATCTGTCTAAATGTCAGCATAACCGTATCCTACTGTGGCCATCTTCCCCATCAGCCAGGCATTACAAGTTCATTAATAAGGACCTTCTTAGGGATTATAGTTTTCTCCAGGAGGACATGATTGGAATACATCAATTATCAGGATAAGCAGTTTTAAGAAAACCACATAGCCAGACAGTGTAAGTGTGTGCTTGTGTATGTGTGTGTGTGTGTGTGTGCGCACGCGTGCGCACACACAGGCACATGCCTGAAGGGAGCAGAAGTGATTACAGGTATGGATACAACATATAAATGTTCCAGATTTTTCTAAGACATCCTTAATTGTATTATTTTGTAATAAAGTGATTTATTTTTCATGTAAATGTATTTATATAAGATGTGTTTTATACAACTGCATTTGCCAATTTACAATCGTTTTTGGTCAGCTTCTTTATGTTGCCTTTTCGGCTCAGGAGCACCATCAGTATGGCATGGCTACTATCCTGAAAAAGTGGATGAATGTCCTGTCTCAGGAAGGTTGGGCACCGCCCCATAAAATGAAATCTTTAGTTCTGGGTCATCAGGCAGTTTTTCAGCGGAGGCAGGCTGCTGCAGCTGCTGCTTCCTGTCCTACTCTCCAACTGTGTAAAAAACTGTGGACCACCCCGTGAGCCCCGATCTTCCTCTGAGATAGCCTTGCCCCCATCTGCTCTCAAGTCATTCTCTCTTTATTTCCCCTTCACAGAATGAAGCGTGGGAGTAAGCAATCGGAAAATGTACCATTTTCCTGGAGGTTGAGTGGAGGCTTGGGGATGTTTTTGTTTAAACCTCACTAATCTATTCCAAACAGGTGGCCTTAGGCTTTTTCTCCCACATGCCTGCCCTGCCCTGTCCTGCTTCAGTTTGTATTTAATGCCACAAATTTGCCTGTCTTCTTCTTTTCCTTCCTTCCTCCATTTAAAAAGACATCCATATCCAACAACAAAAAAGGACCTGGGAAAGCCCTATGTAGGCGTGGAGGATGTGACAAAGTCTTGAAATGTCTTCTTATTTGAGACAAGCCAGAAACAGTGTAATCATAACATGGGAGAGATTAGCAATAGCAAGAGAAAGGAAATAGAGAGAGAAGGATAAGAGCAGTGGAGGCGGGGAGAGGGGAGACATGCATCTGAGGGGTTGCCACGCAAGTTGTGAATGCCGTGGGATGGAAGAGTGAAGACTGCTGCCTAACCAGTATTGATTTTCAGGACAACGTAATGACTCTTCTGCAGGGAATAAGGAGGGCAATGAAGAAACAAATATCAAAGATGTTACCCAGAGACAAACTGAGAGAAAGCCATCTATCCTCTTTGGCTATAATCATTTCCAGAAGTTTTAAGTGTCTTTTGTTTTTTTCTTTTCTTTGTTCAACCTACCTGCAACAGACCAACCCATGAAGGTTTAATTTCATTGTTTGCCTCCATTTCTGATTATGTTTTAGGGTGAAAAGGGGAACACATGAGAACCCCACAATCTAGCTTTTTCTGCCCAATCAGGCAGCACATATTTTTACTCTTTTTATGTCACCAATGAACTGATGGTGGGCATTTTCTGTTGCTCAGTTGGTGGGCTGCCTGTGTCAAGGAAATGAGGAAGATAGTTTATGATTTAGAGCTGACTTTTGAAATGGGGGTAACTGGAATGTGACCTTCTCCTGGAGCAGGGCCCTTCTGGAGAGCTGAGAATGGGGAAGGGCCAGCTGGGAGTGGCTGGTGCTGGTCCTAGGAATAGTGGGGGCTTCCCAGGAGATTCCCAGAGGAAGGGAGAAATAGTAGGTTCTCCCGAGAGCTATTATGCTTCTTTTCTTAGCAGCAACTTTATCTTTCTTGTTCTCTTCGCCCACTGCCTTGCCTTCCCTTGGTTACATAGCACTGACTAAAGGTGGCAGAAGAGAAGGCTAAATAGCAAACAGCATCTCACACACCTTACTCTATTTATTCTTCACAATGATGCTGGCTAGGTAGATATTACATCTTTCTTCACTTTATTGATAAGGAAACTAAGCTCAGAGAGGTAAACGATTTACCTGGGGTTGTCCACACAGCAGGGAGCAGAGGCAGTACTTACTAAAATCCAGGCACTCTGACTTCAAGTCCAGAGGCTTCCAGTCTAGAATCTGGATGCACTGGTTTTTGCATATGATATTGCTGAGTTTCTTGACAATCTAGACCATAACTGTTTTTTGTGCTATCGTATTTCATACAGCTCCAAGAAAAATTTCAAAAGACAAAGAAAACTTAAAAGGGTAAAAGAACTAAGCTTACAGATTCCCATGCATTCTTTATTCTTATTACTAAATAGCAAACAAAGATACAGAGCTTGTCATTCACCTAGGTCAAATCACAAACTGGGGTTGAAATTTAAAAAGAAACAAATTGAAAAGAGATGATATCAGTCAAAACAGGGGTGAGGTGGGGAGAACATGGGAATTTGAGAGTTCTGGTTCTGGATTCAGATTTCCTGGTTTCTGATCCCAGCCTCATTGCTTTCTAGCTATGTGGCCTAAGACAAGCTCACCTACATAAGCTTCAGCATTCTGATCTGTAAAATGGCCATAATAACAGTATGGATCTCATGGGTATTAGGTGAAATCATTCTTGCAGACATATATAGTTGCCCTTGTATAAATGATAGCTATTATAATGAATTAAATATGAAGGGGCAGGAAGGGTCTGGGGTGAAGAGGCACAATCCATGGCCTATTTTCCATCTGGGGTCCTATAGGCAAGTTCTAAGGCAGGAGTCCGCAACTCCCGGGCTGCTCCCCTGAGCTCCGCCTCCTGTCAGATCAGTAGTGGCATTAGATTCTCATAGGAGCCCGAACCCTATTGTGAACTGTGCATGTGAGGGATCTAGGTCGTCCTCCTTATGAGAGTCTCACTAATGCCTGATGATCTGAGGTAGAGCATACCCCCCTCCCCACTGTAGTGGAAAAATTGTCTTCCACGAAACCTGTCCCTGGTGCTAAAAAGGTTGGGGACCACTGTTCTAAGGGCTTGTGACATTTGGGATCCTATAGGCAAAAGTTCTAAGGACTTCCTTTCTGGAATGGGGGAGGAAGTCACAGTGGAAGAATTTTTTGGCCTTCAATGGAAGCAGTGAAAAAGGAATAAATCCGATGGACATATGTCTGTGACTTGTGCTGCTGCCAAACAGCTGATGCATTGAGATGGATGAAAAAATTGCAAAAATTGAAAAAGAAAATTCTTTTATCATTTCCCTTCCCCCACCCCCTGCAGTTCCACTGTGAGAAAAGAGCCTTCTGGCTGCCACTGTGGCTGTCTGACTTCTGGGTTTGGGCACTTGCTGCAGCCTGTGGATGCCATGCTGTCAGCCCTTTGCACGCGATTCCTTTAGGAAAGTCCCTGCCACCCCCAGCCTGACTTCTGTTTTACCCAGTGCCTGGAGAGCCAGCTGCACTGCGAAACCCAGGAAGCAGTGGCTGCCAAGTGTCAGGGGAGGGCAGAGGCCTCCAGATAGTCTTCCTATGCTAGGAAAAGGTGGGGGTTGGGGGGTGGGTCCAGGCTCAAGGTTAACCTAGTCAGGATGACATGCACTTTCCCCAACCTGCTTGTCCTGCAGCCTTTCTTGCCCAGCCAGGCAGGTACGTCCCACACATTGCGAAGTGGCAGGGGTGGAGTGGAGTTGGAGGGCGCTGAAAAGCAATCGCCTCATTATTTCATTATTTCTTCTTGTACTTCAGACAAGCAGAATGCACCCTAGGAAGTCTATGAATTATTCATTATGCCTAATGGGTGCTCACAAGGGAGCATTGCTGAGATGCAATTAAATGGTGCTTTAATTTGAGAAATATTTATTGGGGTCCAGCGTTAAATGTTCATTCACATCTTTGTGATCAACATTCTGATGGTAAATAGGGAAAGGAAAACCCAGAGCAATTTGTATAGAAAGGATTCCATATGTAGCATTCCTCCACCTCTGCTGGGCTTGGGTCAGATCCTGATGTACAGGAGGGATTCTGAGCAGAACAAGTAACATTTGTTGAGGATCACCTCTGACGTAGAACTGTATTAAGCACACCTAACATTAAATACCCACCCTAACCCAAAAATGCAATCTAAATCCCTTCCATGGGATGTCACTATTATGCTGATTCGACCTGGTGAGCATGAAGTAACAATTACTCTAGCCATATTGGTAAGACATTTGCCTGCCAGAAAGTGGAAAATAAATCCCACAAAATTCCGGGGGTCTTCCATTGAATTGAAATTTCTGTGCTTCTGATTGTGTGAGACATGCCAAGATATCTCTTCTAAGGTAAAGGATAAGTTGTTGCATCTGGTCACTCCCACATCCTAAAAAGATATTAAACACTTTGGATTTTGGAGACAGCATATACCTCATTTGATGGTGCTATGCCATCAGGGCGACCCAAAAAGTGGCTAGTTTTGAGTGATGTCCAGAACAAAAGAAGGTACTGCAACAGGTCCAGGCCACCTTGCAAGCTGCTCTGCCTCGGCCACATGTGTGAAACTGGAATATAAATTCCACAAGGGCAGAGATTTTGTCTATTTTGTGTAGAATTGTAGTCCTAGGATCTTGAATATTACCCTGCACAAAGTGAACACTCAGAAAAGTATTTGTTGAATGAATGAACACCCTTTGAGGTAGCTAATATTATTATTCCCATTTAAGTGACAGGGAGATGGAGATTTTGAGAGGTTAAGTTGCATGAGATCACATATAGTAAATAACAATCTGAAACCAAACCTAGGTTAGTTGGGCTACAGTTTTTTTTACACATCTTGTAAGTTGGGTTCAATAGAACTCCCGTTTGCAGCTGGGTAGAAAAGTGAAGGCCACACATCTCTTCCATGAAATTGTTCATTTACTCAGCTGAGGTTCATAATTCATGTCTTCCATGATTTCTGTGCGGTCTCTACCAGAACCATGGAACTCCTGGATAAAAGGCACTAATTGAACAAAATCTGGGATTCCACCAAAAACCTATGTTCCCTGCAGAGGGCGCTTTAAGCAAAGCTGGAAAATCTATGACATAGGCCAAGAACCACCTTTCTACTGCCTTCCCTACTCCTTTCTTTAACATCCTGCATTCCTTTTATTTATGTTATATTGCTTGATTCTTAATATACAAGTTTTACATGTTGTATGTTGTATGGTTTTCTTCAGAGTCTGTTAACTTCCATTGAATATTCTTCTTGTGCCGGGTATGTGTTTCCCATACATTTTCTTTTTTAATTCAAGAGATTCCAGATAGGCCCCAATATTTGGGGGAGCTTGTAATACTCCCCAAACCATGGTGTGATGGATATAGTCTTAAACACAACTCTACTGTGGTTGGAGAAATCTGGATATTAAGGAAATTTGGGAATATTCATGTATCACCTAGACCCAGCTCATACCCAAATGAATAGTAAAAACATGGTGGTTATCTGCCTAAAAAATGCAACCTTGTCTCCACCTCTCTTGCCCGTTGATCCTCATTATTTTAATTTATTATAAAATGCAGGTGTGGGGTACAAGTTGTGGTGATTGTTTATGTATGTAATCAGACTCTTTAGAGGGCTTAATTTCCTACTCACTTTCCCTGGGTAGTTACTGTAACGACCTTGAACATTTTCAGAATGTGATAATACATAGTTGAATTTTACTTCTCTTTATGAGAACAGCTCAAAACTCAATCTTCCCTAAAAAGCTTTTCCTGTTTCTCACTGCCAGTCTCTTATTGGCATACCTTTAACACGTACATGCTTACTATTTTAATATTAATATTGATAAAGCAAGTCCTTATGTAATACCAAGTACCATTTTAATTACATTACACATGCTAATTCATTGAATACACACAGCATCTCTGTGATTGTAGTGTTTGTTATTATTATGCCATAAATGAGGAAACCGAGTCATAGAAAGATTAAATAGCAAAGCCATAATTTGAACCCAGAGAACCTGGCTCCAAATTCTGAATTCTTGATACCTATGCTATAAGGTATTATTTCATCTAAGTAAATATGTATTAAGTGTCTACTATATGCTGTGTATGTAAAACTTGGTAAATATAATAAGGGATTCCATTGTTACTTATTGACTGATACTATGTTAAGAGGTAATGATCATAGATACAGTTCCCAGTAGCATTGCAGATAATATCATTTATTTCTTTTTTTCTTTTCTTTTTTTTTTTTTTTGTTGAGAAGGAGTCTCGCTCTTTCACCCAGGCTGGAGTGCAGTGGCGCGATCTCGGCTCACTGCAGGCCCCGCCCCCCAGGGTTCACGCCGTTCTCCTGCCTCAGCCTCCCACCTAGCTGGGACTACAGGCGCCCACCACCTCTCTCGGCTAATTTTTTGTATTTTTAGTAGAGACGGGTTTTCACCGTGTTAGCCAGGATGGTCTCGATCTCCTGACCTCATGATCCGCCCGCCTCGACCTCCCAAAGTGCTGGGATTACAGGCGTGAGCCGCTGTGCCTGGCCAATATCATTTATTTCTAATAAATATCTATTGTTTTGTGAAAAGCATGTGTGAATGTTAGTGCTAACTTTCAACTTGTTTCAGAGACAGTATGGCTCTCCCCATTTGATAGGTGAGTAAACTGAGACTCAGAGAGCCTACATAACTTATCCAAAACCATTCAGCTATTTATAGGCAGAGGAGGACATGAAACCATGTCACACTAAGTCCAAAGCTTGTATCCATATCATTATACCTTACTGCCTCAGAACTCTACCTCAGTACAAAGATGAGATTATTGTACACATATGAGAAAAAAAATTGGGTGGATTTTAGGAAGGTCTAAGGCAAACACATACTTTTCAAGCTTTGAAGTTCATCAAAATTACCTGAAGAGCCAGTTTAAAATTTAGTTGCCTTAACTTCACCCTTATAAATTCTGCTTTAATATGTCTAGAGTGAGTCCTAGGTCTCCTAGGTAATTCTAATGTACCCTGAAGTCTTAAACTTCAGTTCCTAAGAGTTTGTTAGGAAATTCTTTTTCAGGGACCTGGAGTAGCAGTTCCCAATCCTAATTGATTTGATATGGCTGGATTCCTTAATATGATTGAAAACAATATTGCTCATTGATTAAAAATAAACGAATTTTTTCAATTTGTTATAGGGTTGGCATGGGGAGAGGAAGTTCATATGGGGAGACTTGGAGATTTTCTGAGAGGGTAGGATTTTGGACATGTGTTTTCCTGCTGCTGACAGTTTCTTAATCCCCACTCGTCAACCCCCCAGATGTCTCTCCTTTCTCTGAAAAACGTTTACCAGAGGTTTTGAAAATGTCATCAGAATAGCGACCTGAGCATCACCACCTAGGAACTTAATGAGAAACACAAATTCTCCAACCCTACCCCAGATGTACTGAATTAGAACTCTGGGATGGGGACCAGCTACCTATGTTTTTAAAAAAACCCTCCAGGTGATTTGAAACCATGCTACAGATGTAGAACCATTGACTTGCATTATGTACTACCAAGCCACACATATAGCACCATATTCATTTACTAGCATTGCCATAATACTATCAATTGGGTGGCATAAAAAACAGAGTCTTAACTGTCTCACAGTTCTTGAAGCTCAAACTCCAAGATCAAGGTGTTAGCAGGGTTGGTACCCTCTGAGGGCTGTGAGACGGAATCCGTTCTATGCATCTCACCCAGCTTCTGCAGGTTTGCTAGCAATCTTTGGCATTCCTTAGCTTGTAGAAGCATCACCCACATTTCTACCTTCATCTTCACTTGGTATTCTCTTTGTGTGTGGGTCTGTATCCCAATTTCCCCTAAGCACATATTAGATTAGGGACCCACCTGACTTCAGTATGACCTCATCTTAATCTGACTAATTAAATCTGCAAAAATTCTATTTTCAAACAAGGTCACTGGGGTACTGGAATGAGGTTAGGACTTCACCATATGAATTTTGAAGGCACTGAATTAAACCCACAGCAACCACTTGTATTGATAAATATCTTGTCTGACATGACCAGCTATTCTCTTTCCTGGTAAAGGTTTTTAACTCAGGCTTTCAGACATCTCACCTGATGCCCTATCTCATTATAACCGAATCCATTCAGCCTTATAGATTGTTAATTTTTACTGTAAGTATGTTACCCTTGTCCAAACTAAATTGTAGTCAGATTATAAAATAATTTAAAAGCAAATATGCTGCCAAACATTGCTGATATCCCAGTGTTAGGATCTTGATGACAGTGATAATAATAGCTAACATTATTGAGTGCTTAAGAAGCGTATTAAGTACTTTATGTGCATTATGCCATTTCTTCCTGACCACAAATTTATGAAACTATTATATCAATTTAGAGATGAGTACACTGGGGGGTAAACTGCATAAATAGCTTGCAGAAACTCATACAACAAATAAATGGCATTTCTGAGATCAACTGTTTGTCTAAATAACCTCTGTACAACACAGCCACTGTACATAGAAGTAACAGTGTAAAAATGGTCCCTTATTGCCATGTTTTGTGGTTTTAAAAATTTCATGTGGCTGTGCAATGGCTTGCATTTGAGGTAAGCTGACCCTGTATTGTTAGTGGGAATGCCAAGTGAATGAATTATACCTATCTACTTGAAAACATAGCCCCTAGGGACCAATATCACATCTCAGTGATGAAGAATAAATTTTTTTTTAAAGTACCCTAACTGTACTTTAAATGGGATGATAAAACATGAGAAATTAATGACAGCGATTGTGAAAGAAAAATCACAGTTTTTTTGTGACACTGTAAAAAAAAACCACACATTGTCCATTAAGACAACTAAAGGCAAGTGAAAAATGAGAGACTTAACTTATATGTCAGATTACACAAACATCCACCTTCCTCTCAATTCTAACTACGTATACCTCTCTGTCTCTGCTGATTGACTATGGGGTTAACACGATCCTCTTCTCCCCTTCACTAAAATCAGGAACACTTTTATGTTCTCCAGTGAGATTCTAGCAACACTACTTAAAACTCCTATGACACACTAAAGAGATTTATTTATGAAAGTCTTCTCTTTGAAGCTTTCTCCAAGATTGTTTTGGTGTATTTTCCTACCGTTGGATGAACTGTTGATGCTAGTTGGCATGCTTATAGGAATTAAGGAGTTCAAAGTCTTTGGTGTGGTTATTTGGGATTGGGCTGATATATACTGAGAAAGTTCTAAATAATATCTCAGAGCATTGGTTTCCAAATTTTAATGTGCACACTGATCACCCAGGGTTCTTATTAAAATGCAGAACTTTTTCCATCCCAACACTGAGATTCTGCATTCCTAACAAGATCCCAAATTATGCTACTATTACTGGTGCATGGGCTACATTTTGAGTAGAAAAAATTTAAAACAGTGGTTTTTAAATTGATACACATCACAATCACCTGAGTAGATTAATGTGATATAATTCATATGCCATACAATTCACTCATTTATATTGTACAATTCAACCAATGGCTTTAGTACATTTATTGAGTTGTGCAACCATCACCAAGATGCATTTTAGAATATTTTAATCACCCTTCCCCCAAAACCTTTTACTCATTAGAAGTACACTTTCTCCTTCTTTCTGACCTTTCCCACCCGCTAACACCCGCCAGGCTTAGGCAACCACTAGTCTACTTTCTGTCTTTCAGATTTGCCTAGTCTGGCCATTTCATGTAAATGAAATCATAAAATATGTGTTATGACTCGTTTTTTTCACTTAGCACAGTGTTTTCAGGGTTTATAGATATTAGAAACATGTATCAGTACTTTGTTACCCTTCATAGGTAAATACTATTTCATTGTATGTACAGACCATATTTTATTTATCCATTCATTGGTTGATGGACTCTTGGGCTATTTCCACTTTTTGGCTATTATTAATAATGCCACTATGTATATTTGTATACCAGCTTTATCCTGGATATATGTTTTCAATTTTCTTGTGTATGTACCTGCATTAGTTCATTCTCAGGCTGCTAATAAAGACATATCTGAGACTGGGTAATTTATAAAGGAAAGAGGTTTAATTGACTTACAGTTCAGCATGGCTGGGGAAATCTCAAAAAACTTGCAATCATGGCAGAAGGGGAAGCAAGTTTGTCTAAATAACCTCTGTACAACACAGCCACTGTACATAGAAGTAACAGTGTAAAAATGGTCCCTTATTGCCATGTTTTGTGGTTTTAAAAATTTCATGTGGCTGTGCAATGGCTTGCATTTGAGGTAAGCTGACCCTGTATTGTTAGTGCGAATGCCAAGTGAATGAATTATACCTATCTACTTGAAAACATAGCCCCTAGGGACCAATATCACATCTCAGTGATGAAGAATAAAAATTTTTTTAAAGTACCTTCTTCACATGGCAGCAGCAAGAAGAGATGTCAAGAAAAGGGGGGAAAGCCCCTTAAAAACCATCACATTTCATAAGAACTCACTACTATGAGAACTCGCTATCATAACAGCAGCATAGGGGTAACTGTCTCCGTGATTCAATTACCTCCCACTGAATCCCTCCCATGACACATGAGGATTATGAGAACTACAATTCAAAATGAGATTTGGGCGGGGACACAACCAAATCATATTATTCCACCTCTGGACCCTCCCAAATCTCATGTCCTCACAATTCAAAACACAAACATGCCCTTCCAACAGTCCCCCAAAATCTTAATTCATTTCAGCATTAACTCAAAAGTCCAAGTCCAAAGTCTGATCTGAGACGAGGCAAGTCCCTTCCGCCTATGAGCCTGTAAAATCAAAAGCAAGTTAGTTACTTCCTAGATACAATGGGGGTACAGGCATTGAGTAGACATGCCTCTTGCAAATGGGAGAAATTGGCCAAAACAAAGGAGCTACAGGCCCCATGCAAGTCTGAAATCCAATAGGGCAGTCATTCAACCTTAAAGTTACAAAATGATATCCTTTGACTCCATGTCTCACATGCAAGGCATGGTGATGTGAAAGGTGGGCTTCCATGGTCTGGGGCAGCTCCACTCCTGTGGCTTTGGAGGGTACAGCCCCCATTCCTGGTGGCTTTCAGGGGCTAGCATTGAGCGCCTGCTGTCTTTCCAGGCACACAGTGCAAGCTGTTGGTGGATCTGCCATTTTGGGTCTGGAGGACAGTGGCCCTCTTCTCAGAGTTCCACTAGGCAGTGCCCCATTGGGGATGCCGTGTGGGGGCTCTGACTCCACATTTCCCTTCTGCATTGCCATAGCAGAGATTCTCCATGAGGGCTCTGCCCCTGTAGCAAACTTCTGCTTGGACATCCAGGAGTTTTCATACATCCTCTAAAATCTAGGCAGAGGCTCCCAAACCTCAATTCTTGACTTCTGTGCACCCATAGGCCCAAGGCTGAGCTGTACATTAGCCCCTTTTACCCATAACTGGAGCTGAAGCAGCTGGAATGCAGGGACCATGTCCTGAGGCTATATAGAGCAGAGGGACCCTGGGCCCACCCCATAAAACCATTTTTCCCTCCTAGGCCTCCAGGCCTATGATGGGAGGGGCTACCGTGAAGGTCTCTGACATGCCCTGGGAACATTTTCCCTATTCTCTTGTTGATTAACATTTGGCTCCTTGTAACTTAGTTACTTCTGTAAATTTCTGCAGTTGGCTTGAATTTCTCCCCAGAAGATGGGATTTTCTTTTTTGTTGTACCCTCAGGCTGCAAAGTTTCCAAACTCTTATGCTCTGCTTCTTTTTTTGTTTCCAGATAGAGTCTCACTCTGTCACCCAGGCTGGAATGCAGTGGTGCGATCTTAGCTCACTGCAACATCTGCTTTCCAGGTTCAAGCAATTCTGCCTCAGCTTCCCTAGTAGCTAGGGTTACATGTGCATGCCACCATGCCTGACTAATTTTTCTATTTTTAGTAGAGAAGGGGTTTCACCATGTTGGCCAGGCTGGTCTCAAACTCCTGACCTCAGGTGATCCGCCTTCCTTGACCTGCCAAAGTGCTGGGATTACAGGCATGAGCCACTACACCTGGCTTCTGCTTCTTCTTGGACGCTTTGCCCTTTAGAA
This sequence comes from Hylobates moloch, assembly GCF_009828535.3. Taxonomy (NCBI): domain Eukaryota; kingdom Metazoa; phylum Chordata; class Mammalia; order Primates; family Hylobatidae; genus Hylobates; species Hylobates moloch. Next base: position 88,828,891 of record NW_026652287.1, on the reverse strand, counting down.
ATTTCTTCTGCCAGATACCCTAAATCATCTCTATAAAGTTCAAAGTTCCACAGATCTCTAGGGCAGGAGCAAAATTCTGCCAGTCTCTTTGCATGGCAAGAGTGGCCTTTACTCCAGTTTCTGACAAGTTCCTCATCTCCATCTGAGACCACCTCAGCCTGGACTTCATTGTCCGTATCACTATCAGCATTTTGGTCGAAGCCATTCAACAAGTCTCTAGGAAGTTCCAAACTTTCCCACATCTTCTTGTCTTCTTCTGAGCCCTCCAAAAATGTTTCAACCTCTGCCTATTACCCAGTTCCAAAGTTGCTTCCACATTTTTGGGTATCTTTACAGCAACACCCCATTCTCTGGTACCAATTTACAGTATTAGTCAGTTCTCACATTGCTAATAAAGACATACCCAAGACTGGGTAATTTATAATGGAAAGAGGTTTAATTGAATCATAGTTCAGCACAGCTGGGGAGGACTTGGGAAACTTGCAATCATGGCAGAAAGGGAAGCAAACATATCCTTCTTCACATGGCAGCAGGAAGAGAACTGCCAAACAAAGGAGAAATAGCTCCTTTAAAACCATCTGATCTCACGAGAATTCACTATCATAAGACCAGTAGCATGGGGGCAACGCCCCTATAATTCAATTACCTCCCACCAGGTACCTCCCACGACACATGGGGATTATGGGAACTACAATCCAAGACGACATTTGGGTAGGGACACCAAACCATATCAATACCTAAGAGAGGAATTACTGGGACAAGTGGGAACTCTATGTTTAACTGCCCAACTGCCCAACTGTTTTCCAAAGCTGCCATACCACTTTACATTCCCATTAGCAGTGTATGAGAATTCAAATTTCATCACATCTTTTCATCAAAACTTGTCTGTTTGATCAGAGCTATTTCAATGGGTGTGATATATCACAATGTGACTTTGATTTGCCTTGTTGGTGGCTAATAAACAGATTTTAACAAATATTTATTCCCAGACCCCACCACAGACCTACTGGATCAGAATCTCTGAGAGTTTGGAGATGGAGAAATCATTTTTACTAAATTCTTCAGGTAATTTTGATCATCAAGGAGGCATCAGAACAGCTTCTCATTCTAACAATAACCTCAAGGGAATTGTTTTAGCCTAAGGACAAGGGATCTCTGTGTTGAAGATTAGAATTCCTTATGTCCTGTGACTTGATAGGGTAGAGTAGAAAATGTATTTCTTTTAAGACACACAGATTAAGGATTGTATATATCCCAAATGAAAATAACTCTTAAAGCCATACTGACAATTTTCCTACGAGCAATAGATTTTTCAGCAGTGTGTATCCTTAGCAGAAATTTGATTTAGGAGTCTTCTGAGCCTGATTGCATGACTTTCTAGTTTATTTATTCGAATGGCTAGTCTGTAGCAGCTGTGATTTGGGTGCCTACAGAATCCAGGAGCAATCATTTGGGTAGCAGTTTAAAAAACACACAATACCCAAGAGACTGGGTGATTTAGTGGATGTGTTCAGGGAATTAGGAAATGGGAATTCTTGTCCTGACTCTAATTTATCTTGACTATTAGGCAAGTCACTTTCTCATTTGTCTCAGTTGCCTCACCTAGTAAGACAGAAATAAATTACAGAAAATAAAATACTGACTTGAATAATTGTTTGTGTCCTGATGTCTACTCGTGGGAGCTCCCACTAAAATAGGTACCACTTATTTAAGAGTTTTCTACTTGTCAATTTTGCCTGGCATTGCATTAAATGCTTCCTACATTTCTCATTTAATCTTCATACCACCTGCCCAGGTAAATATTATTACATACACTTTATAGACAAGGAAATTAACACTCTTCACAGCTAAGAAACTTGCTGAAGCATATACAAATATTATGTGTAGGGCTGGAATTGGAATACAGTTTGTCTCCAGAGTTGGCTTTGATTCCCCAGTTTTCCTTATAGAAAACAAAACAAAGAACCCCAGTAACCTAAAAGAACCAAAAATGTGTAAAGAAAAAAAATCTATATAATCGACCATCCGGAGAGGGGTGGAGTTCACTTATGGTTTCCTGCTGTCCAATCTCTTCTATGCCTACACAATTGAAGGACAAACTTCAGTGGTAATGTACATCTAGCAATCAGAGGACAAGCTAAGGGAGTAGTAACTGAATGGAGAGAGTACACATTTTGGAGTCCCACTGGCCATGATTTGAAACCTGGCTTAGCTGTGTGATTTTGGGCAAATTCACTTCTTGAGCCCCATTTTCCTCATCAGTTTAATGCTGGTCACCATACCTACTCACAGGCTTATCTAATGATTATAAACAATGGCTAAACAAAACACATAATAAATATTCAGTAATTGGAAGATAATCATAGTGTTTATTGACTGGATATAATATAACATTGGCCGAGTCACATTGGTTGCTTAGGTCAAAAATCTAGCAGTTATTCTGGATTATTTTCTTTCCCTTATAAACTGTATTCAATTCATCATCAAAAATTGTTGACTGTATCTTCAGAATATGTCCCCAGTCCCCCCACTTTCTCTCACCTCACCACTACCACCCTAGGGAAGCCTCTCTTACCTTTCACCTGGAATCCCAGCAGATCAGCTCCAGGCCTTTGGTCCTACCTTTTTACTGTCTTTTCTTCACGTTGCAAATAGAGAGCTCTTTTGAAAACATAAACTGGCTTATATCACTTCCTCAATTAAAGTCCTCCAAAGGTTTTCCATTGCACTAGAGGAAAACCCAACTTCTCGTCCAGCCAACAAGGACCCACATAATCTCCCACTGCCCTCCTTTCTGAATGTATCATTATCACTTTCCTCATCCTGAGCCGGCTTCCTTTTTGTTTCTGAAACACCAGTTGGGGTCCTTTCAAGCCAAGTGTCTCAAATTCTTCACATTCTCCTCTCAGCCATTTGATGGCAGGCTTCCTTTGTTCATTTCAAAGGTATCCTCTTCAACAATATCTTTTCTTATCTCTTATCTAAAATTTTACCCCCACCCTCGTCTTCCTCTATCCATTAACATGTTTTGGTATTTTTCATACCACAGATAGCATTTTAAAATTTGTTTATATATAGTTAGGGAAACAATTACTTGTTTAGTACTGATAACTGGAGAAAAGAAGAGTTTGAAGGGATAATTATAAAAGTACAACGAAATTTGGAGGAAAGAGAATGCAGTGGTCTGAATTCTAAAGTACACAAGGAGCTGAATTCCTCAGGCTGGTTAGAATCCCAAGGGTAAGGGCAAGGAGAGAGGACAAGAAAAGCTAGTGGGGTGATAATTTATGCTGAAAATGAAGGCACGAAGCAGCTTGACGGGGCTTGAGACAAGGACCTGATTTGAAGACAGGGGTGTGATGCCTGGAAAGGCAGGTGGAAGTAGATTGCAGAGAGTCTCAAATGCTTGTCAGAGGCATTTATGAGCATCCCAGTAGCAAAGGACCTTTATGTCCTTTAGTTTCAGAGCTGGCTTCTGTTTTTTTCATATTGAGAAGCTCACACACAATGCCACGGGAGAACCTGTTGATTTAGAACTGTTTAAATATCAGTGATTTGCACTGGAGACTTTTTATCCTTAGTTAAATGTGTGTGCTAACAGTCAGACAATAATCCAGCCAGTAAGGATGAAGCCAGGCTGGCCTTCTCTGAGTTAAGAAATAATGAAAACAGGCAGGGCATAGTGGCTCACACCTGTAACCCCAGCACTTTGGGAGGCCAAGGTGAGTGGATCACCTGAAGTCAGGAGTTTGAGACCAGCCTGGCCAACATGGCGAAACCCCTTCTCTACTAAAAATACAAAAAAATTAGCCAGGTGTGGTGGTGGGCGCCTGTAATCCCAGCTACTCAGGAGGCTGAGGCAGGAGAATTGCTTGAACCCCGGAGGTGGGGTTGCAGTGAGCCAAGATCGCGCCATTGCACTCCAGCCTGGGTGACAAGAGTGAACTCTGTCTCAAAAAAATGTTAAAAGAAAATAACCAAAACAGCTGGAAGAAAGATCACATGTACCTGTCATGTTTGCTTTGGGACAGGCAATCTCATTCTGCAGTTTAGAAAAAAACTTTTCAGTCATCTAAGGAGATTTGCACTTCACAAACACACTTCCATTAGTAAAGTGATTATTGTAAAGAAGGCAGAGTTTTCTCTTTTCAACAACAGGCCTACAGTACTTTGCTATGGACTGCTCTGATTATTAGGGGATTTTTTGGGAACATTTATAACTTCTTCCTCAGCTGTCCTTGTTCCTTCGGGGGAAGTTTATCTTATATCACTTAAAGTCTTGAAGAATCAGAGTGTATGGAAATCAGTGTGCCATGCAGGAAGTTTTCCAAACTTCAAAGTACGGATGGCTTGGGCGTGGAAGGAACAGCCTGCCACCCAAGTGGTCCTCAACATGTCTTTTCCCACCCTGCTTCCACCCAGCAGGCAGATTCTAGGATGTTCAGGGTGTTCCAAGACCATTTGGAAGCTAAAACAAATGTCTTCGCAGAAGCATTTCTTCTCATTTGGACAAAGAATAAGGGAACAATGTGGGTTGTTGAACTTGTATGTTTGGAGACGGAAGGATATTGGAAGCAGTTGCCAAATCCTTCTTTTCCTCAGGCACCTGTCTACCGTGGGCTAGATCAGCCTTTAATCCTGGCTTTGAACATCAAGTTTTGACAACTACCACCCATCCTGCTGGAAACTGGCATTGTGTTTTTAATTTTCATTCTTTTGAGTCTTTTGGTTATGCTTGGAAGCACTGTGAAATCCGAGCCCATATGTGTGGAGAGGAAGATAGGGCAATATTTTATATATTTATAAATACACAATAAATATATATGAAATACATACATATGTACACATATCTACATGTATATATATACATATATGTGTATGTTTATATATATATACTTATAATCTATTAGGCATATTATTATTTATCTGTATTATAAATATATATATACATTATAGGTGTGTATACACATATAGACTGTGATGCATGTATGTGTGTGTGTGTATGTGTGTGTGTGTATAAATAATTTTCCACAACCATTTGGACTCTTAGTAGTTTTCCTTCTTCTCATGTTTTTTCCATCAACTCTGCTAAGGTTGTTTAAATGGGAATTCTCTGACCCTTCCTTCTGACAGGATGAGGGGGACAGATGACTGAGCTCCAGCTATTCTCATGGTTGCAAGGCAGGAGACACCGTGACCTACAGGAAGCTTCCTCACTGGAGAAACATAACAAAGCACTGTCTGAGGCACTTCCGAAAGGGTGGGCTGGCTGCCCACAAGGCTGGGAATGGCAGCTTTGGCTTGGCTTGAGTTCATGGACATTTTCCTCTGGCTACCTAGGGAAGTTCTGCTTATAGTTCAACCTAGTAAGTGTACTACACCCTCTTCCCACAAACTCAGGAGGAGGTGGGGGTAGGGATGCCACATTTTGTACCTAGTTCACTTTCGTGGGGTACTACTTTATACTTGAACATTGACTGTTTCAGTTCACAGCAGAAGGCTGAAGGGAGACAAAGTTAAGCTCAAGAAAAGCATCTTCCTCTAGTAAAAGGTGCCAGGGAAGTTATTTACAGATGATGAGGAGGAGGCAGTGGAGATTACTAGCTGAATGCAGCATTTGGGTTATATGTGGATTATAAATTGCTGGATGTACAGATAGTTGAGAGTTGCCTGAACATCACAGACTCCAGTTGTAGATTTGCAACTTAAGGGTGACTGAAATAGGCAATGAGAATGACCCATGAAAGCCTTTCAAAAAGTCAACTTTTGATAGTTGCATTAAGTAGAATTTTATTTTTCCTGCATAGCCAAGTATTTAGGAGTTGGGCAATTCTCTCTGATAATGAATGTTTTCCCTACAGCTGGTTACATCCTTACAGCATGTGTTGGCTTGTGGTCCCTGGTGATGTAAGAGTCGGGGAAAGGCCATTAGCTGTGTAAGTTGAAGACCACAGATGTTCCCCGTTGTGCACTGGCTTTTCAGATGTAAATCTCGGTGTTCTGGGAGACCTGGTAGGAAGTTCTGGGAAATAATTCTGGGATAAAAGAAGTTTTAAACAATGCCCATTGCAAACACAAGGACACTGTAAATAAACCAAGTCTCCCATGTACTTCCCTTTCAGCCATAAATATATCTTTTCCTCTTCTGGATCTTACTGGGTTCTTCTTATAGGGCTTCTAGCCTACTGTGCCCTTGGCTGACTTAGTTTATCTCTATACTTTATCTAGTCTTTCCTCAATCACCTGGCCTTCCTGTCACTCTTGTAGGATATATACTCCTTCCTGCAAATTTTGGAGGAACAGACATAAAGCCTTCTTTAGCTCCTCTTGGTGCAAGAGTAGGCATGAAATGCAGCAGTCCACCAGGACTGTAATTCTCAAGGTCAGGGACGGGTTGTTCTCAATCCTTTTGTAGTTGGTGAGAGTCTTTGAAATGACACTCAAGTTTGTCTTGTAGTATTCATGTTTGCTATATTATATTTCTGAGAACAAATAGAAGCCATTAGAAGGAAATCTCCCAACCTCCTCTAGGAAAAATAGCAATCTCTCTACATCTGCACTCATGCTTTGCCCCTGGAGCACCTGCATCAGAATCACCTGGACTTGGTGTTGAAAAAAGCTAGATCTATTAATTCAGAAACCCGGAAGGTAGGTAGTGTATGGGAATCTGAATGTTCACGAGCACACTTGCTGATTCTAATGTAGTCTGAGACTGAATCACTACTACCTCCACCTATCGATTATACTTTCTCTAATATATTTATCCCCTTCCATATTGGTTAAGATAAATGATCCTGGAGCTCTGACACTTACTAGCTGGGCAAGTTACTTAAACTCTGTGCTTCTATTTCCTTATCTATAAAATGAGGATAGTAAGAATACCCATTTTTCAAAGGTTTATAAGGAAGATTAAATGAATAAATATATGTAAAACATATACATATATTTGTATAAAGAATGTATGACCAACAACATATATGTTGGCTCTTATTATTACTGAGTCCTTCCTCTCAACATTTAAACATATGTGAGACTCTGCTTTTTTTCTTTTTTAGGACTTTACTATTTTTTTAAATCCTCCAGAGACCTTTTATCTTTTTCTCTCTGTAGCCTCAGTAAAAACCCTTAATCTTTTAATTATTTCCTCCAATATGTCCTGTTCCCTCTTCCCCACCACAGGGCTTTACTACACGATGAAATATGGCTCTCAACACCACCCTTTCCCTAGTTATTTTCTACTCATTCTCTATTGTCAACTCACTGGTCTCTTTTGTAGGGAACCTTCAGACTTAGCAAATGGCTCCCACTGTTATCTGCTTTCAAATCCTGCATAGTATTTGTCAGATTTTTCATTTCACATTTATTTGTACAATCATTTGGTTATACCTATTACCTTCACTATGCTGAAAGCTCTAAAAGGGCTGGGATCCTGCTAATTTTTGTCTGTAAATGTTTCCCCATTGCTGAGCATTGGGACTGGCACATAGTAGTTCCTTATAAGTCTTCACTGCATTAATGAGTTGATAAGTGAATATGACTATTATAAATGCAAATCTTAAGCAGAAAACCAAGGCAGGACTGCTGAGAGTGCTTTAGCATTGTTTAAAGAGTCCAGCTGGCCAGGTGCGTTCACTCATGCCTGTAATCCCAGCGCTTTGGGAGGCTGAGGCAGGCGGATCATGAGGTCAGGGGATCGGTACCATCCTGGCCAACATGGTGAAACCCCATCTCTACTAAAATACAAAAAATTAGCCGGGCATGGTGGCACGCACCTGTAGTCCCAGCTACTCAGGAGGCTGAAGCAGGGGAATTGCTTGAACCCTGGAGGTGGAGGTTGCAGTGAGCTGAGATCGTGCCACTGCACTCGAGCCTGGTCACAGAGCAAGACTCCGTTTCAAAATAAATAAATAAATAAATAAATAAATAAAATAAAAATAAAAAATAAAGAGTCCACCTTTGGAGTGAGACAGACCTGAGAAACAGTGCTCACTCTGCCAAGTGTCAGCTGTGTAATTTTGGGCAAGATTCTCAACCTTCCAAGGAGTTCCCTTTCCTCATCTTTTGTAAAAAAAAAAAAGCCATACCAATGTAGGGAAGTACAATATCTACCGTATAGAAGTGTTGTGGGGACGAAAGAGATAATGCATGCAAAGGGCTAGCACAATTCCTGGGCCATAGGAAATGCCCAGTGAATGTATATTATGATGCTGATGATAATGACCTTCCTCCTGTTCACAAAACTTCCCAGAACTTCTTAGTCTGTCAGTGACTAATTTTAACAGCACAATACCTAAGGAATCCATTACATACTTTTTCATTCTATCTTTACTCACAGCAAAGGCAGTGAGGTGCCTCAGATTTCATCTGCTGCATACACTCCTCAGAGTTGGCCTTACTCCCTTGCTTCCTCTTGTTGTCTGTCACTGCTCCATGCTGCTCAGCTTGCCTGGCATTTTTTTTCTGTTGCCAGCCCCAAAGTATGCACCTCTGGGCATGTTCATCAATTGCCATGACCTTGGCCAGAGCTATTCTGCCATCCTCAGTGCCAGCCCTGCCATTTCCTTCCCTCAGCAAGGTTGAGATCTTTCTTTTCTTTACTGCCTTTGGCAGAATGGACAAAGAAACTAAACCCAAATCCTCTTAGAGAAAGAAGATGAGGCACAGCTTTTCTGATGTGTCATTTGAGCTTTGAGGTTCCCTTCTCCCCAAGACGAATGTGAGAGAGCTGAAGCGAGCAATGTCAGAGTCTTTTCAAAATTCTACGTTGTGCTCCTCTTGCCCTACATCAGTGAGTCTGGGGAGCAGTGAGAATGACAACAAGGAGCGACCAACCCTGTGGGACTTGGAACAACTACTGTATAAACTCCCTTTCAACTCTAGAACTTGAACTTTTTCCCTTTCCACAGCACCCTTTCCCCCAACCACAAGGGCAATGTTCTCTCATGAGAAAAGTTTTATTTCCTCTTACAAAATAGCCTTGCCCTGGTCCAAGGGCATTTGCAAGTCACCCAAGGCCATTCAGATATGCTTTGAGTAGTTTTAGATTGCTGAGATGCCCCCACCTCCTACTTCATACAATAATTTTCATGCTATATTTTTGTTCTTGACACTAAAGAACCATTTTGCTCACCTCTTTCATTGGTGCCTTATTAGCAACAACACCCTTCTTTCCATTCATTTCATGAGGTTGTGTCTTTTGTTGTTGCTATTTTTGTTTGTTTTCTTTTTTGCAGTAGCAATGGAAGTAGGTAGGGCAGGTGGATGATCTTTTGCCTCCTTAAAGTGGCCTTGAAAAAATTTGAAAATCATAATTTGAAGAGCACACCAGGGAGAAAAATTCACTGTTGCCAGACCTCCTGTGAGAAATAAATAGAAATGCAGGCAGTCAAATGATCAGTGTTCTAACTAAGCTTTGTTAATCTTTTCCTAAGGTAAAGCGTGCACATTTACTTTTTTCATGATGCTTTCCTGATTTTTCTTTCAAGGACCAAAGATTCGCAGTCTGAGCAGCTGGATTGCTTCCTCTCACTATTCTGTCCTTGGAGACATTTGGCCCATTAAAGGGAGCCCACGGATTCCATTTCAACAGATGCTCCTCACATTTATTCAGGGTCTAAGTGATAGGGTGACTCATTGTGTTGCTAATACAATTACAGTCTTTGTTGTTTAAGAATCATATCTTGATTTCATATAGGCAAAGAGATTTAAAAGAACAATGTATGTGTGACACTGTCAGAGAAACTAGATTGTTCCTACTTGGAAATAAAATGCATAGCTTGTTTTTTGACTTATAGCCTTAGGAGAATGCACATAGCATGTGGGGCTTTCTGAAATTCAGTAAAAAGTCATGGATTCCAAAGTTTGCGATTGAAAAACTCATCAGGGGGTGCTGTAAGTAGCTGGCTGCTGGGAAATAAAAAAGAAGGAAAGAACTTGTTGACTTTCTTTCATATTTGGCACAAATTCTACCCTTACATCAGTAAAAGATTCTGGCAAGGACAGTATTTGAATTTTAGTTGTAATTGCTCTTGGACCAAGGCATATATATAAATATATATTTTCCAAAGATAATTTTTGAATGGACTTTATTAAGCCGTTCCTGTTTCTCCTTGAAAAATGTCTGTCCTCTGCCTCCTCACCTTTTTTTTTTCCCTCTACTTTTGACTCCCAATTTCTGTAGGGACTATTGAGATAAGAGGAAGAGTGAGTAGGCTGGAGTGAGAGAACTGCTTATTCTTCTTAGACTCCTTTTCTGGGGCTCAAAGGTATGTTTAGCTGGCTATAGGAAAGAAGGTGCTTATCTTCTTCAGGGTCTTATCATACATGGATAAGCAGAAAAGGTATCCCTGTGATTTTTCTGTAAGGCCTGAATTTATAAATAATTTAAGAAAAGATCTGAGTTTGAATCCCAGTTCAGCTACTTACTAGTTGAGTGACCCAGAGCAAATTATTCTCTTAATAAGAGACATTTTTCGTAAAATGGAGATATGATAGTACCCACCTCATAGGATGATCAAAAGGGTATGAAATGATGTGACTGTGACATATTTGGTACCCAATAAATGTTAGCTCTTCTTATATGTACACTATCAAGCCTGATTTGTAGCTAAATGCATAAAAGTTATGGAATATTAGGAAGCCAGCTCCAGTGAACTAAATGAGAAGGAAGAGGGGATATAGTTTTTGACATGTGGCCTATTATTCGATTTCTGCTGGCCCAGTAATCTCAAACATAAATAACTATATACCAATAATAGAATTAGGCATTTTTTTAAAGAATGTATTAATAATAATTTGATTTAACAATAAGCAGAGAATGAAAGCATGTCACATAGGTAAACGGAATTAAGATGAAGTAAGAATTATTGACTTGAGGTGGGCAAAATCTTGATGTTTTGTGCTTAAGAGTGTTACCAGAAAGCCACACACTTCGGAAATAGATATAGCTGGGTTCAAATCCCAATTCCTGGAGTTACTAGTTGTGCAAATTAAGGATGTTTTCATTTTCTTTTCTGTAATATATGGCTAAATATACCTCCCAGAAGATTGAAAATACTAAATGGCATAAGACCTGAAGTAATACAACTCCTAGAATAGAACATAGGGGAAAAGCTCCTTGATATTAACCTTGGCAATGATTTTTGGGACATAATACCAAAACCTCAGGCTACAAAGGCAAGAATAAATAATTAGGAGTACATAAAACTGAAAAGCTTCTGTACAGTAAAGGAAACAATCAACAAAATGAAAAGGCAACCTATGGACCGAGAAAAAATATTTGCAAACCACATATCTGGTAAGGGGTTAATATCCAAAATTTATAAGGAACTCTTACAAGTCAATAGCAGAAAAACAAATAACCAGGTTTGAAAATGGACAAATACCTGAACAGACATTTTTTCTAAGAATACATAAAAACGGCCAACAGATGTATGAAAATGTGTTAAGCATCGCCAATCATCAAGGAAATGCACATGAATAGCACCATGAAATATCACCTGACAACCATTAGGATAGCTATTATCAAAAAGACAAGAAATAACAAATGTTGGTGAGGGTGTGGAGAAAAGGAAATCCTGAACCACCATAAGACCCAGCAATCCATCTTCTGGGCGTTTACCCAAAGGATATAAAATCACCACCTTGTAAAGACATCTGTACTCTTATGTTTTTTGCAGTGTTATTCATAATAGCCAAAATATAGAAACAACCTATATGTCTCTTGAGAGACAAATGGATTAAGAAAATATGGTAATGTATAAATACAATGGAATGTTATTCAGCCTTATAAAAGGAGAGCCTGCCATTTTCCACAACATGGATGAACATGGACAATATTATGTTAAGTGAAAGAAGCAAGACACGGAAAGAAAAAATATTGCATGAGCTTACTTATGCAACATGCAATATTTATGCATATACAAAAAATATGCAATATTTGTATGGAATATTAAAAAAATAGTCAGATGTACTGAGTAGTGAGATAAAAAACAATACAGCAGATACTAAGAACCAGAAGGGGAGAGAGGTAATGAGGAGATGCAGGTCAAAAGATAGAAAGTAGCAGATATGTGGGATGAACAAGTCTAGAGATCTAATGTACAACATGATGACTGTAGTTAATAGAATTGTATTGTACTGGGGGTTTTAAGGGGATTTTAGCTCCTCTTGCTACCAAAAATAAAGTAACTATGTGCAATGATAGCTATGTTAATCAGTTTCACTATAGTAACCATTTTATTATCTATATGTATCTCATAATATTATGTTGTAAACTTCAAATATATGCAAAAAATATATTTAAAAAAGAATAAATATCTACAGGAAATAAAAAGGGAAAGATTAAATTGATAACTTATTATATATATGTGTATATATATTTTTGTTGTTTTGTTTTGCTTTGTTTTGTTTTGTTTTGAGACAGGGTCTCTCTCTGTTGCCTAGGCTGGAATGCAGTGGCAAGATCTTGGCTTGGCTCACTGCAACCTCCACCTCCTGGGCTCAAGTGATCCTCCCACCTCAACCTCCCCAGTAGCTGTGACTACAGGCGTGCACCACCATGCCTGGCTAATTTTTGTATTTTTTGTAGAGACAGGGTTTTGTCATGTTGCCCAAGATGGTTGTGAACTCTAGAGCTCAAGCAATCCGCCCACTTCGGCCTCCCAAAGTGCTGGGATTATAGATGTGAGCCATGGCACCCAGCCATGATAACTCATTTTAAAGTATTTAATACCATGCTTGGCAACAGTAATTGCTCAGAAAATGTCAATGTTTTTTTCTTCCATTCTCTCTCCTTTAATGATCAATAGTGCTATGATTTGACACCAACTCCAAATTTAGCTCATACTCTGTCCCCCAAAAGTTCTTTTCTACTGGTCTGTGATCTGCTTTGGACGTTTTGTAAGGAGCCCTCTTTCCTTGCTAGTTTTGTTTGTTCAAACTTGGTATAGCCCATCTTAACTAAGAGTAGAGAAAGACAACTTGTCTTTTCAAATAATTTATAATTGGTAACATATAATTCTATTTAGAATTGCCTTGGTTGGGGAAGTCTCTTCCATCACAGCAAGTAGGCAAGACTTTACAAGTGTATTCTCAGTGACAGCTACTTCGCTGAAAGTAGATGAAGCATAAATCATGAATTAATAAAATACTTTGACAGTGAAGTTACTTCTGCATCTGTCTAGGGGGATTAATTCATGTCACCATAGCCATGACTGAGAGAAATCAGATCATAGTTTGAAGAAGATAGTCAGTAAACCCTGGCTTTTCCTTCTGTTTTCTCTCACTTTGCATTTAAGGTGACTTTATAGGTCAGCAAATTACAGCCTGTAGGCCTGCTGCCTGCTTTTAAAATAAAGTTTGCTGGGAAGATAGCCACACTCCTTCATTGATGAATTATCCATGGCTGTTTTTGCATGACAGTGTCAGAATTGAGTAATTGTGAGTAGACACTAACATGACCCACGAAGGCAGCAGTTTTTACTATTTGGCCTTTTATAAGAAAACTTTGCTGACCCCTGCCCTAAAGATTTTAAAGTATATCTACCTGTTGACCTATGCTTGTACTCTCTTTAGATGGGGCCTGGGATGTAAGGTTAGTGGTCTTCAGAGCAGTACACAACATGCCTGTGACAACTGTCTGTTGAATTGAACATCTACAATTCATCAGTGTTAAAATATGCTATTAGCAAATCTTAGCATAATATGACATATTTTTTTGCTCTTCTCTGCTTGTTTGCCCTGAACATGGAAGAGTGATCTGTAGTCACAGAAAGGGTTGCTACTACTGAAGATGGACACTCTCACAAATCCAGTGGGGATAAGGGAGGGATGAAAATTTCATAACTAGAGATGTCTGAGCTCCACCCAGTAGACTGGCGCATTCCCCTGGTGTGAGGCCACTTGAAGCATTTCTCATGAATGGAAGGCCACTTTTTATTTTTCCTGTTATTAAGGCTTCAACATGAGGCCTTTCTACTCTTCCTGTATCCAAACACCTAATTTTCCCCAGGATTAGCATGACTCTGCCCAGTCCCTTTCACAATATTATGGCAAAGGAATGGAAAATCTATTCAAGTTGAAAATTTTTACTAACTGGTATAATTTAGTTAGGTCAGTGCACTTAAAATGTCACACATTTGCAGCTTCATTGAATGACTTTATTTATCCAGAAGGAGCTCTGGCCTCAGGCCTAATGGGAGCTTTCATAGCTAACTCTACCCAGCAAGAGTTGTATGCATGACTCTTTGCATGCATTTGAACTTTAGACCTTTTCCTGAGTCTGGAAGTGTGGGAACCAGTACCTGGTCGGGGCTGAGCCTAGACCACCCACTCATTTCACACAGCCCATTAAATGGTTATCATATGATGCTTATATGACTCCTCATGTTGGCCTTGTCCTGAATGGCTGTGTGTCGAATTACTAATTATCCGTACAGCTCTGCTGTGTAAATGCCATTTAATTTCCACCTCCACTTTGGAAGCCATGCTGCTCAAACAGAACCACTATAATAACCTCAGGAACTAGCTGAATGTTTGCATTGCAATGGGATGAATTCCATCACCACCATAATCACTGTCAACCATAAATGTTTTCTTAAGTAAACAGTAGTAGCTAATGACAAAAAGAAAAAAGAAAAAAAAATGGAAACACTGCATTTATCGCAGAAGTTGCACCACTCTGGACCATTCTCATGCTTCAATTTCAGTATCTATTAACACTGTACACTTTTCTATGCCATATGAAAATAGCAAACCACCATCTGGGGGTTTCATCATCTTGCTCTGAGGCAAGGGTGTCTCTAAAGATTGTACTTTGCCTACTTGGCAAGGAAATCCTGCTTTAGCTTCAGCGATTAGGAAATGCAGGGAATGCTTTCCCTCTAGCCAGACCCCAAAGACTAATCCAGACAAACATAGGAATTCTCATGAAAACCTCCCAACTGCAGGCCAAAATTTACCTTATATATTGCTGTATGATGCTTACTAGGATATTACTAGTAAGGTTTTGCAAATATTTAAATTTTAAATGAACCGTTAATCTGGGCTTTCAAAATGCTAAAACGTGATCATACTAGAACTTCAGAGAGATAACCCTGGAGCAGAGTAGGTCAGACAGGAATAGGGGATGGTGGTGAAGGGGAGGAATAATTAGGAGGCCGATCATTATTATTTTGATTTAAGTATATGATTCCTTCGGTATTAAGTTATTTGTAACCATCAGAAATAACTATATGGACCTCTCAAATATGGCTAAATTCTAATGGTTCTGATTTTAAAATAAAAACCCAGGTTTATTTGATTCTTTTATGAATGAACTCGAAAATCAGGGTAAGAATCTTAAGCTAACTAATGTTTATTATATCATTGTGTCTTCTACTAAAAATTTACTTGTCATTTTCCTAGTTGGATTTCAAATAGCTGACATATACTTACCCAAACCAAGAAATAAGCAGATAAGATGGTCATGTTAATGAACATGAAGAACAGTACTACTTCACTCATTTCTTCTTTATACATTTATTGAGTATCTTCCATATATCAGACACTTTGCTAGGCTCTAGGAATACAATGGTGAGAAAAATTAGGTTTGGTTTTTACCTCATGAGGTGATGATACTTCCTGAGACATGATGTGAAGTTAGAATAGATATAAATCCACACAACTAAAAAATAACAAATTTAATAACTTTATAGATGATTGTGTATGATATAATCTCCTCCACCTTGTGACTATAATTTTTCTGCTGTATTACAATTCAGGATCTTTTTTTCCTGTCAACTTTCTTATATATTAAGAAAATAATTCTGTGTTCTGGAGAAAATGGAAAACTTTGAAATATTTTGTTTGAAAATACATTTTCTTTCATTAGTTTTTATCTCACAATCTTTCTACGATAATTTAAGACGTGCTTTCTCCAAACTCCTTTTCTAGCGTTGCCTTTCATTACCCCTACTCTCTTGCCCAATGCTCAGTCAAACCAAGCAGTGTCTATTCTATGAAGATGCCCCATCTTTTCCCATATCCCTGTATTTGCTTATCATGTCTCCTTTGCCTGAGATGCCCTTCCTCCAACATCTCCATCTGCCTAATCCTACTCATGTTCTAAGAGCCAGTTTTGATGCTGCATCTTCTATGAAGATGTGACTGTAATTAAACTCTCTTTTATCATCTGAACAACTATAGCACTTTTAGTTCTCTTTTGATGATTATAAGCAATAATGAAGGGCAGACTACAATATTTGTATATATACATTTTCTTTTCTGGTAGAGTGTCAGCTCGTGAAGAACAGAGATAGTATCTCACTTTGGTTACACTGATATTCCATGAAGGCGTGGCACAAATATTTTTGGAGAATTTCTTATGTGTTAGGTGCAGTGCAAGGCTCTTCAGGAATATAGACACATTCATTTCCTGTCCTTGTGGTGGGCATTAAACACAGGGATATTATATGCATGGTCTTTGTGAAATACTAAATTAATTCTTTTTTTTTTTTTTTCTTTTTTTGAGACGGAGTCTTGCTCTGTCGCCCAGGCTGGAGTGCAGTGGCGCAATCTCGGCTCGCTGCAAGCTCCGCCTCCCGGGTTCACGCCATTCTCCTGCCTCAGCCTCTCTGAGTAGCTGGGACTACAGGTGCCCGCCACCACGCCCGGCTAATTTTTTGTCTTTTTCAGTAGAGACGGGGTTTCACCTTGGTCTCGATCTCCTGACCTCGTGATCCGCCCGCCTCGGCCTCCCAAAGTGCTGGGATTACAAGCGTGAGCCACCGCGCCCGGCCACTAAATTAATTCTTAAGCACTCTTCAAACGTGGCACAATTTTTGACCTCTTATGTGGATTAGAAGCTCCAGGGGTCATGGAAAGCAAACTTATTTTAGGAGTTTACACGCTCCCAATGCTTTTTTAGGTGGCAGCTGACTCTGTACATACTTTGCATCATGAAAAATTTGGTCAAGTCAACACTGGATCACCAAGAGGGAAGAGTTAGACACTCTTTAAACTAGTAGTTGTATTTGTAAATAATCAGGCTCAGCACTGAAGCTTTTGCTGTTTCCCAGGCTTCCTTGCTCCTTCTTCAGCCAGGCAGTAGAGTGGCAAAATGGGTAAACTATAGTCTGCTTTGGTGTGAGACATGTCTTTGATGGTAGACATGGCTTCACTCATTACCAGAAGAGAAGTCTTGGGGTTATCAATTTGCCTCATATGAAAAATCAGAATAACAATACCCTCCTCAGTGAAGATTAAATGATAACACCTGTAAAGCCAAGAACAGGGTTTTACAAGCCAAATCCTGCCTGCTGTTTGTTTTGTAAATAAAGTTTTTTTAGGACACAGAGACGCCCATTCATAACGTATTGTCTATGTCTGCATTTGGTTACATCAGCTGAAATGAGTAGTCACAGTCAAGACTGTATGGCCCACAAAGCCTAAAATATTTACTATTTGGCGCTTTTGTAGACAGAGTTTGCTGATTTTGCTGACTGCTGGACTAGAACATAATTCTACACCTAGAACATGCCTGATACATGTTAATTATAAAAATTATTCTCTTTCTTCACCAGACCTAATCTGTGATTAGAGTGGAAGGGAAAGGTTGGAGAAGGGTTGGCAGAAGAGGAAGTAGCATAGCTAATTGCCATTTTTCATTTAATGGAATCTCAAACTGGAATTGAACAGGAGTCTATAACTGAAATGTAACAGAGACCTAAAGAGGTAACTTTTTTTTTTCCTAATTGAAAACTTTTACTAGTCCAGAGACTCTTTTATTTTTCCTCCTGGAAAGTGTTATGAGTCACTATAGAAGTTACAGTTCATTCCTGATAATGGTTGTCATTGGCAGAGACCATGAAATGATTCCATCAGAGCATAGTGCTCCCATTCCAGTCAGCTTTGCTTGCATTGGTATTGATTTCAATTAAAACTAGTTATCTGAATCACTGGGCTTCCTGTTGGCTGCACTCATTGCCCAGTGATGCAAATGGAAAGCTTGTTTTAAACCTACAATATCTGGTTACTTACAACAAGGCCCAGGCAGCTGAGGTATAAACAAAACCCAAGCACCAATCAATGTAGAAAGAAATGATCTTCATTTGCCCTGCATGATGTCATCCATCTTGGGCCTGGCAATTTTCTAACAATTATTGACTATGAGGGCAGGCAAATCTTGTGAATTCATTTTATTCCTTATCAAGGCAGGTAGTCAAGCATATCCAAAAGCATTTGATTTGGTTCAATTCCTTGTGTGCATATCCTTTCTCTTCTTTTCTTCTTCATTATGTCAGCCTTGGTGGGAGGAGTTTGTGTGTTTGCACAAAACACAGAATAATGGCGCTTTGTGTCTGTGTGTTATGCCATGTGTGTTTAGCATTTGAATGGCTATTCTCTTTTACCTATTAGCTTAATTCAGTGATCAGCCTAAGTAGCACATTCCAGAGATCAGACTCCCGTTTTCACAGAATGATTTAGCAATTCGTATCAGAACCAATACTTTATAATAGCAAAACAAACAAACAGATATTTGTCATTCCCAAAGGTACACGGCACATAAGGCCAAATGTACAGAATATGTTGTAATTTGTGATTTTGTAAATTCACATATTTGAATCCCTGGCCTTAAGGCTGTGTAGTGGATCAAGTCACCTAGCTAGAAAGTGAGACTATGTCACTGTGGTACAGATTGACTAGTTGTTTCCCAAACTGCTTTCCTTTTGACACATAACTAGACTATATTTCCCAGCCTTCTTTGTAGTCAGTTACAGGCTTGTATCTGAGTTGTGGTCAATAAATATGATGAAAGTGATATATAGCTTTTC
This sequence comes from Hylobates moloch, assembly GCF_009828535.3. Classification (NCBI taxonomy): domain Eukaryota; kingdom Metazoa; phylum Chordata; class Mammalia; order Primates; family Hylobatidae; genus Hylobates; species Hylobates moloch. Next base: position 88,810,079 of record NW_026652287.1, on the reverse strand, counting down.
CAGGCTTAGGTGATAAAACTCTCCTAAATGCTGTCCTCTACTTTCTTTCCCTATCTCACACCTGTAAGGAGAGGACTCCAAGAACATAGAGGAGGGTGGGATGGCAAGATAGAAGAAGGCTGAGCTCCTGAATGAGTATGTGGAGCAGAACTTCTAGCCCCACCCTCCTGCCACTACTAACGCACACTGAATTAGGATGAGATCAATAAATAAAAATTTATTGCATTAAATCACTGAGATTTAGGGTTGTGTGTTATAATAGTTAGTCTAGCCAGATTCATGTCCTGGCTGACTGTCACTCTTCTATGTGGCACTGCTCTTTTTTATTCATCATCTTTACAAATGGAGTTGCTTTGATCACATCCTACTTTGCTGTATTTTATGGAATAGATAATAGGCTATAAAGGTATTTGGAAATGTGAGGATTTGTGAAGATGTGTGGATATATCCATTGAGAATATGAATGCTCTTAAGTCATGTTTTCTCCACATCATTCCTGTGTTGTAGGTAACTTGTTTATGTCAGTGTAACAATGAGGGCTGGATGTCTTAGTTCAGTTTTACAAGTAGAACTTTTTTGTAGAAAGCTCTGTTTTGCCTTCATAGGTCTATAACTCTATATTCATTGAGCCAATTTATATATGAAATGTTTAACTTAGTTATTGAGCAGAATAAGGCAAATTATATTTTGGTTTGTTGGACTGAACACTTGTATTTGATAGGGGAGTTTGTATGGCATCGAGGAGGAAAGTGTAAGGAAGTTATTTTCCAGATGAGGAATCTGGATGCAGTTGATTATATTGTCAACATTCTTTCTGCCCCTCCCTCCCAGTCCTGCCTCTTTGTTTTCACAAATGAAATGTGAATGAAAGTGTGATGTGACATTTCCAAGCAAAAGCTTTAATGGAGCTGCACTGTTTCCCTCTGCTACTGCCCTGCATGATCCAGAGAAGGGCTGCAACTTTAACTTTGGTTGTAAAATGAGGAGGTTGCAAAGCATTGGCTCAGACCCATGAAGGACATAAACATGAGCCAGAAACAAAGCTTTATTTTTAAACTTTGAAGATGTGGGGGACTTTTGTTTCTGCCACATAAACTGAGCTGACTGATACACTGGGGCTCAGATGGTAACTTGTTAACTTGGGTAGCTTAGGTAACTTGCCTAAGATCATAGGGCTAATATACTGTGGAGCCAGGATTTGAATCCAGGAAGTCTAATTCCAGAGTCTGTGCTTATAACCACTCTTGTGTAGGAGGGAGAATTTCCTGGCCCTTGTGTGCAGGACAGACTAGAACAGAGAGCAAGCCTGGAGACAAGGAGACCATTTAGGAGCACTCAAAATATGAGGTTATGAGAATCTGGAAGAGAATGGCTATTTAGGGCCTATGATTTGTGTAGAGTAGGTGCCTCATAAACAACACTTGAAAAGGTGAATGAATGAGTTTTTCTGACTACAGGTGCCAGTAAGTGCTGCTGTCACTACCACATTCTGGGTAGTCATTTTCTTTACTGTAATTGTTTGCTTTGCCCACACATCATTGCTGGCTGGGTCACTGAGTCACAGACAGCTTTCTTGAGGATGGCTCTCTGCAGGAATGGCTCAGACTGCACCATCCAAAAAGATGAAGGGCACCCTGCCCTTTTACTAGATCTTCATTCGGCATTGCCATGGCTCATTCTTGCCTTTACCTCATCTTCTTAGTGGGTTTGTCACTGTCAAGTGAAATGTAATTTACTCTTTCTTCATGCTACTTTTAATGTCCCAGCAGAAAATCCTCTTGGTGTTATCTTTTCCCTTCTCCTTTTCATGACTCTTTCTTTTGCATTTGGCACTAAAGATGACACAGGGGTTATTAAAACCTAAAGTTTGCTTGATTTAGCCATTCCACAGTGTATACAATATATCAAAACATGACGTTGTATGCCATAAATATACACAATTTTAATTTGCCAGTTAAAAAAACAATAAAGTTTCCCCTCAGTTTTATACATGCAATTCTTTTCTGATTTGGTGTAATTTAGAACCAGGGAACACAAGCCCACATTTGATATCTATACTTTCTGCTGCCTAAATCCGCATGTTAGAAAAGGTGTCAGCAAAACTAATACCCATGATTGCTTTAAGTGGATTTATATGTTACTGGCAGTTGGAAATGCAGGAGAAATGGAGAAGAATAAGGGAAAGAAAAATGGTAGGGTGAGAGGAACGGGTGAGGAAGAAAGAGAAGAATGATGAGAAATAAAATATGTCAACCTTGCTTTGTACCAAAAGCATGCATTCTTATCTATAAAATGTTCACCTAATACTATTTTTAATTATATGACAGAAGCTGATAACCCTTTTTGTGGATGAAATTGGTATGATATGCTTGAATATCATTATTACAGGAATGAATAATTTTGTAAAATACCTGATACAGGCTTGTTTAACCAAGCTAAGTTCAAAAAGAAAGGATGGTTTAATGTAAAAGTCTATTTCTGGTAGGTACTATGCCTCTCACAATGTGGCCATCTTATAAATTACAACAATTGTCTCCAGGAGAATTATTGGAGAGAATATTTGGTAAGACCGAGTGAAGTCTATGAAACCATAATGGTTATAGCTTCATAATAAACAGGAGGTGAGTTTCAGACACTCATGGGGTAGCTACTAGATTTCAACGTATGGACTAAGCCTTGAAAATACAAAGATGAAAGAGACATAGTTCTGCAGTGAGCTGGGGACTCATACCATAAATTGTGCAGAACAGAGCTAGTGGTGGAAATACCAGAAGCCTTCCTGGATAATGTGAAGAATGTAATGAGTAGAATTTTGACCTGAGAAGAAAATCTTGCAGTTAAAAGACAGGAAAGCCCTTTGAAAAACCATGAGTTGTTCAAAATCGATAGAGTTTAAATACGATGCAATGTAAGGATGATGAATGGACTTTGGGAACTTGAGGAGAAGGTTGGGAGGGGAGTGAGGGGTAAAAGTCTACATGTTGGGTACAGTGTACACTGCTTGGCTGGGCACACTAAAATCTCAGAAACCACCACTTAAAAACTAATCTATGTAACCAAAAACCACCCATAGCCCCAAAACGATTGAAATAAAAAAAATTTTAAAAATGATCAATAAGTGATGAATAACAAGGATAAAGAAGTAAATAGGAATCTCTTGGTACCTTTACATCCAGTGAGGACATTTAAGGATGACATTATTCTATGGAAAGGCACACATTCAAGACTATTTCAGATAAAACTCTGAAAATTGATGAGAAATTATTATCATATCTGAGGGGGATATTTGATGCCACTCTAGCATATGGGACTTCTTAGGTTCTTACTTGTGAGGGTATGAGTCTTTTTCATTTAACAAATTACTCAATAGCCACTATGTGTATAATATTTGCACATTACACAATCCAAGAGAGATATCAGAGCAGTATTTAAGTATTACATGCAGGGTACAGAAATAATATTCTGTGAATTCAAAGAAAAGAGAAAACTTTTATAGATTAAGAAACCTTCCTTCCTTCCTTCCTTCCTTCCTTCCTTCCTTCCTTCCTTCCTTCCTTCCTTCCTTCCTTCCTTCATGTTGTTCTTCCTCCCTTTTTTATATTCTGTCTCCCTTCTTCCCTCCCTTCTTTTCCTTCCATGGTTATATACTGGTCTCTGAGTGCAAGGTATAAACCAAGAACTGGGAATATGGTGTTGAGCAGAAAGGCAGATATTAGATAATAACCTCTCAAAACCTAATGGTAATAGTAATAAATGGTCTTCAGAAATTACTCTCCATAAAAGGCAGGGCATAAAGAAAACTGAGTGAGATAAGGGAAGATGTTCCTGGAGAATTTTTTAAACTGACACCTGAAGCACGATGAGAAGACAGAGTGGTTTCCAGATGGCAAGGAGCAGAGGAGGACATGTGGCTAAATGATGTGAGGAAAGACAAAGACAGGAGGACTTTCAGAGGACAACACAGAGGATTCATCGAGTCCCATAACCAGAGTGTTGGTTGCTACAATTTCCTCCTTAATCCATATGAAAGCTTTTTCTGGCACCATGAAAATCCATCCTTTCTTCTTATCCTAATTTTCCTTTTGTTATTTCAGTAGGCTCTATGAAGCTCTTTATTTGTCTTTTCTCTGTTTTCTTTACCAGGTAATTAATTTCAATCCCTCTTATTTAGAACTTATTTTGACACAATTTAGGCTCATATGGTTAGATCAAGTATACTTGGAAAGGAACACAACTGCATTTCTTTTCACTGATTCTATTGTTTATCCTTTAATGTGGATATAGATCACACTAAATTAGTGAGGCTGCACTTCCATTCCTGAAACGACTTTGGCCTTTTTAACATGGAAATTTCCATGGCAACCAATCATCAGTGCAAGTGTGACTACAAGACGGTGCTTCCTACTGGATGCATTGAGTGAGCTGAGGCCCAAGGATTTTTGTATGACTTTGTTGCCACTGACAGCTATCCAGGCATAAAATATCTTGATGTTTCTCTCCTTCTATATTTAACAGACGGGCCCATTAAACTTTATTCAATGCCCAGTAGCCAGTGAGCAGGAGGAGGAATATGATAGGTCTGGGGTGAATCATAAAGGCTATTCTAAGTTGCTCAACTCTTCCCTATTTTTTGCTCAAACCCAAACAGAAACTTTGTTGAGGAAAGTTACAAAGCCAAGATGACTGATTCAGAATTCAGAAACATCAAGCGGGCACTCAGCACTGCTCAGGAATCCTATAAAATTTCTTCATTTCTATGAGATGACTGTACCATATCAACTCCTTTTTCCTCAGATTTCCCACACATCCTCCTCCTACAGATGACCCAGACTCATACTTCATTGAGAAAATAGAAGTCATTGGAAATGAACTCACTCATCTTCCCACCACAAAACCTGCCAGTTTAGTATATCTGCATCCAAACTCTCCTTCTTTCACAATGTGGGAAGTGTTCCTCCTCCTCTCAGAAAGGATGTTTCTTCTTCACTTCTGCTCTGGGTCCCATTACTGCTTAGCTTATCAAAGGCTTTGCTCCTAAAATTATTTCTGCTTTCCCTTAGGGGTAACATCTCACTGTTATTGTACAATCATGCTCTAGTGTTTCCCATCTTTTAAGACTTTTCTTTAACTAACTATACACAGTTTCCTGCCATATTTTTTTGTTTTCCTTTATCACCAAATTCCTGGCTCTTCAAACAAACTGCCTCTACTCCTCATCCTCTTTCCACTTTTCAACCCAGTCCAATGTGCTCCTGCATCTTCACTAACTGGAATTCTCTTTGTTAAAATCTACAATAACCTTCAGGTTGCCAAACCCAATGGACTTCTTCCCTGCTCATCTTATCTGACTTCTCAGCAATATTTGTCAAAGTTGGGACCCTACCTGCTTCAAACATGCTTACCTCTTGGCTTCCAGGGTTATTTTCTTAATTTCCTTCTACTTATCAATGTCTTTGTGGTGCAATGTCTTAAATGCTGCCATTTCTCAGAGCTTGTCTTAGGTCTTTTTAAAATTAGGGGGTGGGGGCTAGGGGAGGGATAGCATTAGGAGAAATATCCAATGTAGATGATGGATTGATGGGTGCAGCAAACCACCATGGCACATGTATACCTATGTAACAAACCTGCACGTTCTTCGCATGTACCCCAGAACTTAAAGTATAATAATAGTAATAAAATCTTTTGCCTACATTTTCTCCTTTAGACATATCTCCTTTAGATACTTATATCAGCCACTTTTACAGTTTTAAAATTTACGCTTCGAGTTCTGATACCTCCTCTGAGCTCCAAACTTGTATATGTAACTTATTTCTTGTATCTTGTAAAAATTGTAAACATCATATACTTAAATGCTCAAAACAGAACACTGAACTCTCTATCTTCATCTGACTTGAGAAACTTTTCATCCAGTTGATCAAGACAAAACCTAAGATCCATTCTTTTTTATGGAATTTTATTGAGATGAAATTCACATTACATAAAATTGACCATTTTATTTTGTATGTATTTCTTTATCTCTTCTCCCAGGTTGGAATGCAGTGGCTTGATCATAGTTTATTGTAACCTCCAACTCCTCAGTTCAAAGAATCCTCTTGACTCAGCCTCCCAAGTAGCTAGGACTACAACCATGTGCCACCATGCCCAGCTAATTTTTCAATATTTTAGTAGAGACAAAATTTCACTATGTTGCCCAGGCTGGTCTTGAACTCCCGGCCTCAAGTGATTTGTCAACCTTGACCTCCCATAGCATTGGAATTATATGCATGAGCCCCTGCATCCAGCCCAAAATTAATCATTTAAAAGTGAACAATCCAATAGCATTAATCTAATCACAGTATTGTTCCTCTATCTAGTTCCAAAACATTTTCCTAACCCCAAAAGGAAACTCTATACTTATTAAGCAGTTAGTTCTCATCCTTCCCTCCTTCCAGACCCCAGCAACCATCAGTATATTTTCTTTCTCTATGGATTTACTTTTTCTGGATATTTTACATAAATAAAATCATGCAAAATATTCTTTGCAGATGAGGAAACAAAAAGTCACCCAGCTAATATGTAGCTGTTAAGCGAAGACGTGAGCCTCAGGAATCTGTCTCAAGAAGCTGTCTTCTGATTGATATGCAAGATTGTCTAAATCACATCTTGCCTCTCTCCTTCTAAAAGCTGGTCAATGGCTCCTTATTCTACTAACAGTATGAGTCATGACCCAAAGGCACTGCATGAGTTGGCCTTGACTGTTTTTCCACCCCTCTTGCCACTTTCCTTATTACTCATTCTTCTTTATTGATTTCTTCCCTTAGGCCCTTTCTTACACTAAGCCCCCTCAGGTCCATGCATACCCTCTTCCCTCAGCCTGAAACATCTATCTTCTCTCCAGCCTTTATATCTCAGTCTAAATGGCAGCTCTTCTTGGTATCTCTTTCTGCAATTGGTACATTTCCTTTGTGATTTTCTCTCTTGTTTAAAAAATCTCAAAGCCCTTATTTCAATCTGTAATATGTTATTGTTATTATTATTGTTTGCCTTTTGCTCATTAAACCACCAGAATATGAGCCTCCTATTCAAAATATGTTTATATGTTTTTCCTGGTTATAATTATAGCTACTGAAATTTTCATGGTTCTTGACACAATTTGTACTATTGGAACTGGGATGGCTCCAATTCTCTGTGTTATATAGGGAGAAAAGAAAATTGAACTACTTAAATTTTTAGTTTCGTCTTTGTATAGCTTGATATTCCTTCTTTCTGCCTTCTCACTCCTTCTTCCCTCGAGAAATGAAAAAGAACTCTCCGTAGTTCCACATGTTGCTAAATAATCATCAACTTTATTACCCTGGGTGACTAAGTATTGGTTAAATCCTTCACTTGATCTCAGGGAAGATTAATTAGAACTTGTCCAAATAAAACACAGTCTAGCAACATCTGGTCTTTTGTGGTGTGGTTTGAAGTGCTTACTGGTTGGTGGTTCCTTGTTTTTCCTCCACGTCTCTATTTGTTTTTTAAAAAAGTAATCATGCTTGGAGTTATTAGAGCAGACACCTGATAGAGTGGTCAGCCAATGCAGCTTTACCTCGTAATCAGCCCATCATAGAGAGGATAATAATACCATGCCACAGTGTGGCAATTCTAAGATTGCAGGAAGCACAACAATACCCACCCTGTGATGATAACCCACATTCTGCCAACTCTATAGAAAATGAGTCCACAAATTGCCTACTTCAAATTCTCCCACGTGAGTCTGTCCCCAAAGATACACTCCTTTCTTAATTCTGAAGGAATGCCACTAGGGAGGTGAAGAGGCAGAGTTCTATGTAGTGTCCTATGTGTAGCTTTCTGCTACAGATTTATCTTTCAGTTACATCTGAAAGATACATCTGTCTGTCCCTTGGAATAATTAGGAAGATTAGAGGACTAAAAATCATGACAGCTGTCATTCATTGACTGCTAGGGAATATACATGTAATTATCACCATTTTGCAAAGTAGGAATTACCTTCTTTTCTTGTGTCGAATAAGGACATTGAAGCTTCCAGAAATTAGCCAAATTGTCCAGTGCCATTTAACTAGTAAATGGAAAGCTACAATTCTAATTAATGTCTGAATCACTATAAAGCTATCGTGATACCTGGATGCCAGACTGCTTTCAAGATAAAGGACCATAAATTATAAGTAATTTAAATACTCAATAAATGTATGCATCTGTAAAAGCAAAACGTCAAGTCTGGATAACTTGTATATCATTAGCTAGTCCGTTGCATCTTCAAAATGTGTTTGAGTTATTGGTTAATTATTTTAATCATGATATTAATAGTATGTATTTATTGAGGGCTTTCCCTGTCCCAGGTGCTGCACTACTTATATTGTCTTTTTATCTACATAAAAACTCTGTGAGATGGATACAATTATGATTTTCATCTTTAGAAGAGAAAACAGGTTAACAAGGTTAATAGCTCACCAACCATAGAGTGGCAGAGGATGGGCTGTTGGACCTTTAAAAGCATGCTCATCGAGGTTAATAGCTCAGCAATTATAAAGTAGCAGAGGATGGGCTGTTGGATCTTTCAAAGCATGCTTGTAACCACTGTGTTAACTGGCCTTTCATGCATTAACCATGATCATGCAGCTTTCTACCTGCCTGTAGAATATGAACAGATGTTATCTGTAGATTTTGATGGAGTCAATACTAATGATTCTGCAACTTCTTGTAGGGATACCAAAAACTAATTACACCTCTTTCACAGGGCTACCTTAATGGCATGGGCAAGCTGAAGGCAGGGTTATAGACAATTAACCACAGTATTAGAGTAACTACTAAGTGTGATATATTGCACAGAGAGCAGCTCACTGGGAAACAGAAAAGATGCGGGAATCATAGATCCTATTCTCAAGCAGTTTCATGAGAAAAAAATTCTAAGTGTGGGAGACCCGGTGAATAATTAGATTGCAAGATTTTAATTTCAAAGGAATATAGTATTTCAGTGTGTAAGGGTCTATTGAGTGCAGAAGAACTATATGCCAAGAGCTGGCACATGATTTTTGCTCAGGTGTCTGAAAATTATCACACACAAATTATTAGAGATGGAAGAAAAGTTGGAGAGGAAGCCAAACATAAATAGGAGCACAGATGCAGGATGTAGTAACTTGGTTCGCAAGTGTTGGGCATGACTAGAACTGGAATCTGTGACAAAGAGTCAGCGAGGGGAAAAGAGCAGGTTTTGGGACAAGACCTTACAGTGTGCAAAGGGTTTCTCTTCTTTAAATGACCCAGGACATTGTTTAGATAATCTTGTTTGTCACAATTTCTCTTTGTGGCACTCCTGAGGCTTTCTATATCTCTTCTAAAACATGAAGTTGTTTTCTTCACAGATCTCATGCAACTGGCTTATATTTAATCTGCAGCCATCATCGTCAGCCACTAACAAATTATCTTCTCTGTATGCCTTCCCCGGTTCAAAAGAGCCTACTCATAAAAACTGCTACATCTCCCATTTATGGAGGTATCTGATATCAACCAGACACTGTTCATCAGTACTTAAGCAATCAACAAGCCTTTATTGAGTTCCTTGATGTGTGCATGGGTCTAGGCACTGTTCCTAAAAATTAGGTGTTTTATAAAAAGCACTCACAGTGATTCAGAAATTTCTTTTTCTTTGATATAAAAAGAGCTGAGTGAAAAATCTTTGGGCTTTGTTAAAAATGATAGAACTTGGAACGTTTCACACAGACACTGAATGTGGGTGTTAAGTGGGTTTTCAATTGGTATTTGATTCATCAAATTTATCTTGCCATTATTCTGAGTTATTATTTTTGTCTTTAAAAGTAGAATATTTGGAATGAGGGAGCACTTCTTTTATTTTTCAGATTTTTTTTTTCAGTTTCCTGAAGATAGAAATAATGAAGGAGAAAAAAGAACAAATGACAGTGCTTTGGATAAGTCAAGGCATGACTACTTCATAATGCCAAGGCAGCTAAATATATTTGTCCTCGTGGTGTGTAGGGGGAACATTCAGCTCAGCAAGCATGCATTATATTTTCCTGTTCAAATCCAGCTACACAAACTACCAATGTAGCAAGTATAACGGTTCACTTTTAAACTTTCCCAAAACCTCAATCACCGGCCCACATTAATTTGTATAGTTATTAAGAGTAAGATTTCTGCCATTCACTAGCATACCCCATAGAATTTTTATGAGAATTAATTGAATCAATATGCGCAAAAGCTGCACAATGTAAGCACTATATACATGTTAGCTAATAGTAATTATTAAAATAAAAATAATGAAGTAAAAGAACTCGTTACTCAGCTCTGTAATTATAATACCAACATTGGCTTTGTAACAATAATGCTGATACTTCTTGAGATGAAAGTTATAATTTGCCAAGCATTGTGCATGTATTACATCTTATTTTATCCTCACAATGAAGCCATCCATGAGTTGGTATCATTATTGTTAGACTTATTTTACAGTTGGGGTCAAGTGCCTTGCCTAGGGTCACAAAAATATGGGCAGTGGTAGAGCAGAATTTGAAACTCTGCAGTGTGATTTCGGAACCTTTACCTTTAGTCACTCTACTGCATCTTTGGCATAACTTTTCTTAATTGTGGAGCCAGTTCCTAAAATCCAGTTAGTCATCTTGCAAGCTTTCTATCTTCCCTAGGTAGCCTTAGAGCCCAGGACAATCAACTCCTTCTATAGGGTGTTCACATACTTCCACTGGGCTGGAATTATTTTGGTTGGCTTTTGCTGGAAATCACATTCCAAAATGCCACAAATTTTACCTTTACCTGGATATTTAAACTAAATATATATTGTACTTCCATAATAATCTAAAACTTTCACCTACAGTTCTATGTGGTAGGCCCCATTATTCCAATTTTGTAGTTGAAAATCTCAGGCTCAGAAAAACTCATTAATTTTTTCCAGAAAGTATCATAATTATTATGTATCAGGAATCTCTTCATTTCTGATCTAGTGTTCTTTCCATTAGCATTGTCACTGAATGAGAGTCGAGATTTTTTTTTTTCCTTAGTAGGCATCATATAGGGTATCTAGATTGCCCTAATTTCATGGCAACACTTAATTACAAAGATAAACTTTGAATCTATAATACCCTGGGTTGGTTTAAAAAGGAGAAGATCATTCTCACCTTCTATTTGCTGTACATCTTTGACTGAGAATGAAATAGTTTACTACAAGAGCTCTGATCATATGTATGTGAAATTTACACACATGCTGTGAAACGACCTTTGAGTTCTTGTTTTTGAACTGTGTTTCCCACCTACTTGCAGGGTGATGAAACTGGACAGCTGCTTCCTGGGGGTAAGGTGAAGATGTAGATAATATGGAATCCCTTCCAACCACTGGCAGGGGTTTCTACAATAGGACCGAAAGACCCCTTCAGCTTTCTGCTTCACTGCTGGCTTTTCAATGATCTGTTTGCACATTCTTTTCCTGCTTGGTAATTAGCGCCAGCTGTCTCAACTTAAAAGGAAGGAATCCCTTTGAAATCCTCTCTATCCTCGGTAAAATGTGCTACTGAAACGTGCTAATTAGTAACTGGACTTAGGACAACACAGACATGTGTTTCCTGTGAGTACCGTAGAAGGAAGAGGAGGAGGAATATGAACATCTGTTTAGTTGCATATGTGTGTGTATGCTTTTCTAATTTTCAAAATGATATTTTAAATTAAAAAAAATCTATCTGCCCAAATGTGATCAGTAGCTAGTAGGGAGAACCAGGCTCCCTGTACATTGACTTCTCAGTCTTCATTGGTACTTCCTGCCCAAGCTGATCAGTATTTCCGTGTACAGAAAGAAGGGCTGGCAGGGCATTCCCTCTCTGCCTCAGCGATCTGACTTCCTTGTCAGCGTCTCCTAGCTCTTCAGCATAGTATCAGGAATCACAGGGCTCCAGGGAAGTAAAAAATATAACTCCCCTTCTTGTGGGGACCCTTGTCCCAGGGTAAGCTAATAGCCAATCTGGGTCTGTAACATGGAGCACAACCTGGAATGTGAGAAGAGGGCGTAGAAGCATAATATAGCATTATGTTAAATGCACTTAGCTAAAAATGAAGAAGCCACTGTTTTTCAAGTTTAAACTGTGATTATGTGAAAATCTGTGTTTTCATAAGTAATTATGAGTAGTCATCTCCAGGGTTTCAAACTAACTTGCTGGCATGGAAGCACGAACTGCTTATGACATGGAAGGAAAGGTGGCTGATTCTATGGGAGCACTTGGGGATTCCTTGACAGAATGAAGGGCACTCACAGGAGGCTGGAGGTCTGTGCTTGGGAAAAGAGTGGGCAGCATCTCCTGCCTCCAAGTTCTGCTCCTGGGGCAGTCTGGTCAAGATCTACCCCAGCATTTCTGCCACCAACACAGCAGTGTTCCTTGACACACCAGAGTCTGCTGCTGAAGTAATCTGCACCCCGACTGTTCTCATATTCTTGCCTCATCAACTCACAGTTTAAAGTTTTAGTGTAGGTGTTTGATAGGTTGGGATTAGGTCACATCACTACCCACTGGCTGCAGGTGGGATGGAAACAGTAATCCAAAGATCTGCCCTGTTGGTGGGATGTGAGGTTGGAGTTTGCTCATGTTGTTTTTCCCAAAATGACATACAGTAGTGAAAGGATAATTCCCCATGAAGAAGTCAGGTTATTTTTGGCAAGAAAATTTGATAACCATCTACTACAGAGACCTACTGAAGGAGGATTCTGTTTATCCAGTGTTTATCAATTATAGTCAGATGCAGCCTTGCATGGCCTATTCTATGAGAGACCTATCTTGCAGACCTGAATGCCCAGCATGACTGGCCTTGATCTAGGAAGTCAACCAATAACAGAGTTTTCTGCTGCACCTGAGAGGGTCACAAGGCTTGGATGCAAAGCAAGCCTCGTTCCAAAAACTCCCTACCTCTTGTGCATGAAGTCTACCTTATTAGCCCTTTGATGACTTATCTGGCTCTGATCCATTCCCTTGTTCTGTCCTTGATGTCTGTGGGCCCTTGGGCTCCAGATTGGCTACCCGACTTCTCCCTGTCTGTGATTTCAGGCTCTTTCCACCTGAGGAGGCCAGATAAGAACACCAGAATTGCTTTTCTTTTTTTTTTTTTTCCTCCCAGATGTTTGCTTTTCTAACTGTACCATGCTTTGTTCTTTGGACTCCTACAGCCATAACAGATATCACCATTCTTTCTTTTTTTCTGCATCTAGATAGAGCCAAAGGGAATAAGAGAGAATAAAAATATCAGGTGTTTCTTCTGGGAACAGAGCAGATTGATACATGGAATGTGAGTGCACTAAACCCAATGCTGGCTTACTTTTCAGCTAAAAAATCCTTAATGATGCTTAATTCTGCCTTCAGAGGTAAGTTCAAACCACTAGGTAGGCAAGCACTTCTCTGAACCCTGCCTGTCTTTCCTTTGCTTAACATTCTAGGCCAAAGCTTTGCTGATCTACTTTTAGTTTTCCAAACAAGGTGTGCTTTTGATCTTCATGTCTCACACACAGCAGGTCCACCTCTAACATTTGAAGGGCCAAAGGCTTGAGTATAAATGAAGGCCACAGGCCATATTTCTAAATTCTTAAAATGTATATATTAAGGTGATACATTGTTATATAAAACATGTTGTGTCCTCCACCTTTGACTAAAATATCTTTATTAACCACCTGGAAAGCCAGGTTTAGTTTTTGAATTCTCAGACTTTTCAGAATTTGACCTCAGAATGTGACAGCACAAGGGCATGCTCCTAGCACCCAGCCCACAGCTTTGCCTTCCTACCTTCCTACCTCTTGTTCTATCCTGCACCACAAAAGGCTTTGCACATAGGTGTGTAGACATCCCAGCTTGCACATCCGGGTGCCATCCACACCCCATAAAAACAGCCATTCCCTAGCAGCAAGCACACAACATCTGGGCCCACCGTTTGGAGGATGAATGTGGAGAAGAAGCCCTCAAAGATCCTGCAAGGGCTCCTGGGGCCAGTGCAGTCGTTGGGTGGCGGGAGGGGGGGGGCGGTGGGTACTTCTGGGGTCCTGATTTTCACAGCAAAATCTAGAATGAAACGGGTTGGGGCACTGTGTGGGCATAACCTCTTGGCCCTATAGACCATGAGAAAGACCATGGCTGAAGGAGCCCTAGAGCAGAAGACCTCCTTCTGGGTCTAAGGGTGATACTGACACACATTTTTCCCTCTGCCCAAGATGTCCTTCCTCCAATATGATCTAGTTGACTCATATTCATCTGTCAAATGGCATCTCATATTCTACTTCCTTCCTCCAGGAAGTCTTCTTAATTGTCCCAGGATGGGTTTTATGTTTCTCTTAAACTGGCTGTAACACTTACTGTGTGACTCTAAATAATTTAACCTCTCAGCACCTCAATTTACTTTCAAGAGTGCCATGAGGTTGAAAGAGTCAATACGTGTGGAATTTTAGAACAGTACCTGACATGAAAGAAATGTGAACAATTCTATTATTATATACTGATATAGCGCTCTGCGCTTACTCCTATAGAAATATCTCACGTGATTCTGTTTTTATGCACATTTTTCTCTTCCAGTAGATAATATGCCCTTGAAAGGACTTAATTTTATTTAATTTGGTATTCCTAACACAAAACCCAATATATATTACTTAGTAGGTGCTTAATAAATGTATATGGAGTAAATAAACTGCCTCTTGTGAAGTTGAAATTTACCACTGGAAATGTTTATGCTGTAGCCTGTAACCACATATAAGGAAAACTGCTGGGAGACTGAACTCAGCTTTTCAGATCCTTCTGACTATAAGCTTTTAGAAGATTATATAGAGATGTTAGAACCAACCCAGAACAACAACAGGGTGGCATAAAGAATAAATATTATTCAATTGGCATTCCTACCCAGAAATTAGATATGCTTGCCCAAGACACCAACTCTATGTCCTGGTGAAGATTTATAATCTGATATTTATTTCATTATGTAATGATGTATTTGTTTTCATATGAGCCAGAGACTCTGTCGGACATTTTCTCAAGGGCTTTGAGGCCACACATTTCTGGGCATCCACGATCTAGGGAATATGTGCCACTGTTTTCCTTAATTGGACCTATTTATTCTGATGACTTGCAGATAAGCAGAGCTCAGGAAATATGGTCAGGAGAAGGGCTGTCATGACGCTTGCTTGATTATGATCATAAAACTGCTGTGTAGAGTCTTCTCCATCATTTACTCAACTGGTTGCTAAGTAATTTCCAATCCAGTCCCACAACTAGAATGAATGGCTCTGGCTGCTGGTTGGTCAGAAAACTGTTCTGTTCATCATTCATTAATTCATCCATTCATTAGGGCTTGTCATGAACTGTGAATGAATGTAGCAAAAGGTTTTGCACACAGCCTAAGAGACAAAAATGATGGAAAATAGAAAATTCTCTTGAGTTAACTTTTCCCTTCTTTTGGCATTCTGTTCCCTTGTTTAGCCCCTACATATAATAAGTGTCATATTTTTAGTGCTTAGAACACTACCAGCAGGTGTTTTCAAATTAATTAAAATGAAAACTAAGCATCTTAAGGCAAGATCAAACTTCCTGTCATCAAATAATTATAATGAAATAATTGGTTTTATTATAGCAAACATCTTTATAGATAGTGCTTGCAATGTGCCAGGCACTAAGAGTTTTGTGTATATTATTTCATTTAATTCTACGAGGATCCTATGAGGTAGGAACATAAGTATCCTATGAGGTGGGAACTATTATTGTCCTTACTTTATAAATGAGAAAACAGAGGAATAACGAATTTGAGATTTAGGCTAAAGTTACACAACAAGTGGCAAAGCAAGGGTTCATTTCACAATTATGCTCTGTGAAGTAAAGAAACATTTACAGGCATTTTTAAACTAGTGATACCCTGTCGTGCTGGATTTTAAGACAAGGAGGTAAAAGAGAATGATATTAATACAAACTTTGTAGTGCCTAGTTTTAGTTTCTTGCATATTTTAATTTTTCATTTCTGAGCAACGCAGTCCTGTTTTCATGAAATAATGCACTGATGTGACATAATGCTGATTGTGACATGGGTTAGTGATTTTCCCAAATAGGATTTTGCCTTAATACATTGAGCATGTGACATTTTGGACCTTTTAGGATTTGAGACTGACTTGTCAAAATAGGGATTTTTTTCTGAATAAAATGCAATCGACTGAAGTTGAATGAAGCACAAAGTGAGGTGTGCTGTACGCCCCTGGAACCCATGTCACCCTGACATAAAGGTCTGTTTCCATGATAGCAGATCAAGGCATTAACTGTTTCGGGGCTGATATGATGACAAGATTTTGATTCTGAATTTGCCCTCATTATTTCTGTCTTTGGATTCCCCACTTCCTCTTGCATCTGGTCTCATCACAAGTTAATGATAACCAGTCATTACAAGAAGAAAATCAAAAACATAATCATCTGGTGAAACTTTCGAGAACCTGACAAATGGAAAAAATTTTGTTCCATTAATTCACTTGACCTTTCCAAAGAGTGCCTCAGAATGGTTTTAAGAGGCTTTTTTTATCCTGTTGTACATTATGATTATCCTCATGCCTGGCCTGAGTGTTGGTGGTTAAATGGAAAAATAATAAAGAATGATTACTTCTACTCCCTCCCGCGTTGCACCTGTTGCTTACATTTAGAGAAATGTGGAGTGGGCATATGGGAGAATGGAAAGAAAAGGAAAAGAAAAGCATGAGAACTGCCTCTATTGTGATCACTGTGATGGGATGGCTCAGAAACTGAGCCAAGTTTTTCATATTTCTCAAGTTCGATGAAGTCCAACATGTTCAGTCTGTTGCTTTTCTTGAAAAATAAAATGATTTAATGACACTTTAGAAAGAAAGGGCATGCCCAATAAAAGAGACAAGATTCATATATTATCTCTTGGTTTATCTATTAAAGGAAATTATAATTCTCATAGAAAACACTTAGAGAGTTAACATGTGCCAAGCACTGTGCTAAGTGCTATACCTATATGCACTCATGTATACTAAGACATTTATGGTATTTTAAGTTACAACAAAGAGTCATAAAATTATTTTCCCAGAGCTTCAAAATTATTAACTTGTAGAGGCAATTTTCTTTTTTTTTAATTTTAATTTTTATTTTTTTATTTTATTTTATTATTTTTTTTTATTATACTTTAGGTTTTAGGGTACATGTGCACAATGTGCAGGTTTGTTACATATGTATCCATGTGCCATGTTGGTGTGCTGCACCCATTAACTCGTCATTTAGCATTAGGTATATCTCCTAATGCTGTCCCTCCCCCCTCCCCCAACCCCACAACAGTCCCCGGAGTGTGATGTTCCCCTTCCTGTGTCCATGAGTTCTCATTGTTCAATTCCCACCTATGAGTGAGAACATGCGGTGTTTGGTTTTTTGTCCTTGCGATAGTCTACTGAGAATGATGTTTTCCAGTTTCGTCCATGTCCCTACAAAGGACATGAACTCATCCTTTTTTATGGCTGCATAGTATTCCATGGTGTATATGTGCCACATTTTCTTAATCCAGTCTATCGTTGTTGGACATTTGGGTTGGTTCCAAGTCTTTGCTATTGTGAATAGTGCCGCAATAAACATACGTGTGCATGTGTCTTCATAGCAGCATGATTTATAGTCCTTTGGGTATATACAAAGTAATGGGATGGCTGGGTCAAATGTTATTTCTAGTGTAGAGGCAATTTTCAAACACAGATAGTTTAATACCAGACTTTAACAGTTAACCATGATTCTTTGCAGTCTCCTAAAATCTGATGTTTTCTGGTGTGATGCTTAAACATTTCTTAGTCATTGATTCCTACTCTCATTTACTAATTGACAGCATCATTCAGTTTGACAGCTCTGTGTCAAAATATTCACACAGCCTTTTTGTTTATTTGTGGTTATGTGTGCATGTGTGTGTAAGTCAAAGAAAATTAAAATAATTTTTGAACATAATTTTGCAATATCTTTAGAGATAATTATGGATAACTTGGAATACGTCAAGAATAAGTTTAGGAATCACTTCTGTAGTATTTGTATCTGCACTTTTTTTTAACTTTTAGTTGAAAGTGAAAACAGCTGGCCACTTTGTTCTTCAATTCCTTACTCTTCTTCCTCCAAAGTTTCCTTTAAGTTTTTATTAATGCCTGATATGGTTTGGCTGTGTCCCCACTCAAATCCCATCTCAAATTCCCATGAGTCGTAGGAGGGACCTGGTGGGAGGTAATTGAATCATGGGGGCGAGTCTTTCCCATGCCGTTCTTGTGATAGTGAATAAGTTCATGAGATCTGATAGTTTTAAAAATGAGAGTTTTCCTGCTCAAGCTCTCTCTGTCTCTTTGCCTGCTGCCATCCATGTAACACATGATTTGCACCTCCTTGCCTGTCACCATGATTGTGAGGCCTCCCCAGCCATGTGGAACTGTAAGTCAATTAAACCTCTTTCTTTTGTAAATTGCCCAGTCTCAGGTATGTTTTTATTAGCAGTGTGAGTGCAGACTAATTCAGTAGAGTGGGACATTGATGAAAAGATACCCCAAAATGTGGAAGTGACTTTGAAACTGGGTAACATGCAGAGGTTGGAATAGTTTGGAGGGCTCAGAAGTAGATAGGAAAATGTGGAAAAGTTTGGAACTCCCTAGAGACTTGTTGAGTGGCTTTGGCCAAAATGCTGATCATTATCAGCATTTTGATATGGACAAAGAAAAATGATATGGGCAAAGAAATACAGGCTGAGGTGGTCTCAGGAGGAGATGAACCCATTGGGAACTGGAGCAAAGGTGACTCTTGTTATGTTTTAGCAAAGAGACTGGTGGTATTTTGCCCCTGCCCTAGAGATTTTGGAACTTTGAACTTGAAAGATGATTTAGGGTATTTGATGGAAGAAATTTCTAAGCAGCAAAGCATTCAAGAGGTGACTTGGGTGCTGCTCAAGGCATTCAGTTTTAAAAGGTAAACAGAGCATGAAAGCTTGGAAAATTTGCAACCTGACAATGTGACAGAAAAGAAAATCCTATTTTCTAAGGAGAAATTCAAGCCAGCTTCAGAAATTTGTGTAAGTAACAAGGAGCTGAATGTGAATCCCCAAAACAATGAGGAAAATGTCTCCAGGCATGTCAGATGTCTTCATGGCAGCCCCTTCCATCACAGGCCCAATGGTGTAGGAAGAAAAAGTAGTTTTGTGGGCTAGGCCCAGGGTTTCTGTGCTGTGTGCAGCCTAGGGACTCCGCGCCCTGTGTCCCAGCCACTCCAGCTGTGACTAAATAGGGTCAAGATACAGCTCAGGCTGTGGCTTCAGAGGGTGCAAGCCCCAAGTCTTGGCAGCTTCCATGTGGTGTTGAGCCTGCGAGTGCACAGAAGTCAAATATTGAGGTTTGGAAACCTCCGCCTAGGTTTCAGAGGATGTACAGAAACACCTGGATGTCCAGGCAGAAGTTTGCTGCAGGGGCAGGGCACTCATGGAGAACCTCTGCTACCACAATGCAGAAGGGAAATGTGGGATGGGCACCCCCACACAGAGTCCCCACTGGGATACCACCTAGTGGAGCTGTGAGAAGAGGGCCGCTTTCCTCCAGACCCCAGAATGGTAGATCTGCTGATAGTTTGCATCATGTGCCTGGAAAAGCTGTAGACACTCAATGTCAGCCCATGAAAGCAGCCAGAAGGGAGGCTTTACCCTTTAAAGCCATAGGTGCAGAGCTGCCCAAGACCATGGGAACCCACCTCTTGCATCAGCATGACTTGGATGTGAGACATGGAGTCAAAGGAGATCATTTTGGAGAAGATTTGACTGCCCTGTTGGATTTCAGACTTGTGTGGGGCCTGTAGCCCCTTTGTTTTGCCCAATTTTTCCCATTTGGAATGACTGTATTTACCCAATGCCTGTACTCCCATTGTATCTAAGAAGTAACTAACTTGCTTTTGATTTTACAAGCTCATAGGCAGAAGGAACTTGCCTTGACTTGGATGAGACTCTGGACTGTGGACTTTTTAGTTAATGCTGAAATGAATTAAGACTTACGGAGACTGTTGGGAAGACATGATTAGTTTAGAAATGTGAGGACATGAGATTTTGGAGGGTCCAGGGGCAGAATGATATGGTTTGGCTATGTCCACACCCAAATCTCATCTCAAATTCCCACCTGTTGTGGGAGGGACCTGGTGGGAGGTAATTGAATCACTGAATCATCACTATCATGAGAAAAGCAGGTCTTTCACATGCTTTGCGAGATCTGATGGTTTTAAAAATGGAAGTTTCCCTGCACAAGCTCTCTCTCGCTCTTTGCCTCCTGCCATTCATGTAAGACATGACTTACTCCTCTTTGCCTTCTGCCATGATTGTGAGGCCTCCCTAGCCCTGTGGAACTGTAAGTCAATTAAACCTCTTTCTTTTGTAAATTGCCCAGTCTCAGGTATGTTTTTATCAGCAGCATGAAAACAGACTAATACAGTGCCTCTATTTCAAACCTGAGTGTGTGGGATTGAGATATATCTAGATAGTTGGTGATGATGCTGTAATTTGTTTAGTCATTCCGGTTCATCCTAGTGCAGTATTGACAAGACAATAAGCATTTATACTTTGTGCTGCGTTTGGTTTAGGGTTCAACAAAATAATGCTATTTATTCCATATTGGAGTTCATTTTTAGATTTCAATTCACTCTCAATTTTTGCTTAACTCCTGGTGGGGAGAATCATTTAAATCAATCACAGCATGATTAAATCTTCATCAAAAAAGAGCTTTACCAATATAGTCAGAATATATTATCATGATATTATCATAACAACATCATAATAGTCATAAGATCATCAATGGCCATTTATTAGGCCTCCATTTAACATATAATATTGACTTAAATTACTACTATACTTTAGATTTTGAGGGTGATGACAGAGTAAAATACTTGAATCAGCCTCTAAAACTATGTACATATAGAGGTGTTTGATAAAGCTGTTCTGGGCAGTTTTTATTTCATAAGACAGAAATAATTTAGCATTTTATTAAGATTTGTATTACTGAAAACTGTCAGGTACCCAAATGCTGAATGATCGATAGTGTTTCTCTACCCTCTAGTGGACTGATGCAGAACTGAAAAGGCCAACACGAGAATCTTCAAGGACAATTGCCTGGGAATCCTGAGGTCTGGACAGCAACACCTGAATCTGAATCTCTTTTGGGTTGAATCATAAAAGAAAATAGTATGGAGAGATTTAAGGCCAGGCCTCTGGAGAAGGGTAATATGAGCATGGATTTTCATCTTTAAGCTGATTTCAAAACATGACAGATGGAGTGGAGGTGGTTTACAAAAATGTTTCCCCTTTACGTGTCTTACTTGTTCTGGAATACTGAAGGGTGAAGTATGTTGAAACAAATAATCTCTACCTGGATTTCTCATCAATGACATTATTGACATTGGGCTTGATAATGCTTTGCTGTGGAGGACCCCCTTGTGCATTATAGAATATTTAGCAGCATCCCTGTCTTCTTACCCACTAGATAACAGGAACATCCTGCACCCCATCCCTAACTGTGATAATCAAAATGTCTCTAGCATTGAAAATATCTTCTTTGGAGGAAGAATTGCCCCCATTGCGAACCATCTTGCTCTTAATGGTTCCTATTAGGTAGGTTGGAAATAATTTGCCAATAAAAAATCTACCTAATAAAAATAATTGTTTTATTGGAGGGCACTGTGGCTCACGCCTGTAATCCCAGCACTTTGGGAGGCCAAGGCAGGCAGATCACGAGGTCAGGAACTCGAGACCATCCTGGGGCTAACACGGTGAAACCCTGTCTCTACTAGAAATACAAAAAAAAATTAGCAGGGCGTTGTGGCATGCACCTATAATCCCAGCTACTCAGGAGGTTGAGGCAGGAGAATCACTTGAACCTGAGAGGCAGAGGTTGCAGTGAGCCAAGATCGTGCCACTGCACTCCAGCCTGAGCGACAATGTGAGACTCTGTCTCAAAAAAAAAAAAAATATATATATATATATATATATATGTATATTAATACTTAGCACTTGCTAATAATCCCTGTATTATTTAATTTAATCCTTATAAGAATCCTCAGATGTAAGTCCTACACTGTTATTATCCCAGTCTTACAGATGAGGAAATGAGGACTCAGAGGAATTGAGTAACTTTTGTGACATTGCATAGGCAAATGGTAGAGCCAGCATTAAAATCCAGGTAGTCTAGCTCTGGAATCTGCATTTCGAAACACTCTATCATAAGAGTGTCAACCCTTTTAAATCTCTCAAATGGGATGAAAAAGAGCATTACTGATTTACAAGCAATAATAATTCACAGATTCCAATTTGCATAATTTTCTGGACTGACAATAAAACAGAAGGGAAAGACAGTGGAATGACCTTGTCAGAGGAAGAGCCATTCATTTTCTTCATTTACTTATCGAGTGCCTACTGTCTATACAGATACAGAAATGTATAAAACAAAGGTCCTGTCTTCTGAAGCTTACTTAAATTGTTGCAATCAACAAGAAAATGAACAAAGTCATATATATAATATTTCATATAGTAATGTGCTATGGAGAAAATAAAACATGTTAAAGGGAATAGACAGGGCATGAGATGGAACAGAGTTCTGCTATTTTTATATAGGTCAGGGAGGGCCTCTCTGACATTTGAACAGACAATGAAGGAATGAGAAAGTGACCAAGTGAAGATGTGATGGGGAAGTATTCCTAGTAGTGAGAATAACAAATGCAAAGGCCCTGAGGTAGGAGTATATTTGAAGTAGGAGCAAATTTGCTAGCATGGCCTGGGGAAGGCAAGTAGTCAATAGGACTGGAGTAGAGTGAGTGAAGGGGAATAGAAGTAGATGAGGTTGAGAGGTAGTGGCAAACAGCAGGAAGGGAACTGCAGATCTTGCAAGGCCCGGTAAGCCCTCGTAAGAACTTCAACTTTTACTCAGCATGAGATGAAAATGTATTGGAAAGAGAAATGCCATGCTCTGACTTAATTTTTTAAAAGATTATGCCAACATTCTTTCCATGTTTGGAGAGTAGTTTTTCATACTGATTAAAATAATAAGTTCTGCAATCAGACTGAACTAATTTTAAATATCTCTAAAAAGTTCACTTTCCGTGGGTTTTGGGACAAGTAACTTACCTTTGCCTTGATTTTCTCATCTGAAAAGAAAAAGATGTGGCAGTACCTTAGTTTATTGAATCTAAGTGCCATCAGACAGGAGATGCACCATTATTTTACGTATCAATAAGAAAACAAAACATAACACTGCCAATAATGTACAAATCAGTCAAATCAGGCTCATGTACAAGTTAGTCAAATCAGTCTCTGTGAGTTTGGAAATGTCACTAATCTATTCCTGGGGACTTGGCAATTTTCCCTGCCTTCACTTGCATTGTTTGGCATGAAATAGACAATTATCTTGCATATATCCCTGCCTTTGCTTGAATTGCTTGTCATGTAACAGACAATTATTTTACATGTGTCTAAGGAACAAAATGAAACACAACTTCATTTATTTATTGATGCTTTCATTTCTTAGTGCCCCATAAAGCATTTGGCTGTTGCTTTGGAAAAAAAGATGAAATTTTTTTCTTATAATGAGTATTTGCTTTACTAATACCAAATTTAAAGTCACATCTTTGCTCAGTTCTTATGCTTGTCAAAAAAACTTTAGTTTAGTGTGAGGATAGTGTGAAATATTTTTAAACAGCAGCAATTAAACTTGGCATATACAGTGCCAATGATGTGCATAAGTCAACTGAAGTGACAGGAATATGGGTTTGCGCATTCATAGACAATGACAGAATTACATCATGTCTGTCCTTTGGCCCATAGTGATTGTAAGGTGACATCAATCTTATATAAAAATATATATAGATAAAGACATGATGTATAGAAAATGATATGTATGTCTAAGATCTGTGTGTATGTGTGTTTTTGTTTCAGAATTGATAAAATACGTGGTAGTACCAGCACTACAGAACAGAATTCACTTGGAAGTTCTTGGCATATAGTAAGCACTCAGTAACTGTTAGTTATCGCTCTCATCTCTATGAAGACTGTATTTGACACGCCATCATCTCCGTAAGATTCCTAAACTCAACTTTATTTCCTCTTTTTTCCTTTAACCCCAATCTTCTAATACCAATTAGCAAGGTGGCTTCCTCTCCTTCTAGACTTGCTACTCCCAGAAGGAAATTAAATTACAAGTCTCTAATTCCCTAGGCATTCCCTTGTAGCCCAAGTCATTAGTCAGTGGCTCATATTTTAAAAAATTGCTCTAGGCCTCTGGAGACCCTTTCTATGGCATAATAGATTTTCGTTTGTTTCTCATCCCCTGAGTAGCTTTTAATTCAGGATGGATATTTGCCCTGAAATTTCTTTTATTCCCTGGATAATTTGAAAACCCAGGGGAACAGTGTCACTTTGTCTTATCTCTTCCCTGTTTATTAGTCAGCCTGTTCTAATAAAATATTGGTCGGTCCACCCTTTTCATGGAATGTCATGGTTAACTGATAAGCTGCCCCCAAACTTGGTATCCTGGTTTAACGTTATAATCATAATGCCCTCTGAGATCACTTAGAGAAAGGCTGAGGGTAGCAACACTGCGGATTCTTATTTACCTTATGCGTTTGACATCTGCAATGATGTGCTTCTTGACCACTTGCCTCATCAAATTAAACTAAGAATGAAAACAGATGGGCTGGGAAGCCAGTGGATCAAAAGAAGGACCCAGGGGAAGCTCAGCTTGGGGCCTGGCTTGCTCTTTGCCCTCACTATTTGTCAACTGGGAATCTCCTGGGTGCTTAGCGGAGCTGGACTCTCAGGCAAGGCAAAGACTTTGTCAGTTTCTTTTTCTTTTTTTTTTTTTTTTGAGATGGAGTCTTGCTCTGTCGCCCAGGCTGGAGTGCAGTGGCGCAATCTCGGCTCACTGCAAGCTCCGCCTCCCGGGTTCACGCCATTCTCCTGCCTCAGCCTCTCCAAGTAGCTGGGACTACAGGCGCCTGCCACCACGCTCGGCTAATTTTTTGTATTTTTAGTAGAGACAAGTTTTCACCGTGGTCTCGATCTCCTGACCTCGTGATCCGCCCGCCTCGGCCTCCCAAAGTGCTGGGATTACAAGCGTGAGCCACCGCGCCCGGCCGACTTTGTCAGTTTCTATCAGGCCCAAGTGATTAACAAGATCTTAAGTCTCCATATGGAGTTGCTGCTAGGTCTCCTAAAGCAGGTGATGTGTTCAGAATTACAGGCTGTATAAATGTCACAGAGTCAGTCGGGAGAGTACCCATTTGTGAGGAGAGGTGGGCAGCTGAAAAATCCTTCATATTTTAGTTGACCCCACTTACTTCATCTGGGTAGAGTGTAATGAAGCTGATTACTGGGTCCCTTTAAAATTATTGATTAAAATTTAAGGTAATCTATCTAAACTATACATTCCTGATTATTGATAGAACTCTAAGCAGTTTAATTCACTTGTTACTCGCACCTAGATTGGAATTCGTAAAGTGATTAGTGTCCAGATACTTATCCCAGAGGTCACTTAGGCTCTAATTGATTTTCCTGAAAGTTTTGAAACTATCTGCCATTTTGACCCTCAAACTTTGACAGTCATCTCCCAGTTGGCTCTCTCATTTGAGCGTGTTTTCATTGCATGTTAATATTTCTTTGTTTTATTATCCAAGTTCATATGAAAATGAACCCAAAGTATTATATTTTAGCTGCCCATTCCCATTATGGGATGTCTAGAGTCCTGCTTTTCCTTATTATTATTTTTTTTAAAATTTAAAAACCCTAACACTTGCAGGCTTTAATAGGCTTTCTTTTTTGATGCATTTCAGATAAAGAAAATGGTTGTAAATTGAGAGAAATCTTTGTGATTCGTGCCTATGCATTGATCTTATCCATAAGGATCTGTCTTCAGAGGAGAAAATGTATAGTCTAGACAGGAAGAGGAAAGTGGTGGGTATAGGGAAACAATAGGCAGAGTGGAGCTCCCCCTGGCTCTGTGGATTTAACCTCTGGGAACAAACACCCACAACGGGTCCCTGCATTTGAAAAGGATTAGTAAAGCTGAGGGGGCTAAATAAATATTCATGAACACATACAAGCAAAGGATTAGAAGTCAGACAACCTGCCCCTGGTAAGAGTCTGTTATAAGCAAAATGTTCTCCCTAGAAGGAAAGGAGATTGATATTAGCAATTTTCATTGGTCTTGGAGAGACTGATCTTATTGTCTGTCAAATGAAGTTAGAATTACTTTGAAAGAATCTTAAGCTTCTTTAATAATCTATCCTAATCACCTGTCTAATGCTACACCCCATTACTGCAGAAACATCTTTAATACCCTTTTATTTGAGGAGTCTATTCTGGGAAATATTCTATCGATGGAGAGTTTAGGGGGATCTGATATTGTTCAGCCAACTTAAAATCAATCTACCAAAATTAATTTGGACCACCTACTATTTGCCTGTTTTTCTAGTTGCCGAGATTATGACAGTATTAAAGGTGTGGTGGATTGCATCGTTGGCCTTGAGTCTTGATCCCATCCCTTTCCATACTTGTTGCTGGGTAACTTTGAAATTCATCTCACTAAATAGAGAGAGATGTTGAGTGGCCAACCAGTCCAGATTTACCCAAGGACTTTCCTGGTTTTACTATGGAAATTTCTGCATTCTGGAAGCCCCCCAAGTCCCAGGCAACCTGAGATGGTTGGTCACTCTTAGTAAAGTGTATTTCTATATCCCTTTGCTGTGAGATAGGTCTTGTGATATATTTGGCCAATAGTATGAGGTAGAAATTACAGTGTGTCAGTTCTAAACCTATTCCTTAATGGACTTTGCATGTTTGCCCTATCTGTGCTTCTGCTGTCACGATAAGGACATGCTCTGATTATCACGTTGATCCAAGGAGGATGTGGGTGTGTAGAGCACAGCCAAACTCAAGACAGCAGCCCAGATAAACCCAGTTTATACCAGCCAACCTCCAGCAAAGTTATAGTTACATGAGCAATAATAAATGGTCATTGTTTTAAACTACTAATTTTTGGCATGCTTTATTACAAACAGCAATAATCAACTTGTACAAATAAATTTTATTAGTAGCAGGAATTGGGCTGAAAGCTTTACATAGATCATTTCCTGCTACCACACCATGAAGTAGTAATTATTATCACTATTTTACAGTTAGACAAATGGTTGATACATAGGAAGATGGAATAAATATCCAAGGTAAGCAATGGAGATTATTTCAAACACATTTCTAAAGTAATCTAATACCTTAAAGATTTTAAGCATTATCATACAGTATAAGCTCATTATAAAAGATTTAAACAAATCAGAAATATAAACAAGAAAAAGCAAAATGTCATTCCTTCCGTTCCTGGCTGTCTTTCTCATTTCTCTAACTCTTCATCTCTGATGTAACCGCCATCAACTTTTTGGTATAAATCTTTCCAGATGTTTTTCTATGCATTTTATAAACATATTTCTGTATTTAAAAATTTCATATAATTGGAAATTACATATAGTTCTGCAGTATTTTCTCTTTGGATATTTCATATAATTCCATGCCAATACATATAGAGGCATCCTATGCTCTTTTAACAGCTACATATTACTTTATAAAATGGCAGTACCATAATTTGAACATTCTATTAACAATAAGCATTGCAATTGATTCTAATTTTCCCTATCCCAAATAATGATTCTATGAACTTTTTTTCATATATCATTTTGCACATATGGGTATTTCTATAGAAAAAAATTCTACAGCTTAATGCCATTTTCAGCCAATTATACCTTAATGTTTAATATGCCATGTGCAAAGAATTGTGGACTAGTACTTGTGCACCATAAGCAAGTGCTCATCCGATACTGAGCTCTTTCAGGACCCTCCTTCCCCTGTTGGGGGCATTTTGCAGATCATTCATGACAGCCTGTAAACTGCCTTAGTTGTATTTGTTTGTCCTCAGGTGACGTGCATTGTGTTGTTATCAGCTGTTGGATTTGTTGATCTTCCACTTCATATAACATGGATGATTCTCTAGAAGCTATACCCACCGTCCTGAAAGACCCCATTAACTGCAGGTGCTTGCTGCTTAAGCAACAAATCAGTGAATTTCTTCAATGGAAACTTTTGTCTAATTAGAGAGTAAATCATGATATGTACTTTGGGTACACTTTGAAGTGGACTTGGTCACTGTTTCAGTTTAGACTGTTAATAATGGTTCTTATCAAAAGAGACTCGAAACCTGCTGTCTAATAGAGGTTCCCCCGGCTGGAAGGAAAAACTGGAGGAAGAGACAAAGAAAAAAAATATGAGGAGAGAGAGAGATGGGTAGGGAGGGGATTAGCATGTATTACATGCTTCTAACAGGTCAGGGATTTATTCTTTGATTCAGAGTTATTGAAAGCCATTCACTTGTCATATACAATGCTAATCATGGGGAAGTTAGAAATAAAAGAAGCAGTCTCTGCCCTCAAGTGGCCTATGGTGCATTGAGGGAGACACCTATGGAAGCTGACAATCACTATGAAAGAATGTATGTAACAACAGAAGCACATAGAAAGGGTGCAAATCCTTCTTCTGTAGATTCTGGGTGGACATCCAAGGGCAATTGGTTCACATGCTGAGTTGAAGTGGGAGTCCCTGAGCTCCCTTCCCATTGAATATATTCTTCCTAGAATATATGATTACTCTGTCTCATGACACCAAGCATAAATTATAAATGTACATTTCAGTGAGTTTTTATGAATTGAATATGCTTGTGTAACTGTACCCCACATCAAGAAATAGAGCACTGTCAGCACCCTAGAGGCACCCCCTACCACCCTAAAGTTAATCATTATTCTAACTCCTGTTAACATAGATGAGTTTTGCCTGTTTTTAAACTTTATATAAATGTAATCACATGGGATGTTTTCATTTATATCTGACTTCTTAGGCTCAATATTCTATTTGTGAGCCTTATCTACATTGTTGTGTGTAGCAGTTCAGTCATTTTCATTGCTGTTAGTATTCCATTGTATAATTATACTGCAATTTATTTGTGCACTTCAATGTTGAAGAAAATTTGGGTTGTTTCTAGTTTTGGGCTATAATAAATTGTGGTACTACTCTCTTTAACAATATATGTGTGTGTGTATTACACATGAATAAAACAAATGTATTTATTTATTTATTTAGTTAGTTAGTTTTTTGAGATGGAGTCTTGCTCTGTTGCCCAGATCTTGGCATGATCTTGGCTCACTGCAACTTCTGCCTTCCAGATTCCAGTTTCTCCTGCCTCAGCCTCCCGAGTAGCTGGGATTACAGGCACCCGCCACCATGCCCAGCTAATTTTTGTATTTTTAGTAGAGACAAAGTTTTATCATGTTGGCCAGGCTGGTCTTGAACTCCTGACCGCAAGTGATCTGCCTGCCTTGGCTTCCCAAAGTGCGATATTTACTTTTATTGGTTATGTATCTAGTGAGATTGCTGGGTTATGTGGTATATTTATGTTCAGCTTTAGTAGATCCTATCAAACCATTGTTCATGGTGATTGTGCTAGTTATCCTCAGTGGCAGCATAGCATGGGGACAGCCATCCCTTCTACCCCAGTGCAAGGCTTGCTTTTCTTCTTTTCCACTCTTTTTTATGTCTTACATTGCAACCAGCCTAATATGCATATGAAAGCTCTGTCCATGCCACCCTTCTTTGGCCACCCCATGGACTAAGATTTACACATTCCAGCAATGTGGTCTGCCTTTAAAGAATAGGCCTAGGGAAGAGGCCCAATTAGACAGGACATTCTGGAGTCCTGGTTTTAGACTATAGCCCAGGGAAGGAGGAGCATGGGTTCTTAGTTGCCATGTTCGTTTGGCTCCATGGGCTCCTTACTTTATGAGGTGAGGTAGGACCAGGTCTAGAATGAACCCTCTTCTCAGGTCTCAGGATGGTATTGTACTCATTTGCAGTGTAGAGGAATCTCAATTGTTCCCCTTTTCCACCAAGACTTAGTCATATTCATTTAGCTATTCTGCTGAGTATGTAGTGGCATTTCATTGTGTTTTGAACTGATGATCGATTATGTGAGTATTTTTCTTTACTTTTTGTGCCATTTGAATATATTCTCTTTTGAAGTGTCTATTCAACTGCTTCCCACAATTTTCAATTATGTTGCTGGTCACTATTTTATCTCCATTTTGCAATGGGATATCTGAAGCACAGAGAAGATAAATAATGTGTCCAAGGTGCCATAACTAGAAAGTAGAAATAGAACTAGGATTTGAATCCAGAATGTCTGACTTCACATTCTGTTCTCTTAGAAACCCAGATGGTCAGACAAGAAACCCAAATTGGATTTTTACTTCTATTATGATTCACTGATACAGAGCTTGGGCTTCTCCTAGCAGGCGGAAAAAAAAAAAAAAGAGTTGTACTCAAGTTGCCTAAGAGGAGACTACCACTTAGGGGAGGTAGATTCAGGGGAGGGGCTGTGTTGCAGAGACCACAGTCACAGCAAAGACACTCTCAACTGAAAGTATAATAGTAACCATTCACTTGATTTATGATTATAATAACAGGTTTTTATTGAGCATTTAATTTGTGTTGAGAAGGATACTTAGTTTCTATACATTATCTCTAATCTTCACAGCAACCCAATGAAGAAAGTATTATCTCCAGTTTACAGGTTAGAAAAATAACCTTTGAAGAAGCTAAGGATCCATATCAGCAAGAGGTGGAGCCAGGTTCCAAAATCTTGTTTCTCTCTGGCTCCAGAGCCAGTGCTTTTTTCTGTTCCACTACACCTTCTTCACAGAAAACTAAGGTGAGCTGGGCTGATAATTCCAGATGGGTTTCCATGAACCATAGTTGAATATGGAAAAAGAGCTGCTCAGGCCAATGGGATATGAGACATGGAACCAGTAGAACCCTAAAGACAATATGCCAAAGTAAAGCCAGGGAAGGAAATCTTCAAACTAAGTGAATTGTCAATTAGAAGGAGCCAAGCATAGAGATGAAAGGAAGGGGCGAGTCAATGGGACAGATACCAAGGTCACCAGAAAAAAATTTAGGAGAGTAGATGGTTGTGGATCCAGGAAATCCATCAAGCATTTTTCTTATGCTTGATGTAGAGAAGAGAGGTTTCTTTTGGGGCAGTGATAGGGTGCTGCAGATTATTCTGTATCTCAGAAGAGTACCCTTTGGGGTGGGGAGCCAGTTTGGACTCTTCTCTGTAAGTCTTTGATCTTTGCAGCATCCTGCTTACCAGTAGGCCCATGTTCAGCACTGTTTCCTCTTTTCTACATCCAGCAAGCTGTGGCTCCGGGGCCTGGTCCCTAATATGAGGTTCCTATGGTTGCTGTAGCCAATCATCACAAACATGATGACTTAAAACATCACATTTTGTTCTCTTACAGTTCTTGGGGGTGGGGGGGTATAAATACAACATAGGTTTTAAGAGGGTAAAACAAAGGCGTTGGCAGGACCATGCACCCCCATCCACCCCATCACCAGCAGAGGCTCTAGGAAGAATCCCTTTTCTTACATTTTTTCTACCTTCTAGAATAGCATTTCTTGGCTCATGGCCCCTTACTTCATTGTCAAGGCCAGAATCTTCAAATCTCTCTTGACTTCTTCTTCACATCACCATCTCCTCCATGGTCAAATCTACCTCTTTTTCCTTCTTACAAGTACACTTGTGGTTGCATTTAGGGTCCACTTGGATGATCCAGGACACTCTTCCCATCTCAACAGCTTTAATTTAATCACATCTTCAAATGTGCTTTCTCTATATAAGGTAATATTCACAAGTGCCAGGTTTAGATCTTGGATATCTTTGGGGGTCGTGATTAGCCTGCCCTCTGCCATTTTGATTCAATATTCAAGGTGTTTGTCACATCTTTTTCTCTGCGAAGGCTTCTTCTTGGAAATAAATTGGCTCATTGCCTGATTCACTTATGCTGAATATCAGTCAAACCATTTGAAAGGTTTCTGTTGAGAAATTTTTGTCTTTGTGGTTCCTATGAACCACTTACTTCCTTAGCCTCTCTTAAAATGTTCTAGACAAGCACAAAGAATGATTCACATTTATGTTTTATCTCAGATATAAATCCTTTTAATGATTCATGGGGTTTCTTACTGTGAAATCACCTTCTCAGAAGCTTCCTTTTCTGGGAACCTGATATGCTTTCAAATTTTCTGTTGAAAAAATGCCTTCCTGCGCCACTTCTGTTATGTACATCTAGTGAATCCCTGTCGGCAGTGACAGGAAGTTCGCTTCCGTGCGAGGGCTGGCTGGCCCCGGGACACCTGTTGTGCTCGTGGTGAATATGAGATGTCAGGCCTGTGCTGCCCCTTCCTCCAGGCGGCCAGGTGGGAGGCCCAGCTGCTCCTCAGACCCAGGATCTTCGTGGCTTTCTGCAGAGGCATGGGGTTCCTCTCATCTCGCTTTTCATCTTCCACATGATTCACATTGTGCGAGGCTTCAACTCTGGGTCCCTTAGAGAACATTTTTATTCTGTGGGCTTTTGTTAGTTCATTCAACATGTGTCTGTCGAGTACCTACTATGTATCTGACATTTTGCTGCATGTTGGGGATTTAAGGAGAAGTGAAGTACAGATCTTGTCCTCAGGATATCAAGTTGCTTAGTCAAGATAGGATAATCCTGCATATTAATCATTCTTTAGTGGCAAGTGACAGAAACCAAATTCCATCTGGCTTAAATTTAAACTTAAACCATACTGACTTAAACATTAACTATGTAATGAAAAAGACCCTTGATAATATTGTGCATCAGCTGGGGTCCAATCAGAGAAAGGCTCAATCCATCAAAGGTGTCTGTGTGCATGCGCGCGCGCGCACACACACACACACACACACACACACAAAGAGATTTATTACAAGAATTAGATCTATGCAATCACACACACACACACACACACACACACACACACTAAGAGATTTATTACAAGAATTAGATCTATGCAATTTTGAAAGCTGGTTAGTTAATGAGTTTTCATATAGCTGTTGTCTTCATTTCTGATGCTGGAGCATGAAGACTTCAGAGCTAGCTGTCTAGTAGGAAAGTGGGATATATATATATATAACCTCTGAGGATGGACTGGAACCTGTTCTGTCTCTTACCATCTGCAGACCACGTCAACTCCTTCCTGCAGAAGGAAAGATGGCACCCTTTGTCATGAAGCTAAACATGCACTTGGCCCAGGAACCGGTGAAAGTGTAAGAGAATCTGAGGGAGGGTGGAGTAGATGTAAATCTGGCTGTTGCCTCACAACAACAAAAGAAAGTGAGTAGATAACTGACAAAGCACATGCACTGCAGCAGAAGCTGGTTCCCCTGCCCAGCCCTTTCAGACATAAAAACAATGTGGTTGCCTTCACCTCCACCTTCTGAATCCCATGCAAAATGTCTTTTGTGTTCCACTCTAATCAGACACTTACAGCAAAGGGGATTCTGAGTGATAGAGTGTAGCTTAGCCAAGTCAACACATGACAAAGCTTCCCCATACTGGCATATGAAATGACTGGCTGGAGGTGTTCAAACCTCAGATTTCCTCAGAAATCTCTCAACTCTGTGTTTCTCTCTTTTGACTTCTTTCTGAGTCTCTTCTCTCGGTTCAACTTCATAGCCCAGTGGAAACAGAGCTTTTCTTTCTCCAGTCCTGGGCTGACGCTCATTGTCTCTGATTCACTCAGGGGACATAGCACTCCCATTGGGCAGCCCTGTGTCACTTACCTTTTTCTGAAGTCAGGGTATGGAGCTGGCCCTGTTTTAATTACAGCACTGAGAATATGTAAGAGGTAGTTTCCCAAGAGAAAATCGAGGCATTGGTGAAAAAAAAAAAAGTTGATTCAACAGTGATAGTTCACTAATAAACATAGAAAACTCAGGGAAAGATGTTGCTGTAAGACATGATTGTGCTAAATATGAAAGCATCTGGATGCAGACAGTAATTACTAGGCTGGCATCTGGAGGCCTGTGGTGTCTGCCTGGAAAGCTTGTCTGTTATTCAGTTATGTGGCCTTGGGCAAGTTGCTCAACCTCTCTGGAGCTAAATTACCTCCTTTGACAAGGGAAAATGTTAGCCTAGAACCATTCATTTGTCAGAAAGCAGTTATGAACAAGAAGCCCGTAAAGAGCTTATCATTTAACGAGGGAGACAAACAAGTAAAGTCAGCATAATGGATGCTGTACAGGAAGAGAAAGGAGTGCCTCTTGGAGCAAAGCAGGGTTATTAGGAAAGGGCAGCTGAAGAGAGCCTTTTAAAGAACAAGCAGGAGTTTATTGGCAGATAAGTTGCGGGGAGCTAATTTAGTTGGTAAGGATAGTAGATGAGCAGGTGCAGAGCTGTGAAGGGGCATGTCATATTTGAAGCAAACTTCCAAGAGTTCAGAATGGCCAAGTTCAGGGTACTTATGCACAACCAGCAAAATAGAAGTTTTTTTTTTTTTTTTTTTTTGAGGATCTAAGCAATGAAAGTTTTATTGAAAGTAATGGCAAAAACTGCAATTACTTTTACAGCAACCTAATATTTTACTCCATGCTAAGGTGTATGGTCTTCGTCCTATAGGGAGTGAGATGCAAAAGAACAATTTCGAGCACAGGAGTCTCATAAGTGATATTTAAGAAACTAGGTGTCAACGGGGAGGAGAGAAATGAGAGCAGAGCAGGAGATTAGCTAAGAAATCATTTCCGGTATCCACGTGACAGAGGTTGCCTGTATAGACTTAGGTGGTGGTATTCTGACTGAAGTCAAGGGATATTTAAGGAGTGACTGTCAAGATGTAGAAATTTGCTGATTTTGAGGAGGGAGGGGGAAAAGTAACCAGGCTCACAACCAGGGTGAAGAGGTGGGAGGCAGGGCTGCTGCCATTCAGAATGGAAAACCTAGAGGAAGAGTAGGTTGGAGAAGGGTAGAAGGGGATGTTGAGTTCAGTTTGGGGAATGTTGAATTAAGATCGCTTTTAGGATGCCCAAGTGAAGAAGCCCGTGAGAGCTGACACTTCTATCTAATTCTGAGAGTCCTTGATTTTATGTTGAGTGCATTTCAGTTATGCAGGTTTACTTATGACATTTTCTGGTTACTCAATAGTATATAAGAATACATATTTAATATATATCATGAGGATAGAAGGACTTTAGAAGTGGTTGGTAGACATCATCAGTGTGTCTATTTTAATAACCTATTTTCAATGTTTAATGGGAAGAAAAAGCATTAGCTGGATTTCATGATCTATATACTCAAAGAACTAAAATATTCCATATATTCCTAATCTCCCTGTAATTTATATCACAAAGGAAAATCATAGAGTAATAAATAATGTTTAGTTCTTTGTAAAATGTTTTATCTGCTTTTTATTATCCAAAATGACAGTGTCTATGAATAATTATTTTGGGCAAAGAAATATGTATTTCTTCAAAATTGCTTTTGATAAGATAGTATTAGCAGTCTTCATTATGAGAATACAAAAATACCCCAAATAATCAGAACTTACATCATAGTAAAACACAGTCTACAGTCCCATTGCTAATTAGTCATTTTCTTTTTTAAAAAGAGGCTTTTACTTATAGAATGTTGTATTTATCTCAAGAGAGTAGGTTTGTGCTGAGCCACAGAAGTTCCTTCTAGAGTTATGTCAAGTAGTACTGTATTTTTAAATGATTGTGGAAAATGTATTTTCCTAGCATTTCAGGAGCTCCCCGTTCAAGTTGGGGGCTCTCTGTTCCTGTTAACTTTGAATTGATAGAGACCATACAAATGGAACAGACTTGAACATGATTGCAACTTCTCTTGGAAAGGTTCACTGAAGTTAAAACTCACTTTTTCTTGTGTCTCTAATTATCAGAAGCCCAGAAGACTAAATCCTTCACATTCATGTAAGTTTTCCTTTTGGACTCAAGAAGGCAAAGGGACCACTACAGATTCATCCATGATAATGAAGGGAACATCTTGTTTTCCCCGTATCTCTTTCTTTGGTTGGATTTATTAGCTTGATTGGAGCCAGTATGTAGTGACTTTTGACAGATTGAAAATGTGGATTCTGTTTGTCTATGAGGAGGAACATAAAGCTGTCATGAAATTGACATGATGCCCTGATACAATGTGCTTACATATTCATATATGCCAGGAGCTGTGTTTAAATGCAACTTTCTCATTATTGTTGAAAACTGAACAAATTCTTTCAACAATTATGTCAAGCTGGTATACTATTTGTATTTTACAAACGAGAAAACTAAGATTCAAGGACATTAACTAACTTGTTATAAGTCACTACGAAGTCAAGTGTGTTTTTATTTAAACAATATGTTCTTTCCTTTAAATATTCTGCATGTGTTAAATCTAGGCATACACACCATATTTTATAGGTGGCTGTGCAGATCAGAAAGAGCCCTAGATTACAAGTTAAATGTAAGGAATTCTTGTCCTGGTTTCAGTACTGATCACTTAATTCCTCTACAATTTTGCATCCATAAAATAAAAACAATGGCATCTGTATCTGTTTCTTCTGCCTAAACTGTTGGTATGAGGATCACATGAAATAATGCTAGAGACAGAGTTGGTGCTATGGAAAAAAGATTGAAAGAGTCAAAAGACAAGAATCGACATTCTATCCCAACCACTCTCTTATCAATTCTGCAACTTTGAGCAAGACACTTTACAGTCTAAAGCTCAGTTTCCTCATCTATTAAATGGGAATATTCACCAATACCCTGCCTATCTTACATGATAAACACTATGTAAATGAAACATGTAATTGTTAGTAAAATTTTAAAAGGTATTTATACACAGAGTTTGCAAGGTATTAGTCCTCTGGGCAGAATTTGTATTGGAGAGCAGACCATAAGTAAAAATATATATATATTCAATATATGTGTTAGTTTTCTATTGTGTATACAACTCATTACCACAAATTAGTGATTAAGCAATATAAATTTATCATCTTACAGTGTCAGTAGGTCAGGAGTCCAACACAGGTCTCACTGGGCTAAAATCAAGGCAGCAGTGAGCATCAGTGGGACCGTGTTGCTCAATGATGTCTAGTGGGAAAGCTGCTTCTTTGTCTTTTCCAACTTCTAGAAAACACCCATATTTCTTGACTCATGTCCCTTTCCTTCATCTTCAAAGCTAGCACTGTTGCATCTCTCTGACCTTTCTTCAGTTATTCAATCTCTGTCTGAACACAGCTGGGAAAGACTCTTCAACTTAAATGATTTTTATGATTAGATTGTGCCTGTGTGCATAATCTGGGGTACTTTCCCCATATCAAGGTCTATAAACTTAATCACATATGCAAGTCCCCTTTGCCATCTGAGATAGCATATTCACAACTTCTGGGAATTAGATGTGGACATTTGGGGTGGGTGGGATCATTATTGTGCCTACCACAATGTGTAACATAATGAAAGTGCTAGTTACAGAGTTACTAAAAAGGGTGATTTTTTTCTTTTATGTTAAATTACCCCTCATTTGGTTCCTGATTGAAATTTGATCCAACATTGAGCCCTCATCACATTTAACCTGCCACAGAAATTGTATGAGACTATTAGCTTATTAACCCATCATCTCACTAATTTACTGTCTTTCAAAAGATATTCTCTGATGCAGGAAAGAGATTCTCGGAAGTGCTGCCAGAGGCATCAACTATTGGAAAGAGGAAACAATACACGAAAATTTGAACTGGAAACTTCTGAATAATATTAGAATAATCTTACTTTTTCAGGGTCTCGGGCTATAAGACCTGAAAGGAATGTTAGAGATCAGCAGATCCTAAGAA
Source organism: Hylobates moloch (assembly GCF_009828535.3). Taxonomy (NCBI): domain Eukaryota; kingdom Metazoa; phylum Chordata; class Mammalia; order Primates; family Hylobatidae; genus Hylobates; species Hylobates moloch. The sequence goes on along the minus strand of NW_026652287.1, from coordinate 88,772,303 downwards.
ACTGTATTTCTGATTGCTTTTGAAGTATATTTGCCACACTCCTTGTCAACCAGACTCCACAGTTAAAAAAAAAAAAGTCTAGTTTAAAAATAGATGTACATCGTATTTATTTATTTTTTTAAACTTTCTATTTTATTTTAAGTTCTGGGATACATCTGGAGGACATGCAGGTTTGTTACATGGGTAAACGTGTGCCATGGTGGTTTGCTGCACCTATCAACCCATCACCTAGGTATTAAGCCCCACATGCGTTAGCGATTTATCCTAATGCTCTCTCTCCTCCCACCCCACTACAGGTCCCTGTGTATGTTGTTCCCCTCCTTGTGTCCATGTGTTCTCATTGTTCAGATCACACTTACAGGTGAGAACATGCAGTGTTTAGTTTTCTGTTCCTGTGTTAGTTTGCGGAGGATAATGGCTTCCAGCTCCATCCATGTTCCTGAAAAGGACATGATCTAGTTCTTTTTTATGGCTTCATCGTAGTCTATAGTGTATATGTACCACATTTTCTTTATTCAGTCTACCGTTGATGGGCCTTTTGGTTGATTCCATGTCTTTGCTACTGTGAATAGTGCTGCAATGAACATATACATGCATGTATCTTTATAATAGAATTATTTATATGTATATAATAATATATATAATGGGATATATGTAATGGGATTGCTGGGTCAAATGGTATTTCTTTTTCTAGATCTTTGAGGAATCACTACACTGTCTCCCACAATGGTTGAACTAATTTATTTTCCTACCAACAATGTAAAAGCATTCCTTTTTCTTCACAGCCTCGCCAGCATCTGTTGTTTCTTGACTTTTTAACAATTGCCATTCTGACTGGCATGTGATGTTATCTCACTGTGGTTTTGATTTGCATTTCTCTAATGATCAGTGATACTGAGCTTTTCTCTTATGTTTGTTGGCTTTATTTCTAATTAAGACATTAGGTTTGTCAGACTTCTTATTTGTCATTGCTAGAACTTTGTAAGAATTGACACCAAAGTTAAAATGAACTTATCCAAATTTAATTCAGTGCTTGGTTGTGTCTTTTCCCAGTACCAATTACAGTAAGATTCTTGCTTCCCTTTATCTAGACAGTAGGTTCCTGTTGATATAAACTAATGCTATATCTGATTCTGTCTACTCAGCCTGGGGGATTAGGGAGACTATAGTTGGGGTTTCACCTAGATGGTGGAGTTTTAGGGGATCCATGACTCTACCAAGCTAAGGGACCCATAGGAATGAAAGAATCATCTAAAATCAAAGGTTGTATGTGTGTGTACATGTCTTTACCTTTGAGCGTGCATGTTTTTATGTGTTTTGGAAGTAGGATGGGGTTTAAGGCCAGAGAGTAGTGTTCAAACTATCTCCATAAAGGGAAAAGCTTGGGAGGGACATTTCATAAGCTAGAACACAAGCCAAGGAACTGAAGGCCATCCACAGTGGTATAGCTACAGGTGATAGATCATGATAGTCAGGAGAAGGCAGAGGATTCTTTTACATTAACACACTGTATGCAACAGAAATGATAGCTAATCTCCATTTAAGACCAATCCTGTGGTTTGGGCAGGTGGCAAAAAATTCTAGGAAATGGTGATAAAAGCTGAAGTCATGTGGGTCACAGTATCTTCCTTCTGTGCAGTTAGTCCTTTAGGACCATGACTCCCTGCTAGGGCTTATAAACAGAATTCAGACCCTTGGAGAGGGTTATGCAAAGGCTAGTCAGCGAGCCAGTTTCCAAGACAGGAGGTTATAGGATTCAGGGCATGTTCTTCTACCCGTGAGTAAATATCAATGCCAATCCAAAAGTCAAAGCTGAACCCTAGTAACAGTGTGGGAGCCAAAAGGATGGGAGTTGGAGAGAAGGCCACAACTCAGTGCAAACGTGCTGCTGGAATACTGGATACTTGGATGAATCCCACAACCAATGCCAAAATCCTTTCCAGAAAGTCTCAATGTGCTTGTTTCCTGGGTGAGATGGCTCACCAGAGGAGCTGGACTGAATGAGTCTGGGTGAAGGACCACAGTACTTGCAGCCCCATGAATGAGGAAGGCAGGATCTATGAGCAGAGCCCATAGATCTATGTCCACAGCTGTCTTTTTATTCCATGGAACCAGAATAGTCTCACCCTCTTCAGCTTCTTGTAAGGGAGTATCTCCTTCCAGCACTTCACTGAAATTGCTTCTTTGAGGATCACAAGAGCTTCCCAATAGGTAAATCCAGAAGATTTTTCTCAACTCCCGTTTTCTTTTTGCCTCAATCAACTTGATTGGCCAAGCCTTCATTACTTGACATTTTTCTTCCAATTCTTTTTTTTTTCTTTGAGATGAGGTCTCACTCTGTTGCCCAGGCTGGAGTGCAGTGGCACAATCTTGGCTCACTGCAACCCCATCCCCCCAAGCTCAAGCTATCCTCCCTCCTCTGCCTCCTAAGTAGCTGGGATCACAGATGCATGCTACCATGCCCAGCTAATTTTTTTTTTTTTTGTATTTCTGGCAGAGATGAGGTTTCACCCTGTTGCCCAGACTAGCCTTGAACCCCTGAGTTCAAGTGATCCACTCACCTCAGCCTCCCAAAGGGATGGAATTACAGGCGTGAGCCACTGTGCCCAGCTCCAATTCTTTCTTGTTCTCTACATCTTTGGTTAATTACTCTCTCATCTAGGAGAGCACCTCTTTCTCCTTCTCCTGCAAGAACATTTGGGGGTTCTTACGACTTTGCCCTTGAAGACTTGCTCTTCTCCGCTTTTACTCTCTTTTCCAAGATTTCCGTTATTATCATGGCTTCAATTATTTATTCTGCATGGATGATTGCAAAGTGTGTACCATCAGGCTTGACTTTTCTCTGTTCTTTTCAGTCCCAGGTAGGAACTTTGTTTGGGAGCAAAATAATGATATATACAATATATAATGAAATTAGTATGTTTGAATTTAAATTAAGAAGATCCAATATCTGAGAGAAGCTGTGCTGCTATACCCCCAAATAGACAAAAACAGTGAAATTTACAAAGAAATTAATTCAACACAAATGGGTTTCTTTAAGGTAGAGTGGATGGTTTTTTTTTTTTTTCATTTTTCAATAAATTTGACCACAGAAACTGAATATGTATCTCCTTCACACAAGGAAGTTCCCAAGTTCAGTTTAGTATCACCTTTATCAGGATGCAAGATTTTCCCATTAGGCTTCCCCTGCTTTGATCTTGTCTATTAAGGGGTGAGGGCCCTTCTACATATCCAGGATTGTTATGTGGCAGGAGGTCCACAAGAAATGAGTGTGAGCCCTGCTCCAAGACAGTCATTCTCTTCATTCTTTGTATAATACAGCAGCAGGTTCTTGCTGTATTATACAAAGAGCCCTCCTCTCTGTATAGTTCTTTTAAAATTGCTCCTCCACTTTCTCTCTCTTCTCTCTCTTGGATCATCCTAGAGGTTAAAGCCCTGGAAAAATGCCTCTTAGAAGAGAAACTGCAGCTGGCACTGAGGTTGGCAGTTCACATTAATAAACTTTTGGCAGTTTCAGTGTTGGCTAGGGGGTATTGGTGCATGAGAAAATACACAGAACAAGGTTAATATTTTTAGCTGTAAACCTTTTAGATATGTTTTACGCATGCTTGGTAGAAAATCAATTACTATTAGAGTTATCACCAGGGAAGGACAGCAAGGGCACCAAATAAGGTAGTTTAGACCATCAGACCACCCCAGCAACAAATGACAAGGTCTTGGAAATGTGGGGAGGTGGAGGTATATGCCTAATTTGGGCAGGAATGTAGGTAAATTGATAAGCTTGCCAAGGGGATGAGACTGGGTAGGAATTTACGAGGATACAAAACAAGAAATGCAGACTAGAATGGTTCTTGGGTTTTATACAAATATATAACAAAACCAGCACTGAGCACATAATGTCAAGCACTCTTCTGAATATACTCTATGTATTATCCAATTCTCACAGCAGTTCTCTAAGTGACAAAGTATATCCATTTTACAAAGGAGATATTGAGGCACAGAGTAAGTAGCAGAACTGGATCTTTGAACTAGATCTCATAATCTTAATCGTTACACTACAATCCCCGTAAATCAAAGACTGAGAGTTGGATAACTTCTGGGGTTCTTTCATCATTAATAAATGATGTGACTGTCTTAGCTTGAGCTGCTATAACAAAATACCCTAGACTGGATGGCTTAAACAACAGACATTGATTTCTCACAGTCCGGAGGCTGGAAGGCCCAAATCAAGATACTGGCTGATTCAATTTCTGAGGAAGCCTCTTCCTGGCTTACAGACAGCTGTCCTCCTGATGTGTCCTCACATGGTGAGAGAGGAAGCTCTGATGTCTCTTCTTCCTATGGGGCATTAATTCCTTATGACCTCAACTAAACCTAATTACCTCCCAAAGATCCCATTTTTTGCTACCGTCGCACTGGAGGTGAGGACTTCAACATATGAACTAGGGAAGAGGAGGTGGAGACACAAACACTCCGTCCATAACAGTGACTGTGTTTTCTCGTGGTATTATCTGCTTTGCATGGTTAACAGCAGGGCCTGGAGGACACTGTAGAAGAGCAGACAGAGACTCAGGCTTGATTGCCTGGTGCCATGCGTAAGCCAGCCCAGGAATGGAGCAATCTGAGCAGCCCACTGCCTGGATTTCCCTCCTTGCCCTTCATGTCATCCTGGAGACTTGAGCCCTCCTCCGGGAGGGAGAAGAACAAAGGTTAGGGTTAGCACTGCTCACTTGAAACTTCATGTAAGTAACTGCTAAATTGAACACATATGAGTCATGACAAAATCAAAATGCAACATTTTTATCTTCTGCCATTCTTTTATATATTACTCAGTGGGGGCTTGCCTCCAGAGAAAGACTCCAGAATGTTGCATGGTTTCTGCCCATTCTTATTTAATGGACTAATGGGATAACACTCAATTTAAGTTGCAAACAGTATAATTTTAGTATTTAGAATGCCAAGCTCCATATAACAGGTACTACTTCAGTGAGTCCTTATGACCCAAAAGAGAACATCTCATATTTTCTTCACAGAAGTCTGTCTAACAGCAAAAGAGAGAAATAGGTGTATTCCTATGGAGAGGGTCTAGTGTGGGTTCTGGGAATGTAGTCCTTGTGTAGATGCAGCATGTAAAAGTTTTCTTTGATAGTTTATATTTTAACTTAAAAGTTTGTATCAGTCTTTTACTTATCTCCATTATGTATCAGTATTTAAGAATGATACAATGTTAAAAACGATTAACTGGGGAAATTATTATACATTTCTCTTCCCTCCCTCCCAATCTCTGAGTGTAGTTCAGAGTCTAAGAAAACACTTCATGCTGGCTCCGTGGTGTTGTGTTATCCCTTCAAACTACTGCCTGCCTCCAGCCTAAAATGTGCAGCCCGGGCACAGATGACAAATTTTAACATCTACTTAAAGTCTGTGATAGACACATAGCTTTCTGTTGTGTAACTTTATTCTAAATAATAAAAAAAATTATGGGTACATAGTAGGTGTATGTATTTATGGGGTACATGAGATGTTTTGATACAGGCATGCAATGCGTAACAATCGCATCATGAAAACGGGGTGTTCATCCGCTCAAGCATTTATCCTCTGAGTTACAAACAATCCAATTATACTCTTGTAACTTAAAATGTACTATTAAGTTATTATTGGCTATAGTCATCCTGTTATATTATCAATACTATACTTTCTGGATTTCTTTATAAGCTTAAAATATTTCATATTCATAAAACATGAATAAAATAAAAATTAAAGCAAAATTCTCCCAAAGTACTATCTATGAATCCAAACTTATCTCCTTATACTTCTCTTATAGTTTCTTGAATAGAGTGTGCAAATTTATGATATCAAAGTTTTACTTATTGCATTCCCTGGCATGGAATTTTATCTTTCTTTTTTTCTGCTTGTCTGAGTCTCACCCTTTTTGTGAGACTTAATTTAAATTTCAGCTCCAACAGAAAACCATGCCAGATGTCCTTAATCCTCATTAATCACTTTCTATTCTCCTTTTTTATATTTTTTTGTGACTTAGAATGCCAAGTATTTTATTTTTAAGCTTATAAAATTTGAAAACAAGATTGCCTAGGTTAAATAATATAGTATCCAAAGCTGAATGTGCTCATTTAGAGCTTTTTCTCTGTTTGAAAATACAAAAACAACTTCCTAAAACTCCCAGGTGAGAATACCTCTGTTTGGATGATCTGTCATTAGATGAACTGTTGATAACATTCCTTTTTTCCTTAGTAAGAGTTTCAGAAATTCTAGAATAGATGCATTTTTCTAATGTTACACAGACTATTTTATTCCAAAGGTCTCCTGAGAGGCATACATCACATACAGGAATCTATCTCCATCCTTCTTAGATTCATATGCTTCAAAAATCAGTGAGAAAATGCCCACCATACTTTCTCTGTTTACCAACCGGAAGAAGATTGGATTAGCATTGAGTTGTAATTGCCTTCTAATTGTCTTAATGAGTTATGTTACAGAAAAAATCAATGATACTTGTTAAAGTATGGGAAGGAAACCTCTATCAGGACCATTGAAATAGGTACAGGGACCACTGCAAAGATGTCTTTCACACGAAGAGAAAGATTGGGTTCTATTCTGAACACAGCATGGGCAAGTGGGAACTTACAGCCATAGAGCAGGGTATGGGGTAATGGATGGACAGTTACTAGGGGAAACATCAGGGTGAGGGGAATTCTGACTAAACCGACCTAACAGGATTCTTCCTGAAGACAGGCCAGGGTGATCAAACATCACCTGAGGGATGGTGGAGGATGGGGAACCTGATCAGCTATCAAAGGTGATCAGATACTGAGGGTGGGGAGAGTCTTGCTAAGCTGACTTAAGAGGGCTCTTTGCTAACACTGTATTTTACAAGGAAGTGCACAGATGGGCCTAGGAGAAGGTTCAAAGTTCTGATTAAAGTTTGGTCAAGCAAAGAACCTTTGTCAATTTACTCATGCAGATGTGATCGGGTATCAAGAACTTGGTTTTATCTAGCACAGGAAGCTGCTTCTCACTCTTGTGCAGTCTATTATTATGGGAATTGTGGTAGGATGTTGCCCTCAGATAAACCAAACACTGACTCTTTGTTATGAAGCTGCTTGAAGGGCTTCTCCCCTGCCATGGCACGGGAGGCTGAGCTGAGGAACAGAGGAGTGAATGGTCCCAGCTGCTCAAGGGGTCAACAATGGTGAGTCTTACTTGGGCCAATCAATTCCTTTGCTAATACTTGGGTCAGTTAATTCCTTTGCTAAACAGCTGAACTATGTACTACCTGGTCTATTCTTGCATCCCAGTCTGCCTATCATGGTTATCTTTTTCTTGTTCTCCCTTTCCCTCCCCGGTTAGCTGATAAGTGCCAGAGTAGATGCTTTAAAAGTGTTAGAACAAGTACATGAATTATATGAGAAAGAGCGTTAGTCAAACATTATATCAATTGCTTTCATGAAGATGGGTGGGAGATGGTTCATATTAATGTATATTACTTGCCAGGTGAGTCTTTGCAGGAAATCATTGAGTGTCTCTTCTTTGCACTTGAGATTTAGCAATGTGCAAAACAGATGGTGGTGGTGGTGGTGGTGATGATGATGACGAAACCATATCTCGTCCATTTGGATGTGGTAATAAGTACTTCTCATCAGCCATGTCTTACCTGAGGTACTTAGTGAATCTCCGCATATTGAAGTGTTTCCAGTAGTAGAATTCAAAGCAATTAGCTCATTGAGCACTATGATTAGATATATTAAGGCTGTTGCTTGGCTATCAGAAATAAGTGCTATCTCTAGGGCCGGGCATGGTGGCTTACGCCTGTAATCCCAGCACTTTGGGAGGCTGAGGCGGACAGATCACCTGAAGTCAGGAGTTCAAGGCCAGCCTGGCCAAAATAGTGAAACCCTGTCTCTACTAAAAATACAAAAATTAGCTGGGCATGGTGGCACGTGCCTATAATCCCAGCTACTCGAGAGGCTGAGGCAGGAAAATCGCTTGAACCCGGGAGACGGAGGTTGCAGTGAGCGGAGATCGGGCTACTGCACTCCAGCCTGGGCGACAGAGCAAGACTCGAGACTCCGTCCCCCCACCCCCAACCCCCCCCAAAAAAAGAAAGAAAGAAAGAAAAAGAAAAAGAAGTAAGTGCTATCTCTTAATCTCCTCCTCTTATGAGATTGTCTGGTTAGGCTTTTGCTGAGAATGGGTACTATTGAATGTAGGGCACAGATTTGTATTCTGGAGCAGACCACAGTAAAACTGTGCCAAAATTCTAAAAAGAGGAACTCCATAATAAAGAAAAAGCAAAATATAAGAACCATACCAAGAGATACAATAACAGAGTAAGAGCAAGAGGTAACGGTGTTGCATCTCCAGTAACAGAATAATCCAGTGTGAAACCGTTCCTTTTAATGCAAAAGTTGTGATTTCAAGTTTTTAAAAATCGTGTTTTTCTTGTTTATAAAGTAATACATCCTATTAGAAATATTAGAAAGTTACTAAAAGAGAATTAATGTAGGGGCTGCTTCTGGATATAAATGGATTCTGGATATAAAAGTGAAAATAGCTTGCTTATTTCTCTCCCTTAATGAAGGGGCTGATTCTGGACATAAATTCTAATTAGAAACAGATAGTAAGTGGTCCTTCCTAATTTCTCCTGGAAACTTTCCCTATTAGGTAAAGATTCATATTATTTTTCTATGTATAAGGTACTTTATGCTTTGTTTTACCAGCCTTGAGAAAAAAATGCAAAATCTGTTATTCTTTATTTTAAAAAGCTATAAAGCATGTATTTTTCTTTAATTCTTTAATATATTTTTGTAGAAAGGTTGAAAAACACAAAAATGAATAAAGTTAACATTATTGTTAATCCCACTATTGCTAACATGCTAGTATTTTGATGCATTTATATATAGATTATGTATATGCATATGCGTGTATGCCATGTACATTCCAACATACACATGAAGAATTATAACTGCATGGAAAATGTTTATAATGTAATGCAAATGGAAAAAAAGCAGGATAAAAAACTTTTTACATGGCTTGATCTCTGTAAAATTCTTCAGCATCATGTGCTTAATAACTTCATGATAGTTTCCCATTTGGATGTGAACTGATAACCTTTTCGGAAAGGATGGAACCACTCTTAATAAATTCAGGAAACTATTATGAAATGGGGGGAACTTGTCTACTCATTGTTTCTCCTCCTCTTGATAATTCCATCTCTTTTTGTAGCACTTTCAAACATCCAGAGCATGTAATAGAAAATTTATTGCCTGTAGAGGTTTTAGAATTGGATACCAATATCAATATTTTAAGTCAATATTCATAATATTAACATCAATATTCTGAAGGTAAAATTAGAAAATGGAGAGAGTCACAGACTTCCTTCATATAGTTAGAACTTCAAAAATTAAAACATAGCTAGGAGTGGTGGTTCATGCCTGTAATCCTAGCACTTTGGGAGCCTGAGGCAGGAGGATTTCTTGAAGTCAGGAGTTTGAGACCAGCCTAGGCAATATAGTGAGACTTCGTTTTTCTGAAGAAATTAAAAAAAAAATAGCTGGGTGTGGTGGCACATGACTTTAGTCCCAGCTACTTATGAGGCTGAGGTGGGAGGATCACATGAGCTTGGGAGATCGAGGCCGCAGTGAGCTGTGATCACACCACTGCACTCCAATCTGGATGACACAGTGAGATCCTGTCTCAGAAGAAAAAATAAGAAAAGTAAAAACAGCTTGCATGTTTCTCTCCCAGTACCTGATAAAATAGGAGATACATTTCTCTTGACAATGACATCTTAGAGTCATGATCAAATACCTCCTTAGTCCTACAACACAAAGAAATGGAAAATATTCCATGCTCATGAACTGGAAGAATCAATATCCTCAAAATGGCCATAGTGCTCAAAGCAATTACTGGGAATAAATCCAAAGGAAAATAATTCTATCAAAAAGACACCTGCATTTGTATGTTGATCACAGTGCTATTCACAATAGCAAAGACATGGAATCCGCATACGTGCCTATCAAAGGTGGACTGGATAAAGAAAATGTGGATGTGTACACCATAGAATACTATGCGGCCATAAAAAAGAATGAAGTCAGGTCATTGGCAGCAACCCGGATGCAGCTGGAGGCCATTATCCTAAGCGAACTAATGCAGGAACAGAAAACCAAATACCACATGTTCTCGTTGATAAGTGAAGCTAAACACTGAATACACGTAGATATAAAGATAAGAAAAATACACACTAGGGACTACTAGAAGGGGGAGGGGTAGAGCAGGGCATGGACTGAAAAACTACTTATTGGGTACTATGCTCATTACCAAGATGATGGGACAATTCATGTTGCAAACCTCAGCATCATGCAGTATACCCATGTAACAAAGCTGCATATGTATTCCTTGAATAATATGTGTGTGTGTATATATATATGAATATTATATATATGAATATATATACACACACATATTATTCAAGGAATACATATATATATATATAAAATTATTATTTAGAGTCCTAAACTCTGTGATTACCCAAAGCCAGTGCATAGATCAAAGTAGCTCTAGACTGACACTTTAGGGAGGCTTTTAAAAAGGACCGATTTCTGGACCCTGGTTCAGTATGTCTAGAGTAGGACTGGAAGTCTATATTTTATGAAGTTTCCCAAGTGATTCTGATGAAAAATCCAGTTTGAGAACCACTGCCCTGGGAGCTGTAGTGTAATCCAATTATTTCCTGGCAACTGGAAGGGAAGAGGTGAAGATGGAGCTTGATTTATTGTATGAAACATAGGTTCCCCAGAGAGGGTCTCCCTGGAAGACATTTAAAAAAATCTATTTCAAGATGGTTATTAATATTTCCTTGATTGTCATTCTAAAGCCATAGCAAAGCTTGATGAACTTTGCAGGTTACTTCCAACCATTCAATTTTATAAAATTGTGCATAGTTCTATAAATGTTGCAATGATCTTTAGAAAAAATTTTCCCTCTAGTTAAGAGTGCATTTGCTTCCCACCCATTAAGCTAAGCAATCATGACATGTTCACACCCCTGAGCACATTTAGTTCTCGATAGAAAATGAGACATTTAGTTTATTGTGGGAACTTAAAGTCACTGGAGATTTTATGATAACTTTCATTTCTCAAAAAAATCTATATTAAACATAAAACTAATATTTATTTCCTTCATTTTTGTATAATTTGCTTTGTAAATATATAACCTTTTGTCTAATTTTACACAATAAATGACTTGTTTTGAACAGATGCCTCACTTTAATAGGATCTTATGTTCTCTCTTTGAATATTTTCATACTTTTTTTAAATTAAAAAATCACCTTAACCAAAGATGTAATGTATTCTACAATATACAAAGTGCTGTGTCCCAGATTTTCAGTCATTGTAACACTCTAGCTAGAGAAATTACTAGTGAAGTGGAAAATTGAGTTTCAGCTCTGCACCACTTCTGCCTGCTGTGGGGATCTGTTCTTGTCCAAAACAAGTGGCCCTGGTGAGTCTGTCAATTAGTGTATCTACTGCTTTGTTCTCAGGGGTGAGCATGTGAGCCCAGGTGGACCAATTATAACAGCCTATCGTTCTTGGAGCAGTAATTGGCTGAGAAATGAGCATTAAAAAGATCAATCTGATGTTGGATGAGAGAATTATCCTTTTTTTAAAAAAATCTTCCTGAATTGGCTGAGCTGGAAGAACGTGACTCTAGGTCAATTAGAAGTAGTTTTTTCCCACCAAATGATGAGAGTTTGTTTGAATAAAAATGTAAGTATTTGGAGAGAGGCAGAAAATAGAGATGGGGAAAGAGACTTATGACGTTCTAGATCTAATTGCATTGACTACTGAACTTCCAGCAATGTGAAGTTCCTGAATTTGTTTTTTTAAGTGATCTTGAATTGAATTGACAAACAAATTGAATTGAATTACACACACAAAAAATCTTGACTAATGCAATCATTTTTTTCATTTTCCAGATGAGTAAATTGAAGCCCAGAAAGGCCAAGAAACTTGAACCATTTAGTAAGTCAGACTTAAACTCATGTCCTAACACTCTAAATCCTGTGTTCTTTATATCATGCTTTCAGTCCTCAGCGTCTACTAAAGAAGTCTGGTATTCAGGAAAAACGTGACTTAAGAAATAAATATGGCTGAGAATGATATTATACAAAAAACAAAGTTAGCTGAATTGCTTTTGATCCAAATGTATGCGGGTCTTTGCAAAATTACAAGGGTCTAAGGTGTCAAACATTAAAGAACAATAGGCTAAGTACTTAAAATGAGAATTTAAATTTTATGTTATCCAAAGACAAGCACATTTTGTTCAGTAGTCCTTCAGAATTTTGGGTAAGTTTTGTTAAATTATGGGCAGCAGACACAAACCAATAATGCACAAATCCACCCACGCTCTACTCTGTAGGCTAGCAGAGATATCCTGTTGCAAGTTAAAATTTTACAAATAGCAGGATCTCATAACCTACCCTTAAATTGGTGGGCTAGTTTGAATGACTAAAACATATGTATGTGTAATTTTTCAATCAAAGTTATGTAAAAAGAAAATGAAGTTCCCTTTACTATCTGAAGTTCACCTTTACCATAGTGACAGATTAAATCTTGTTTCTTCAGGGCCCTATTGTACCTGGAAGTGTTCTTTGATTTTCCTTTTTTTTTCTCCGAATCTACCCCTGTTCTTCTTTGACAGAATACCTGTGAGAAAGAATCTGAAGAGCATGATGTTTAACCCTTGTACATTTAAGGAAGTATTAAAGGAAATAAATACAGGAGAAAAGTGAACTGCTAAACATGCCTGAATACATCCTGTCATTAATGTCTGGATTTTATTTTTTACTTTTAATACATATATTAACATTTTTAATGTAATAACTAATGTATAAAAATCACAATAACATTTATATAAGTTATATAAGGCATATCTGTGACTTCATCACTGATCTTAACTCAGTCAGCCCTTGTAGGAATGTGATTGTCCCCAAGCCCAGCTTGTGCCTCCGTTTTAAGAGGTAACTAACTCCTCTCCTAAATTTTATGCTTGTCATTCTCTTACATTTTTAGAAGTAGTTTAGTTCTTTTTAGTTAATGTTTCCCCAACAATAACATTGTATACTTTTGCTTGATTTTGAACATTCTATTTGTATCATGCTATTATGTCATCTTCTGTGACTTATTTCATTTCACATTATGTTTCTGAGGTGTCTTTCTATGCTTGTGAGTAGCTTTAGTTCATTCATTTTTAGGCTGTGTAATATTCCACTGTATAATTATTCTGCAATATAATTCATTTAGTCACTCTCCTGTTGTTGGAAATTGGAAGGTTTTTTCTTTTTTTCTTTTCAATTTTTACTGATACGAAGGATACTGTGATACATGTTTTATTCCTTTCTCTTGGTATACATGCCCAACAATTCTTCTAGTTTCTAGGGTACCTAAGAGTGGAATTGCTTGGTCTTTGCATGTAAACTATTTAACTTGATATGAAGGTGTCGAACTGTTTTCCAAAGTGATTAAATTGATTTGTGTTCCCCCATCAGAAGTATATGAATATCCACTGATTCAAATCTTTACCAATGTCTGGCAATGTCAGACTTCTGTATTTTTGTACATTTAGTCTTTCACAGGTGTACTCTCTTCCTGATGTCTATTCGGTTCTGGTCAATAAATTTGACTCTATGTCTATACCACACAGTATTAATTATTCTACTTTTGACTTTTTTTTTTTTTGACAGAGTCTTGCTCTGTGGCCCAGGCTAGAGTGCAGTGGTGTAATCTCGGCTCACTGCAACCTCTGCCTCCTGGATTCAAGTGATTCTCATGCCTCAGCCTCCCAAGTAGCTGGGACTACAGGCCCGCACCACCATGCCAGGCTAATTTTTTTGCATTTTAGTAGAGACAGGGTTACACCATGTTGTCTACACTGGTCTTGAACTCCTGAGCTCAGGCAATCCACCCACTCAGCCTCCCAAAGTGCTAGGATTACAGGCATGAGCCACCGTGCCTGGCTGACTTTTTATGCAAGTTATCTTGACAACAAATTATCAATTTTCTCAAAATACGCTGTTGGGATTTTGCTTTTCAAAAGAGGCCAATGCCGCCTCAGTCATAGCTTTCAAACCTCCTAGCTCAAGGTTCAATGTCCTTTTCCTAGAGTCAAACAGTTGGCCCTGCCAGATTGCTGTGCACTGTCTCAGAGTATGATAGGACAATATTGGAGGTCCCAGATGTCTGCTCCTTCTGTCTCCAAGAGGCATCCTGGTTAACACCGTGTTGGCAGGTCAAGATATGTGGTGCTTGGCCATTTGCCCTTTTATGCATGATCCTGTAAATATCTGTAGGCCACCACTTACTTATCTACTCTCCCAATTATGAGCACCCAGGTTACCTCCAGTTGCTGGACACTACAAACCACACTGTCATCTTTGTGCATATATGCTTACAAACCTGTGTGAGGATTTATTTGAGATATATGCCTGGGAATGAAATGGCTGGGTCATAGGTTATGTAGATACTTTATCTGCTTAAATAAGAACAGCAGCACCAATGTACACTTTCACATTACTCAACATCTTTACCTATGTTTCTCTGCATGCACAGGTATAAAGTCTGGAAAATTACAGTTTTGGCCTCACACAACCTCCTGAAAATAATTTCTCAACCCTAGTCCCCATACACCATGAAAAGGGCCTTTCCTTATGGCAATGTGGACTTGGGCTTCTTTGTCCCACCAGGTCCCTATCTATCTTTCTGCCTTCTCCCTATGCATGAAGCACCGCATCCTCAAATTTGGGGAGATCTTGTCCAATTTAAAAATTCTACTACTCAATCATACTAAAATAGAAAGTATGATTGATTTTGATGAGTATGACCGTCTATCTGGGGTGGGAAGAAGAGATGAACATGGTTTTTTTTTAGATGGTAAAAACAACTAAATAGAACACTAAGAGATGTGAGCAAGCACTAGAGTGGTGCTAAAATTGTTCTTCGCTCTGATCCCTCCATTTAACAGAACTATAAAGCCCTTCCCAGTCTCTCTTCAGATGCCAGGGCTACGGGGTTCCATTGGCTGTAGCACCTCATCGCCTGCTGTAGGCTCCGTGACTCGTCTCCAGTCTGCCATCTTGTGGTCCTTCCTGTTGCTGCATTCATACTGGTTTACCGAGAGGGCAATAGTGGATTTAGTAGACTTCACGTAGCTTGCGTCACTGCTCCTGTCTCTGTGTAACTCACAATGAAGAGATTTTGGCATCAACTGTGAGCTTAGGGGTAGAAGAAGGGTATATGTTAGGAGGTGGAAGCGGAATCAATTCTTCAAATCTTAATGATGTAAGTCATAAAGATGTTTCCTCGAGCCACTGTTGATTCATTGTTAATGATTCATTACTGCGTTTTCTGCAACACTAAGAAACCATTGTTTCTACTAAGTTTATAAAAAACATATAAGATAAAGAACAAGTGAAAATCCAGATTTTTTAAATGAGGTATGTATACCTTCTTGGAAAATTTGAAGACAGAGACAGTGTTTTACTATTTTCATTTTTGCACCTACAGTTTCTAGCATAGGCTTGGGATCTTGTAAATTTTTAATAAATGTTTGTTGAATGAGTGAGTTAATTGATTCTCCTACCAGTCTGAGCTATCAGTTATGTCTCTGTGGCTAGATGGACACCATGTCTTCCATCTCTGCCAAGAGTTCAACTGAATTCAAGTTTATAAATGGAAATGTGTGTGTATGAAGGAATTAAAACAATTCAGAAAACATAGTTTTAAAAACTACCTTTCCTAGTCATAATCATTGTTAATAATTGGGTATTTATCTTTCTGGATCTTTTCAATATTTCTATGTATTTACATATATAAATATACAAATATATACACACATATAGATTTATTAAAACATAAAAGGGGTTTCTTTGGGAAATAGTTCTGGAATTTGCTTATTTTTCTTACAGTTAATATGTGTAGGAGATCATTCCATGTCCATATGTAGAAGTCTATAGCATTCTGTTTAGCAGACGCATAGCATTACATAGTATAAATGTCTCATAATGTTAAAATCATTTCCCCTTTAGTGGAAATCTTTGTGCTTACAATGTTTTCCTGTACAATTCTTGGCCATGAAACTTGGTACACAAATGTGTCTTTCTATAGGTCAGTGTCCAGGAAGTGGGGTTGTTGGTCAAAATATATATTGTGTTTAAAATTTTTCACGAATACTCCTAAATTTATTATGAATTGATACAAAGGCCTTGTCTCATGAATTAGGATTAATAAGAAATACTGAAATCAGTATTACTTTTTAATTTTTAGGGATGTGTTTGACATGATCCTAAATAATGTGGCTGACTGAACTTCCTGCTTCCTAATCATTTGTATATCTTCTAGATACTTCTATATATGCTGGCTTGAAAAACTGGCACAGAGAAGCATAACTGGGCTTGGTTTTTCTTTTTCTCTTTTCTCCTATGGAGAATTCTAAGCAGCAGGTAGCGCCCTGGAGCACTGTGTTTGAGCTCTGAGAGCGGTCCTTCTATGGATTCAACTGGTTCACAAAAGAAAACTTTTGCAGTATCAATATTTGATATATGTTTGACTTCATATTATTACATGACATTTCTTTTTGTCATGAAAAATGAATACTTATTTATTGTAGAAAACATTAAAAATGCAGAAAAGTATTAAAAATATAGAAATAAACTATAGTCTCATAAACCAGTGATAACTAACCTTAACATTTTGGTTTATATCCTACCAGATGTATACTGTTTTTAAACAAAATTGGGATGACACTGTATTACCATTTTACAATCTGTTTTTTTCTCTCTACCTAAAAATATATTACAAGCTTTCTGCCATATTAATATGGCATCACTTCAATGATTGGTTTAGAGGAAGCATAACCATATAACACTTTCAGCTTACTCAGAATTTACAACTAGAACTCTGATGCTTCAAACTCATTCAAACACAGATGATCTAAGGCAGAGTAATCCTACCTGTATGTTTGTATGTTCTCTGTCACTAATTAGAATAACTATATCTTTCTGAGTAGTTACTACATACTAAATGTTTTGCAAAGCATGTGACATTATTTCTAATTGTCAAAACTAACTTCAGAAGTAGGTATTATTGTCAAAATTTTGCAGAAGAGGAAACTGAGATTCAAAGAGATTCAGCAAATTACTCAAGGACGCACAGTGAGCAAATGGTAGGGTTTAAATTAGAATCCAGGTCTATCTGCTTGTAAAACTGTTGCTTTTTAAAACTCTATCTGCTGTTTTGATCTGCATAATATTTTCAAGTGTGACTTCTGTTCTAAAAGTCGCTGTCTAATATTAACTTCATAATTGAGTTGAAAGTAATTTCTGAAAGGAATTAAGACGCATTATTTATTTTTTCTATCTACGTAAAAAAGTTAAAGCACAGTGTTTATTCTCTTTTCATTGATGAAAACAACTCTTTGCTTTTGGATGGGCAGAGAACTTCTGTAACAATTGGAACTAGAGCGCCATCTGTTGACTGTAGAGTTCTAGGCATTTAATACAAGAAAATTACAAATCTGATCATCACTATTACTTTCCTCAACAAAGAAAATGCCCTCAGCTGCTGGGCGTGGTGGTTCACTCCTGTAATCTCAGCGCCTTGGGAGGCTGAGCGGATGGATCACTTGTGGTCAGGAGTTCAATACCAGGCTGGCCAACATGGCGAAATTCCATCTCTACTAAAAATACAAAAATTAGCCGGGCACTGTGCTGCACACCTGGAATCCCAGCTGCTAGGGAGCCTGAGGCAGGAGAATCGCCTGAACCCCGGAGGCGGAGGTTGCAGTGAGCCGAGATCGCTCCCGCACTCCAGCGTGGGCGACAGAGCAAGACTCCATCTCGAAAAGAAAAAACAGAAGAGCCCTCAGCAGCAATCTTGGATGAAAGGTCATTAGTCCTGACTTTAAAAGATCAATTTATAATTGATTTAAATTTCATTGAAATGAAATTTATAAAACATAAAATCAATCATTTTAAGGTGGACAACTCAGTGTAACCATCACCTACTTCTATCTAGTTCCAAAACATTTCCATCACCCCAAAGTAAAGTCCATTACCCATCAAGCATTTTTTCTTGTTACCCCCTCCTCCACAGCCCTGACCACTGTCAATCTGCATTCTGTTTCTATAGATTTATCAATTCTGGATACAGCATTTCACATACATGGAATCATACAATACGTGATGTTTTGTGTTTCGCTTCTTTCATTCAACATGTTTTGTAGATACAGCCATATCATAGCATGTTATCAGTACTTCATTTCTTCTTATGGCTGAATATTATTCTGTTTTATAGATATATACACAATAGATTATATATATGTCCCACAGTCGGTTTATCAATTCATCTGTTGATGAACATTAAGGCTGTTTCTGCCTTTTGGCAATTGTGAATTGTGCTGCTGTGAGCATGAGTTACATGTACTTATTTGAGTATCTGTTTTCAATTCTTCGAGTAAATATCTAGGAATGGAATTGCATTAGTCCTGATTTTAAAATAAAAATGTGGATGAGAAATACCTGACAATAGACTCAAAGATGTTTGATGCAAAGTAAAATAATTATTTCAACAGCAGGAAAAAAAATCAGTAATGAATCTAAGGACGAACATTTTCTTATGCTTATCCACCACAGTGAGTAAGAAATATTGAAAAGTCAGCCTGGTTTGAAAAAGTCACTTATCCTCAGCAGCCCTCAAATAACTTATCTTTACAATGAGGCCAGTGCAACTTACCTCATAGATTTGTCCTGAGGATTAAATTAGAAAACACAGTGCTTTGCACAGTGCCAACAAATGTCAATTTCGTTGTCCTTTGTTTCTGCCATGACAGCTGATTCCATTTACCTGGAATTTCAGAATGGTGTGCACTTTCACAGCAAAAACAGTCTCTCAGTAATGAGAGGAGAGTTGAAGGGAGTGTTG
This sequence comes from Hylobates moloch, assembly GCF_009828535.3. Lineage (NCBI taxonomy): Eukaryota > Metazoa > Chordata > Mammalia > Primates > Hylobatidae > Hylobates > Hylobates moloch. Next base: position 88,753,308 of record NW_026652287.1, on the reverse strand, counting down.
ATCCACTCAGTTGCTTAGCATGATAGCGATATTATTTATCTTCCCCTCTGTGGCTGTCTGTGTCAATGTACATGAAACTTAGTTATTCTCTTCTAGAGATAACTTACTATATTTCTGTCTTAAGAGGAGTTCATCACTCTGAAAATGATCTCAGAAGGACTTGTGAGATGTTTAACAGAAACTATATTTTAAAAACATTTTGTATTTTACCTAGCAAACATGCTGATTCTTGTTTTTCAAAATGTAATGCTCATACAAAGGAAATGCAAAAGTATGTCCAAGGTGTGATTAACTTTCAGGTATTCCTCTGAAGCTTGCTGAGTTGCAAAATCTGTGTGCCCAAGAGAAACCGTATCTTTATAACCTTGCAAATATAGTCTGAATCTTAGTTTTGAGGCAATTTTAATTATAAATGATCGAGGGAAATGCTTATCTGTGACTGGCTTGACTTGGTGAACACATTTATTTCCAAAATAAAATTAACTTCAGGGTTTCAAAAAATCTCTCTCTCTCTCTCTCTACCTGTCTCTTTCTCTCTGTCTCTTTGTGTGTGTTTATGTTTTAAAGATCAAGGCCTTTATAGGAGGCAAATGAGAAAACCTAAGCCAATCTTAGAAAGAAAGAAATATCTATAATAGGATGTACAACATACAAAATAAATGCAATTTGATGCATTTTTTTCCAGAAGGGCAGGACAAGAGACAAGTAACTGCCCCCAGGGACTCACTCAGCCATGACCTATGCTTGAACACATAGATTTCACCTTGAACACTAGCTGTTGCACATTTAGTTAATGCTAGATGCTATATTCTTTATCTTCTTCTGCCAGGACACCATCTTGTCTAGTGAATAATATTATTCCCAATTTATGGACAAGAAGACTGGGACTTAAGAGAGATAACTAACATGTTCAAAGTTTACAATTCTATGGTGGAAGAGCTACGATTTTATCTAGGTCATTGTAACTTAACCCCTATGTTTTTTTTTTTTTTTTCTCTCTCTCCCTCTCTTTTTGTCCTAGGGTGAAGAAGAGTGCTCACCAGATTCCCTTCTGGTCTGGAAAAAGAAATCCCTTCTTTTGTGGATGTCATCTCTACCATCTCTCGGTGAAAAATATTTCAAGAGAATCCTAAGATGGAGAGAGCATTGGAAGTCATCCGGCCCAATTCCCTTGTGCAATTCAAATCTTCTTTGTAAGGTAGGGCACCATTTACTTTTATAAAGCCAACTTTGCGGAATTTACTACTTTATAAAGCAACCTATCGAATATTTACAGCTACAATTGTGAAGAAATACTTGATACAACTCTTTGAATGACCAGTTTTGCCTAGTAAAACCTTAAAATTACTTTTTAGTTATCTCATTTATTAAATTGTTCCTTTGTTCGTTCACTCAAAAATATTAAGCCAGGCTTGGTCTTATTTAGCTTTGAAATTACAGTGCTAGATGGTTGTGAATGCATACTTTATTCTACAAACCCTGTTGCTTCTAGTTCATGTGGAATTTGCAGGTAACTAAAACTCTTTGTCTTTTTTCCCCAAGAACTGTTGCTTAGTCAGATCTGTTCTATTTAACCCGCAGTTAAACGTTTCCTTTAAACTGAAGCATTGAATTGTTCAGTTTTGAGCCTTCTGCCAGTTTTCTGAATGCTGATTAATACCTGAGAAGGTACTCTAGTTTTCTGGTGTCTGCAAGATTGGTACACATGCTGTCTGTGTCTTCATTTATATGTTCATTAAACCTACTGGATAGAAGGGGGTCAAATTCAGAAAGCTGAGGTTCTGTAGTACAGATCTCTCCAACGTTTTGACACCTAATGTATTACTTAATATTTTGCTGAGTGGATTTATTCAAAGAAATTAATCCAACAGCCTACATGCCTTAATTTTGCCTAAAACTATTCATGAGAAGTGGTTAAAAGCCTTGCTAAATTCCTATGAAAGAAGCTTGACCTCCTGGTGTAATTGTCTCAAGCCTGCCTTGCTTGGCTAAGGACCCAATCATTAGGCATAATCCCAGAAGACAGGGTCAAGTTCAGAGGCTTAAAGGCACAATATCAGGAGAGATACAAGCAACTGTCATAAAAGTAGAAATGAAGTCCATCTTGTATGACTTTATTTTTGGTTAATCTTTACTGCCTGTAATTATCTACCATCTCATGTTTGGGATAGCCACAGCATATTTTAAGTATAATCTTCTAGAATTGTTCTTGGAATAAATTAGTTTCCTTAGCGCAAGTTGTGCCATTACCCTCTGTGCAGCTCCATGATCTTCAATTGTCACTTAGGTTAATGCAGTCACTCATAAAATGTCAGGCTCCTAGAGGCTAATTCCTCTATGTCAGAAACTTGGGATATGTTTTGAAATACTCACTGCTTCCTATTATCTTAGTTAAATAATCAATTTAGAACTTACTCTTTTTCAGTTTCAGTAAGTATGATTTGCATTTATTTATGGGAGTCAAGCAATACTGTTTAATCTCTATCATTTTTTTGCAAGTAAGATGAACTCTTTTATTTTTTAGAAAAATGCCCCTAGAAGTTTGTTTGCATCATGAAGATCAGGTCTTGAGAGATCCAATCTGGCTCTTCCCTGTACAAAACGTTCCTCACAAACAGAATATGGACAATTGCTAAATGTCAAATGTAAAGTTATTGTGGGAACTCCTTCAAAAAGTTCAAGTGAGAGCTCATTCCATGAGTGACCATTTACACCTAATTTTTTTCTGTGCTATGTTACTTATTCTGAAGTGGTTGATCCAATTCCTAAAAGGGAATATTTCATTACCTTTTATTTCCTATAGCATCCATTCTGACCCCTTTATCGGTTTAATTATTCCCTGATTCCAGTCTTCATTCACTTATTTATTTGAGAAATATTTTTTGACCAACAACTATGCCAGGTCCTATTCCACGTGTAGGGACTATAAAGTTGAACAAGACAGAGGAGGTACTGGCCTTAGAATTTACATTCTAGTAGAAGATGAGAAAGTAAAAATAAACACATGGAAACATGAATGAACCGGATATTATAGACTGTGATAGGTGTAGTTTGGGTAAAGCACAGAGTGCAGTAGTAAAGATAAACTGGACTCAGAGTGGGGCTATTTTAGATGTAATGGAGATCTCTGAGGAAATGAAATTTGAGCTGAGACCTAAAAGGTCACCCAAGGACTCATGGGAAAACTCGGTTGTTTCTATCAAAATTTAGCTTCATGAACTCGAGGCCCTTGCAAATGATGGTTACCAGGTGAGAAATGTCTCACTGGCAACAGAGGTTGGCAGACCCAGCTCCAGTTCCATCCCAGCCAACATACCAATGTCATTAAAATAAGGTCATTCATCAAGGTGGAGACTATTACTAGAAACAAGCATTCTAAAGTGCCATTTGAGTGCCAGGCTCTCAACACTGGGCATAACACTGCTCCATGAGGCTTTTGAGAGCATATACTGAGGCATGACCAAAAAAATTAAGTTCCATGTAAGTGATGCAACTGCTCCCCAATTACTGTGGAAGTATCTGCAGACTAACTATTGTGCGTGTGTGTTTGTTTGCTTTAATGAATAAATTCTGTCAACCAACCATCTAGCTATTGACTAAATCCATTGTTTTTCTTCCAAAATAACTGTCTATTGGCTGAAGTTTACTGGTTTTTATTTCTATTTGCATACGTAATTTTCTAAACCCCATTCTTATGGAACCTTCTCTAAGTTCCTCTCTATGGCCCTGTTCCATGTTCATATGGATACACACAAAGACACAAATACACCAGACTAAGTTCAGAGCAGTCTGGTGCCTGCCTAAGACTTCGGCCTCATCTCCTGCTTCTACCCTCTTTAGTTTAGGAAAAACAGGTAACGTTACTGAGTACCAAGTATTGTGCTAGTAGCTCTGCATGCATTTTTTCATTTTATCTTCACAAGTTTCTTCTATCACCATGATCTGTATGTTTGATCATGGTGTTTCCTCCACCTGAAATTCCCTTGGTGCTCTGCCTGGGGAACTGTTACTCATTCTTCAAATCTCAACGGAATGATCTCCTCCTCTGGAAAGCTCTCCCTACTTCCCTAGGAAGAAGTAATCCCTTCCTCAGTTCTGCTTTGATTATAACTTTATGAGCACCTATCACTCTGCATGGTATTAGTCCACTGTCATGTCCATTTCCTCCACTGGGATGTAAATTGCTTACAGGTAATAATTAGGCTTTGAATCATTTTATGATCTGGCCTAAGACAGTGCTTGGCACATACTATAGGCTCATCAGATGATGGCTGAGTAGAATTAAATTGAATCAAGTTGAAGTTATCATTTTGATGTTTATCCATTAACATGTGTAATGTGTTAAATGGTGGTCACTAAAAACATATGTCTGCACCCTAAGTCCTGGAACCTGTGAATATAACCTTATGTGTTAAGAAGAAATATGACCTTAAATGGATATGGAGACAAGGAGCTTATCCTGGATTGTCTGAGAGGGCCCTAGATGCAATTGCATGTATTCTGATAAGTGGAGAGAAACAGAAGAGGAGGATGCAATGTGACCATGTAGGCAGAAGTTTGAATGGTGGAGCCACAAGCCAAGGAGCCCCTGGGGCCATCAGAAGCTGGAAGAAACAAGGAATGGATTCCTTCCTAGTGTTTGGAAGGAGTGTGCACTTGCCAACACCTTAGTTTGAGACTTTTGGCCTCCGGAACTGTGACAGAATAAATATCTGTTGTTTTGAGCCACCCAATTGTTGCTAATTTGTTAAAGCAACCCTAGAAAATTAATATAGCATCCACAATAAAATTTCTCAAAATATATGTTCCTGTGAAATGGAAGAGTTCTAGGGATCTAATAGCATATAAGGAACCCAGATAAGTTGTACAAGTTTTTCCCTGAAAGTCTTTTCAGATTCTTTAGTGGGCTAAGGTGCATCGTGAATCCCAAAAACTTTAGTGTTTTTCAGCATCTATTATCACAGCATCCTTTCCCCACCCATGGAATTATATACTAACCTATTTTTGTAGATGTTGATGTTCTGTAGAACAGAGTTTTGGGGTCTATATGACTTAAGATCCTTCTACAATGGAACACAGTGAGGAGGGTATTCAGAGGAGATATAGAGGGCGTTGATCTTGCAATATATACTCAGGAAATTACCATGGGCAGAATAAAATGCTTTTGAAACTATTTAGTGTTTGCTTGGTACTGTTTCTCTTGGGTTTAGCTTTGCAAAATTTTCCTCGGGTATCATTTTTCTTGTTGCCATGGAGCCAATTCACTTCCCAAGGCAAGTTGGTGATTGGCCTAAGGGAAACTATTGAGAAAAAATGGACAGCTCAAGATGTGGTTTGAAACATTGATGTTCTTTTTTGGTGCACTTAACTCCTCTCTCTGCTGTTATTTTTCTTCTTCACTCTCCTGGAATCTCCCTCTTTCCCAGTGTAAGTGAGAGTCTAATAGCTCATGCTGCAGCTTGGTTTGTTGTGTATTGCAGTAACAGTAGGTGCATTTGTTTTGGCAAACTCATCATCATTTGTCTGAGGCATAACAGTGGCCTCTTTATTGATTGTTTAATCCAGTTCCTGAGGCTGGATTAAATAAATGAGACAATTGAACCTCAGATAGTTAAGTGACTTGGCCTTAGTCACCTAGCAAGGCACTGCTAGCCAGACAAACAATCTCACTTAGTAATTTCTGTCTAGTGCCTCCTACTAGACAGGCCAAGGCCCAGGGCACTGCACTCTGTATGGGGTGGAAGTAGGGTGTAGCATTGGAATGGAGGTAGTGGTAGAATGCAGTACTTAAAGCCAAGGAGAGAACACTCAAGAATCCATAGCCCCAGGAGAAGTAAAGTCAAAGGGAACCAAAATCCAAAGGCAGTAATCACCGAGAGGGACTCAGGAGTGAGAGAGAATTCATGGACAAGTGGCAGGTCAGAAGCCAGGGAAGTCAGGGCTGCCAGAAATTTGCAAGCAGCAGGCAAGACCCCTAGTCTTTATACAACCCTTGTCTTTCTGTAAAAGGCTGGAAAAAAACAGCTTTTTCAAACATGCTATATTCAAATGTGCCATAATTGTTCTGTTTTGAGAAACCAGAATGGTCTGGCTTTTGTACAGAAATAAGGAGAATATCATCCTTTGCTGCTCAATGATAAATGTATTGCCTGAACCTGAGCCTGGAAGACACTGCCCTACATGTGCCCAATGTCTCACAATGCTTCCTTTGGGCAGTTTAGTTTGGTGTGTGACCTCTGACCTCAAAGTATCTGAATAGAAATCATAACCACACTAGTTCATGCTACCTATTCCTCTTTCCTCCAAGCAAGTACACTGAAAATGCTAAGTCCAAACTGAGAAAGATCTGAGATATTACCCTATTTGCAAGCTAAAAAGTTAGTCTGCCACAATATGTATATATGTTTGTGTATATATATATATATATATATTTATTTATGTGTGTGTGTGCATGCACACATGTGTGAGGTGTGTAATATATATATAACTTTATATCTGACCAGGTTTTGCATGCCACGTTCTCACAAAGCAACACAATGAGGGCTTGATGTCACTGCATGTGCAGTGGCATTGGCTCCACAGGAGAAGAGGAACCCTGAAGTTATAAAGTTTGGAAGTTTATGGGACATCCATCCATGTTTTCTTCTGGAAAGAGGAAGAAAGAAATACTTTACTCTCGAATGGAAAAAAAATTATTTTTGTGGAGAAGATGGGAGGGTTTTTATTTTACCACCCTAGACTGTAAACAAATGGTTTCAGGGACAGAAAAATCCTGAGGTCTCTATCTTTAGGTTTCATACTATGGTCCAAATATGTGTGTAACCTCAAAATTCATGTGCTGAAATCCTAATCCTAAAGTGACAGTATTAGAAAGTGGGGCCTTTGGGAGGTGATTAGAGGATGAAGGTGGAGGCCTCGTGAGTGGGATTAGAGTCTTTATAAAAGGACCCGAAGGAGCTTTTTTACCCTGCCACCATGTGAGGACACAGGGAGAAGGCACCATCTATGAACCAGAAAGCAGATGCCCTAACCAGACACTGAATATGCTGGCACCTTGATCTTGGACTTCTCAGCCCATAGAACTGTGAGAAATAAATTTCTATTGTTTATAAGCTACGCAGTCTATGGTACTTTCTTATAGCAGCCCAAATGGACTAACGCATTTGATATTCAGTCAAATGTTCTTTGTTCAGTGTTGTTTGTTCATAAAGCTCTGACCATGAGGAAACATGAAAATATTTGTGGAGCACTGTCTCCCAACACCAAAACTCATCTTTTCTCTCTTAAAAATAAAGGTATTTTCCAGAACATCAATAGATGCTGGGGTAAGTAAAGGAAGGAGAGAAAAAGAATGAAAAAGGAATGAAGCTATTGCACATAAGAGCAGTGCCTGGGTTCTAGTTCAATGAGCCTAAAATGCCTGTTGCTATCATGATAAGTTACACACATGTTAATGTGAACTCTCACTAACCAAAGAGAAAACTGAGATAACTCTTATTCTCCTCTCTCCCCTCCACTCCCCTCCCCTCTCTCCCTCCCTTTTCTCTTTGTTCCTTCTTTCTTTTGTCTTTCTTTCTTTCTTTCCTTCTTTCTTTCTCTTCTTTCTTTTCTTCTTTTTCTTTCTCTCTTTCTTCCTTTCTTTCTTCTTTCTTCATCAGATGGTTAACAAAATAGACACAGTCTTGGAGCAAGTCTAGAGTGGCACAGAGGCCATCTGTAAGCAAAGCATCATAAAAATTATTACTTATAATTTTATTAACAGATATGAAAGAGGAGCCCATGGTACTCTTAAGAGTGTATAACAAGAAGAAAAGATCTCATTTGAAAGTGTTTTAGAGTTGCCAGACTTAGCAAATAAAAACACAGGACACCAATTTATTAGAATCTCAGATAAACGATGAACCATTTAGTGTAATTATGCTTCATGCAGTATTTGGGACACACATAAAAAAGTTTATTCATTGTTTATCCAAAATTCAAATTCAACTGGGCTCCTATATCTTATCTGGCAACGCTATGTGTGGGGTAGAGGAGAGGGTAGCTAAAAAACTTACTCCTAGGAAGCGATATCTGAAATGAGACCTAAAGAATAAGTTGGTGTTATCCCAATTCAAAGGTTTGGGGGTGGAAACAGAGGGTATGGATAGGTAGACCAGGCAATCATTATGGTCAGACTGTAAAAAATAAAGGGGAAAATGGCATTCAGAAAAGCCAGAAAGATTAGGGCCTGATAGGCCAGGTTAAGGATGTCAGATGTTAAAGAGACTGGGGATGGATGTTAGAACATAGGCTCTGGGCCAGGGGCTACAATGAGTGAGGTGCTCACTGAATTTAGGCAAGTCAATTCACTTCTCTGGGTCTCAATTTTGTCAGGGGTCAAGTGGATGTTCAAGTGCTGGAAAATGAGGTAATGAAACATAAATTTTGAAGGGTTCACTGGGAAGAACACTCAAAGTTATGTAATATGAAATCCTCAAGATACAGATGAAACTGAGACTTAGGCAAGGCATTGGCCCCAAATGACGAAAAGTGGAGAAGACTTTGGAGTCAGACAGTCTTGAATTCAAAGCCTGGCTCCGTCACTTGCCTGCTGGGTGGCCTTAGGTAAGCGAGTCAACCTCTCTTTGAGCCTTTATGCTTCTCCAGTGTAGAGTGAGATAATGTCTTCCTTCCTGAGTTGTTGTTAGGGTTTGTGACAAAATGAAGAGAATTATGACAATGAGCCTTGGTGCTTATCCAATGACTTGCTCATGCAGATTGGTTCTCTGTCCATTATTTTAAAGAATTCTGGAAACCTTTATGAGAGACTAGAAGGTGAAGAGGAAGAGAAGCAAACTGTAGCTCTAGACACACGTTACGTCTGTCAAACTGACCACCAATGGCTGTCCCTCCTCCCTGCCTTTGGAAATAGTTGATCTGTCAGTTCTGGGGACTCAGAGAAGAAATGAATTCAAACAACAGCTGCCACGAGACACTCAGGCTCTGAGGAGTCAAGAGCTCAAAAGCTGCAGTGGGAGAAAGAAAAACTGTGAGCCTTCAGGAGTCTCTCGCTCCGCAGATAACACTTTAACAAGGTCTTCTAGAAATAATCGGATACAAATACATTCTATTAATTAATTAGGCAAACACTCATGAATACCTTTCATGCAGCTATCAAGAAGCTTCTAATCTACTTAGGGAAATACAGAAAAGCAAACAAATTCAACAAATACATCTTTATTGACGGTCTCAGGAGAGTCAACTTTATTGGTGGGACTTTCACACCGGGTAAGTGAGAAGATGGCTCTGGTGGGACCTTGGAGCATTCCTCAAAATACTCCATGAAGTTGTTTTGGATCTCAAACAATGGCACTGGCTAGCCCCATTTCCTTAATCCCGCCCAGCATGTAGAGCTGGTTGGGCCGTAGAGCTGTTTGTGATATTACTTGTCAATTCTCTCAAATTCACTGAGAATCAATGGTAGATATTTGCTGTGGCAGGTTAGTTTTTGATAAATGTTGGTTGATTTGAGTTGTTTACCTAATGGCTTCATGCCAGGTAGATGGCAAAATATTTAATAGAATCTTTCATATGTTAAAAGAGCACAAGAAGTATGTGCTCATTGAGCTGTTAGTTTTTTCAGTAAAGATGGATGTGTATGAATCCATCCATAGCTGAGTCTACTCTTGCTTTTGCAAAGCAACTGGCCATATTAGGAGATAAGTTGGTGGCTGAGAACAGACAGCCTCATCCTTTATGCCTAACGTCTGTGACTCTAATTTCTGAATAGGGTCTAAATATAGGATCTAAATAGGGTCTGAATAGGGTCTAAAAATAGGAGCCAAGAATGAGTATATTATAAACATTTACAATTTGGGGTCCTATGAAATGTTTAGTTAGGATTGTTTATGGCTTACTGCCCCTAGACCGTTTGTTTTTTTATACTCCTCTTTTGGAAGAAATGGCAAATTTAAGAAAAACCTATTACTAAAGGATTAAGTTTAAGAAGGCCAACCTCCCACACTTCCCACAGTTACGGTTTGGGGCAAAGAAAACTTGTTTCTGAGGGTGTCCCTGAGGCACCAAACTTCAGAATCATTAAAGAAGGATTCAATTGTTTACAGAAAGGTGGCTTTTCCTCACAGGAAGGGAGCAGTATGTTTTAGAATTATTACCGACTACAGGGGTTGAAATGGAACTATTAGCAACTCCTAGTTAGAATATTCAATTGACTCTTAACCCTCTAGTGGTCATGAATTTCACAGCTAAATGCTCTAGGGAGTTGAGGAAACCTTGCTTTCCAGGAGTTTCCACTTTTAGGAAAAAGAAAAAACAAGCAGTGATGAATATGTCTAAAACTCAAATAGTGTGACGCTCAAATAGTGTGAAGTTCAAATAGTGTGAAGTTGTGCATTCCTCCCACGTGCTGATTTTATTTTTTCTGATTTAACCACTCCACTGGTTCTTGTGGGGTATCTTTTTTTTCCAATCTGTGTTGGCAACTTCTGTATGAATATGTTAGACCTATAGAGATGCTCATCACAAAGCCTGTTTTCTGGCCAGTTTCAAAAGTGGATTGAACTCTGACCCGCTTCCTCTGGTTTATAACAAGCCTTTAAGCCTTCGTAACTATAAAAGCCACTTACTTGATAAAAAGCCCATGACCCACTATTAGAAACATTATCAGCAACACCATAGAGATGATTTTTGAAACAATAGATGTTGAAGTTTTGAATCATTTCTTTTTAAAATTTAAGTTCATTGTAAAATGGATTCATAATGGATATAATTGCCAGTAGTGCAAAAACCACATCTTCTAGGAAATTAACAAATTTGAGAGTTGGAATTGGAAGAGAAATACCCTAATACTCTATTTTACTATTGAGGAAAAAATATCTATTATTCTTTTTTTCTCCAGTGTACTAAGACTATATAATGGTTTTGGAAAGGTTAAAGTTAAGGCTATAGATATTTTAAGTATTGTTTATATGTTTGTCTCCTCCAAATAAGTAAATTTTAAAGGCAGTAATTTTTTAAAATTTATTTCAGATCTGCAGTGTCTAATACTGTGTTTGGTACAGAAAAACTGGTAAGTAAATGTATTTACATTGTTGGAGGCGGTGCTATATACATTGTGCTTTTTATGGAAAGGTATTGTTTTTAACCCCTAGAAATGTTTGTGAGATGGTCAAAGTGAGAGGCACGTGTGAGTAGGGGGTGAAGGGAGAGGGTTCTGCCTATGGGCCAGAGATGCTAAACGTCCTACAAATATGGAAGACAGTCCTCAGTGTCCTCATCTGTTAATGTAAAGTCTCCAGTATACTCTGGCTCTCTGATGTTGCTGACAGTTCTATTCTGGCTCATTTAAAATGTCTGGAAACTATCGTCAATGCCTATGGGATTAAAAATAGATTCAGTTATATTAGAAAGCTGCTTTTTTCAATACCTGCTAAAATCCTTAAACAATAAATTCACTTTGATCTAGTCATTCCATATCTAAAAATTTATCCTAAAAAAAACAGGTAGAGTAATTTTGGTGAAATACATATATTAGTGGTAAAAGAATAGGGTAATCAACTCGTCCTGACTACTGTGGACTTTCTCCTTTGAGCACTGTAATTCCTGCAGTGCTGGGCAAGTCCAGACCAATGTGCTGTTGACCATACAGCAAAATCCTCCCTTTTGATGAGTGAATATTTTGAGATGCTGCTTGGAAACGTGAAAATAGTCCTCAAATCGCCTTCTAAGGGTTTAGGTAACTTCAAGACTTTGCTTTTCAGAATAGATAATATAAGTTAGGGACAGAGACAAATTCTTTGGGGAATTAGCAGTTAGGGGAGGCTAAATGAGGGAAGAATTTAAAGAAAGAAGTAGATCCAGAGGTTATGGGTTATGGCCAAGGAAGAAACTTGATTGATATGAAGTTTCTTTCTCTTTCCTTCTTTCTTTCTTTCTCTTTCTTTCTTTCTCTTTCTTTCTTTCTTTCTTCTTTTTCTTTCTCTTTCTTTCTTTCTTTCTTTCTTTCTTTCTTTCTCTTTCTTTCTCTCTCTCTTTCTTTCTTTCTTTCCCTTCCTTCCTTGCTTCCTTCTTTCCTTCCTTCCTTCCTTCCTTCCTTCCTTCCTTCCTTCCTTCCTTCCTACTTTCCTTCCCTCTCTCCTCTCCTCTCCTCTCCTTGCTTTTCTTTTCTTTTCTTTCTTTCTCTTTCTTTCTTTTCTTTCTTTCTTTCTTTCTTTCTTTCTTTCTTTCTTTCTTTCTCTTTCTTTCTTCTTCTTTCTTTCTCTCTATTTCTTTCTCTCTCTCTCTGTTTCTCTCTCTCTCTCTCTCTTTCTTTCTTTCTTTTCTTTCTTTTAGATGGAGTCACTCTGTCGCCCAGGCTGGAGTGCAGTGGCATAATCTCTGCTCACTGCAACCTCTGCCTCCTCAGATCAAGTGATTCTCCTGCCTCAGCCTCCTGAGTAGCTGGGATTACAGGCATGCACCACCACACCCGGCTAATTTTTGTATTTTTAATAGGGATGGGGTTTCACCATCTTGGTCAGGCTGGTTTCAAACTCCTGATCTCAAGTAATCTGCTCATCTCAGCCTCCCAAACTGCTGGCATTACAGGCGTGAGCTGCCATGCCTGGCCTTGAAGTTTCTTTTTCTTCTTTCCATAATATCTTCTGGCTGATATTTAAAAATTGATGGATTAAACAGATGTTTAGATACAGGAAAAGAATGAATGAGTCAACAGGAAAATAAATCTCAGCTCCACCTTACCACCCTCCTCTGCCAAATTCTAAAATAGAGTATAGGGAAAAAAACAGAAAATACAAAAAAGAGAGAGATTTGCAACACATATTATTGATATTAGATTTGCATTCAGAATTTAAAAAAAAGAAAAAGGCCCACTATAAATTGGTAAGAAGTCAAACAAAATGATGCAAATACAAACAAAAAAAATGAAAGGGGAAATCATATGATAAGAAATATTGATAAGTAAACACAGAATAAATTCAACTTTACCTGGAAAATGGAAATACAGATTAAAGCCATTTTTATATTGAGTTACCATTTCATCCCCAGGAGACTTTTTTTTTTTTAATTCATACAACATCAAGTGTTGGCAAGGATAGAGATCAATGGAAACTTATATTCTAATGGTGGAAGTATTGGTTCGTTCAACCACTGTGGAGAGCAATTTAACAGTATTTACCATATGATATACTATGACCCAGCAAATCCTCTTCTAGGTATATTTCCAAGGATACTCTTGCATATTGCATAAGGAGATAGGTATAAGGATTTGTATTGCAACATTGTTTTTAATAGTGGAAAAATTGGGAAGCAATATCTTGTTTATGGTTAAGTTAAAACCCTTTTGATGATGTTTTGCTCCATTAGAAGGACATTGACTCGTGCAGCTTCTCATGTTTTCTTCTCCAGAGGAGGAAGAGTAAATTATTTGTGAGTTTGACATAAGGAAAGGAACCTGCATGGCTTGGCTTCTTTCTCACTTTTTCTTAGGAGAGTGCCTCCATGCCTGAAGTGCATGCAATGCTCTGCTTCTTTCCAGAAGGATTATACGGGCTAGTCCTGCCCTGTTGGTGTGGGGAGGACTGCCCTAGGTGACCTCAGCCTATGTCTTAGGTTCTAGGGTTCAGAATTAGGAAGCCCATTTGCCCACACATGTAAGTTATATTTTTCAATTCAGTTTCACCAGTAAAATGATGATATTTTGATGTCTGTCTGCCATCCTTCTTTGCCTCATTTCTTAAATGGGTTCGTATAGATGTATGCTATTTATTGGGCCTCTTGAATCCCAAGATTGAGAAATAAGAAATATAATTTGTGAAAGTAAAGAAAATATAGAATAAAGAGGCTTTCAGTGTGGGCAGGGTGGGTAGGTCTATGCTTTGATGATACTATGCTAGGCTGTGGCCGGGTAGGGGTGGATTTTTACCTTAGTGGGTTTCTTAATGTAGCTTTGCCTCATGAGTGTGACTGATTTTAAAAAGGCAGGACTGCACAGAACGTCTTAAACATACATCATCTGGTCCTTCCCTCCCTTCTTTTAGCAAAAGCAACTGCTCAGCAGGTTTCAGCAAAGGCATTGGCCAAGGTGACATCTTAATCAAATCATGGGGCCTTGAAAATGCACATTGCTGCATCTTGACCTCATCCTACATCTGGACCAAGTATTGGAGGTCAGGCTGAGGCAGGATTAAACCTTTAAGCCATTATTGATAGAACATCACTGGTTGATTTTAAGCTGTAAGGCATTGCCGAGTTCCACATAAATTATTGAACACTAGCAGAGGTTCTAGTTTTAAACTTTTAGAAGTAGGCCTACATATGTAGCTCTATATTGCTGTCTCAAATTCCATTTTGCTTTCAAGCAAAATGAATACAATATAGAGAACTTGAGGGAAACTTATCTTGGGTATCTTGGCTATATGGCTTGTCACGGGTGAAAGGGCCACCCAGTTGTGTGCTAAGGCCAGCTTGCATCAGCTCATGCAAGCAGATTGTTAAATCCTCAGCAATGTTGTGAGGTGATTGATGACATATTGGTAGCCTGAAATTGGCAACACAGAGAATTTTTACACGACTGAAATCAGTAAACCCTACAAATCAAGGTTCTTCTCCCTGCCAGACAGTTGTTAAACATTTTTCATCATGTTTTCATATTGGCTTTGGGCTTGAAAATAACATAAGTTCAGACCAGAATTGAAACCCAATCTGTGGTAGATGTAATTACTTTTAAACAAAAGAAGGATCAGGCACCAAGAAAGAGAGGCCATTTTGAGGGAATCTAAGTAAAGAACTCAAGGAAATTATTGCTGACTAAATAGGAAGACAACTGCAGAATTTCGTGCTGAGAGTAGATTATTAGTTTGGTTTGATTAGGAATTCAAGGGTAAATTGGAGAGGCTTGAGACACATGGCATAGTAAAACATACACACAAACACACACACACAGACACACACACACACACACATAAACTGAAAGATAGGCTAACTTAGCTAGAAGAGGAGAAATTCCTTTAGGAAAACAGTGGAGACCCTAGGAAATAGTCTTGCTTTTATAAAATGGACAATGAAAATTTTAAGGATAAGGCATATAAAAATATTAAGGAAAATGGAGATGAATTCCAAATCAAGTGCTCATGGAAGGCATTAGAAGAAAAGGACGGCACTGCCTTGTCAGAAGCTTTGATTGGGGCCCAAAAAAGGAAGGCAAAATTTTAGAAAGCAAACTGGAATGATTGCCTCAGGGAAGGTCAGGTTTGGGATACTGTTGAGACGCAGCTTTTTAATATTATATAGGAAAAGCAACAGGCTACGGTCTTGTCTATTATACTGAGGCAACTGAGATATTGCCCTGGGTAGTTTAAAAATTGGATCCCCTTAAAGATTGTAACAGCTCTCCATCTAGAGTGGTGGCAGGAAAATCTGGACAAATTTCAAATGAGCAAATAAAGATCAGCATCATACTAAAAGAATGACTAGGAGAGTCTGAAGGTACCATATTCTACAGGTGGAGAATATACGAATTGCTTATTCTGAGAGTAAACATTCTTGAGAAAAATCAGGGATCTAAAATGCTAAAGGCAGAACAAAGAGGAAATGTTAAAGGTTTAATAGGCAGTGCAGTGAGTTGAGGCCAGCCTTGGTTAAAGGTTAAAGTTTAGCTAAAAGAGGTCACATTCATCAACCAAGGAAGGTGAAGATGAGGAAGGTTTGTTTGAGTAATTGGTACTTAAACTCAAAGTTTGATTTCTGGCCCAGACATTCTGTTTTCAAACATATTCCTCCAGGCTTTGTTTTGCATTTCTTTAAAAATAAGAGATATGAAACCAGTTTGTTCTTAATTCTCAAAAAGACATGGCGAGCAAAATCACAGTACTTCATGAGGTAGAGAAGGAAAGGGAGAAAATTAAGCAGGAGAGATGGTTAGAACCTTCCTAAAAGACATACAAGAATAATAGAATGAAATCAAACATTAAACGATTAATTCACTTGTGCAGTGCACACACGCAGGCGCGCGCACACACACACACACACACACACAGTCCCCTGAGGAGCATTTGAGTTATTGGACTTTATTATGGCCCTAGGGGCACAACTTCAGAAAACAACTATAGCTTCATTTCAGGAATCTGCTGAGGGCAAATTCTCTGGATGAGTGAATTTAAAGAGTTGGGGAAAATCCTCCCTAGGAGGCCAATATTACAGGCTTACACAATTCTACAGCAAGCAACATTAGAAAACCTATGAAGGCACTGGGATGGATGTGTCTGCTCACAAGAGTGAGCAGTTGGATATTCTGGGCAGGAAAGAAGGCATCTCAAATTGGATTCATAGGCTGCCACCATTAAAATTTCCAAACATTGCAAGAAGGATGCAATATCTTAAATACCACAGTCTGAGTGACAACAATAAGCATAAATGAATTTTCCCGACCAAGCCTCCCACCCCTAGATACTCAAAAATGGCAAATGCATAGACCTACATTAACCATTTGCTAGGACATCTTTCCCACTTGATTTTAAATTCACAGTTTGTAGGAACTAAACATCTGGCATAGATTTATTAGCATTCTGATGAAGTTGAAACCAAGTTTTTCTCTCTATTTTTTTTTTAACTCAGGTATCACTGGGGTTTGCTATGATATGGGATACTAAAAATAGTCAGTTTGAGGAACATAATTTTGCCTGAGGTAAATGATTTACTAGATATTATTTTTTCTTATATCTTTTAGGTGTGAAATAGGTGCTGGGATAATATTACATGTCTTATTAATCTTGTAGGCCATTTAATAAGTGAGACATGTTATTGAAATTATACGTATTTTGAGACCTTGAAAGCACTAAATTAGTTCTAAGGGTGCAGCCCAAGATGTAACTTGTGAAAGACTAAATTCTTCTGTGCCGCTAAGAACCACTTTAGCTGGTAGACTGAGTAGAATAAGAAATTCGAGAGGCTGCCCTTTAAACTCTCCTTTCTCATTTATTTCAACTTCAACTCACAATGGCAAAATAATTAGATTTTTGACAGTTATATTTTTAATCTTTGAATATTAATTTCTCATGAGCCATATTGGACAATGATGCTAGACAAAATTTTAAATGGGAAATAGATAGTGAATTTCAGCATTGATATGGAGTGGGCTTGGAGCTAACATAACTAATTCACCGCTCTGACATGTTCAGACGTGTTCTTTAAGAGTTTACTCCACACTTGACTTTGGAGGGTGCTCTCTACATTAGCAGTGGTTCCAAGAAGAACCCAAAGGAGTAACGGTTGGTGTTAGGAAGGAGGCCTTGTAAACGTAGGAACGGGGCTACCCTAATACAATGATCTTCTCCTTGTCTGATTATACATTTAATGGTTAAACCCAGTAGATTAAGATAAAAACTGGAAATTGTCAGGAAGGACATTTTTTTTTTTTTCTGCTCCAGATGCTTCATTTCCATCCACCCTCACTCGCTCCTCCCTATAAAGAGAGAATAACCTGCCTATTGATTTGGGGTCTGGAACTGGGCGAGCAAATCTGGGAACTGGCACTGCTCCCAATTGCTCTCAAGATTATGGGCTGTATTAATCTTAGTCATGAAAATCTTTTCCCCATGAGTGAAGCTTGTATCAGTCCAGTACTGACTGTGAGTAAGTCAGCCTGATTCCGGAGTTCAACATTATGAAACCCACTTCTCTGCCAGATGTAAGCTACATTCCCTGATATCAGCTTTGTAGGTTATAACGGTAATGTTTTCGTTCTTCATCTGTGAATTCTAGTTTCATTTGAGAGGGAAATATTCCATACTGCTGATGTTGTCTTTTAAGTGGAACTATCTGCATTTGTATAACCTTCCTGACCTCTCTATATCCCCTCACTTAGCACTTGGAGAGGTGAAGTGATTTACCATATGGGTGATTTTGAAAAAAGAAACCAGGCACGTCTTCATCTCTTCTTCTACTTTGGAAGAGGTCTGACAATTACTCTTGACCATATCATGAAGTTAGTAGTAAAGGCTTTCCCCTCTTATAGGAAAGGTCTGCCCCAACTTACACTATGTATTTTTATATTATTTTAGAATATTCAGTTCTGTTGTAGAAAATAGGAAATACAAATGGGATTTATGAAACTCATTTAATATGTTTAATTATATATAAGTTAGTAACCTGTAAGATGACAGACATGGATAATGTAATTAGAGCATATGAATGCTAAACACAGATAAAAAGGAAAGAAGAATGAAGAGGATCTAAATATTTATAATTCATTAAATAGATATGAGGCACTGAAGCACCTAATATTGATGACATGCATGAAGCAGCAGTAAGTAGTCATGAGGTCTTAAATAGGCCATCCATTCTGGCCCTACAAGTTCTCTGCCCAGGAAAAGCAATTAAAAATTTATAGTTGCTTTTCAGGTTAATTGCCCCTGGGTCTCTTCAATAGAGCAAGAATATATGTTGGCTCAGCCACCTTTTATCTGGAGACCCCCTTGCCTCAAAATTCAACTCTGGTCCTCACAACCCCATCATGAGGAGGGAAGACTGGTGCCACAGAGACACAGGATTCAGCTAGCATGGTCCCTTTATCTTGCTTGCATCCTATCCTAACTGTATTAACTTATGTCATATCTTTCCCTTTCTTCTTACTATGTTTTATATTGATTTAGTAAGCCATGTGATTTGAGCATCTTAACTTGACCAGTAAACCTCTCTATTCTATGACCTCTGGAATAGCTTGCCTCGTGGTGTACTTGGAAGCCATAATTTTTAAGTGTAATTTCCCACATGCTTAGACTGATTTTGTATTGGTTCAACACTACCAGAGAAGATGGGTTTACTAGAATTTTATATCTAATCCACCAGTAGATGAACAGATAAAGTATGATTTATCCCTAGAATGAGTGCAATACAATTATTAAAACGACTAAAATTTATTTAATGTAACAGGAACAAATGTAAAAAATGCAATATCAAATGTAAAAAAATTAATTACTGAAAGATACACACAATGCAGTCAATTTATATAAATGTTAAAAACCTACGAGTTACTAATTGTGGCTTAGAATCCAGTCTACCCTTCTGTCTTCCAGTGAGAGAAGAGCCCATTGCCCAAGATTCAGCAGTGTATATGGTCATACTGGCAGATATTATCCAGCCTTCCTTGAAGCTAGGTACAGCCATGAGTCAAATTCTGCCCCATATGATGTGAATAGAATTATGTGTACAACTTCAATGTTATATCCATAAATGTGAAAGGGGACCGCACATCCACCCTCCCTCTCTTTTCCCTTTCCAATGGCTAGAATGCAAGATTGCCAGCTTCAACGATGAAGACACCCGAGGTCATGATGCAGCAACAAGAGAGGGAACTTAGATCTTGGCTAATCTTGTGGGTAAAGACATCTGCCCTGAATTGCTAACTATCACTGGACTCCATGAGCCATGGAATTTTTGAACCATTATATTTTGGAATTTCTTTGTTATAGAAGCTTAATATGCATCCTAATTAATATAACACAAAATGATAAATTTATTTTAGATTGATACGCAATAAAATAAATATTTATGGGATGATGCACACCAGTTAGAGGATCATGGTTCACTCTGTGGAAGGAGAGAGTAAAAGGCATGGGGTAGTGCAAAGGTAGGTGATCTCTAACAGGTAAGATGAATGCACAAAGCCATAAAAATCCAGACTCATTCTTTTTTCCTTGCTCACTCACTCCGTGTCACTTCCTTCCTCAAGGTCACAAGATGTTTGCTGGAATCCAGCCATCACATTCATATTCCAAGGAGAAAGCAATAAAATGGAGGAGAGAAAAAAAAAAAAAAAAAACTCATGCCAAATTAAGGTCACTTAAGGAGATTTTATGTAAATCCCACCCAAAAACATCTGCTTACATTTCCCTGTAGTCATGCCCTCTCTATTTTATGCTCCATGTTATAGTTAAAGCGACCCAATGTTTTATGCATCAATAACTCCTCAAGCTTCAGAATTCAGTTCAGACCTTAAACTGGCAAATGAAGTCCTTCATGATGCAGCTATTATCCCTCCAGCTCCATCTTCTATACCTCCCTGCTTGCAGGCAATGCTCCAGACAGATCAAATGCTTTCAGTTCTTGAAAATTGCTACAATCTCTCTTGTTCCTTTGCTTTGGCAACTACATCTCCTTCTGTTTGGAACGTTCTTTCTTCACTTAACTAACTCCTTTTTTTCATTTAAGACTACCTGCCATATGCCATTTGGACACCGAAAAGTATTTCTGATGCCTGGTCTGAAACAGATATGCTACAAATAAACTTTGAAGGCCTTCTACATATATCTGTAATATATAACATTTATCACATGCATTAAAATTGTTTATTTGTCTATTTCCTCTACTAGATATTTAACTCCTCAAATGCAGAAATTTTCTTTTATTTCTGGTGCTTGACATGCATGAGTTGTTTAATAAATAGGGTAAGTATACAATTTTCCATCTAAACCAGGATGTTATTAATCATTCTGTTGGCACAACAGGTGTAAGATGGGCAAACTGGGACATATTATTTTCTTATCAATAAATGTTTGGATAATATATTATCGACGTACATACACCATTGTATTGGAATTTAAGAAATCTGGCTCTGTTATTAGACTTTTACTTTCTTAGTGACTTCAGCACCAAGCATGGCTCATGGCTCACCATAAGTGCTTCACCAGTGTTGAATAAGACAGTAAGTACATACTACTACCACTTACCACCTGTACAACTTCATGTGGGACACAGAATTCACCCTTTATGTACTCGAGATAATTTGTAGAGATTGAGACTGATTATTCAAATAAGAAAAAGACCACTTTCCATTGAGAGTACAAGAAAATACTTTCATAGAAGAGGTAGTCTGAACCATTAACTTTTACTCACATATGATTGTTTTTCCTGAGGGGGTTCTTTGCCTCTTGTCTGCTTAAAACTTGTGAAATTCTGCGATCTTCGAAGTTCATCATAAATAATTCATCCCCCAAAACTTCTTCATGTATTGGTCTTATCAGAAGATATGGTTATTGTGAGCAGTATTGAGACATTGTGTACACCAGAAAATGTGAAATTTGGAACATCTTTGAGTAGGAGGTCAGAAATACCAGAATTACTTCATTCCTGCACGTTGCTTGGCTACAAATTCAGCTCAGTCAGTTCACTTTCAAGAGAATATTTCTTAGTTCTCCTTCCTTTAATGTCCTGGTGTTTTTGTTATACTAGCCATGTTTGGGAAGAGTTTTTTTTCCCTCTTGTGTAGGAGTCTTCTGCCCACAGGCCCATTTTGTGTTAAAATTAAGAAACACTGATGGAGTGATGAAAAGCAAATGCTTAGATGATTCTCAGAGATCTTTGCTTAAGCGCTGAATTTAAAACAATCACTTCCAGACACACTCATTATCTACTAGCTATTTCAAGTCTAAAGCACAATTAAATTTAGTTAAAATTGTGCACTTGTTGGTACATATTTATTTCTAGACACATAATCAGGCAAGAGTGTTAACATTTAGTCATGGTCTAAGGAATGCAGGGCTTTGGCAACTGGGTTTTTGAGATGTTTAGGTATGTGGATAGAAGGATGGTAAGCTTACTCTTGGTACAGCATTCCAAGTTTCCATCTACTTGCTCAACAATAACTCAGTAGGAGAAGTTTCAATGCACACTTATCAACCAAAATAAATTTGTAACACCTACTTCTTTTCAGGTGGCTTCAAAACCAGTCAGAAACTGGCCAGGCGTGGTGGCTCACACCTGTAATCCCAGAATTTTGGGAGGCCGAGGTGGGCAGATCATCTGAGGTCAGGAGTTTGAGACCAGCCTGACCAACATGGTAAAACCCTGTCTCTACTAAAATACAAACAATTAGCCAGGCGTGGTGGCGGATGCCTGTAATCCCAGCTACGCGGGAGGCTGAAGCCGAGGCAGGAGAATCCCTTGAACCTGGGAGGCAGAGGTTGCAGTGAGCCGAGATTGCACCACTGCACTCCAGCCTGGGCAAAAAAGCAAAACTTCATCTCAAAAAACAAAAACAAAAAAACAAAAACAAAAACCCCAAAAAACCAAAACAGTCAGAAACTAAGACAAACCCCTACTAAAATTCTTTATGAAGACTGAATCATAAGATTCCCAGTTTTCGAGCATAGTGGTTGCAGTTTGTGTTTGCACAAAGAGCCAAATTCTTCCGGACAACACCAAAGGAATCTGAGCTAATTATTTCCCACTGCATATTCACAACCAAAGACAATTAGACCTAAGAGGGGCTATATGTTAGAAAGAGACTTACATCTACCACTAAACAGGGAAACTTGAGTAATTAATTTACTTCTTTTCATGGCCTTGTTCTCCTCAGTAACAAACGTAAAGTAAGTTATCTACAATTTTAATTGCAAAAATATGATTCTATGGATTCAAGGCATGAAAATCAAGAGACAAGTACATCTTTTGACCACTAGTCGTCCTTCTTGTGTAGAAAATGAGGGTACTTCTTGCTATTCTTCTTAAGCAGAAAATGAGGATGTTTGAGGTGCTGTTAGTTTAGTTGGTCATATGTGAAAAATAGAAGACATTATGCCTTCAAAATGCTTGGTCTTTGTTTTCCTGTTATCATCATATTTATTCTGGGCGTTCTTTGTATAGAGAGCCAGAGGTCTGTATTATAAAGGTGATATTTTTGGATAAGCTATTGACGGAGTTGTAATATATGAAGCCATTAACTATTTTCCTCAGAGGAGGGAGCTTTCATTTGGATCCACCTGAATGGGTATGGATCCTAGGTAGGCAGTTGACATGTGGGAGTCTATAGTTTTCAAAGAGAAGAGTTTGAAAAATGCTGCATTTACTTGAGGATGCAAGTGTCCACCCTTCTGGGCATAAGGGCAGGAGGAAACTACAAAAAGAAAGGGCTAGGCATCTACTTGTATGTTTAGCTGCCTATAGGGGTAAGGGCTCACTCTTGCATTTATGGCGTTGCAAATGTTAACACCCTAAATTGACTTCTGGAACAAATGAATGCCAGACACATTAAATAAGGGGCTTTATCCCAATGTGTATTTTCTGATACAAAGGATTCCTCAACTCCTAGCAGCAAAAATGACTTGTGTTTTTCCGAAGCAGTTTGAAATCAAAAGCAATTCAAATTCACATAAAAGCACAACTTAAATATACCACATGTATGCTTGGGTTAAAATAATGTCATTGGATGGGAATGTGTGTTCTCTAAAATTTATAGTTGAAACATTAAAAGTATGTGGAGATTCATTATTATCGCTTTAATTCTTGGACCATCCAAGTTATAATAGAGTCAAATTGGCAGGTAGCCTTTTTTATGTCACATTAGCTTATAGTAATGGTTACATTACTGTAGTTACAGTAATATGTGTAGTATATATAGTATTAGATAGATGATAGATAGATAGATAGATAGATAGATAGATAGATAGATAGATAAATAGATAGATAGATAGATGGAGTCTCACTCTGTCACCCAGGCTGGAGTGCAGTGGTGTGATCTCAGCTCGCTGCAACCTCTGTCTCCTGGGTTCAAGTGATTCTTCTGTCTCAGCCTCCCCAGTAGCTGGGACTACAGGCGTGCACCACCATGTCCGGCTAATTTTTGTATTTTTAGTAGACGGGGTTTCACCATATTGGTCAGGCTGGTCTCAAACTCCTGACCTTGTGATCCACCCACCTTGGCCTCCCAAAGTGCTGGGATTACAGGCGTGAGCCACCATGCCTGGCCAATATATATTTTTATATATAGTACATATATGGTGTTAGTTATGTATATAGTATATAAAACTACATTTATACTATATGTAATTCTATAAATACTATAATATATAGTATGTATAATAATATACTATAATATATAGTATATAATATACTATATTTGTTATATTAATAGTATGTATTATACACATAACTATTAATACATAGTACTATATATCTCTATAACATTAATCTATAACATTTATCTATATAATATAAATATTGCTAGTATATATACATTTGTTAGTGTATATTATATAATACATATATGTCATTATATATTACACATTATATTACTATAATATTGTAATAGTTATAGTAACAATAGTGTCAGGCATTTATTGGGTTTACTTTGCACTGGGCACCATGATTAGTGTTTTACTAAGTTGATCTATTTAATACTCATGTGAGTCTATAAGGTATAATTATTATTTCCATTTTGCCCATCATGAACCCAGGGATGAGAGAGGAGCCCCAAAACACATAACTGCTATGGAGTAGAGCTAGTATTTGAATTCATACCCAAACTCCAACCATTGCACTCCACTGCTAAAGGCTTATCAATGACTCTAAAGATGGAAGACAAATTTTAAATGAATTGATATTATTTATTGTTAGCTTTTCATTAACTAGATATTTGTCTTGTATTGACTACCGATTTTAGTTTAAAAATCATATTTGCTGAGATTGGATTCTTGTTAGAAAATATCATTTGTGAAAATTGGGCTAAATTGTGAAATTCAAATACACTAT
This sequence comes from Hylobates moloch, assembly GCF_009828535.3. Taxonomy (NCBI): domain Eukaryota; kingdom Metazoa; phylum Chordata; class Mammalia; order Primates; family Hylobatidae; genus Hylobates; species Hylobates moloch. Next base: position 88,728,786 of record NW_026652287.1, on the reverse strand, counting down.
TTTTCGGAGAATGCACTTAAGGCAACTTTTACACATGCAAGCTAACAATTACTCTTAGTAGTTCAGAAGCACTGGTGTCAGGAATGATGAGAAATCTGGTTTTATGGTCTAATCTTTTAGAGATCTCGGTTGGGTGGTGGAAGGAGAGGACAGAGAATCTTGTTTGTTAGCCTTTTCTGTTTGGTTGATTATCTATTTGTGAACTCCAATTATATGAGAAAATGTTTTAGTTCCTCTGGGAAGGAGAAGAACTTACGATACCTGGACAAGTGTTTTTCTGTGTTCTGTTTTTTTCTTTTGATCCATGGCTGAGGTTGTATAATGAAAGCTGTAAGCTATCTGTGTGTCTATGTGACTGTATTTGAGAAAAGTCTTTACCTCTTTTGACAGATTCTATTTTTCAAAAAAATGACTACCACCATATCTTCCATCCAACATGTTATTACAGCATGACTTTGACACTCTTCACATTAAGAGGAAAGATCTATGTTCTATACTCTTAAATTGGAGCAGTTTTTGCACTCAGGTATAAGTGGCACTGTGGAATTTCTGAAGGTAGGTCATAAAAGACAATACAGTTGTTCTTATGCTTGGAACCACCACTATGCTGTGGGGAAGCCCAAGCCACTCATATAGACAGACCCACATGGAGAAGAACCAAGGCCCCAGCTCTCAGCCTTCATTGAGGTCACAGCCAACAGCCAGCAACCAACACCGACTTCTCAGCCATGTGACTGAGGTCTCTTAGAAGTGGATCCTCCATATTCTAGTTAAGCCACCCCAAATGACAATGCATGGAGCCTTCCCTGCCAAATTCTGCCCAAACCATAGATTTGTAATACAAATAAATGATAGTTGATGTCTCTAGCTACTAAGACTCGAACCAATTTCATCATGTGAATGTGAAATATTTTTTATTGCTAGATGATAGTAATACATTAAGCCATAGAGTTTCTCAATATAGGAATTCTGTTCTGATTGGTTGATATTCACGAATACATATATATATAGTTTTATATATATATATATATGACATAACTGAAGTCTCCATGTTTTATATACTTATATTTTACATTTTAATTAATAGTCTAAGTTCAAATAATTAAAGTGGGTATTTGGACCGAAGCTGCTTTAATAATTAAAAAAAATAGCTATGTGTCTTTTTCCTGACTTTATTAACACAGAGCATAATACCTACATTGTATTCTATATAACATTTGGGGATTTTTTGTTTGTTTGAGTGAACCTTATCAATGATTTTATGTATGGCTTTTGAGGGTTTTTTTTTAAGTTCTGGGGTACATTTGCAGGTTTGTTACATAGGTAAACATGTGCCATGGTGATTTGCTGCACCTATCAAACCATCACCTAGGCATTAAGCCCAGCATGCATTAGCTATTTTTCCTGATGCTCTCGCTCCCCCCACACCTCCCCCAACAGGACCCAGTGTGTATTATTTCCTTCCCTGTGTCTAACATTGGGGTTTTAAAAATTTAGTTAATCTGAACTCTTTAATATTCTTAAACTATTTTACCAATCAGATAAGCCAACATTACTTCTACACAATGTTTAAAATTAAGTAAAATGTAAAATTATGTGTTCAACTAAAACATTGAATTATATTTTGACAAATGTTTTTACACAAATAATAATTGGGTTCTGCAGTGCATCAGCTTAAACATAATTTCCAAAATGTATAATTAATTTTAAATTATTAAACTGAAATTAGATCGAATTAATTAATCTTGAAAAACTTATAGAATACTAAAACGTTGGTCACCAAACATTGTTTACATGTGTTATACATATATATATATATATATACACATACATATAAAATTTTGCCCCTTATCTATATATTTTATAGAGTTGCTGTATTTTTGAATAATATTAACAAATATATTCATTTTTGCCACTTTAAGAGAGTGTGAAAGGAATGGTCACTGTTCGGAGTGGTACTATACTATCTCAACAGAGATTCTTACTCTATTCATGAGCTCTGTTAGTATACTAACATGCTTGTGTATGACACACAGTTATCAATTCTTTCCTGTCTTCTAGTTCCCTGTGTGAAAAAGTAGTCTGTCAATCCAGTTAGAAAGTATAATTAATGTGGGCAATTGAGATTATGTTAGGAAAAATAGTGACAAAGAAGTTTGACTGAATACCATGGTGATGGATGTGCTTTTGTTTATCAAGGGTAAAAGAGTGCAGTTTTGACCAAAGGAAAAGTGTCAGGTTGTTTGAAATATGAAAGAGAACAGCAAGAGACAAAATTTGTATGGATATAGGATGTTGTAGAAGGCTTGTTATTGTATCTGAAAATAATGAATCTGAAAGAGAAGTCACAAAATATGTCAAATTTATTTAGTTTTCAGGGACTTACTAAAAAGATAATTGAAAAAGAAGACACTTAAGGATCCTTTACTGCTAAGTATTATATTTGAGTAACACTAGATTTGGTTTTCTCTTTTTCAAAATGATGAGTGTGTCTTGTCATATTCTGCTCTTTACAAACATAAGTTTATCCTTTATCTTTTGTCCATTCCACTCAGAGAACAGATTTCCTATGTAAAACTATTATTTAAATAAAACAAAAAAGCTCCTTACTTACAATTGTATATTTAACAAAATATATTGTTTTTCTGATTAATAAATAGCCAAATTTCCATGATTTATTCTCTTTAGGTATCCATGATCTTATTTTAATAAAATGACCACATCTATTTTGAGAACTTTTTTGTTTTTGGCTTCCAAGATCAAACTCTAAACTCAGCAGAAAGAAAAAGCAATGTATCTCTTATACTTAAAATGATTGTAGAGATTTCCCGAAGAATCCGAGAGGAATCACAAAATTTATTATAGATACTAGAAATGATTAGGTATGTTTAATATGTTTGATATTTCTTAGGTAGCTCAACATCACAGTAAAAGCTGTCTTACTGGGATGATTACCATAATTGTCCTACAGGGAAAAAATAATCAAAACATAAGAGAAGCTCTGCCTTCCCTAGGTCACTTTCTGGCAGTTCAGGAATGTCAACAGATTATGGGGATATTGAAAAGAAAGAAATTTGACCACAGTGATAGGTACTGCAGGTGAAACTCATGGAGGTAATTTTTTTGGGGTTGGTTTTGTAGGCTCAGGATGAAAGAGCAAAAACATAGAGGTTTTTGAAAGTGGGGCCCTAGATTCCTTATACAAATTTTCACATGAAAGATAATTATCTGGCATTAGTAGTTTTTAACACTGTTTGGCTCTATGCATTCAAGAAAGTGAACACTTGGTGTTGTATATATGTAAATGAAAGGACCAGAAAACAATACATAATCATTTTGATTCATGAGGAATAAAAAAAAATCTTTGGAGATTATTTATGATCATAAGCGTGTCTATTAAGAAAACATTACTGCAAACTTGGGAGGCCAGCACGTGTTTTCAATGTTTTGTGTTGTGTGGAAACACACTGGTTAATAGGCATAGCCAAGGGAATGTAGCTTTGTTGGATTTGGTTTTTACTCTTGATTATAGGTCTAAATTTTGTTAACTTACATGTTCACTTAATAAATTAGAACAAAACATACAATTTGTCTTCTAAACCAAGATACTATTAAACATTATACTTGGATAATAGTGTCAGTGTAGACACAAATGATTTCTCAGCCACAGAATAGAAAAATATCACAAAGATTATTGCACTGGAAGATATTAATCAGTTTTGTGTCTACTAGTAAATGTGTTCAAATACATGTAGATACCCAGTTCTTCAAATGCTCTTTGAACCAGTTTTACCATCTGCTGGTTCCCAAATTAATGAGTTGAATGCATGAACACTATGCTTTTAACTTTTTGAAAATTGCACTTTGACAAATGTTTTTGCAAAGTGTATTTTGGAGTATAGAAGTCCCAAGAGATGTTTTATGGAGAAAACGATTTCATGTTCATGTTCAAGTAAGTTTGGAAAAATGTGACCTTTTTTATTTTTATTTTTCACCAAAATAACCACTCCCCTTACCACTGGTCTTGGTAGATATTTCTCTCTCTCTCTCTCACACACACACACACACACACACACACACACACACACACACACACACACACACGTACATTTACTTTAATTTAACACTGCGTTTCTTAAGGAACTTGAACATAGCAACAGCTCTGCTGATACAACCCTAGTTTGAGCCATTATGATCTGCTGCCTCTCGTCTACACTTAGCAATAGTCTGAAACATGGGTCCCTTACCTCTGTCCTGCTGCTCTCCAATCCATTCTTCACACAGTGGCCTAAGTGATCACCCAGAAATGCAAATTATACCAAGTTTCTCCCTTTGTAGCTTTCCAGTGGCTTTGAACTGCACTCTAACTAAATCCAAGCCCCTTCCCTGTGGGGCCCACATAAAATGCCTGCTGTCCACCCCTCTCTCTTCAGCTCAGTTGCACCTGCTGTCTCTTCATTCACCATATTCTATCCTCACCTGCTTTCTCCTTTTCCCAGAAGAATTCATACTTCTTCCACCTTAGGGTTCTGCTTCCTGGAATGGCCTTCTTGCAGGTCGTCCCTTGCTAGTTTTTCCATATCCTTCAGTCTCAGATTAAATGTCATTTCCTCCGAGAGGCCTTTGTGAGCACAGTTTAAAATAGATTGTCCACCCTTCAAAACATGTAATTTTCCCCACACCACTCTATTTTATTTTATTCACAGGACTTATAACTTTCTGAAATTGTTTTACTGATTTACTTACTTCTTTATTAATGTCCCTACTCCACTCTTGCGTATGGTACTTTCTGCTCTATCTTCAGCACCTAAAACAGTGCTTAGTATTCAGTAAACACTCAAAACAAACAAACAAGCGGATCAATTAATTATATGGAATAAACCATGCAAAAGAGTTGTGAATAATGAATACTGAACAAAGCTTGAAAATGGTCTTTCCCTTAAGTAAAAAAAAAAAAAGAAAAAAATAGGATCTGGGAGAATCTGGGGTGTTTTTATAAAATCAGGTCATCTGAGGTCTCCCTAACCCTTAGCCAAGAGTGCCTAACAATGCAGAGCCACGTTATCTAGCTAGGCATAAAATACAAATCGGCAGAGTTTAAAAATATGTCTACATGACCCGATTTAAGGGTGCTGAAAATGTGCTGTGCTCTAAAAGTCTCATATTCTTTACTTTAGAATTGCTTGAAAATCTACTATTCAGAGGCTTTTTAAGGATATCTTTGTCCTCTTTTAAAATGCATGAATTCCTCGAAGGATTAAGGCAAAGATGGAAGGGGAAAAAATTGTTGGCCCAGGGCAGATAAGGTTTTGTGCGGCCCAAACAAGTGTTTTAGTATTTCTGTTATTTGCCAACATTTAACAACTAAGAGGTTTTCCAGTAAATTTCTCTTTTTTGTGTTGAAACCACATCCCCTTTCTTTCTTGGTGACAATCTTGTGAAAGGACAGGCATCCTTTAGGGATCTCCAGTTCCTGCCTAATGCTGGACACTTGAAGTTACCTGGCTGGACTTTGCAACCTCTCATTTTAGGATACTGTTATCTCCTACCTAACAATGAATTAGCTAAAACAGTTTTTTTATTTTTTCCCCAGCAGAAACTTAGGCAAGACTTCTGAGTTTTGTTATAGTAGGAGATAATGGTGATTTTTTTAAAGTGAGGCTATGGGAATCTTCATGGTAATCATAGATATGTAATTTGATTCTTAGGAATTTAGAGATTATCTAAGTAACCTCCCACTCAGTGAAAGAATTGTCTTACCTAATCTTTCAGAAATCTCTTTTTTTTTTTGACAGATCTTTTTCTCTCTGTTGCCAAGGTTAGAGTGCAGTGATGCAGTTATGGCTCACTGTAGCCTCGACCTCCTGTGCTTCAGTGGTCCTCCCACCTCAGCCTCCTGGATACCTGGGACTACAGGCACCCTTCACCACGCCTGGCTAATTTTTGTATTTATTCAAGGGACAAAGCTTTGCCATGTTGCCCAGGCTGGTCTCGAACTCCTGAGCTCAAGCAATCGGCTCACTTCAGTCTCCCAAAGTTCTTGGATTGCAGGTGAGAGCCATCATGCCTGGCCCTTTGCAGCAGTCTTTTGAAGAAGGCATTATTCTCCCCCTCCCATTTTCTCATCTTTGGGGATGAGAAAATGGGTCCTCAAAGAATTCACACAGCTAGCGTCAGGGCCTAGGCTCTATCTGACTTGTATTTGTTTTCAAGTACAGAGTTATTTCCACCATACTCCACTGCTTCGCCATAAGGAGGTAGGATTTGTGCATAACTGGTATGAGAAATTTGCCACGGTCAATGTGTATGTCTACTCAGTTCTCTGGAATCTGCTTTTCTGTCCTTGACTGGGACTCCAGACACAGTTCTAGATGCCCTGTGCCACTGGCATAATAACCATGTAATTTCCTTAATATGTCTAACCTTGATTTTGACTGTGGTCTCTTGGTTCATGTTCCTTTCTCGCTGCTGTTATGCTGTTATTGCTCAGTTCGCTCACTCTTTGTCTTGCTGATCCACAAGTTTTGGTGGTGATTTTCCTGAGTTTTCTGGATTGCAACCTCACTCTCTTTAGAGCCCTGCTACTGAAGCAGGATTGGAGGACTGCAAGCATGGCATCATTTGGGAACTTGTTAGAAATGAAGCATTTTAGATCTCTTCTCAGAGCCATCGAATCAGAATCTGCCTCTGAACAAGACCTCTGGCATGATTCATATGCCCATTAATACTTGCAAAGCACCACCCTTCTTATGACTTCTTTCTCAGGCATCCTGGGGTATGTCTCCTTATTGCTGTAGCTATCCTGCTTTCCCATTGGATCAATTGAAGTCAATCAGAAATCTTGACAGTTCCTTGCACCTTTGACATCACCTGATTCTAGAGACTGTGGCTGCCTTACTTATCCCTAGACTCTACTTGGCTGCCATATTTATTTGGATGACATTGACAATAGTGTGTGTATATGTGTGCATGCATGTGTAGAAGAAAGTATCTTGTTGAAGAGTGTATTTCCATCAAGATGGTAGGTATATGAACTGAATGTTAGAAGTTACAAAGGATTTTAAAAAGATGGAGTTTGAGAACAGAAAATCAAGAAAAAAGTATCTTATAATAATCACCAACGAAATTAGGCATTTCTTGGTGACAACAAATGTGGTAATGTTTCACATAAATTTCTCTCATCTAATCCTCACAAAGCTCTACAAATTAGGTTTATTATTATCCCCCTTTTACAAATAAGGAAACGGAAGTACAAAGATGTTAATTAACTTTGCCCAAGACCACAACCCAAGTAAATGGCAGAGCAGGCCTTTGATGCTAGGCAGTGTGGATAGCACACCTACGCTCTTAACCACATGGCTACCTGTGGAATCAATGTGAGAAAATAACTATAGGCATGAGAAAAAGGAGTCCAATTCACTGCACCATGAATAGTCCAGATTAGTTAGAACCTAATATATAAGAAGAAAGTAATGGAAAGAAGGGACAGATACATACAAAATTTCAATATAAAGAAGTGTCTAGGGAAGAAATCTGGTGAAGGGTTGCAAGAGTTTGCTAAAGGTTGTTAACTTGATGCTTCATTTACAAAATAAACACTCTGTTTATACTTAGTGTATTACATTTGAGGTGGATTTGTAGCGGTGGTAGGGGCAGGCAAGGGCCAATGAATAACGTGTAGGAAAACGTGCAAAGCTAGCTAGATCTTGTCATTGCCAAATCTGGAGAATTCAGCTAAAGAAGTGCATGCATGGTCTCAAATGTGGACCTGCATAAAGATAATATAGCTAATAAAAGATCTGTATGCAAAGGAGATTGGGGAAAGAATAGTGAAGGGTCATGAGATGCAGGGAGGGGAGTTGGGGAGTGAATTAATAGGTAATAGGACCTCAGCTAGAGCACAGGCCCCCAGTTTACAAAGGAAGAGATGGCAAAAACCTTTACCTCATTATTGGCATGGGCATAGAGGAGTGGGAATACTTAACCAATATTTTGAATCTCAGTGGCTAGAAGTTTGATAGAAGGACTGAATTAGACTAATAGAAATGAGAGATCTAGCCTCTATTTAATCGCTTGAGGGGAAGGAGATCTCTCTAGTTTGCCTGGCATTCTGTTCTAACATGGAATAATTAAAGTTATTATTGATGAAGGAACTAAAGTTGGCATTAGTGAAACAACTAATCTTGGGATACTGGGGTCATGTTGCTTCAGAAGTATTTTTCCATTATGACATATCCGTTATAATAATGAAAATGTTGCTGTTATTACAATCAGAATAAATTTTTATCTTTTAAATAACTGAGAAATCTTTATTTAAACAAACAAAAACAATTTAGTGAAATGAGTGCTTATAATAATACGTAAAATTTTATATCAGAAACTTGAATGAAAAATAACAATTAGATGAGAGAAAAAAAGTTCTCGAGGCGGGGTGGAAGAGAGTAGCATGTGTGAACACCTTGGGATGATAGTGAACAGGCGGTGTATTTGAGGAAATGTGAGTAGTTTAGATCGGATAGAGTGGGGTGGATGGGGTGGGCAAGATTCTGCAAGACCTAGTGAGCCAGATCCTATTTTTTTCTTTTTTTTTTTTTACTTAAGGGAAAGACCATTATTTACCACAGTTCATATTGCTACTTACAATCTGCTGGCCAGAACTCAACACTCCTCCCCCCAACTACAAGGGTTCTGGAGAGTGTAAGTCTTCCATGTGGCCAGGAAGAAGAGAACCAGACACTGGTGAGCATTAGTAATAGCTACTCCAGACTTCCACTGCTCTTAACTTCAAGTTATTGCAATCTGGCTGTTAGGCTCCCTTTACACACCTGCTACAGGTTGTCCCATCAAACATCTTACTGGAAAGGGTCACACTTAAGTATCTTACTGATATTGAATAAATAATAGTATATTTAACAAATCTAATCTTAATTTATATTTAATAAATAGCATATAAAAATTATATATGCTATTTGTCTTATATATAAATTATATATATAAATAGCATATATAAATTTATATATAAATATATAAAATATACATACAATATATAAAAATATAAAACATTAAAAAATATGTAAAAAATATATAAAATATATAAAATATTATATATAACTATATATTATATATAAATATATAAAAATATTTTATATAAATATATATTTATATAAAAATATATAAAATATTTATATAAAATATTATATATGTATAAATAGCATATATAAATTTATATATATACATTATATATAAATAGCATATAAATTATATATGCTATTTGTCTTATCTATTTTAATATTATTTCTTATATTATTTATCATATATTTTATATCTTATCACCTTTTGTTTTTACTCTAATCCAAGAGTGGTAAAAAAAAGCCACCTGTTTAACATAATATCCACAATGAAAGAAATCAGCAAAGTTACTATTTCAGGAAATCTACATCTACACGTTAGTTTATTATATGTTCTGAAAAGTCATGCAGTAAACTAAGTGTCTGCAATTTATTTGGCTACAGAATCTTTTTTTTTTGAACATAACACCCTAACATCCAACTAAACTAGTGCTCCTTAGAAAACTCTTTGGAAAATAAAGATGTCCTAATCTTTCTCCTCTTCTCTTCCACAACTCTTGTTGCTCTCTTTAAAGTTCTCATTCTGTTGCTGAGAACCACCATAATAGACTCTTCATGGGTCTTCTGCTTTTATTCCTCCTGCCCAACCCAGTTTTATGTGTTCAAAATGGCTGTCCTTCTTGAACAAAATCTAATTATAAATCTGTCTTTTCAAAACCAACTTATGATGCTCCAGAATCAGGTGCAAACTCATTTGCTTGGCACGAAAGACCCTCCTTCTGCTTTTTAGCCCTAGGTCCTGACATCTTCATGTAAAAGCTCTGCAGCAGCAGCATGGAATTTCCAGTGCTCCCTAAACATACCAAGTCCTTTCATTTTTCCCATGGCTTTTTTTTTTCGCCTGAAAAACTCTCTTTTTTCTTTACTTGGAAATAAGATTATTAACCTTTAGGATTCTTCTTAAATATAACTATCTGAAATCTTTCTGTACTTCCTTGCCAGATTTTTCTCCCGAGTACACTTCATATTCTAATCTTCCAACCCTACTTTCCATTTTAACTTTATTAGGTTGAAACTTTCCAATCAATCTAGTAGACTATCCAAGCTGGCTTAGGACGCACAGCTGGGAAGGCATCAGCTGTGGACCTGTAGAAGCCAGATACTCTGCAGCCTGTGTTTGCTAAGACTGGTTACATCTCTATCTAAATTAAGAACAGGGACTTTTGTGTGTCCTTTACATTTTGTCAGTTAATCAGCTCCTAAGCAAGTTTAATTACTCCTTTCCCCTACCCCCACATCACCCAGTGACAATTAAAAGTGATCATAATTGTGCTTTGTGCCTGTCCTATATCCATTCACCCTTTTTCTGATCACAGTGTTCTGGCTTTTCCTTCTGGGGAATCCCTTTCCCTAACACTCACCTCTGGAGTTAGGAAGTGTTGACTCCATCCACACCTTCAAGATTGGGTTCATGACCCAGAACTATTCAATCAGATTATTTTATTCTTTTGGCCATAGTGATTGGCTGAGGGATTAGTATGTGAAGAAAGTTATACTAATGAGATTTAATTTTTTAACTTTTACAAGAACTATTGGGGAAGAGGATCTTTTTCCTCAGGAGTTGCTAAGTTGGTCAAGCGCATGTCTGTAGTTACAGGGCCCCAGTTCATGGAGAGCGCATTTGAGTAGGAAGACAACAGTGTGGACCAAAGGGACTAGAGATGGAGATCTGTTTCTGATGCCATTTGAATATCTTCACCCAACTTCATTTGGAACTTTTTTTTTTTTTTTTCTTTTTGAGACAGAGTTTCACTCGTTGCTCAGGCTGGAGTGCAATGGCACAATCTCGGCTCACTGCAACCTCTGCCTCCTGGGTTCAAGCAATTCTCCTGCCTCAGCCTCCTGAGTAGCTGGGATTACAGGCATGCACCACCACACCTGGCTAATTCTGTATTTTTAGTAGAAATGGGGTTTCTCCATGTTGGTCAGGCTGGTCTTGAACTCCCGACCTCAGGTGATCTGCCCGCCTCGGCCTCCCAAAGTGCTGAGATTACAGGTTTGAGCCACCATGTCCGGCTCATTTGGAAATTTTAATTGTGTGGTCCAATTATTTTTTTTCTTAAGCGTGATTGGTTCACTTAACATTTAAAAAGTCTTGATAATAAAAAAGTTATTTGTTTGCATATGACTGTCAAGTAATTGTTTCCTCATTTCTACGGCTATGGCATATTATACTAGGTACTCTTGTCTCCTTATGTGAATCACTTTTAGGGTCACTGAGCCTCTAGCCTAAAGCAAGCATGAACTTTTCCCAAAAATATTATTGGTTTCTAAGAATTCCATCAAGTTCTTTTTTTTTTTTTTTTTTTTCCTGGAGTCAGACAAATGGATTGTAAACTTCATTTGGAATAATATGCAAGTGAGAATAGCCAGGAAAACTCCAGAGAGGAAAGGGGGAGGGTGGCATCCCCAGCAGATGTTAAAATCTATAATAAAATTTCTATAATTAAAAGTGTCTTAAACAGCATGTGGAAAAGCAGACTGACTGATGGGATAGGATAGAAAATCAGAAGTAAATCCAAATTAATTCCTAAATGTAGTTTATAATAAAGATGATATGTTAGTTTCCTATTGCTGCCATAACAAATTACCACAAATGTAGTGACTCAAAGCAGCACAGATTTACCAGTCTTACAGTGTTGCAGGTCAGAACTCTGCAACAGTCTTCAGTGGATTAAAATCAAGGTGTCTGGAGGGCTACGTTTTTTCTAGAAGTTCTAAGGGAGAATCCATTTTCTTGCTTTTCATAGTCTCTATAGGCCTCCTGCATCTTATGGCTCATGGTCCCTTCCTTCAAAGGTGCTTCAAAGACAGCAGCATCTGCAACTCTTCCTTGAACCCGGCCTCCTCCTCTGCCTCCCTCTTTAATTTCAAAGGCACCTATGATTACATTGAGCCCACCTGGATAATCCTTAATGTCAGCTGATTAACAAATTTTATTCCATTTGCACCTTTAATTTCCCCTTGCCATGTAAACATACTCATAGGTTCCGTAAATTAGGGCATAAACATCTTTGGAAGGCCATTATTTTGTATACCACAGATGACATCTCAAATGATAAAAGAAAGGTGAACTTGTAAGATAAGTGATGTCCAAATAACTAGTTAGTTTATAGAAAAAGATAAAATTGGATTAATTCCTCAAACCATATACAAAGATAACTTGTACAAGTATAAGAGATTTAAATGTAAAAATATAAAGCTATACAAAAATAAGAGGAAATATGGGTGAATTTCTCTATAAATAGAAGTGGGTAAGACTTTTGTAACTAAGACTCTAAATCCAAAAGCAATAAAGGTAAATTATATATGTGTATATATGTGCATGTATATATATGTGTGTGTATATATGTGCATATATATGCCTATGTATGTGTCTCTGTGTGTATATAAATATATACACACATATACACACACATATATATACATATACACACACATAAACACATAGATAAATTTTTTGCAAATCAAGACACATGACAACTGAAGGAAACATTTGCAGTTAATCTCGCAAACATTTCTGGTATTTAAATAACTAGAGAAAGAAAAGATCAATAAAAATGAGCTAGATAAATGGAAACTTCAAAAATATGCAATGTATATTGCATTTAAACCTATGGAATAAAGATAAAACTGGCTCATAGTAAGAGAAACGCAAATAAAAACTAACCAAGATACAATTTCTCACCTATTTAATGGGCAAAAATCCAAAAGTTTGCCAATAGGCCCTATTAGCATGGCTGTGGGAAAATAGGTACTGTCATACACTGCAAATGTGAATGCAAAATGGTACAACGCCTATGGCAGAAAGTTTGGAGATACAGTAATGTACCCCATAATGACATTTTGATCAACAACAAACTGCCTATATAACAGTGGTCCCATAAGATTACAATGGAACTGAAAAATTCCTATTGCCTGGTGACATCATAGCTGTCGTAACATTGTAGCTCGATTACTTAATATTTAAAAATAAATTTTGTGTACCCTAAGTGTACGATGTCTTTAGTCTACAGTAGTGTATACAGTAATGTCTTAGGCCTTTGCATTCACTCACCACTCACTTAGTGACTCAGTCAGAGCAACTTTCAGTCCTGCAGGCTCCATTCTTGGTAAGTGCTCTATACAAGTGTACCATTTTTCAATCTTTTATACTGTATTTTTACTGTACCTGTCCTATGTTTACATACGTTTAGATACACAAATGCTTACCATTGTGTTACAATTGCCCACAGTATTTAGTATAGTAATATGATGTACAGTTATAAGGCCAGGATGAAAAGGCTATACTATATAGCCTATATAGGTAGTAGGCTATACCATCTAGGTTTGTATATGTGCACTCTGACATTCACACAATGACAAAATCACCTAATGGCACATTTCTTAGAACATATCCCTGTCATCGTGATGCATGACTGTATCTAACAAATTACATATGCATTTTGCCCTTTGATCTGGCAATTTCACTTCCAGGAATCAATTCCAAAGTTACACTAGCATAAATTGAAAAAGTCATTTGCCCAAGATCTTTATTGAAGGAAGTTTTATTCTAGCAAAAGACTGGAACTGCTGTAAGTGTAAGTCAATAGGGAACTGGTTGAGTAGACCATGTCACAGCCATCTAGTGGGGGTTTTATGCAGCTATAAAAAATGAGGAAAATCTCCCTATACTACTATAAATTTATGTCCAGGATATATTGTGAAGTGAGAAAAGCAAGGTGAGGAAAATGCGCTACATTTATCTTAGTATGCTATGCAAAATAAAACAATAAAGAAAAACACCCATAACATTAGAAAAATGGTTACTTCTAGAAAGTGGAAGGAATAGGGTAGAGGGAATAGGGATGCAAGCTAGATTTCCTTAAATACGCTAGATTGAGAAATTTGATTTTAAAACCACATAAATATTTCACAAAATTAAAAACTCAATTCAATTGAAAAACCTCTATCAATTAAAAAAAAACCACAAATGTATGTTCAGTTTGTGGTATAGCCACATGGTGAAGAAGTATTCTAAATGGTTTTAAAATCCAGTAACGTGACTGTAGTAATACTGTAGGTCACAGTGTAGGTGTTTTATTCTAACCCTATTGTGTGATAATCTGGAAACAGACAAATGAGTAGCTATGTGATGGCTTAATTCAGTTATCCCTGTGTCCTTGAGAGCCAGGATTGTCATCCTCTTAATAGGAGAAAGGAGACACAGAAATAAGATAGAAGAGGTTAAGTAAAAAACCTGTAGTCTTGAATTTAAATTGGAAGATATAGTAGGGATTTTGCTGTGATTTATCTTAAAAATAATTCCTAGCTTAGTCTAATGAAAAGGCCTAGAGACCATGGTTAACCAAAGAGTAATAAGCCCTCTAACACTCAGATTTTTATTCTGAAATACTATTTCCCACTAAAGCAAACCACAATTCCTGGGACAGGAAATGTACAAGATGAGTTTGAAATATTTTACCAAGGAGGCTATTAAACACTATTAAGGTAGTGTTAAGAAGATTCAGGAATCAATCTAAAGAAGATCCACTGGCAAAAGAGAAAACAATTCCAATTATACAAGAAAAACCATATATTCTAGAGTTGTTTGGGCAGTGTTTTATATATAAGACTATGTAAACTCTTAGTCATCATTTTTACAATTTCTTTTTACCTACTGATTTTTGTCTGATTATTATTTCAGTAACTGGACCTGTATCCACATATTACAATAAATGCAACTTTATAAAAAGATGAAGCAATCTGATTATCAATAAAGATGTAAGCTGCAATGACTTTAATACTAAATACATTTAAATCAATGGGTTCATAATAATACTTATCCAAAAAAAAAAAAAAAAAAGCTTACCATCAACAAAATGTACTAGCTTCAGAATGCTGGAGAACCAATTTATTCTTTTTAAAATTTAAAAGTTCGGAGAAGGATTAAGCATTTACCCTATGTTTCCTACATTGTACCATTAAGTAACCAAACGGAAAGCAAGGGAAAGTTTCTCATTATAGAAATGTTCTAAGAAATAAGTGAAGAAATGATAGAATTGCAATATTTTTCTCATTCTTCCCCAGCCCCAATGATCCCCATTAGGGGTCAAGACCATGGCATCAATTGCAACTTAGAAAATAAAAGAGAGACAACGTGCCTTCTGATGGAACAGTGCATCATCTCTAAGGTAGTCTTGCAAAAAAATACCAAATCTGAATCGGATTATGGCTAAGATTTAACAGTTGAGAGAAAAAATAGAGAACATGGGAACCTCCAAATGACACCACAGGGATGCAATTAGAAAAATCCCGACTGAGGGAACATTTAAAGATCTCAAAAGATCTAATGATTCAGTCTTTCTGACAAATAGGTATCAAGAGAATAAAATGAAGACGCCTATAAATTAAGATAGATTTATGGAACTTATCAATCACTCTTTGATGTGCTAAACTGGTAAATAAAGGGAAAGAATCAAGCATTTACCTTGTGTTTCCTATTCAAACTGGGATAATCAAAATAGAATTTCTTCTCCGAGTCCCTGAGAATGGGGCATGTATTTAATCAAATCACAAACTACGTTTATTAACCACGTAACTTATTCATCACACTTTGTTATTCTCTGGGATTTGTAGTTTCACAAACCAGTACCTGCCTTCTCATTCTCTTTTCCAGCCTGTATTTTGGACACTGAACCAACCGCATGGAGATTTATTTTTTAGCTGGTGAATCTTTCATTATGTAAATGCTAATGTATTATTAATGATAATAATAATGCTAATAATAATGTGACTAATTTCTTGAGTCTTCCTTATGTGCAAGGAACTGTGTATTGTGTCATTTACTAGCCCAGTGTTACTAATGTAGGCACTTTAGGATTCCCATCTTACAGATGAGGGAATCAAGCTTTAAAAATTTAGTAAATTGCTTGTGAGCATACAGCCAATATCAAGCTAGAAACGTGCACCTGAGAACATGATTCCCTGTCCAGGGCTGTTACTTTCACCAACTACTTAATCTGACATAAATCTAAAGGAAGAGATTGCCTTTTTGGTTAAATGTTCTCTGACACTATAAATACAGTTAAAGGCTCTTAAGAGGCTCTATAGCTTCTAAGATGAATAACATGAATTGAAAATACAATGAAAAGTGTACCCCTTTTGTAGCTGGGGTATTCTTGCCTTTGCATCTGGACTGGAGTTCTGCTTTAAATGGGTTGCCATTTCAGGATTGCTTTAGGGATCAATGATAGTAAAGAGGAATGTTTTAGTCTAATAATATTAACCTGAATATATAAAATGTGCTATCTAGGGACAAAATGTACTTTTGCATTAGAGAATAAGAAAGGAAAAAAATTAAAAACTAGAGCAGAGAGGTAGAAAGGTGAAGAGGAAAATAGGTTATGGAAATGAGGAGTCAGATTGGGAAATAAGCTTGATGAATAATTAGTGAGAGGGCAATGGGGTAGGTGTAAGGCTGGGCTCACTTTGCAACCTGCATGCTGCGTGGAACCTGGAAAACCACTACATACTGTATAAAGTTTTCTTTTTTTTGTCTTTAATGACAACAAGTTAAACACTACTAATGTCTCATAGAAGCCTGGGAGGCTACTGCATAGATGAGGTAATGACATTTATCTTACACCTGCTCAGCATACAACTTCTGGGTTTTGGCATTCAGTTAAGATTCACTTGGAAGCATATGGATGATACTGGCAATTATCTCACACTCTATTCAGGATGCAGTAGAATTTAGCAATGTTGTATCAAGATCCTATCATGGAATGTGACTTACTATTCTCACAAAACGAGAATGGTTTGAAACCTTTGACCTCCAAGAGCCATTCTTGAATCTATGATCCAGCTAGCTCCAGGAAGATGACTGGAAAATAGATTCTTAGGTTGTGTTTCAAAATACCAAAATGTACTTTGGGCATGATTTTTATTTTTCTTTTAATAAAATTAAATATTAAATATTATATTTAATGTATTAAATACATAATAATAATAAGCTAATGATGAAAGTATTTTGAGCATGAAAAGTACCATCTCAGGTAGACTGTAAGGTATGAATAAGAATGCCCAAGAGTAGGCTGGGATGATTGATTCAAGACTCAAACAATTTTAATTTAAATCCTCCTTGTCACAGGTTCACATAAATCAATGTCCCTGGGTCCTACTACTCTGTCTTACATTCTAGTACTTTCTAGTATCTTTAGCTATTTATCTGACTTTGCTTAAAAATTCATAGCACAGAGATCAGAGGGTTACATTTCTCTCACCTCTGTATACTACTCCTTTCCCAGTAATTCTGCATTCGTTAAAGGCTGATGTGCTTCTTAACACAAAGGGACTTGATTTATTCTGAGCCTTGAACTCTCCCTGAGGAAAAAAAGAATGATGAACGGCATTCTGAAATATTTTGATTAGTTGTGGATTAGATGCTGGTTTGTGTAACTTGTTTATGAAACTAAATCCTAGAGGGAAAAAAAAGTGAGCTGAATATGTTAGGTGCTTAATAGACGTAGTTTGTCAATGGGAACATCCGGACATAAAGATGGAAATAATGGACTGAGGACTCCAAAAGGGGGTCAGTGGGAAGGGGGTGAGGATTGCAAAATTACCTATTGGTCACCATGTTCAATATTTGGGTAATGGGTACACTAGAAGTCTAATCCCTACCAGTATGCAATACCATGTAACAAACATTCATATATACCCCCTGAATCTTAAATACAATAAAAATTTTAAAAATGTAGTTTGTGATATGATGAAATATATTCTCTATTCTCAGACTTCCTCCTCTAAACACACAAAGTTCAACCCAGGCAGTCACTGTTTTTATTTTGGCTCTGAATTAAGCCTTGACTACTTTAACTGGCATGTTCTGCAGAATAACAGGGCCACACCCTGAGGTCCTGCAGCCCCTTACAGTATAGGATTTCCTCTCTGCAAGGCCAAAAAGTCACTGCATTTGCTATTGTGATGGCTTATTATATTAAGAACTCTCCACCCTGTAAACAAGGCAATCTAAAATATATTGACGCAAATTATAAACAAAAGTAATCCTGTATAAATGTTTCAGACAGTGCCTTAAAGGGATCTATGTTTATTTGTGAAGCTGAACTTGATATTTATACAGAGCCTTTACTTTTTTGTTGTTGTTGTTTTCAGGTTTCTTCAGTTAATGCATAAACCTTCCTGACTCTCATAAACTGTTGTTCTGAACACCATGTTTTCTTCCTTCCTACCTGTGTTATAAACAATATAAATTTTACCAACTCATCCATGTTTTAAACCTGAGCTGTCTAATATGCTAGCCACTAGCTACATCTGGCTACTGAATACTCAAAATGAGGCTAGCATGAATTGTGATGTGCTCTAAGTGTAAAATACACACTGTATTAGTCAGGGGCCTCTAGAGGGGCAGAACTAATAGGATAGATGTACATATCAAAGGGCGTTTATTAAGGAGAATTGACTCACTTGATCACAAGGTGAAGTTCCACGATAGGCTGTCAGCAAGCTGAGGAGCAAGGAAGCCAGTAGTATCTCAGTCCAAGTCCCAAAACTTCAAAAATAAGGAAGCCAACAGTGCAGCCTTTAGTCTGTGGCAAACCACTGGTGTAAGTCCAAGAGTCAAAAAGCTGAAGAATTTGGAGTCAGATGTTTGAGAGCAAGAAGCATCTAGCACAGGAGAAAGATGAAGGCCGGGAAGACTCAGCAAGTCTGCTCTTCCACCTTCTCCTGCCTGCTTTATTTTAGCCACGCTGGCAGCTGATTAGGTGGTGCCCAGCCAGATTGAGGGTGAGTCTGCCTATCAGTCCACTGACTCAAATGTTAATCTCCTTTGGCAACACCCTCATAGACACACCCAGGATCAACACTTTGCTTTCTTCAATCCATTCAAGTTGACATTCAATATTAACCATCACACACACTGAATTTCAGACTCAGTACAACAAAAGGTTATAAAAATGTCATTAATATTTTTATATTGATTACATGTTTCAATGACGTTTGAAATACATCAAATTAAATAAAACATTAAGTTAATTTCAGTGGTTTCTTTTTCTTTCAAAAATATTGCTACTTGAATATTTTAAGTTAAATATGTGGCTCACATTATATTTCCATTAGAAAAAATTTCATGAACAATACAGATCATTACCAATGATATGTCATGTCTGGAGTACAGAGTTAACAATCAAATAATTTAATGACTATTCTGTCAATAGTTTTTAGGAATAAAACACTTTTTTTTGAGACAGACTCTCACTCTGTCGCCCAGGCTGGAGTTCAAGGTGTGATCTTGACTCACTGCAACATCTGCCTCCTGGGTTTAAGCGATTCTCCTGCCGCAGCCTCTCAAGTAGCTGGAATTACAGGTCTTTGAACCAAACAGTGCTACATATCTTCTTTCTGGCACACAGACAGACTACACAGAGAGCGCTAGTAAGTCCCAGTGGACTCTTACTGTAACCTGAGATAGAGCTAGTAAGTCCATTGGGAGCACGTGACTGAGTTCTTACCAATGGAAATGTGGAGAGAAGTGACGTTTCTTTTCCAGTCCAAGGTTGCTGAAGGGAGAATAGGAGTTTTCCACATTTTCTCTCTCTTTTCTATGTGGTTGAAAATAAATTCAGAAACAGTTCAGAAATGGGAGTTGCCCAGATCCCTAAAATACCAGGAGGAGAAAATTACCAAACAGAGCCACCTAACCTGCATCAGATTGTGACACGAATACAAAATTAATTTTTGTTTTATTAACACCCCCAAAACTTTGGCAATTCTCTTTGTGGCCATTAACATATCCAGGCAACCAATACTAACAAACAAAGACCAAAATAGAATTATAATACCAAAATTGAAATTGGGAGAAAGTAATTTAGGTGTTCTAAGGTCCTTGTTTTATTCAGATAGGCAATAAAAATACTGATTGCCTTTAGACTTTGATAAGTGAAGTATTTTAAAGTTTCTAGAATATAAATAGAATGCATGACTTCCAAAGTAACACAAAGAAAAAAATTAAATGTCACATGAGTACTCAGTTTATCTAAAAGAAAAGAGATGAAAATGCAAACATAGCAAATGCAGGACAAATACACAGTATAAAATTGATGGTAGAAATCATTAAAATATATTAGCTATTTTTAAAATGCTCAAGCTAAATACAAAGATGGTTAATCTGCATTAAAAAATTTCCAGTATATACTATAAAGGTGAGAGCTCTCAAACAAAAGGATCTAGAAAATTTGAGATTAACAGAATGAAAGTTGGAATCAAAATAATTAAAAATAAATAAGAATAGAAGAAAGTTATGTAGCTTTTTTATATCAGAAAAATATATTTTAAGGCACAAACATTACTAGAAAAAAAGAATATCACTATAAATTGAAAAAGATTTCAATTTTCCAGGGAGATGTTAACATTCAAAGCTGATGTGTTATAAATAACAGAGTCTCAAAACAAATTTAAGATATTGTACCACTACAATGTGAAATAGATAAATTACTCACTATAGAGTAAATGATAAAGTTCAGTAATGATTGATTGAGGGAAATACAAAAGTAAGGCTACATATGAACATCACAATTACTGCATTTGATCTAATAGAAATACATTCAATACTACATGTAAAAACTGAAAACTGAAAGTTCTTTCTACTGCACTTGGGACGTTTATTGAAATTGATGCCTATTGGGTCCTGATAAAAGCTTAAATAAATTTCAAAGGATTAGTCTACATGGGCCAACTTTCTTAGTAAACTGCAATCAAATTCAAAAGTAAGAGAATACATATAGAACTGTGTCAAATATTTGAATATTAGGAAACTCACTTTAAATTGGACATGGGACAAAAAGTGAAAATGGAAATTAGTAAATATTTAGAACTGAGTGGTTATGAACATATTATCTATTAGCCTTGTGGAATACAATTAATGCAGTACTCAGATAAAATGTTATGATATGGTTTGGCTCTGTGTCCACCCCCTAAATCTCATGTCGAATTGTAAGCCCCACATGTGAAGGGAGAGACCTGGTGGGAGGTGACTGGATCATGGGGGTGGTCTCCCTCATGTTGTTCTTGTGATAGTGAGTGAGTTCTCACGAGATCTAACTGTTTAAAAGTGGTACTTTTCCCTTTGCTTTCTGTCTCTCCTGCTGCCATGTGAGACATGCCTTGCCTCCCCTTCATCTTCTGCCATGATTGTAAATTCCATGAGGCCTCCCAGCCATGCTGAACTGCGAGCCAATTAAATCTCTTTTCTTTATAATTCACCCAGTCTCAAGCAGTTCCTTATAGCAGTGTGAAAATGGACTAATTTGTAGTCCTGTTGTAACTCTAATTTCTTTTATTAGGAAAAAAGATGTGAAAATTGATGAACTAAGCATCTCTTTCAGTCAGTTTTGCTACAGTAACATACCACTATGAATCTCAGTGTCTCACACTGACAGAAATGTATTTCCTTTTCACATTACATGTAGATGTGAATCGCATACTGCTCTGCCCCAGTGTTGTTCTGCCCTGCAGCTTGCTTCATGTGTTTTATCATTCCAAGACCCAGGTTGAAGGAACTACTGTGGGGACCAATCTATTCTTGTTCCTAAGGGTAGGGTGAAGAACAAGATAGGTGTTGGAAACTCATTTGTACCTTAAAGCTTCTCCCCAGAACTGGAACATTGTCCAGTCTATGCCCAATCTCAAGGTCAATGGATTGAGGTGTGTTCCAAGGAAATATACTACTGTCTGCTATCTTAATAAAAAAATAAGTTTCTTTGTTTCTACAATCAAAATGTATTCACTCCCTCCCCTAATGAAGAAATCCTAACATCAGATTCAAGGTCAATACCTAGGGTCTCATGATAGTGTCTCCATTGAGTGAAGATCTAGAGATCTAACACATAAAAAGGCACTGCCTTCAAATACAGAATCCTGGGACAGTGAACAATTACTACAAAAACTACTCCCATTGGAAAGAGGATAAGAAATGTTATGTGATTAGGCCTTTATTTTGCCCAGTCTATGGTATTCCATGGTGCCAAGCACTTCTCTCCAGAAGAGTTATTTTCTATTTTCCTCCTTGGCCACATCTCAGAAGGGTATTGAATAATATGCATCTTTGGGGGCTGAGCAGCTTTCTTCTAGAAAGCTGGAAGCCCAAAAGTTGTTTTATATTTTAACAGTTACAATCGGTTTTAACCCAGGCTATTGGAACTTTTGGCATTATAACTCTCTGAAAAACATGATTGTTTTTTCAACGAATTGATTTTAATCAGCTACATATGCAAATAGCTACACCTCTGTTATTTGGAAATGTGCCGTTCTTTCCAGACTTACTTATAAATAATGTGAGCTACCCAGCTTCAAGGAAACTGTTGGCATCTCTTTCTTCTAAGTCATTTTGCCCAACTGGCATAGTTTTCTAGGAATCATCTTAAACCATTCATAGTTTTAACAAAGGATATGAATGGCAATGTCCTTTATTTGGACATGTGTCTTAATCTGAGATTTTGTTGCTCAAAGCATTTATTTTCTACTAATTAAAAAAAATTATATTTTCCTATCCATCAGTCCCTAGAATCTGGTTACTCTAATTTCTGTTTCTTCCCTGCTTGCAAAGCAACCCATTCTTCTCTGAGCTCTTATGGCAATTCAGAGGAAAAGGTAACATTAGTAATATTCTGTTGTGAAACTCCTTCCAAAGCCCCTCTTTAGTAGGTAGATCTATTATCTGTTTTCCAAGTTATTAAAGGTGACAGTTTGCTAAATATTTTGCCATTGCATATGATGGGTCATCATCATTCCAGCCTCTGAAAATAGTATCTTTACAACTTGTCTCTTGGCCTCAAAGTCAAGACACAGATTTTCAACTGTTGTAGGAGTACCTATCTTTGAGATACTAAGATTTGTTTTAATCAACTTTGCTATAGTAAGAAATAGGCTCAAAAGCTTAGCACTTATACCAACAAAAAATAATTTCTTGTTCATGTTACACTGAATCTTGGCTCAGCTATAGTTCTGCTAGATGTTTAAGTAGGGTGGGTTTTGCTCTTATGTCTTCCCAGTCCATGATCCAAGCTGAAAGTCCAGCTTTTGTGCTAGCAATTCACAATATCTCCTAAGAGTTGTGCTCAGAATTGGCAGTTAAAGAACTGACATCTTGTTCCTTCTGCTTACATTCCATTATCCCAAACAAGTTCCAGAGGTCAGACCAAAATTAGTGGACAGAGAAGTGGAGTCCTTTCTATAAAGAAGGATGAGATAATCTTATCTTTATAAAAAAGGATAAAATTGATTATACATGCTCCCATTTTATATGATTTGAAAGAGAATAACAGAATAAACCACCCCTTACAAATGAAAAGAGTCATTAACAAACAACAGAAATAAATTTAATTGAAAACAAACATATCAAAAATTAACCAGATGCAATCTTTTTAAAGAGAGCTAGTAAAAGTGAGAGACCTCTGGCAACGTTGGCCAGGTAAAATGAGAGAAGGCAAAATAAACAAAGTTAAGAGTGAAAAAGGGGCTATGACCAAAGATGTGGCCAAGATTACAAAGAAATAAGAAAATCAGATGACCAATTTGACTGGAAAATTTAGAAAACATGGAAAAATTTGTAGAAATATGTGGCTATTCACAACTTTTTGTAAAAAAAAAGTGAATACCTAAATAGTACCATAAAGAAATTGAATCAGTAATGAAAAATATCAGATCTAGGAAGTTAAAACAAGAGTTCCAGACACTCTTATAGGCAAGTTATATCAGACATTAAAGGAACAAATCCTTTGATCTTACACAAAATATGTGTGAAATACAAAATAGAAAAGAGAACCCCCCCCGCCCTTACTAATTCAATGAGCTAAGTTAACTTTGGGGAGTTTAACCTGACAAGAACAGGAAGAGAAAGACAAATTTATAAAAATATCTTACTTATGAACATTAATCCAAAAATATTAAACATAATATTAGCAAAAAAATACCAGGAATGTATTAAAAGGTTAATGTATCTTGAACAATTTGGGTTTATTTCAGCAATGTGAGCCTTGTTTAACATTAGAAACTCAGTCATAGTATTTTTTAATATAAAAACTTTAAATGAAAAGAATTAGATTATTATCTCAATGAAGACACAAACAAATTTTGATAAAATTTAACATTGGTTAATGATAAAATATCTAGTAAGTTAGATATTAAAAATTACTTTTAACTGATAAACAGGATCTAGACAAAATACTCAGAAAACATTTTAATAGTAATATGTAATAAAAATTTCCCTTAAGATTATAAATAAGACTATCTTCTATCACCACTTCTATTTAACTCTGTGTCCAGGGGCAATAAGGCAAGCAAATGAGGCAAAAGACATAACAGCTGCAAAGAAAAAAAAAAATTATTAGCAACATAAAGTTTAGCAATGTTGCTGAATACAAAATCAAATATAAAAATCAATTACTTTTCTAAGCAGAGGCAACAGGGAATAATAATAATATGCCAGTTATAATATCCCCAAGAAATATTAAATACCTAGAAATAAGTGTCATATAAGATGTATCACACCATAATAGAAAAAATAAATTTGTACAGAAAGACATTAAGGAGACTTGCATGGAGAGATACATTGTCTTAGTGAATTCAAAACTTTAATATTATAAATATATAAAATTAAAAATCTCAACAGGTATTTTTGTGAAAATTAGAAAATTAATTTTAAATTTTGTATTTAAAGAAAAGCCAGAGAATAGCCAGACCTCTCCAGAAGTAAAAGATTAGTGACTGAACATCCTTTATCATATATCTAGACTAACAAAACTTTAATATTTAAGATGGTGTGATATTGGTACAGAGATAGACAAATGAAACATTGAAACAGAAAAAGGTGTGCAGAAACATAGCCCTGACAGGATGAAAAATTGGTGTATAACAGGACCAGCACTGCAGACCCCTGGAAAGAATATAATTTTCATTAAGTAGAGCTGGGGCAATTGAGTTTTTATATGAAAAAAATTGAATTTCTTATTCTACAGCTTACAAAATTTCAGCTTATTCTAGGTGAATACAAGGATTTAAATGTGCAAGTCAAAACAATAAATAAAACATTGAGCAGACAATATAAGGTATTGTATGTCTTAAGAAATATATATTAAATAAGACATTAAAAGTCCCCCCCTAAATTAGAGGATAGTCAAAGTTAACTACACTAAAAGGAGAAATTAAAACATACCATAAGAGAATGAAAAGGCACAGATTTGAAAATGTATTTGCAAAACATATAATGCAAAATGGCTGTATAACAAAAGTGTAAAGAACATCTGCCTATACCCCACTGCCCCCAAAAAATTCAAAATAAAAGAAAAATTGGCAAAAGACTTGAAGAGATTTGACTTTACAGATTGCTACTAACAGACTTTACATGAATGCTACTAACTTAGGAAATAATGTTCATGCTCGTTAACAACCAGGGAAATGAAATTAAAACCATAATGAGATATAATTTTATGTGTATTAACTAGGAAAAAAGTTAAACTATCTCAAGTATTGATAAGGCTGTGGAGATACTAGAACACTTATGTAATGATAATGGGAGTATTGATCAGTATAAAAACATTGTGAAAAAATTAGCATTTTCTAGAAGGATGAAAATATGCATACCTTACAATATAGCACTTTCACTCTTTGGTATATATTCTAGAAACATTATTTTACATGTTCACCAGAAGATACTGTTTAAGAACACAAAAACAAAAACAGAAAACCTAGAATCTAACCATATGCCCATTATTATAAAAGCAATAAACAAATTCTGACATTTTTATCTAACAAAATACTATGTATTTGAGAAAAAATAACAAATTACAGTTACACACAACAATATGGATGAATTCAGGAACATGTTTAGTGAAAAAAAAATAAGTTTAGGCTGGGCACGGTGGCTCACTCCTGTAATCTCAGCACTTTGGGAGGCCAAGGAGGGCAGATCACGAGGTCAGGAGATCGAGAACATCCTGGCTAACAGGGCGAAACCCCGTCTCTACTAAAAAGATACAAAAAAATTAGCCGGGCGTGGTGGCGGGCGCCTGTGATCCCAGCTACTCGGGAGGCTGAGGCAGGAGAATGGCGTGAACCCGGGAGGTGGAGCTTGCAGTGAGGGGAGATCGCGCCCCTGCACTCCAGCCTGGGTGACACAGCGAGACTCCGTCTCAAAAAAAAAAAAAAGAAAGAAAGAAAAAAGAAAAAAAAAGTAAGTTTAATGATGCCAACATATATGTTAAAACTATAAAGAAAAGCAAAGAAGTGATAAAAACAAAATTCAGGATTATGCTCCCCTGAACAGAGAGAGAACTGGGTAAAATGAAAGGCATATGAAAGACAGCAATGTCAAAGGTAACATTCTTTCTATTAAACTGGGCAATGGGTAAATGGGCATTGTATAATTTTTAATACTTATGTGTGTGCATGTATATATATAAATATTCATCCGTATCTATTCAATATTTGATTACAAAAAAACAATGAAGAATGCAAGACGCAGAGGAATTAGCCACACCTCAGGGGTTACCAATATATGACACTTTGTGACATAATGAGATGATAGACATCTCTTTCAGGCCAATGAAGGAACAGAGGGCAAAATGTGGACAAGAGCACCTTCCTAGCACTATACGCGTAATGAGATTCCCCTTCTTCAAGATGCCATCTCAGGGAAGAGGGAGTAAGCAAAGCCCCTTCCTTCTAAGAAAGCACAGACAGCCCTAATGAAGAATGAGAAATATTTTGAGCATTAAACTGCTGGAAGAATTTCTTAAAGAAAACTGTTTTAAACTGAAAGAGGCTGAATTATCTTTAATTGACAAGTATCCTCCCCTCTCACCATTATCAGTGAAAATAGAGACTCCAGAGGTAGGCAGTATAAAATAAAACAGCATTTTAGGGACATCTAAGTCATTGGGTGCATTCAGTTTTAATCTCACTTGAAGTACTACAGGAGTAAATTCAGGGTGCTTTTGTGGCACATTAGGAAGCTTGCCCCAATCCAGACTTGAGGATTGGATTGTGAAGAGGTAGTCACAGAAGGCTTCCTGAGACCTAAGAGACCAGGAGGATTTAGCTTGGGGAGTTTTTCAAATAGAAGAAAGAGCACATATAAGGATTATTCTCTTCTTGCTTTCCACTGACCCAGGGGGAAAACTTTCTATATATCTACATCTATATCTATATCTATATCTATATCTATATCTATATCTATATCTATATCTATATACATATATATGCCCTACTTTTCTATGAGATAGAGTGGTAATCCTTTACTAAAGTCACATTCTGGCTCAAGAGAGATCTGGGCACCTATTCTCTAGGTTCACAGAGCCCTTGAAACTTCCCATCCTTATAGCCCTTATTACCATGTATTAAGAACATTTTTCTTATTTGTCTTCCCTTCTAGGGAATTTCTATCTTTGAGAATTTCTATCATTTTCCCAAGTATAGAGCTTGGCACAAAGAAAGTGTTCAATAACATTTAATAAATGTTGAAAGAATAAAAATCTGAGTGAATAAGTGATCAAAGGGAAAAGGTACATTGGTGAGCTGAAAAGATCCAAAAGAAGAGAAATCTAAGAATGTGCAAGAAATTGGTTCAGAAGCAACCTGAAGAGAAGATAAATTTTAATTTCAATGAAGCCCGTTTAGTCTCCATTGACCTCTTGCTATTTAATCCATCAAAGAGTGGTGCTATCCTTTAGTAAATTGATTCAGTATGTTATTGGCTGTTTGGTTCTGGGAATCAAGACAGGCTTATCCAAAACATAATCAATATCAGATTGAGGTTTGATTATAAGATCTGATTCTGCAAAGGTGATTCAAAAAGATGATGAATTTTCTATATTGTGTATTGTATTTATTGTACTGCTAAATGAATGATTGCTGTAACTGAATTAAAGTCATTACTAGCACATTAAGCGGTGCCTATTGTTTCTTCCAGGTGGCAAACCTGGCAAATCAAAAAGCCAAACAGAATAAAATTTTACATTGCATTCCAGGTTTGCAAAGAGTGATACAATGTAACTCCAGGGGTTTGGGGCAAGTACTATAATGAGAGCTTATTATTGGACTCTAGCTTTGAATGAACCTTGGGTTTTCCTTTTAAGTAGACGCCTGTATTATAGGACAAAGAGCTTTATCTCTTGTGACGGGAAAGCTAAGAATAACTGTTCTTTATGAGTCATGCAAACACATTCCAAAAAGGGCTTTCTTCTATTAAACATCTGTAGCAGCTCTTCCTGTCCTTTCCCACCACCTCAGCCCAGGTAGAGCTGACAGGCAAGGGATAATAGGCAGCGGTTATTTTTACTCTATTGAATTTCAATAAAGGAACAAAAAATAATTCACAAGAACAAATAATATTTCAATTCTCTGTCTTCAGAGACAGAATGTGGCCGAGTGACCTTTGGGGACAGGAACTATAGAATAATTCTTTTTTTTCAGTTTGTAGTTGGTGCCAATTTCTCACCAATGGAGAGAATTACAGGTCCCTCGTTGAGTCCTCATTTCAGCATCTTTTGTAGAGATGAACATTTGAAGTCTAGAGAAAATGTTTTGCTCTGTGTGGTGTTCAGCCTTACCTGGGCTGCCCCCGATGCCAATTTTTTCTTCACAAATGAATCTGATTCCTTTATTTATAGAAAGCTAGCGTTTAGGGCTCAAGATACAATACGAACATGTTGTTTTCACCTATTTAAAAATCAGAAAGGGAATGTATACCTTTAAAACAAAGTCTTAGATTTCTCTATTAAAAACTGACCAGAGAGACTAGGTTCTTCAACTTTTTCATCACTTGGAGAGACTGAATAAGAGGAAGGGTAATAATTTTTTGATGGAATTTTTGGCCAAATAATTCTGCCCATCAACAAGAGGAAGGGAGAAGGTTGGTTATGATGGAATTGTGGGTACTCATCTCCAACAAACTCTGCAGTAGTAGTGGAGGAATACTGTCCGATTTCACACTTCTCACAAGTTATCCTCTTTGATCACGTTTGATTTTCCGCCCAGCATGCCGAGTAGAGATAATACTGTCTGGCTATGCAGTTTGGAAGAATGATTTGCTTTCTCTTCTCTTCTTGCTAAAATCTGGGAAGTAATAAGTAGAGAGAGGGAATGTATGTATGTGGATTATAAATCAAAAATAATATTTGAAAAAGGGCCAGTTTCTCACCTTTTTCACTTATCCTGGAGAAAATAGAGTTTCTCATGACAAAGTTTACTCCATCAAATGGCAACTGTGCAGTATCTTAAGAGCTCTTTCAAAGAGTAGAAGCTCAATAATCTTTGAGAGAATAAATGCTCTTCTAAGGAGACAAAAAAATATTGGTGTATTCTTTAGCTGGATATCTATATTTTCTAGTAGCTTGACCTCAGAACGAAACAAACGAAAACCAGTCTGGCTAGAATATTATAGTTGCTTATACTAATTCAGCAAACCAGCAAATTTCAGGCATCTACTACATCAACTAAGTAACAACAGCTGCTTAGTGAATCCTCAAATTAGAGGGGTTTTTACTTCCCTTTATATCCCAGAATGGTAGAGCTGATGGAGGGCAAATTTTACAAAATAATTAAAATGGTGCCAAGCTTTTACAAGAAAAAGGAGGGGCCCTGACTAGTAAGACTCTAAGGACCAGCAGCTGCAGTTGCCAATTTGAAGAGTCAACAACCTTTCTCACTCTTAAGGAGCAGGTTCATTGTTCAGCAACAGCCCTTTCACTGATGAAAACCCTCTTAGACCTGGAAAATGTGCCAAATGTGGGAAGGGCCTTTCCATGGCAGTTACACTGGTTGCCATAATTTTCTAACTGGCTTTGGTGCTTCTTTGTTGTGTTCCTATGCTGCAAAGCAACAGAAGGAATAGGAATATGCCTGCAGGGCTTTTGATGGAGTGCACAGTTTTTTTCCCAGAATTTATTTCTGTTGCCATCTGCATCAAAATAACATTTTTTTAAAACATTCAGTTTGAATGCCCTCAATTCACATAAGCAATTCACATACATTGCTTAACGTCTCTCATTTCTCAGCTCCCTGGGCTGCCCCCAAGTTTCCCCACTAAATACTTATTTTCCTTGAATCCTTTGTTCTTTTCACTCATGCATGCCCTGCGTCTCTCCTGCTTCATCCTTATGTCCAGCAGAGGAAACAGAAATTCATTTTTTCTTTTTTTTCCGATTATAAGATCATTAAATTATTTATAAGCAGTTTAGCTGGATTGGATCATCTTACAGGTGTCTCTCAATTTCCAGAAAACCTATGAAATTTGAAAAGTTTGTTAAAAGTGAATTTGTTTCATTGTTCTTTTCATGCCACTGGCTTTCATTTAAACTTGAGAAATGGTTGCTTCTGGAGAAAATAATCAGTCCTGAAAGATAATGTCACAAGGGAAGTAATTTTAACGTCAGAAGCATGCAATTCTCCATTGTGAGGGGAGGAATGATCTCGTTTGAAAATGCTTATTGACATAGTGATCTAGTCTGCTCAATTAAGTACTTTGTTAAATAAGCTATTTGTTTTCTTTTGTAACAGCTGGAAGAGATGACATTTCAAATGCAAACAGTTTTCTTGGTCCCTGGGAAGGTATGGACTTGTGAAGGGACATTTTTTTTTTTCTTTTCTGCAGCTTTTTGTGGCCATCACCATTTTGGGCCAGCCTCTGGAATCAATCTGTGCCTAAACGGTGAGCAAGATAATGAGGCATGGGTGTAGAATGTACCCCACCTCACCATAAACAGAATATTTTCTCCTCTGTACAATACCTATTTTTTGACCATCCCCAGAACAGTTACCTTCGAACAGTTACTATGCTAAACCATGATAAGCATTTACGCCAGTTTTCAGTTGTAAGTGAGAAAAAACGCAAACAAGCTTAATCCAGAAATTCACTTACTGACAAATGAATGAGAAGTAAGAGCAGGGCAGGCCTCAGTTATGGCTGGATTTAGGGCCTCAAGCAATGTCAGGTCTATTGGATTAGCTCTGCACCACTCTGTGGGTGGACTTCTCCACATTGACATGACGGCAAGATGGCTCCATCACGCCCATTTAGGTAGGAAGAAGACAATATATCTTACCGATAATTCTTACAAAAATTCTGGAATTCCTTCTGATGAAAACACTGGAAAGTCCCCTTGGTGAACTGAACAAGAAGACCAAAACAATGGAATTCTGTTGATTGGTGAAGCTAGGTCGCATGGCCTCAGAAGGGGATTCAGTGCTCTGACTGGTCAGCCCAGGTCACATGCCCAGAAGAAAGATTCAGTGATCTGATTGGCCATGTCTGAGTCACATGCCTAGAAAAGCGACTCTGTGCTTTGCATGACCAGACTTGAGTCATATGTTTCAACTCTTCAGTCAGGGATAGGGCCCAACCTCCTGGAATAAGCAGTGGAGAAAGTCATTTCCCAAAGGAAAGTTATTATACTTATCAAAAGGGAGAGGAAAGAATAAAAATTGTACACCTGCAGAGTTATACTACATACTTAAAAAGCGTATTTGAGTACTTACTATGTTGTGGACAAAGTAGTGAGCACATATATGTGTCACCTCTTTTGGTTTATTTCTCTCATCAACTTTATGAGGAGTTGCAGTTTATATTTAATAATTCAAAGTTTCAAAAATTACATAGCCTGCCTAATGTCACACAGGTAGAAGGAGGTGGAGCCAGGATTTGGGCTATAGTGTCTGATTTTGGAGGCTACACTCTGAAATACTGTATAATATCCTACCACTCAAAACGACAGTGACAATCAACACAACAGCTAATACTGGTTGGGTACTTACTGTGCAAGGGGTTTTGTGTGGATTATGAATAAAGTGCTAAGTCCAGGCAGAGCATAGCAATTTCTCTTCCAAAAAAAAGTTTTTATATAAAGAAAGAATTGGATACAAGACTTGAGACTCTCCTTGGCATGAGGAAAGCAGCAGGGATAGGGCAGTAGTTTGCAGTGGTGCCGGTGGTGGCTGTGCCAGGCTTTAGGAAAGCTGTTTTCAGAAGCAGGAGGATACAAGATGTTTATAGGTTGAGAAAGGGTCAAGAGAAGCAGAAATTGATAACACAAAAGAAAACAGAGATGTTTATGTAGTGAAGTCTCAGGGGAGGTGGGAGGGAATGAGATTAAGAGCTTTGATGAAGGTTTTAGCCTTGGATAAGAGAAACACCTTTTCTTTTAAGATAGAAGGGAAGAAAGGAAGGCTGGGACAAAGAAATATAATTGCTTCTGTTGGGATTCTTAATATGATACCCCAAAGTAGGGTATCTTGGCATGCTGAGTACTTTGAACTGAAGATTGGAAGGGCCTCAGAAGCGAGTTCTCTCTGACCTTCTTCTGCGCTTCTGTTTCACACCCCTGTTTCTTCCCCGAAGGGATTCATAGAAATTAGAATTCCTGTTTCCCAAGGAGGGTCATAGAAATAGAACTCTTCTTCTCCAAAGCAAGCCATAAAACCTATAAAAGTCATTCTCTATCTTCTGCCTTCTTCTTCTTTGAAGACCTTCATTCCAGAGGCATCCTGCCCCATACTCAGGAGGATGGAATGCTACACTGACAGTCCAAGAAGAGTCTGAATGGACAGACCTTGCTGCGTTTCCTTCCTCAGTCAATTACAATCAAATTACACCCTTTTGTCCCATCACATTTCTATACCACTTTATGGAACCTAAGCATAAAAATAGTTTTCCCCGGGTCTTTGGGTTTTCATTTCTGAAGGTGCCTGTGTCATGTAAAACTTTGATTAAATAAGCTTGTTACACTTTTCTTTTAACCAGTCTTTCATTTTAGGAATGTCAACCGTGACCCTTATGATGGGTGAAGAAAGGTATCACATCTTTCTGCCTCTACACTCCTTCGTAAAAGAAAATACAGGTCTTCACGTTTGTGTTGAGGCTGCCTAACTGTTTACATGGAATAAATAGAGTTGCACCTTTAATTCTGCTTTGATTCCATTTTCCTCAAGGTCACGAGTCTCTTGAGAGTACCAAATCACCAGGATTTTGGCTGGCTGTCTGCAGCATTTTAGAGGTCTTTATCATGTTCCGTTATGGAATTCTTGTCAAGTTTGCTTGCCTGATTATTTATTAACTTGATTAGGCATGTTAAAGGTGCATTCTCTGTCATTCTGGTGTTTTTGTGGTGCGTAGTTACAAAAGAATTAGTTTCACCATTTATTGCAGAATAATGTATAACTTACACGCAGGGTTTAAGTACATAATTTAATGTAGCTAGGCAAATAGTGTGTTTCCAAGAAAGAGATATAATACACTAACTAATTAGCTACGGTTTGTAATATAGATAAATTGGCAGCTGGAAGTGACAACCATTACTTTATAATTAATTGAGTTAGATCTTTCTAAAATTAATTAGTTAGGAAATACAGCTGGGCAAAGATTGATGCACAGGAGGCCTTTGGTGCTCCCACCAGAAATCAAGGTCAAGCAAGTGATTATGGCTATTCCACCTTTCTACTGCTTGTTCAGCAGTAATTCAACCAGCCAGTTACTTCTGATATGCTCCCTAATTGTCTTCTTTGGGTTCTTTTGAGTCTTCCAGAAAATTCACAGAAATTGTGTTTTCTAAAATTGACCTATCCTAATTATAGCTCTATTGTTCCGCAGACATTTTTTAAAAAAATAAATACAATTACTGAGTGTTTAATACATACTAAACTATGTAAATATGGTAAACCACTTATGTACTTTATTTCATTTTTCCTCACAAGATGCCTATAAATTAGGTTTTCAAAGAGGTGGCGTAACATAATGGTGAAAGCCAAGATTCAAATGCCCGACTTTCTAGATTTAGATTCCAGCTCTGCTAGTAAGTGCTGTGTGACTTTGGGTAAATTATTTAACCTATTTCTGAGTTTCCTTACCTGTAAGATAATGATGATAATAGTACCTTCCTCATAAATCTGTATGGATTACATTGGTTAATCTGCTGCACATGTGTGAGTTTAGAATCAAAATAGGGCTGTGACAGTGTTATTGTTTTTCTGCACCACCACCTGCCCATAATGATAATAGGTTTCATTTGTGAGCACTTACATGATTCTAACCATTTTATGCGTTTTAACTGACTTAATATTCCCAAGAATCCCATGAGGTAGATGTGATGTGAGTGGAACGAATCCTCCTTTTACAGGTGAGGGAGTTGAGGCTCAGAGAAGACTGATAGCTTGCCTAAAGTTATCTTCTTTACTAGCGTAAGAACCAAGATTTACTCTCAGCTTCAAAACCCATGTTTTTTACTACTCTATGTGGCTGCTCCTCTTTCAGCATTGCCTGTATATCAGACACACTGAATGGAGTGGGATTCCAGGAAGGAGCAGTGTTCTTTTGTGACCCTGTCATTACATGCACTCTTCACCTGGAATGCTCTGCTTCTTTTGCCCATGTGTTGAATACCTATTCAGCCTTAAATAGTCAACAACAGCAACAAAATCACCTCTGCTGAAAAGGCTTCCTTAATATTTTCATAATCTTTCATAATAATCTTATGCTAATCTCTTTCATAACATTTTAAAGTCAATATGTTAGTCAAATAATCAATAAATATTGACTAGTTCATCAATGACTTTTTATTGAGTCCCTTTTTTCAAGGGGCTTGCATCCCAATGGAGGAAGATGCCTTTAAACATGGGGGAGAAATAAAAAAATTAAGATACTCTCAGATGTGCAAAACGACTTTTGGAGAGGATGCAATGGGTTAATGTAGAAAGGGATTGAGTGTGCTGCTTCAACTAGATTGACTGGAGATAAGACTTGAATAATGGGAAGTAGTCCCATTATTGGGGAGAGAGATGATTGGAGTGATATTAAGCTGTTGTTTTGGGTGCTGGCTTTAGAAAAGGAATGAATAAGGTGAGCACCCTGGTGTTTCCTGCTCACTCTGGGAGAAGTTTTGTTGCTTGATAGCTCTTAGAGATTGAGGTTTAAAAATAACTTATAAAAAAGCCAAAAGGGATGACCAATTTTAGTAGTTAATTATAAAGAATTCCTAGATTGGAGAGATGATTGGAGATGAGACTTGAATAATGGAAAGTAGCTGTTACAGTAGGTGGCTAGTCAGACATGAGCAGGGCAAGAGAGGGCTCTCCCTGCCACATGCACACACCAGAAATGTCAGGCGACCAGCAGATGATGATCACACCATTGTTAACTGTCATTCTAAAGTATTAATTGGTCGCAGCCAGCACCATAGAAAGGCACTCCCCGATAAACAGGAACACCTGAAACTGGTGATCAGCAGCTTCCCAATAAGGATCTTAGGTGTTGAGCAAGAGAGCTGAAGCATGCACATTAGCAGGCACAATGGCAGAATTTAACTGGTATATGACATCTCCAGTGATATACCACTTCCAGGGACAGCTCCTAGGGACATTTGACAGGTAAGGTAAGAGAAGAACACCTCAAGTGAGCATGCGTGTAACTCCAGTAAACACACTGTGCACACTCCCCTCCCAACCACTAGTAGGCCACTGCACATGCAGACAGCCCGCCCCAAGGGAAGAATCAGGGAAGAAGTAATAAAGACCCCAGAGCATGCCAATATATAAAACCCCAAGTCCAGAGGTCAAACTGTGCACTTGATCTCTCGTCTCCCATGTGGACCTCTTCCAAGTGTACTTTACTTCCTTTCATTCCCATTCTAAAGCTTTTTAATAAACTTTCACTCCTGCTCTAAAACTTGCCTCAGTCTCTTCTTCTGCCTTACAACCCTTGGAAGAATTCTTTCTTCTGAGGAGGCATGAAATGAGGTTGCTGCAGACTCGTATGGATTTGCTGCTAGTAACATAGCCAGCCCTGCAAAGATAGAGCATTCCAAGCAGAAGCACCAGCAAGTGCAAAGGCCCATTGCTGGAATCAAAGTTGCTGCTTTGGAGGGACAAAATGAAACAGAGTGCAACTATGAATAACATCAAAATACGTATAGCCATTATTTTTTTACAGGCTTATTTCTCTACCTAAACTGTGAACTTTTTAGGGTTAGGGTTATTCTCCACTCATCTTTGAATCCTCAGTGTTTAGTATATATCCCTGGACAGTGGTTGATTTTGGCCAGTTGCCAGCATGAATCATTGACACAGTGAACTGTTATCACAGATATTTCTCTTTTCTCTTCCTTGTGCCTTCTCCATACTTGTAACTCTTCTGAAATGAGTTCCATATTTTTCTTTTTTCTCTCTAGTCCCCTCTCCACATTTCTGTTTTCATTTGGTTCTACCTTTCCTCACTTTTATTTATCTTTATCCCTTGATCTCTTTTGTTGCCCCAGGTAATTCCATCCTGAGCTGCAGGGTTCTATCAATAGATAATAGTCTTAGGATAGAAGATGAAGCACATTAGACACCTCTTAGCCCTCTTTAATCCCTACCTTCTTCCACAGACCCCAAAGAATTCCTTATATTTTGGGGTCAGACGCCAAAGCTGAAAACATAACCCAGTCCTGAGATCTTTGTTGGCAAAAGAATGCAAGCTGGTTTCCTTTTAAGCTGTTGTTTTGGATGCTGGCTTTAAAGATGAGAGAATAAGGTGAGCCACCTTGGTGTTTCCTGCTCACCCTGGGAGAAGTTTTATTGCTTGATAGCTCTTAGAGATTGAGGTTAAAAAAGAACTTATAAAAAAGCAAAAAGGAATGACCAATTTTAATAGTTAACTATAAAGGATTCCTAGAGTTCCTTTTCTTCCAGCTGATAGAGAAAAGAAGAAACTCCTGTGCCTTTGTCTTGTAAGGCAGCTTTCATCTGCTCCCCAGGAGTTTACACAGCTATTCAGAAGGAAAAGATAACCAAAGCTGAGCTCAAACCTCCCCTGGGGTCTTAAAGCCCATCTCTTTAGTAGCAAATATGCTGAACCCACAAATCTTGGATAAATAGATTAAATCAGCTTTCCTTCCA
Organism: Hylobates moloch; assembly: GCF_009828535.3. Classification (NCBI taxonomy): domain Eukaryota; kingdom Metazoa; phylum Chordata; class Mammalia; order Primates; family Hylobatidae; genus Hylobates; species Hylobates moloch. Next base: position 88,691,737 of record NW_026652287.1, on the reverse strand, counting down.
TCTTTTTTTTTCATTTTTCTTTCAGGGAGTAGGAGCCACCTATAAAGAGTTTAGAATCAACTTTGAAAATACAAGATCAGTTTCCTCCTGCCTGTGACTGTTTTTGAGATGCCAGCCAAGGTGACCTTATTCCCTCCCCTTCTTCCCAGGCATTATGAGGCTTTCTGTGTAGCCACCTTCGTTGTACAGCTTCAAACACAACTCAGCTCAATGACCTTTTGTTACAAAAGAGAAAATCTGGTGCTGTTTCAGAAGCTATTTTTTAGTGTTTGCTTTAGACTTTAGCTATAAAATGCATATAATACCTTTAATTATTCTAAGATATTGTAAAAAATAATCTTGCTATATAAATGTCTTAATCAATAGTATATTTTCCAGAAATTCAAAGGTGAAGAGGCAATCATGTACAAATTATACCCTTGGGCTCTGGAGTCATATTGCCTGAACCAAATGCCTGCACCAACACTGAGCCATCTTTGGAAAGTTGTTTAATGCCTCTTTGGCTCAGTTTTCTCATGCTTGAATGATAATAAAAGTCTCATGTTATAGGGTTTGAGTAAATGAGATAATGGACATAAAGCTCTAAGTACAGTGCCAAACTCAATTTAAACACTTAAATAAAGGTGACAATTATTTTGGCCATCTGAATAGAGGAGTAAAAAGGAAAGAGGAGGGATAAGGGAATCCTACTGGTCTCAGCCATGTTGTTCCAGTTTAATATCCTCGACTGTGTTACTGGCCTCTGTCCTCACAGGAGCTGTTCAGGAAGATGCGAGAATGGTTCGGGGAAGCATAGAAATTCTAACTTATGCATGGAGTCATCTTATTTGCCAATGTTACTACAATAAAGAGTTGTAAAAAAAAAAAAGACACTCAGAATTTCAAGATCATCTAAGAAGGGCAATAGGAGCAAATAAAAAAGAAAACATAAAATCCAATCAAATTGAAAAAAGTGCCTACTATGTGTCTAGTACTGTGTGGGGCTTTCTTGGGAGATTTGGGTGGGGGAAAGGTGACCTAGTCACTACCCTCAAAATTCAAATACGGGAGTAATAATTTTAAAAATAATCTGTGATTTGGCAAAAGACATTTAGTCATTGAAGAGAAAGATGCATCTTACTCTTATATGTTCCGTAGCGCTCCTGATACAATATACAATGCAGAGACAATATTCACTGTATTGATTTCAGAGCAAATGTAAAGTTTCTAATATGAAGGAAAAGGCAAGTGACATCTCATCCAGAAAATGGGATAATTACTGTGAAACAATTAAGAACACAGACTCAGGAGACAGAATATCTGAATTTGAGCTTGAACTCCCTTACTAGCTATGCGACCTTGGGCAATCCACTTTGCCCTTTATGTGCTTTATTTTCTCCTCTCTCAAGTGTGAACAAGAATAGTCTTCCCCTCACAGGATTGTCAGCATTAAGTGAGAAAATGCACGTAGGCATTGATTCATAGTACGAGCTCAAGAGTTCAATTAATGGTATGGTAGGTTTTTTTATTATTAGCAAAGGATAATTTTAATTTTATCCTATCTTTCTTTGTAAAATTCATCACTTTTTGACATTTTATCAGGTTTTAGTAAATCAGCTTTGTCCTCACTAAACAACATTTATTTATTTATTTATTTATTTATTTATTTATTTTTATTATACTTTAAGTTCTGGGGTACATGTACAAAACGTTCAGGTTTGTTACATAGGTATACATGTGCCATGTTAGTTTGCTGCACCCATCAACTCATCATTTACATTAGGTATTTCTTCTAATGCTATCCCTCCCCCAGCCCCCCACCACCCAACAGGCCCCGGTGTGTGATGTTCCCCTCCCTGTGTCCACTTATGAGTGAGAACATGCAGTGTTTGGTTTTCTGTCCTTGTGAGAGTTTTCTGAGAATGATGGTTTCCAGCTTCCTCCATGTCCCTGCAAAGGACATGAACTTATCCTTTTTTATGGCTGCATAGTATTCCATGGTATATATGTGCTACATTTTCTTTAGCTAGTGTATTATTGGTGGACATTTGGGTTGGTTCCAAGTCTGTTATTGTGAATAGTGCCACAATAAACATATGTGTGCATGTGTCTTTATAGTAGCATGATTTATAATCCTTTGGGTACATACCCAGTAATGGGATCGCTGGGGCAAATGGTATTTCTAGTTCTAGATCCTTGAGGAATTGTCACACTGTCTTCCACAATGGTTGAGCTAATTTACACTCCCACCAACAGTGTAAAAGCATTCCTATTTCTCCACATCCTCTCCAGCATCTATTGTTTCCTGACTTTTTAATGATCACCATTCTAACTGGCATGAGATGGTATCTCATTGTGGTTTTGATTTGATTTGCATTTCTCTAATGACCAGTGATGAGCATTTTTCATATGTCTGTTGGCTGCATAAATGTCTTCTTTTGAGAAGTGTCTGTTCATATCCTTTGCCCACTTTTTGATGGGGTTTTTTGTTTTCTTCTTGTAAATTTAAGTTCTTTGTAGATTCTGGATATTAGCCTTTTGTCAGATTGCAAAAATTTTCTCCCATAGGCTGCCTGTTCACTCTGCTGATAGTTTCTTTTGCTGTGCAGAAGCTCTTTAGTTTCATTAGATCCCATTTGTCGATTTTGGCTTTTGTTTCCATTGCTTTTGGTGTTTTAGTCATGAAGTCCTTGCCCATGCCTATGTCCTGAATGGTATTACCTAGGTTTTCTTCTGGGGTTTTTACGGTTTTAGGTATTATTTTAAAGTCTTTAATCCATCTTGAATTAATATTTGTATAAGGTGTAAGGAAGGGATCCAGTTTCAGCTTTCTACATATGGCTAGTCAGTTTTCCCAGCACCATGTATTAAATAGGGAATCCTTTCCCCATTGCTTGTTTTTGTCAGGTTTGTCAAAGATCAGATGACTAAGCCACTTTTAGGTGCTAAGTTGCCCACTGAAAAATAAGAATTATGATCGATGTATTAGGTTGGGCAAATGTAATTGCTGTTTTGGTCCTACTTTAATGGCAAAAACTGCAATTACTTTTGCACCAACCTAATACTTGGAAGGGGCTACTGGAATTTTTCAATGAAAATTTGGTTTTTTGTTTTGAAAGCAGAAATGGGTTTGTATTGTAAAATTGTGGCTGGTTTCTCAAATTGACATCAGTATTGATGTCTTTACTCCACAAAATGTACAGCCATGAAAAGATTAGAGGTTGGAGATTATCAAGTCCTGTTAATGCAAATAATTAAGTGTCATAAACTGAGAGACTAGCTTCTCCTACTAGCTGGTTAGGCAAGTCACCTCACCTCACTGAACCTCCTTTTCCCAGCTTTAAAACAAGAATAACAGAATGCTTCTACACACACAGGGATGTTGAGTAGCTTAGTTAATTGATGTTTGCAATATGCTGGGAGATAAAAGCCTTTATGAAAATATAAAGAATATTAAAGAAGAACAAAGTGAGATATTAAAAGTGATGAAGGATGCAATAGAACCAATAGATTGAGAAACAGAACCTGGAAGAAAATAAAGGTGGTGTAACACTAAATTATAATACTGATTTGAGGCTTTTGAAGAATCCATTCAAAAGAGTATCTCTTTTGACACACAATAGTTAATTTCTGAGTGTTGCAACACCTTCCTTCTTTTCCAAATACATGCTAACCTTAAAAAATGGAAGATGCTTATATCAATCAAAGTTGAATCTTCCACACTATTCGATGACTTAATGTGACCGTTGTGATTGTAACCTTTGATGTTGAGCATCATTCTAATGATACTTATTTTATTTTTATGGCATTTGTTCTAGGTCAAAAGTCAGACAATATCTATCCAGGAGAGTTAACTATATAAAAATCTTTAAAGAAATAATTTTAAAAGATACTTTTCCCCTATCTCACAATTCAATTTAATTTAAAAGCCACTTTGACTAGTTTTCTTCTTGTGGTAAGAAAAGCTGACTTGCCCAAAATGATTTTTTTCTTTTTCCTGTTTTACCAATAGATCTAATACCTATTTCTGAGCCGTCTGATTTGACAGTCGTAATAGCTGAAATACTTTTCCTTGCAGTCTTTAGAAATGCCCCCTAGAGGCAAATAAGCATTGGGCAGAATCAGTAAATATCAGTATAAAGGGACATTTCCTGCATGTTCTTTTTAAGGTGATATGTGGAGGAGTCAGGGAAAGGGATAGGAACACCTGCTATTTATTTGGCAGATTTATTGAGCCATTTCAGGTCGGACACGCATTTTCAAGGCCCAGGGAAACTTGATCTTATTTATATTGTACAGCAAATAATGTAATAGCACATTGGTATTCATCTGTGTGTGTCAATAATCTTGAATAGTTTTAGAAGTCTGCAGAAATCACCCTTCACACTAAAATGCATTTGTTGGTACTGACTTCAGGTTCTTGCTTTTTATTGACTAAAGACATCCTAAAAGATAAGGCTTTTGAGGTGCAATGGGCTGAAGTCTGATAAACAAACACAAAACACTCCACCAAATCAAAAATATAGCTTTGATCAATTTGGGGCATGGGTGCCTTCCTCTGGAGTCACAAAGTAGTTTTTGATGACGTTATAATTTACATATTGTTGTAGTTTGTACATTATGTATTGGCTATGTCTCAATAGTATTTTGCACAAATCTCTTACCATCACATAAATCAGGCTAAAATCAGAGATTAATCAAATAGGGGACATTTGGGCTTTTTGCTTCCTTCGATTTTGCACAGAAATATTGGGGGCTAGTTGAAAAAATAAAGCTGATTGACCTTTCCTTCAAAATTCCTCCAGGTGAATGTCAAAGAAGACACTGGAGAGACAAGGGGAAAAATAACAAAAGGAGAGGTTTCTGGCTTGCCATATTTCCCTTGAATAGTGTACAGTATTTTGAATTTGTTTTTTAAATCTGCCCCAGTAAAAGCGCCTGCTGAGTTCATGCACAAGATCTTAATTTAGCCACAAGGAGTCCAGTCATTTCCATTTGTTTTAAACAACAAGCTATAAATAACACAAACAATGACAGGATTGTGTTGATTTCCTCCTGAAGTATCCTGGCTGAGGGCCTTGGGCATAATCATTAGGTGGAAAGTAGGAATTTTGTCTGAGCTGCCGGCTGATCCATGGCTTTTTCCAAGATTAGCCAAGGAGGCAGCTTTCAGGAAGCAGGCTTCCCAGTCAGGCACTTGTGGGGTTTCTGAATTATTTATTGTGTAAGAGGGCTCCTGGCTTTGAGCACAGGGCATGTGGTTTTTCAAGCCACAAAGGCTTAAAATAGATGCCCATCTCTCTCCCTTCACACTACTTATGTATAACCAAATTATCCACCACCCTGCCCCTCCCCTGACACACATACACATATTTTTTTCCTCCTAGTGGCAAGGGACAGTAACATTTAATTTCTGCTTATTAGAAGTTGCTCTCAGGATGGTTCCATTCCCCAGGAGAGAGCTTGTGTAATGAACAATGCAGATTCACATTCATAAATTCATTGTGATTCATTTCAGTGCTATTACAAATGGCAGGCTCTCAGAAATTAGCAATGCATTTAAGCACAGCCACATAACTGGAAGATTGCTTCTGGGCAAGATGTGTGGCTCCTGATTCTTCTATGTTCCTAAAGTGTGTGCCTTAATGATTCATTAATTACAAGCTTTTATCTGAACCAGTTATCTCATCATTAATTGGTATATACTTTGCCCAGCCAAATTAAGGCAACTGCTGTTTTATCCTGATTCCTTGGATGAAGACTGCATGGTGTGAACCCTGACAGTCTTCTTCCTCTTACTACTATTTAGCCTATGCATTTGTCAGGCCAGGTCATTCATAATGGTAGGCTTCTATCCTCTCAGCATAAAAGATGGTAATTGACCTCTAGGGAATATTTGAGGAAAAATAATTGTATCGTGAGACTAAAAGGGAATTATGTCTACTTCTATTTGCTTTGTTCAGAGTAGGTGCTCAACAAATATTTAACATTTGTATGATATTGCTCTCATTTTATTATCAAATTGGAAAATGGTGAGGACTAGTGTGAAAAAAAAAAAAACCTGGGGAAGTTAGTATTTATTTCCTGTTTTTGGACAGAAAGACTTCAATTCATTTGGTATCATTTCAACAACTCAGACCAAGGTAGATGTCTTTGTCAAGAAAGAACACCACCTGTTAGTTCAATTTGGTTTAAAAGGTATTGAGCATCTATCAAATGCCATGATAAACACTGTGGTATCATGTAGAAGTAGAAAGATGTGCCAGTAGTATAAAGATGATCCATTGAGGATTCCATAGTCTTAAGATGAGTCAGGCATTAAAATATACCAGGTGTGTTTCTAGAAGTGCTTCCTAGAGTTGCTGAGGCCATAGCTTGACCTTGAGCATGAAGAAAAATTAGCCAGGCAAAAACAGCTTTGGCCATGTGTGTGGTTTGGCCTACTTTTGTACAATATTGAGTCACCAGTGCTTAAGAGTGAAGGTTGATTTTTACTTTTCAGTGTTCCATTCTGGCAGCTTTCTTGAGCATGCAGATCCAAGAGATAAAGGAGGACATTAAAGAGAAGTTTGCTTACCGACCACTAGACTCATTCTGTTGCAAGGCAGATTTTGTATTATCCCAGTGGAAGAGTGCCCATGGTTTAGCACTATCTTTGAGGTCCGACCTGGACCTTATCCCACACGCTTTCTTGGCATTCAGACTTCAGTAGCCTGTATCAGGAGTTGGCAAACTTCCTCTGTAAAGAACCAGATAGTAAGTAGATTTTGCAGGCTGGAATGACTCTGTTGCAAGTACTCAACACTGCTGTTGTCATTTGAAAGCAGCTAGCTCTCAATATGTAAATGAATGTGCATGACTTTGTTCTGGTAAAACTTTATAAAAACAGAAAAAGTGCTGGATTTGGTTTCTGGGCCATAGTTTGCTGACGCTATAGCATTCAATAAATATATGTGGCTATTATCTGAGATCAAAAAGCATTTCAAAGTAAATGTCAGAACTTCAAATATTAAATATTAAAACCAAGATTCTAAAGTGATTTTCAAATTCTTCTTATTCAGTTTCCACTTTACATAAAACTACTATGGTAGAGAATGGCGATGAAAAGAAATGAAACTTGGTGGTTGGTCTAAGGACCTTACAATCTCTTAGAAAAGCATATGTTTTATACATAAGGAGATACAGGCCCTCAGAAGTGACTTGCTCTTTGTTAGATATTAGCCAGACCAGAACTCAATATCATACCTCTGTGAGTTCAGGCCTCTTTCTTCTACCTCAGCACTTTGTTTCATGAGTGAAGATTCTTGGGTCAGAACAGAGCTTATGAAGAAGAGAAGATGTATGATTATTCCAGGTTCTCACACCCTTGAATCTGTGCTTCAGCCACCTGCTAGAAATAACTTAAACAAAGAGGTGGGAGCTGTTTTCCTAACAATGCTCAGTCATGCTGTGACTCATTCCAACTTCCCTTGTTGCCTCGAGTTTACAGTTCATTGTATATTTACTTGTATATAGCCATCTATCAGCCTTCAAATGAATTTTGCTGTCATTTGGCAAAAGAATTTCATTATTTCCTCAGATCTTCATAATACTCACAGATAGGAAAACAAAGACCATTGCTAAGGCTGAAGAAATAATTGGGAACATTATTCTATGGTATTTTGATTTGAATTCAAATAAGGTAATGTAACTGCCATATCCAAGGTCTTTTTGCAATCTCCTTCTTATTGCTCTCTCTGTGGCATGTAATAGGGTTGTTTGCCACTCTATTTTGGGGGGATTTTTTTTTTGAAACAGTGTCTCACTCTGTCACCCAGGCTGGAGTGTAGTGGTACAACCACAGCTGACTGCAGCCTCCAACTCCCAGGTTCAATCGATCCTCTCACCTAGGCCTCCTGAGTAGATGAGACTATAGGTGCACACCACCACATCTGGCTAATTTTTGTATTTTTTGTAGAGATGGAGTTTTGCCATGTTGCCCAGGCTTGTCTCAAACTCTTAACCTCAAGTGGTCTGCCTGCCTTGGAATACCAAAATGTCTTTTTGGGAAATTCTCTTACGTTCCATGACACAGAATTCTCTTCTCCTGAAATGAAGACATTTCCCAAAGAACATCCCTGAGCCCTCTCTATTCTGAGTTCTTTATCATCTTTCAGCCCTTATCTACTCTCAGGGCTTTAACTCTTACCTTTGCTAATTGAAGATGGAGGAAAAGAGGAGAGAGATAACGTTTATTTCGTACTTAAAACGTATTGAGAATCTAGAGATAGAAAACACAGCTCCTTCCTTTAAGGATTCACAATGTTAAGGGAACTACTTGAGAGAGACAGAGAGAGAGAGAGAGAGAGAGGATGCTGACTCTACAGCTCATAGATGCTAGTAGAGGTGTGTGCACAGGGCCCGGGGGCAAAAGGTGAACACCTCTCAGAGCCTTGGGTGTGGAGCAATGGCATGAAGGCTCTCCCGAAGAGGGATAGCTGTGCTGAATATAGAAATCTGAATAACTTATCAGGATGTAGAGGGATAGGTTTGACTCTCAAGACTGGATTTGCCGCTCTTCAGTATTCACAGACCATGGCAACTTTGATACTAGTTTATGACTGCACATCTCCCTACGGCCTTCCTCCCTAGATCAAAGCTTCTGGAAGGCATCATTGTTCATCATTGCGTTTCTAGCCCCTAAGCTGTGTCTGGCACTTGATAGGGGCTCAGTCATATTTACTGAGGGAGAGAAATGATTATTCCTACTTTATCACCATGAGAATGAGTCTCAGCAATGGAAGACACATTTATTTATGACCATAGAGCTAGTATTGGGAGATGCAGACATTCAAACATTGGCCTAGATGAGTCCTTTGTCTGTTGGCCTCAGTTTACCTAGTTGGGCATCTCAGGTCCTACCTTCACTCCTGAGCTTCGGTCTCATATTGCTAATTCCCTTTTAGACATTCTTCCTGAATGTGCTACCACCCACCACGTGATCAAAACAGAGATACTCATCTTTCCCCTGAATGGAGGTGATTCTTTCTTTCTGCATGATATCAGTAGCTAATTTCCCCTTGTGGTCTCAGACACTAGGATGTGGGAGTTAATTAAATAAGAATGTAGAAGGCAGGGATCATTTGGCTGGCAGAATTTTAAAAAATTTGGCAAATGGCATCTCCAGTGCTATGATAATTAGCCCTCAACTCTGAATAAAACTTATAGAGTAGCACCATCCAACAGACATAAAATATGAGCCAGAGACATAAGCTACATATTTGATTTTACATTTTCTCAGAACCATATTAAGAAAAGTAACAAGATAAAATATAGGAAAGCAAACTGGTAAAATTAACTTTAATAACACATTTTATTGAACCCAATACATCTAAAATATTATTATTCTGACATGAAATAGACAAAACATGCTCATTCAAGACATATTTTACATTCTTTTTTTCTCCATACTGAGACTTTGAAACTCTGTGCATTTTACATTTCATAGCACAACTCAATTCGGATTAGCCACATTTCAACTGCTCAATAGTTACATGGCTAGTGACTATTTTATTGAATAACGTAGTTCTAGAGAGTCTTTTGCAAAAATTTCGTAGGCCATAAAATAACATTAAATTACCAGTCTTCTCTTATTATTTGCTTTCCTGTTTCAATCCAATATTTTTGCTACCCAAATCCAACTGATTGGAAACCAGTTGGAGGTAGGTAGCAATGGTAAAGATAAAAGCTTATAAGGAAAATGATCAATGCTGCATTTATAGCCTGTTGTCTTGATGCGTTTCTTATCTGAAAAAACCCAAAATGTATTTGATGAACATGGTTACACAGGTGACATGTTTACAGGTGTGATGTATTTACAAGGGTGCTGTGACTCAGTCCAAGATCTGGAGACTATTTATTGAATACAAGTCTTCTAATTCAGGCAGAAATGGAAGCCAGGATGAAACATTTTACTATTCAAAGTCATTTTGTTTGAAGATGCTCTTCAGAGATGGATTACAGAGATGGAAGAAACATTTTCTGCTCACTTTTTATTTAGTGTTTCTGCTATTTAACTGTGCATGATTACTAACAAATATCCCAACATGATATTTTTAAAATATCTACTACTAGTCTTTGTCTTCAAGATATATTCTATGTCTTAATCTCAAAACCATAGTGCTCCCTGAGTCCTTCCTTTCCTTCTTTCTAAAGTTAGATACCAAATTCTGTAAATTCTTTATCCATAGAGCTGCTTACATCCACTTTCTTTTTATTCTTAATGTTGCCTCTGTTGTTTCCAGCTCCATCACTTCATAGTTTTACCAGGGCAATAATCTCACAAATGATTTTGCTATCTTAAGATTCTTTTTGCTTCTCATCCCCTTTTGCCTCAGTTTTATCTTTCTAAGATACTACTTTGGAAGGACTTCTGTCCCTGAAATTTCTCTTTACCTAATTACAACAAAAACGAAAAACCTTCAACTCCCTCATTTTATAAATGAAGTAATCTAAATTGATTAAGTCCCTCATCCAGATCACACAATTTTAAAATGAGAGCACTAGAATCAAACCCAGTCTTCCTAAAAGAAATTTTCATTTCAATTGATTTTTGGGGAACAGGTGGTATTTGGTTACACAAATAAGTTCTTTAGTGGTGATTTCTGAGATTCAGGTGCACCCATCACCCAAGCAGTATACACTGTACCCAAAGTATAGTCTTTTATCTCTCACCCCCTCCCAGCCTTTTCCCCGAATCCCCAAAGTCCATTGTATCATTCTTATCCAGGCTTCCTAATTTTTAGTCTGACGTGTGTTTTACTACACATCCTGCCTGTAGAATAATGTTCAAACTCTTTCATCTTTATTGCAGGCTCTGCCCAATTTAAAGTCCATCTGTCAAGCCAGTCTTCTCTCTGACTTCCATACTCAAACCAGCCAACATGTTATTTAAAAACCATTCATCTGGTCATTGTACAAATGTTTGTTGGGCATGTCATGTGTAAGAAATTCTGTTAGATACCTAAAGGCACTAAATTTTACAGGCTCTGTGGTGTGGCCATGTGGGAGATAAGGCTGGAAAGGTAGATTAAAGGCTAAAGCAGTGACAATACTAAAAGTGAGGCTAGGACTTTGAGATTTAATTCATTAGAGTGGACAATAGCTTTCGAGGAAGAGATGTTAAATCTGGCAGAATGTGTCGATCATAGTAAAGCCAGCAGGGCTTGGAGTAGCCCTGAGTTGCAAAGCGACAGCTCATGAAAAGAATTAAAGTCCAGAGATGTTTTTTGTTTGGCTAATATGCTGAGTGTGTGTGTGTGTGTGTGTGTGTGTGTGTGTGTTTAACTAAAATTGTTAATGTTTAAAACTTAGACATTTTCATAAAAATCAATATTTAAAAGTTATCTTTAAAATATCTTTTCTGAAACGTGGGAGACAGTAAAAGTAAATACGTAAATAAATAGATAAATAATCTGGCAATACAGAACATGCATTACTGTGTGGTAATTATCAACAGGAGCTGATGGGAAGTTGACTAATTTAGACAGAACATGCTCTTGCTAGCCGAATTCACTTATGTGTCTGACCTGCCCATAAGGTGTGACCAATGCCACACCTTAAGCATTGAAACAGATTACTCCACTAGATGTAGGACTATTGGCAGTAAGGAGTGAGCAAGAGAGTAGCATCAGAAATATCAGTTATGGATTGAGCCAAGAAAAAGAGAGAGACAGACAACATTGATATGATTTGCATATGTCTAAATAGACAAGTTTTTGCATATGCCTGCAATGTCTTTTAAGGCTCACCTAGGGCACACTTGCATAAGCTGGTTGAGTTCAATATATCTTCCTCATGTAAGTACCCCTTTGCCCTCCACCTCCTTCTGCATTGTTTTCTAATGATGCGAATATGTTTATTCTCCTTTTAGATTGCTTAATCAATAGTGATTTTTTGGTTACCCCATCTAAAAGGAAAGCAAGCTAAAAAAATTTAGCGCTGAATTGGAATTTACATGTAAGAAATAAAACGTTGTATACACTAATAGAAATTTTAGGAAAACATTTGTGGAAGAATAGTTTTAGGGAAGAAGGGATCTTACTGCTCCAGACTTGAAGCCCAGAGCCAAAAAAAGAGACATATTTAACTGCATAAAAGTAAAATATAATTTTATGGCAAAAGATATTTTAAACAAAGTAAAGAATCAAATGATTCACTGGGAAATGTTTTCACAGTGCACATGACATAAAGAATTACTCTTCTTGAATATATAAAGAGCACCTACAAACTGATAAAAAATGATTTATCAAAAAATGTATACATATATATTAAAAACACTGGCAATCATCAATTCATGGAAGAAACCCAACTGATCGAAAAACATAAAAAGCTGCTCAATTATATTCATAGTCAGGAAAAGGCAAAGTAAAACAACAATCAGATATCACTTTTAGCTCTTTAAATTGCAAAAGTTAAACAAAAAATTGTAACATTTAAGTGCTGTTGCAACATCATTTTCATATATTGCTGATGGGAACATAAATTGCTACACCCTTTTAGAGAGTAATATGGTAATGTGCATTAAAGTAAAAATAAACACAATTTTGACACAGCAGTTCCACTTCTGATAATCTAGCCTATAAAAATGAATGCCCTGGTGCATAAAGCTATGCCACATGTATAAAAGTATGTTTGTTACAGCTCTATATGAAGTGGCAAAGCACTGGAAACAACTTGAATGTCCCATTGTTAGAGAAATGGTAGAATAAATTATGATATATTTATACCGTTGGATGTTATATAATGTTATGTGAGAAATACAAGATGCTGAGGAAGATAGGCAAATGACAGATAGGTAGATAAATATAATCACGTAATTAGAAAACAAATGTGTATATATACATATATATGTATGCATTTGATTTCATACGGAGCTGGATTCCATATGGAACATAGAACATAATGGATTCCATAGGGAACACAGAACACATAGAAGAATATAGAGAAAGATATGGAATCAAATGCACCATTTTATTTGAGAATGGTGAAGAAGGTGGAGGAGATTATTTAAACGATTTAAAGAGATTTGCGCTTTCCTACTTGTTCTGAGTACATTCTCCTTTACAATTAACAAAGATTAAGAAAATCTGGCAAAATACTTCATTTTATTTCCCACACAGAGTTTCCCTATAAAGTCTCATAAAACGTAAACTTGTCTATTTAGATAGAAATACCTCATCAGATTTACTATCTATACTAAACTTTTTAGTAATTCTTCATATAGCTTCTTTTGTCCCCAAATTCCCAAACCCCTTAGAAACATTGTCTGGGAGCTCTTTTAATGAGAAAACATGTTCAGAGATGGTAAATGGAGTGGGTACTGCCACTCCTTGTTGCCAACTCCTAGCAGACACACCCTGCCCTCCTCCCATTCCAGCGGATCCTGCCATAGTCAGAGTGCGATTCAACAGTGGTCTTGAGGCTTTTTCTATGAACCAACAAGAACTGAAGGGGAAACGACACCATTTACTCTTCCTGGGAGAGTAAAAGTAGCATGTATTGGGGTATGATCACACATTTATCCTTGTGTGACCTGGAGTACGTTAGTAAGCCTGTCAGAACTTTAGTTTCCTATAAATTTGAACATTATCTCCTTGAAAATTTTCTTATGAAGAGTAAGTGAAATCTTATTCTATCTGCAAGGCCCGTTTGTCATCTCTCTATATTTGCTTATATCCAGTTAAAGCTTTGGCTTAAAGTACTTACTGTTGCTACTTTGCTCTTATTTATGCTTTGTCCTTCATTCATGCATTTGGATGTATGGCTGAGTGGAAGATATCGATTCTGTTTGATCTGGAAAACAATGATTCTCATTTTCTATCCATTATACCCATTGTCTCTTGGGCAATGTCACCAGGAACAGCTCTCCCAAAATTGATGATCCTCAATCCTGCTTATCTGTTGTCAACAGTTCATTGACAATCACCCATCTGATTAAATACCACTCAGACTTTACTCTCATGTTACATTCACCTTGAGCTTTCTTAGCAGATTCTAAATTCTTTTAACTTCTTTTTGCCTCCACTATGTACTGAAAGCCTTTGGCAAGTGCCTAAAATATGTCATGTATTTTGGGTTACATAAGAAATACTGTACTGGAGTTGATATGAACTCCAGTGGAGGCAAATGGACAAATCCAGAATAGCGCCTAGAAGATGTCAGGTTCTCATCTATCCATCTATCCATTCATTCATCCACCCCTTTCCAACTGAGCACATAAATACTCAGTGGTAGACCCAGAAATAGATGTTGGAGAGTTAACAGTCAATAAGACTGACAAATTCCCTTCCTTCTCTTGTGGAGTCTCTAGTGAGAGAAAACAGGCAAAAAATAATTGACACTAAACAAGTAAATAATGTGATTTTAGTGCTAAGTGCTATGGAAAAAAATAGAGAGCACGTGAAAACAAGAAGAGTATCTTCAAGCCAGGAAGTAAAAATGCTTAGATTTAGTGATCAAACTAGAGTTCTAGAAAACAGGAAGCTAGCAAGATGGGGAGAAGTAATCAGATCTCAGGTGATTGAAAATAACATAGTGACCAGCAGAATACACTGAAATCGGCTAGATGCAAAGGAATGATTACCCTCTATCTGTCTTTTAGCTTCTAGCTGGGAAGAAATTTCTTTCAGGTTCTGGACCAATAGATGGGTAGGAGTTAGGGAAATGGGTACATCTAATTAAGGAAAGACTGCTGGAGAAGTAGGAAGGATTTTCTTTCCAAGATGTTCTGGATCTAGTACATATTTGGCAGGTTTTCATAATTTTCTTCATATTAGAAAGGGGATCAAAGGTAAGGTATGATTATTGCACAAACATAAAAAAAAATCCTTCCTCTGGGGGTGTCACAAATGAAGCCCCTTACAAATTCTTCACACGGGTTACAGGCATTATCACAATGCTTAGGCATGTGATAAAACTACAGCAACAAATTAGGTGCAATTAATCGTTTTCAACTCTCTCATATACCTGAAAGCAAAGCTGTGAAAAAAGAGGAATATCCCAGGTAATTAATTGCCAAGAAACATTTAATGATCTCTCCTCTGCTACATTTAACATGAGGCATGAGTGCTTTGTTCCAACTTAGTCATAAAGTTCCCTGGAGCCAAGGGCATGTTACTACGGCACACTAAAGGAAAAAAACCCCAAACACAGAGCTTAATTAATTTTCAACTTCTGCCACACAACTTCACACCTGAATTCCTTATCCTTTGGGCATACTTAATATAACCACAATGCACTGTAGCAATACCTACTTTATAGGCAAAACTTTCATCTACCCACAGTTTCCTCTTCTTTGTAAAACGATTTGGCTGACCATCACAAAACGGCAGTAACTAAGCTTCTCTCTTTGCAGCCTGACAGGTCAAGCACCCTACTAAATTCAAGAAAGAGACTGTTTTATACTATTATCTTGCTCTAATAACAGAGTGGGAACTCCTTTAATGTTAAGATTCTCTAGAGAAGGGTGTTGTTTTTAAAGTATTGACCCACGAGAAGCAAAGCTACCTGGCAACTTTCAAAATGTGTGATATATTTGTGTTAGCTTTTTCTCCCAGGCCCGTTCTGTCTTCTGAGCATATTGAAAGAAAGTCTTTTTTTTTTTTTTTTAAATCCAAAATGTAGCAGATGGGATGGTGGATAAATGTCAATTACTGTTGTCAAAATTTGCAAAGGCAGACCTCATTGGCTTTGGGCTTAGCACGCTAGATGACAATGGAAATGGATGTGATATTTGCATTTAATAAAGCGTTTGCTGAGGAAATTGGGTTGAGTCTGAAGGTTCTGCTGGTGACAGAAAGGAGATTAATGTCAAACTTCAAAGGTGGGGAAAAAACTTTTAAAACTTCCAAATTTGAGCTTTTGTAAACCCAAATTTAAAAACGTTGCCTTAGAACTGAAAGAAATATTATTTTGTGCTTTTTAAGATAAGTTGGGTTTTTCCATTTCAGTGCATTTGTGTATAACTCTGAGAACTATTTTCTTTTATCTATTTGACTCGAAAATATAGCAAATACATACAGATTGTATATGTTCTATGCCTGCACAGCTAGACTATAAAAAATTCATGTCATTTGCTGGTATTTTGTTTTCTACTCCATTGACCAGTTTTTCATTTTGCCCACTTGCTGTTTTCGTATCCTGTAGACACTTCCCCTCTATTCGTAAGAGCCCTTCCCCTCTATTCTAACTCTAATCCTTAACAGAGACGTAGATTTATCATTCAATTTGGCCTCACATGATTGACCTCAGGACCATCCTGATTTCTTCTGGCCTTGACTAGAGATTGGATTTTTGTATTTTGAAATAATCTAGCCATAAAAAACCATCTGAGTTCTCCAGAGAGGATACTCTTTCTCTCTCATCCTCCAGAATCGTATCTGGATATGTTCAGAGGGAATGATCTCTACACTCAGAGTAAAATATTTCAGAAGCTTGAATTTGCAATCGATGTTCATTTCCAAGGTCAAGCTAGGGTTTCTCCTATGTGTCTGTGTTTGTGGGGAAAGGAGAGTTCTGTCAGCATTTAAAATCTCGGTGAAGTGCTCATGAAAGGAGGCGTGTAGAAGGGCTATATTTAAGAAAGCCTTATCATTAAAGCTTAAGATCTTCCTGAATTCATGACCTCTGCAAAGGAACCGAATCCATGGGGGCAAAGGACAAACTCCCTGGAGAATTTGAGAGTTCTCAATTGATGCAGTTTCAGAATTTGCAGTTTTGAATTGTAAAGGCCAGCAAGCAGTCATGCTGTGTTGCCTCTTGCTTGGGTTGGTTCTGAGATTATTGATTCCAAAATCCTGACTGGCATGAGAATTCCCCGGGGATTTCCTTAAAAGTATAGTTTTCTTCCCTCACTCTCAGAAATTTTGATTTGGTATGTCTGGACTAAGGCCCCAAAATTCAGAATACAAACAAAAAATAAAAAAAACAAAACAAAGTGGAAATTCCCAGGTGACTCATGCTTTGCACAGCCAGGTTGGTGAGGCCACATCGCTCTTATCACACTAACCAACTTGTTTTGGAACTGAACCCTGACCTCAGCCTCATTAGTACCACACTGCTGGATACTGAAGCTAACTGGTTTCATTTGGAAATATATAACCTTGTCTCTGATCTTGCTAGAGGGCATCGATGTGAGAAAATAACCGTTCACATTATTTGTTAGCATAGCTTGATATGTGATTTTAATATTGCCCTTTAGTTTTAAACTATACTATTTCAAAAAAGTGTTTTAATCTTCAAAAGAATATCTCCACTTGAGTGGAGAAAAAAGGGAAACCTAGTTTAAAAAAATCAGTGTGATAACCATGTCCCTAAAGCCTTCTTCTCTCAGTGAGGATGATTTTACACATTTTAATGACCTGCTTAAAAAATCTGAATTTGAATCTTTTTTTCCAAGCAGGAGTTACATACTTTTTAATGATCTACCATAACTCTTAAAAAAAGTTCCTGTCTTGTTAATTTTGCTCCCGTGGAAACAAAGGCTATGTGCAATGACACACATGTGTGTCTATAAAGTCATTGAACACTGATTGTTCATTTTTTCTTCAAAAGCAGGCAGACATCATCCTACGGCAAGGTCATCTTACTGTTTGCAATGATACATGGTTCTGTACACTAGGCTTGCTTTTGCACCTCCTATGACCATTATTGATAGAGAAAATAAAAAAATAAAGACGTCAGTTTGTACCAAGTGAAGGCTTAAGAAAAAATGATGCCAAGAAGAAAACTCAAAACTCCATCCTTAAAGAAGGTGAAAGATTTTAATGGTCCCGTTGATTTATCTAAGTCCACCTGGAACACATTAACCAAAATGGTTTACTGAGTAATCTCTTTCAAGCAAGACTGCAGTAGAAATATTTCAAAGAATTTGGGAGCTCAGGAAAGCTCTGTGCTCAGTGAAGCAGAGAAACGCCCTAAGCTGCAGATGAAAGCAATGCACACTGATTAGTATCAATGCAAAAAGAGATAAGGACATGTTCTTAGGGCCCTGCTGCTGTGCTCTGGGTCGTTGGTTCACAAACCAGCGTGCATATGAATCCCCTAGCAAGGTTGTAGAGAATGCAGATTCCTGGGCAGTGACCACTGAGATCCTAATTCATAAAGACTGAAACAACAAAATAATTTTAATTAGCTAGCCCTGTGGTTTAGCTTACACTTTGAGGCATACTGCTCTAGATAATTTATTTACTAAAAATAAAATCAAATTTCAAAAGTAAATATTTTCCCCATATATGGAAGGACTGATAGAGTGGAAACTATAATTTCGGTCATAACTATCATTCATTTGTAGAAAATATGGAAACTTCAGAAAAACAGAAAGAATACAACTCATCCAATGGTCCTCATTCAAGCATTCTGTGACACTTTCTATGAAGATCTCTTCTCTTCTTTTTTTTTCAGATTTAGTGGATTTCTCTCTATGGCTTACCACTTTTGGCTGGAAGTTTCTCTCTATTTAGTATGTCGACTAGTCCCTCCCTTAAGTAATATATCTCCAATTTTCCTTTAACTAGTTCCACTTAGATATCCTACTATCATCTCAAACTTAAGCTTATCTGAAACCATTCGTATTTTTTTTTAACCATCAAAACTGGCTCTTTTTATCTTCTTGTTAAGAGGAACAATATTTGCTCCAACACATGCAAGAAGCTTCTTTAATACTTTTGTTTTTTACATTATCATTCTCTTACCCATTGCTACCTTCTCCTAGTTCATTTTCTTCAAGTGCTCTTTACAACCATTCTTTCTGTTCATTGCAGATATCAGATGGTATACATTCATACGGCTGCACTGACTTTGAAATGTTCAAGCACCTTCATCAGCCCCTGCCCTGAGCCCTTAAGTACCCACTACCCTGTTGTTTCTCCTGAGACCTCCGCAAAAACCTCACATGATCCAGCAGCTTAAGGGGTTATATTTGGCCCTCCTGCAGACCGCTGCCCCCCAGAACTCATGCTTCAGCCCTCAGAGAGCCCCACTTTTGACTGGTCAGTGTCCATGCTGCCCTTCATACCTAAGTGACTACAGCCATGACTTAAATCCAGCTTTTCTGAACTTGAATTATGTTATGCAACATCACCATATCTGCCTTCCTAAAAATCTACTTTCTTCATCTCCTCCTCTGAAACCTTACTGAAGTCATAGATAACTACTAGACAAGCATTGAATCAAATTTACCTAATAATTGAATTGAATTAGGTAAACTCAATTCAATAAACTATCAAGAGTTTACTATGTGATAAGCACCAGTCATTTGGGGTACAGGGAAATTACAAAAATGAACTATGTAGAAAATTTAGATAGTTTAATATGAACACCAGTAAAGATAGGAGAAGGTGTAATGTGTAAGAAAAGAGGCAAAGAATAGTATATGTTAATAACTTGGTTGGAAAATTTTGTTCTGAATGTCATCTAAGGTCATTGGGGAGATGATTGCTTGCTTTACACTACAGCTTAGAAATCTTTATCTGTTTTTCCATGGCCTTCAGGCCTCTGTGTCCCAGTAATATCCCTGACTTTCCCTCCTAGCTTCATAATTTAACTCGTCTTTTTCCCATGGAAACGACCACAGTGTCAATGAGCAATCAAATTTCTTAGACAAAAGGAAATTTATTATTTCTTTAATCTTTAAAGCTTCTGTTGGAACCTATGCTGCTGTGGTGTTTTATAGCTTGTTTTGTATTGAAAAAGATTAAATAGTATAATTTTTACTTAATTTTCTCTACTGCATAAATAAAAAATTCTCTATTCTACCCACAAAAGAAAAATGCCATTGACATTTTTATATATTTTTGATTCATTCTATGAATATTTTATAAAGTATGAGATTATTGAAACATATTACTTTATAGCTCATTAAAAATAACATAAGTATTTCCTTCTTACCAAAATTAATTTTTTATATGTTG
This sequence comes from Hylobates moloch, assembly GCF_009828535.3. Classification (NCBI taxonomy): domain Eukaryota; kingdom Metazoa; phylum Chordata; class Mammalia; order Primates; family Hylobatidae; genus Hylobates; species Hylobates moloch. Next base: position 88,671,809 of record NW_026652287.1, on the reverse strand, counting down.
TTACTCATATTTCAAATCACTTAATTATGCCACATTGTTGGAAATTTCGTTTTTAAAATTTTTAACATTATTTTGAACAATGCTGTATTATTTATTATTTATTATAAATATTATTGTACATAAAGTTAGTTCTCATATTATTGCCACGAAATGTATTCCAAGAAAAGAGCTTATGAGGTATTAAATGGTTTATATTTCTTCATAAATACAGCCAAATTACTTTCCAAAGGATATTTTCAATCAATTCTTTTTCGCATGAATAAAAAAAGAGAATACTTATTCTATCACACTTTCTTCACAGCAGTACAATTTTAATGCTATTGTAAGCAAAAACTATATGAACTTTTTCTTTGATTATTATTGAACTTGAACATTATTTTTCCTGTTTGGTAACTGGTTTCTTCTTTAGAATTACTATAATATCAGTGTAAGTGTTGATGATTCTGTCATGAATCCAAGTTGAAAACAAATACCTGGTACAGTTGGAAGATTATATGGCTAGGAGTTAGGAGACCCAAGTTTTTTATCTTTAATGCCAGTTATTAGTTGTTGACCGTAGACTGATAATTTAACCTGACTTTGCTTTAGTCTGATGTGGGGATAATTTATTATTATATATGTCATGAGATATATAATAATGTTATGCAGAAGTGTTTGAGAAAAATAGAAATGAAAAATATAAGTTGATGGTATTTTTGCCTCTCCAACAACAAATTTTACTACAAGAAATATCACTGATTCATCTTGCATAAAATTTGACAGCAACATTAATTCCATATTCAACTACATTTGCTGGGACCAACTATATGCCACATATAATTACACAGTAATTACATGAAGTAAAAAAAAAAAATGAGTAAGTCAAAGGCCAGAATTTGAGAATCTCAGAGTCTAAGAAGGGAGAAAGATACATAAGTTAAAAGATAAGAAATTCACACACACACACACACACACACTTGCATATACGTATGTATATATAAATACAATGTAATAAATGTTATAAAAATATGTAAAAGGTTGTGAAAACAAAGAAGAGAGAAGAGCAAAAATTTGGCGAAAGCTTCTGTAGAATGAGCATTTATGCATAAGGTAAATAGAAATTATCTAGATAGAGAAATGAAGGAAATGACACTATATGAAGGGGAACAAAATACAAAAAAAGATGTTGAATACTGAAGGAGGGTGTCTATAGTCTAGAGACTAAGAAGGCAGGACTGTGGTTGTAAAGGCCTTTGTATACTCTTTTACAGAATTTGCATCTAGCCATATTCAAATTTAGTCATGATGATTAACAATTTTATTAATTATTTCAAATTGGCAAATGTTGACCAAGATATAGGCATCCCATGCATGGTATGATTTGATTTCTTCTTTTGAAGTGAGAGAGTCATGAAGAAAACAGTTTTAGGAATGATCTCTGCTTAAGTTCAGGGAGCAGTCACTAATAAGTATTGATTCAATTATTCATTCAAGATTGTATTAAGTGTCCACTAAGTACAAGGCACTGAATCAAGCCTAGAAGATAGAGTGAGATTTCCATGCCTTCTTAGGGATTGCATTTTAGTAAAAATGATAAACACTGGATGAGTAAACAAATAAGAAAGGAGCTGACAAAATGTAACAAATGCCATGAAGAGAATAAACGGGGATCTTCACTCATTCAAATAGATTTTTAATGCCTAAGCACTGTTGTAGGTTTTGACAATTTAGTGATGCACAAAACAGTTAAAAGTCTCTATGCTCAGGGAGCTTGCATTCTTTCCAGTGGGTGATGAATTAGGAAAGTTAAGGAGAAAATAAACTTACATAGGGTGGTCCTGTAGACTGAATGTTTATGTGCCCCTCAAATTAATATGCTGAAACCCAATCCCCAATGTGATGGTATTTGGAGGTGAGGCCTTAGTGAGGTGATTTGGTCATAAGGGCAGAGCCTTCATAAATAGGATTAGTGCCCTCATAAAAGAGACTTCAGAGAGCTCCTTCAATCTTTCTTCCATGTGCAGACACAGCGAGAAGACTGCTGTCTGTGAATCAAGAAGTGGGTACTTACCAGAGCAGACACCAAATCTGGCAGCATCTTGGTATTAAACTTTCCCGCCCCTACAACTGTGAGAAATAAATTCCTGTTGTTGATAAGCCATCTAGTTTATGGTATTTTGTTATGGCAGTCCAAGATGACCAAGACATGTGGTAAAGGCCCTTCTAAAGACAGACTATTTAAGCTAAGAACTGAAAAGTACAGAGACTGGGAGAAGAGCATTCTTGGCTGCGGAAAAGAGCAAATGCAAAGATTTTGAGAAAACAAATGGCTTGGCCTATTGGGGAAACAGAAAAGAGACCAGCATGGCTATAATATAGTGAAGAAAACTTTAAAAAGATGTAGTAAGAGATGTCAGAAAGATCACTTCAATTGCTCAATACAAAACTGGAATAGTGAAGGAGAAGAGTAAAAGCAAGAAGGCAATTTAATTTAATAGGCTATTGCTGTTGTCTGAGTGAGAAACTAGGGTGGCTTAGATAGGGTGATGGCAGTGTTGGTGAATGGATGAAAAGATGGATTTGAGATATATTTTGGTATCATAAATCATGTAATTTGCTGGTGAATTAGATATGGGAATTGAGAGAAAAATAGAATACAAGGTTGTTGTCTGCATTTTTGGATTAAGCAACTGATGAATGCTGACACCATTTAATGAGATATTAAAGACTCAGGAAAATAATAAGTTTGGGGGGAAAACAAGAACACTATTATAAATTTGAAATGCATATAGATATTCATGTGGAAATCTGACTGCTTATTTCAAATAAGCAGTTAGAAGGCACTCGGGGGGGAAGTTGCTTCTGTAGCCATAAACATGGGAAGTCAGCAGCTTCATAAGTAGATGTAAACTGTGGATTTAGAAGCATTTTAGACAACAGTGAGGAAGAGAGAGTGAGCAGAAAACAAAAGATGACCCAGCACAAAGCTCAGTTACTCCAACACTTAGAGCTGAAGACAGCAAAGGAGGCTGAGAAAGAGCAGACAAGGACAAAAGGAGGAGTGTTACAGAAGCTATAGTATGTATGTGTGTTTTCTTCTTGTGTAAGATGAATGTATTTTCTTAAATCTTAATCCATATAGTTTAAGTGGAGCTGATTCTCTCCCAACACACAGGACCCTCCCCAAGTCTCTGCTCTCAATTGGGCATGGTATGAGACTTGCTCAATTAAAGCCTTCTCACTACTTCCACTGATACTCACAGGAAAGAGGCATGTGGGGGGTGTGTGTGTGCGTGTGTGTGTGTGTGTGTTTGAGTTTACTAAGATCAGGAAAGAGAAGGATGACTGATAAAAGTCTAGAACTGTCAATAGCCATCTTTGTTACCACGTGAGGTTTACCTGCCTAAAAACCGAGATAACAGCAGAAATGTAAGCTGAGAGGTAGAGAAAAATAAATAGGTTTCTGATAATATTTGTTTGAACCTCTAGAGCCAATGATGCCTTAAACTAGCACCGTTCCTTGAACTTCCTGGATAAAAGAGCCAATAAATTCCTTTTGTGTTTACATAAGTTGGTTTGAGTCATGTTCCTATTACTGGCAACCAGAAGAGATATGACTATGATAAAAGATATTTCAAGAAAGGTGGAGTAGTTAATTGTGTCAAAAGCCATTGGAAAGTTAAGAGAGATGAGGGCAGAAAAATGTTTCTCGGATTTGACAACATGGAGTCACTGATGACCTCATGGGAGAGATATCAGCGCAGGGGTGAGACTGGAAGTCTACCTGGGGTGGGGAAAAAACAAATTGGCAGTGGTTGAGTGGAGACAGTGAAAGTGGCAACTTACTTAAGAAGATATTTTGTGAAGAAAAGTAAAGAAACAGAGAGATCACTGGAGAGGATTATGGTACCAAAATAGATGCAAGGAAATATTTGATATTTATCTTCAATCATTCATTCATCAAGTATTTATCCAAGCATGATTATCTATGTATTAAGCTATGTTAGCTCATGAAAAAAATTAAAATTCTATCATTACCACTCCTTGCTTCCTAACTGAGAGTGGTGATGATAGATTTTTAAATGAAAGTTAAAGAAGTGTTATAACAAAAGTCTCTGCATATGGCAAAAATATGATGAAAATAAGATTACTTTTCTCCGTCTGACTCATAAGATTTTGTAGTTCTGCAAAATATTTCCTCAATATTGCTCAAAAGTATTTGGCACTCATTGAAATGGGCCCCACTCCTTTGAATAAAAGAGGAAGATTTTACTTATTCTAGGAGGATGCGTTTAATTAAAAAAATAATTTCAAGTCAGTGAAACCATCTTTTATTGCCAGTTTTCTTTAGTAACAAATGGTAACAAAGAGCTACAATGAAACGATTCAAGAATAACAACAAAAAATATTTAATGCTTATAAAGTACCAGGTACTCTGCAAGGTGGTGAGAATGAAGAAGTGAAAACACAGTTTTTGATACCTAAAAAATAAGTGTCCAGTATGGAAACAGGTATAAGCAATTAAAAAATTCAATAAGAATCATCATAGGAAGAAACACGGGACTCCGTAGGAAATCTTAGGTGGAGTATCCCTGATAGGGTCAGTGAATTTTTCTGAATGGAAGTAGAACTGAGTCTGGAATTGTGAGTAGGACTTGGAAAGGCAGTTGACTTCCTTTTCTTAGCAGCTTACCCACTTCTCATAGTCTGATCCAGCCTGTTTGCATGCAAAACTCTTCACACTGTAACACATAGCAAATGCTCCATAAATGCTGCTTTAGCTATTATTATCAGTAGGCTCCTACCTCTACATAAATAAACACAAGTAATAAGCCAATATTAGTAAAGAAGAGGCAGGCAATTACTGTTTGTGGAGATAATGAAGCTTTGGTGTTTTGTAGATTAAATTTAAAATTTGTCTACTTAAAAATTTATTGACTGTATTAGTTTGCTAAGGCTACCATAACAAAATACTATACATCGAGTGACATAAACAGCAAAATGTATTTTCTCACAGTTCTGGAGGCTAGAAGTTCAAGATCAAAGTGTCAGCAGGTTTGGTTGCTTTGGAGGTCTCTCTCCTTTGCTTGGGGATGGCCACCTTCTTGCTGTGTCCTCCCATGGTCTTTCTCTGGTTTCTCACTGTGTGTTCAAATTTCTTCTTCTTATAAAGACAACTGTTAGATTGAATTAGGGCTCACCTTAACTGTCTCATTTTCATGAAGTCACCTTTTTAAAGGCACGATCTTCAAATAGTCATATTCTTACACACTGGGGATAGGGTTTCAACACATGAATTTGAAGGAACACAGTTTATCTCACAGCAGTGGCCTTGGAAACTTACCACGGTAATCACTTGGGGATTCAGTTTCCTTATCTATAAAAAGAGGACAGAACAGGGTGCCCTAGCTTGTATTTGGATGAGTTTCAGAATGTGTCAGTTTGCAAGACTAGCGGCCTGGTGACCACTTCTGGTTTCTACTTGCATAAATTCATACGCACTGGTATTTTTCGGCAAGTGGTAAAAGGCGGAGGTTTTTGTTTGTTTGTTTTGGTTTTGATTTTTGAACACTGTCATTCGAGAACAAGGGAGGAACTAAAGCCAGTGTCTCCTTGAAGTGACATAAAGTCCTGATAGAGAGACGAACTGAAGTAATTTCTTTGGAACTCTGGGTACAGGGAGTGCTCGTTTGGGACCCAAGAGTAAAATTTCATATAACATTGGGGAGTAGGCTAGTTTTCCCACTTTTGGAAGCAACGTAATACTGCTCTTTTATTTTCAGTAAATTCCTATCTATTAGTTACCTTTGCTGCAGTGACAAATAGCCCCCAAATCTCAGTGGTTCACAAAAACAAACTTTGATTTTTTTTGGACAAGTGATATGTCAGGATTTATGGGTTGGCTGCAGCTGCCGTGATTTGTTTGGCTCTGCTGCGCTCCGCACCGCATGTCTTCTTGTTTCAGCCCCTTTGTGGAACATGCCATTTTCATAGTAAGGAGGGAAGAGCAACAGAACTGATAGAATCACAAGATGTCTCCAAAACTTATGGTCAGTTGTGGTGAACAGCATGTCTTCTCACAGGCTATTGACAAGGAAAGTCTCATGGCCAAGCTCAAAGTCAAAAAGGCAGAGAAATATATGAAAACTACATGGAAGACAGCGTTGGGCTGATATATTTGATCTAACAGAGAAAGAGATGAATATTGCAAACAAAAATACAGCTTACCATATGCTACTGTTTGCTGCTCATTTGAAAAAAAAAAAAAAAGCTTAGTCCTCATTCACAATAAGTAAAGAATTACATTTATCTTCTTGCATAAAACATGTCACTATATTTCCTTAAATTTCTGATTAATTGCTCCAGTCGTCCACTTCACTGTCACTGTCATTTATAGCTATGTAAACAATTGGGGGTTTCATAGGAGTAGAAATATGCAAAGGAATCATCTTCAAAAACAAGGACGCATTACAGTGAAGTTCAGACGTAGGCACAGATGTGGCAGGAGACATTTTCTGTTGAGGTCTGAGTTTAAACAAGTCAGACTGGCAGCAAATGTTTATATGAAAGTGGTTTACATTGTCTTGAATTTTTATACATATTACACATTTGTGAGTTTTATTTTTAAATCTGTTTTTAAAATGAGTTAAACACTGAATTAGATTTTGAGAGTTTGCTACGATTACATATCTTAATTATATAACTGACATCCACTGCTTTGTTTTCATGCTCACTATGGAGACTTCTCAGTTATTTATTTATTATTCATTCATTCTTCATTCATGTATTATGAAACATTTACTAAACACGGAGTATGCAGTATATTTGGCATTGGAAAGATATAGATGAATTATCATGTCTCAACTTGAAAGAGATCACCATCTAGTAAAAGATATAGATGTGCAAAACAATAATTACAATGTTTAAGTCTAACACAAAGGTGAGAAAAATAGTCCAGTAAAATGGAAAAGAAAGTGCTCTCTAGAGCTGGAGAGATCGGGGCTCAGTTCTCAACAGTTACTAGGTGTGTTACCTCAGTCAATCTACAAAACTCCCTGTGCCCCAGATGGCTTATCTGTGAAATGAAGACCATTGCACCCATCTTGTATTTTAATGAAGATTAGGAACAACATGAGTAAAGCACCAACTACAGTTTCAGAACATTATAAATGCTCAATAGAGGCAGCATTGCTTATTATTTTATGATATTTACTGGAAGAGCTATAGCAACTCAAAATACTTGTCTGGAGTAATGAGAATTACTTGTTTGGAGTAATGAGACAACATCTGGGAAATTTTTCCAAAAAGGTGACAATTGAGAGGGAAATGCCTTGAATATTCACGGCAAAGGGCAAAATAGCAAGTACAATGGGACAAACATGCGTGAGTTTTGGTGTCACTGAACAAAGAATGCACAGGGTGGGGGAAGAAATTGGCAAGATGTGAGAGTGTGGACATTGGGTGGAGCAGATCGTAAGACGTTCAGGTGACATAGGAAAGAATGTGAACTTCCAGACTATTGCTTCATAACTATAGCTGTCTGGCTGTCTTCTAACCCCTCTCTCACCTCACCTGGCCCCCTCGTATTTGTGACAATTAGTTCCAAAAGTCTTTTACTGTGGTCTTTAGGAAACTGTATGTTGTTTTTCCTGCCTGCCTCCCTCTTCCATCCCTGCAGTGCTGGCCACCTCCAACCCCTATCTTGCCTGTCTCTCACCTCTGCTCTGAGAGTTCCTGTTACCTTTCACCATCTGCCTAGTAGGTAAGACATGCCTCATGATGTCTCTGCTTTGTCTTGAGGTTTCTATTTTCAGAAACTAGTTAAGGATCTTATTTTAATGAGCTCATCCTCAAGACCAATTATTTTTATTTTGGAAATATAGACTTCCTTTGAAAATGCTTTCCAAGATATTTTTTTCCAATTTTCCTCTCTAAACCCTTCCATGTTTCCTTCCTTTTTACTCTTTCCTTTAGCATATCTGATTTTGAAATTGCTCATTTCTATTTTTGAACATCTTTTCAATAAAGCATTCCTTTCCTCATCGGCAGGTAGAATTTGAAGTTTCCTTTTTAGTGACTGTTTCTTGCCTTTAATGCTGAAACACTCACAAAACCCCAATCAACTGTAAAACAATTAGGCATTGTTGATTTGCCCCTCTTCTGCTGCTAGCTGGTAAAGAAGGAGCCCTCTGAAGCTTGTTCTGTTGTTTCAGGAAAGCACAAGAACTGTCTACATGGAGGAATCTGTACCCTACCTCTGGGATCTATACGTAATTAAGAACCAGCTTTACAAACCTGTCGTCTGGTGACAATGTGGGTTGCTCACATTCACTCTCTCTTTTCCTGGTTATCCCTGTTTCTATCATTTAGTTTTGCTCTCCCTTCCTCATTATTTGACTCCCTTCCTCATTATTTGAAGTTGACCTACATTCTAAAGAGTTTGTCGAAAGTCTCCACTTATTTGTTTCCCATTTGTAACTTTTCAGTTCTGTGTGATTTCCTTCGTCTCACATTTTTATGGTCTTCTCTTTACGATTTCTGCAATTTTTTTAGAGGCTTCTTCACATTGTTCTAAATATCTTCAGCCTTACATTTCATATGAAACAATTTCAGACAATCTCAGGGATATTTTAGGCAGCACATTTATTCTTAAAATTAGCTTTATTGCCTGGCACAGTGGTTCATGCCTGTAATTCCAGCAGTTTGGGAGGCTGAGGTGGGAAGATCACTTGAGCCCAGGAGTTCAAGACCAACCTGGTAATGTAGTGTGAGACCTTGTCTCTACAAAAAAAAAAAGATGTAACAACTAGCGAGCATGGTGGTATGCACCTGTAGTCCCTCCCAGCTACTCAGGAGGCTGAGATGGGAGAATCACTCACTTGAGCCTGGGAGGCAGAAGCTGCAGTGAGCAGCGATCACACTACTGCACTCCAGCCTAGGGTACAGAGAAAGACATTGTCTCAAAACAAGCAACAAAAAAGTCAGCTTTGCTGAAGTATAATCTACATAGAATAAAAGTCAAGAATTTAAGTGTATAATTTGAAAAATTTTGACAAATATATCCACCTATGTAATCACTAGTCCAATAAAAATACAGAGCATTCTCATCAACTCTGAAGCTGGTCTCCTTCCTGCCTACTCCATCCAACCCTTTGCCTCTACAACAGTTCCTGCCATGATTAATCTGTTTTCTGTCACTATAGTTTTGCCTTTTCAAAAATTTTATACAGATGGAATCACACGGTATGACACAATAGTCTTTTGTGTTCAGCTTCTTTCATTTAGCATAATATTTCTGAAATTCATCTATTTTGTTGCATATATCTGTAATTTATTGCTTTTTGTGGCTGAGTAGTAGTATATTGTATGGCTGTAGCACAATTTGCTTATCCATTTAACAGTTTATGGACATTTGTGTTGTTTCAAGTTTTGGGATAATATGAATCAAGTTGTTGTGAAGATTTGCATGCAAGTTTTCTTGTGAACATATTTTCACTTCTCATGGATAAGTACCTAGAAGCAAGATTGCTGGATCATATGGATCAAGATTGCTGGATAAGTGGCTGTATCATTTGCATTCCATACAGAAATACACAAGAGTTGTCTCTCTTCCCCAATACTTGGCATCAACATTTTTTTTTTAAATTATCTTATCCCATGAGTTTGTACCGCTCTTATTGTGGTTTTACTTTACATTTGCATAATGATTAGTGATTTGGAACATGTCTCACATGCTTATGTGCCATTTATATATTTCCTTGGTGACATGAACGTTCAAATATTTTACCTGTTTAAAATTTTTTTTATTTTTAAAATCTTATTTATTTTTATAATTTTTTAATTTTTAAGAATAAAAAAACACTTTTAGGTTCAGTGGTACATGTGCAGGTTTGTTATATAGGTAAACTGTCTATCATGAGGGGTTTGGCATACAGATAATTTCTTCACAATGGTAATAAGCATAGTACCTGATAGGTATTTTTTTTCTGATCCTCTCTTTCCTTCCACCCTTCACCCTCAAGTAGGCCCCAGTGTCTGTTGTTGCCCCCCTCATATTTATGTGTTTTTATTGTTTAGCTCCCATTTATAAGTGAGAGTATGTGGTATTTGGCTTTCCATTCCTGCATGAATTTGCTTGGGATAATGGCCTCCACCTCCATCTATGTTGTTGCAAAGAACATGATTCTGTTCTTTTTATGGCTGCATAGTATTTCATGACATATATGTACCATATTTTCTTTATCCATTCTACCATTAATGGGCATTTAGGTTAATTCCATGTCTTTGTTACTGTAAAATAGTTTTTGCCTATTTTTTAAAATAGGATTTTTTGTCTTTTTGTTATTGGTTTATAAGATTTATTTATAAATTCTGGATGAAAATCTTTTATCAGCTATATTTGGCAAATGTTTTCTCCCAATCTTCACTTATCTTTTCATTTTTTAAAATGATATCCATTGAAGAGAAAATATTTAATTTGGGAAAATTTATCAACTTTTATGGTTTGGGCTTTTCGTATCTTACCTAAGAAATCTTTGCCTAACCAAAGGTCACAAAGAGTTTTTCTTATATATGCTAGTAGCAGTTTTATAGTCTTTGTTCTTACATTTAGGTCTTATGCTCCATTTTGAATTATTGCTTTATAAATAGTGCGAGGTAATATTTGAAGCTAATTTCTTTTTGCGTTTGGATTTCAAAATGTTCCAATACCATTTGTTAAAAGAAAACCTATTATTTCCTTTAGTGAATTACCTCAGCAGATATGTCAAAAATCAATTGATTCCACATGTGTGATATTTCTGGACTGTATCTTCTGTTTCCTTAATCTGTATCTCTTCTTTTGTCAATATTACATTGTCTTATTACTGTAGTAACAAGTAAACCTTGAAATCAAATGGTATTAAGTCTTGACATTTTGTGCTTTTCCCAGTTGATTTCAGCTGTTTAAGTCTTCTGCATTTCCACATAACTTTTAGCATTAACTTGTTAAATTTTTTTAAAGCTTGGACTTTGATTAAAATTACATTGATTGTATAGATCAATGGAAGAGAATTGACATCCTAAATTACTGCAACTTTTGATCTTTGAACACGTTTTGGCACTCCATTTATTTAGGTATCCTTTCATTTTTGGGGTGCAGTTTTATAGTTTTTAATGTACATGTCTTGCACATAAGTAGAATTTTTGTCACTTAAAATTTCTAATTTTTCATTGGAAATAACTAGAAATATAATTGTGATTTATAATGATTTTGTATTATGTAACCCTGCTGAACTCACTTATTAGTTCTAGTTGCTTTCTGGTAGATTCCTACTATTTTCTACATACAAGATCCTGGCATCTGTGAATAAAGTCAGTTTCATTCCCCCCTTTTTCAATCAGCATTCCTTTCATTTTTAATTGCCTCATTACACTGGCTGGGACTTCCAGTACAATGTTGAACAGCAGGGGACAGAACAGCTATCCTTTTCTGTTTCCAATAGTAAGGGGAAAGCATTCAGTTTTTCATCATTTGGTATGATGTTAGTTATAGGGTTATTTTTGAAAATTTCTTCTATCAGGTTGAAAAAGTTTTCTTCCATTCTAGTTTTTTGAGCATTTTTATTATGATTGGATGTTGCATGTTATCAAATTCTATTTCTGTATTTATAAACATTGTCATATAGCTTTTTATTTTTAGCCTACTAATATGGTTAATTTTATTGATTGATTTTTAAAATATTAAACCAAATTATCATTCTTATGACCAATACCACTTGATCACATATTGTTCTTTTGTTTTTATTTTTTAGAAATGAGGTCTCTCTAGGTTGCCTAGACTGGAGTGCAGTGGCTATTTACAGGCATGATGATGGCGTTCAACAGCCTGAAAATCCCAGATGCAAGTGATCCTCTGGCCTCAGCCTTCCAAGTAGCTGGGACAACAGGCTTGTACCCAGCTTGCTTTGCTCTTTTTATTTAAGGCTAAATTTGATTTGCTAAAAGTTTTTAAGAATTTTTTTTTCATGAAGGATATTAGTGTAGTGTTCTTTGTGATATCTTTGCCTGGTTTTGGTGTCAGGATAATGCTGGCCTCATAAAGTGAATTGAGAAGTAGTCTCTTCTATTCTCTGTAAGAGTTTGTGTAGTATTGACCTTTTTTCCATCCTTGAATATTTGTAGAATTCACCAGTAAAACCACCTGAGTGTGAAGTTTTTTGTTGAAAAGTTTAGTAACGTGAATTATTTTCTTTTTCTTTTTTTTTTTTTTTTTAATTATACTTTAGGTTTTAGGGTACATGTGCACAATGTGCAGGTTTGTTACATATGTATCCATGTGCCATGTTGATTTCCTGCACCCATTAGCTCGTCATTTAGCATTAGGTATATCTCCTAATGCTGTCCCCGTCCCCCCCCACCAACCACCCCACAACAGTACCCGGAATGTGATGTTCCCCTTCCTGTGTCCATGAGTTCTCATTGTTCAATTCCCACCTATGAGTGAGAACATGCGGTGTTTGGTTTTTTGTCCTTGCGATAGTTTACTGAGAATGATGTTTTCCAGTTTCATCCATGTCCCTACAAAGGACACGAACTCATCATTTTTTATGGCTGCATAGTATTCCATGGTGTATATGTGCCACATTTTCTTAATCCAGTCTATTGTTGTTGGACATTTGGGTTGGTTCCAAGTCTTTGCTATTGTGAATAGTGCCGCAATAAACATACGTGTGCATGTGTCTTTATAGCAGCATGATTTATAGTCCTTTGGGTATATACCCAGTAATGGGATGGCTGGGTCAAATGGTATTTCTAGTTCTAGATCCCTGAGGAATCGCCACACTGACTTCCACAATGGTTGAACTAGTTTACAGTCCCACCAACAGTGTAAAAGTGTTCCTATTTCTCCACATCCTCTCCAGCACCTGTTGTTTCCTGATTTTTTAATGATGGCCATTCTAACTGGTGTGAGATGGTATCTCACTGTGGTTTTGATTTGCATTTCTCTGATGGCCAGTGATGATGAGCATTTCTTCATGTGTTTTCTGGCTGCATAAATGTCTTCTTTTGAGAAGTGTCTGTTCATGTCCTTTGCCCACTTTTTGATGGGGTTGTTTGTTTTTTTCTTGTAAATTTGTTTGAGTTCATTGTAGATTCTGGATATTAGCCCTTTGTCAGATGAGTAGGTTGCAAAAATTTTCTCCCATTCTGTAGGTTGCCTGTTCACTCTGATGATAGTTTCTTTTGCTGTGCAGAAGCTCTTTAGTTTAATGAGATCCCATTTGTCGATTTTGGCTTTTGTTGCCATTGCTTTTGGTGTTTTAGACATGAAGTCCTTGCCCACGCCTATGGCCTGAATAGTATTGCCTAGGTTTTCTTGTAGGATTTTAATGGTTTTAGGTCTAACATTTAAGTCTTTAATCCATCTTGAATTAATTTTTGTATAAGGTGTAAGGAAGGGATCCAGTTTCAGCTTTCTACATATGGCTAGCCAGTTTTCCCAGCACCATTTATTAAATAGGGAATCCTTTCCCCATTTCTTGTTTTTGTCAGGTTTGTCTAAGATCAAATAGTTGTAGATATGCGGCATAATTTCTGAGGGCTCTGTTCTGTTCCATTGATCTATATCTCTGTTGTGGTACCAGTACCATGCTGTTTTGGTTACTGTAGCCTTGTAGTATAGTTTGAAGTCAGGTAGCGTGATGCCTCCAGCTTTGTTCTTTTGGCTTAGGATTGACTTGGCAATGCGGGCTCTTTTTTGGTTCCGTATGAACTTTAAAGTAGTTTTTTCCAATTCTGTGAAGAAAGTCATTGGTAGCTTGATGGGGATGGCATTGAATCTATAAATTACCTTGGGCAGTACGGCCATTTTCACGATATTGATTCTTCCAACCCATGAGCATGGAATGTTCTTCCATTTGTTTGTATCCTCTTTGATTTCATTGAGCAGTGGTTTGTAGTTCTCCTTGAAGAGGTCCTTCACATCCCTTGTAAGTTGGATTCCTAGGTATTTTATTCTCTTTGAAGCAATTGTGAATGGGAGTTCACTCATGATTTGGCTCTCTGTTTGTCTGTGATTGGTGTACAAGAATGCTTGTGGTTTTTGTACATTGATTTTGTATCCTGAGACTTTGCTGAAGTTGCTAATCAGCTTAAGGAGATTTTGGGCTGAGACAATGGGATTTTCTAGATACACAATCATGTCATCTGCAAACAGGGACAGTTTGACTTCCTCTTTTCCTAATTGAATACCCTTTATTTCCTTCTCCTGCCTGATTGCTCTGGCCAGAACTTCCAGCACTATGTTGAATAGGAGCGGTGAGAGAGGGCATCCCTGTCTTGTGCCAGTTTTCAGAGGGAATGCTTCCAGTTTTTGCCCATTCAGTATGATATTGGCTGTGGGTTTGTCATAGATAGCTCTTATTATTTTCAGATACGTCCCATCAATACCTAATTTATTGAGAGTTTTTAGCATGAAGAGATGTTGAATTTTGTCAAAGGCCTTTTCTGCATCTATTGAGATAATCATGTGGTTTTTGTCTTTGGTTCTGTTTATATGCTGGATTACATTTATTGATTTGCGTATGTTGAACCAGCCTTGCATCCCAGGGATGAAGCCCACTTGATCATGGTGTATAAGCTTTTTGATGTGCTGCTGGATTCGGTTTGCCAGTATTTTATTGAGGATTTTTGCATCAATGTTCATCAAAGATATTGGTCTGAAATTCTCTTTTTTGGTTATGTCTCTGCCAGGTTTTGGTATCAGGATGATGCTGGCTTCATAAAATGTGTTAGGGAGGATTCCCTCTTTTTCTATTGATTGGAATACTTTCAGAAGGAATGGTACCAGTTCCTCCTTGTACCTCTGGTAGAATTCAGCTGTGAATCCATCAGGTCCTGGACTCTTTTTGGTTGGTAAGCTATTGATTATTGCCACAATTTCAGAACCTGTTATTGGTCTATTCAGAGATTCGACTTCTTCCTGATTTAGTCTTGGGAAGGTGTATTTGTCGAGGAATTTATCCATTTCTTCTAGATTTTCTAGTTTATTTGCATAGAGGTGTTTGTAGTATTCTCTGATGGTAGATTGTATTTCTGTGGGATCGGTGGTGATATCCCCTTTTTCATTTTTTATTGCATCTATTTGATTCTTCTCTCTTTTCTTCTTTATTAGTCTTGCTAGTGGTCTATCAATTTTGTTGATCTTCTCAAAAAACCAGCTCCTGGATTCATTAATTTTTTGAAGGGTTTTTTGTGTCTCTATTTCCTTCAGTTCTGCTCTGATTTTAGTTATTTCTAGCCTTCTGCTAGCTTTTGAATGTGTTTGCTCTTGCTTTTCTAGTTCTTTTAATTGTGATGTTAGGGTGTCAATTTTGGATCTTTCCTGCTTTCTCTTGTGGGCATTTAGTGCTATAAATTTCCCTCTACACACTGCTTTGAATGTGTCCCAGAGATTCTGGTAGGTTGTGTCTTTGTTCTCGTTGGTTTCAAAGAACATCTTTATTTCTGCCTTCATTTCATTATGTACCCAATAGTCATTCAGGAGCAGGTTGTTCAGTTTCCATGTAGTTGAGCGGTTTTGAGTGAGTTTCTTAATCCTGAGTTCTAGTTTGATTGCACTGTGGTCTGAGAGACAGTTTGTTATAATTTCTGTTCTTTTACATTTGCTGAGGAGAGCTTTACTTCCAACTCTGTGGTCAATTTTGGAATAGGTGTGGTGTGGTGCTGAAAAAAATGTATATTCTGTTGACTTGGGGTGGAGAGTTCTGTAGATGTCTATTAGGTCTGCTTGGTGCAGAGCTGAGTTCAATTCCTGGATATCCTTGTTAACTTTCTGTCTCGTTGATCTGTCTAATGCTGACAGTGGGGTGTTAAAATCTCCCATTATTATTGTGTGGGAGTTTAAGTCCCTTTGTAGGTCACTCAGGACTTGCTTTATGAATCTGGGTGCTCCTGTGTTGGGTGCATATATATTTAGGATATTTAGCTCTTCTTGTTGAATTGATCCCTTTACCATTATGTAATGGCCTTCTTTGTCTCTTATGATCTTTGTTGGTTTAAAGTCTATTTTATCAGAGACTAGGATTGCAACCCCTGCCTTTTTTTGTTTTCCATTTGCTTGATAGATCTTCCTCCATCCCTTTATTTTGAGTCTATGTGTGTCTCTGCACGTGAGATGGGTTTCCTGAATACAGCACACTGATGGGTCCTGACTCCTTATCCAGTTTGCCAGTCTGTGTCTTTTAATTGGAGCATTTAGCCCATTTACATTTAACGTTAATATTGTTATGTGTGAATCTGATCCTGTCATTATGATGTTAGTTGGTTATTTTGCTCGTTAGTTGCTATAGTTTCTTCCTAGCCTCGATGGTCTTTACAATTTGGCATGTTTTTGCAGTGGCTGGAACCGGTTGTTCCTTTCCATGTTTAGTGCTTCCTTCAGGAGCTCTTTTAGGGCAGGCCTGGTGGTGACAAAATCACTCAGCGTTTGCTTGTCTGTAAAGTATTTTATTTCTCCTTCACTTATGAAGCTTAGTTTGGCTGGATAGGAAATTCTGGGTTGAAAATTCTTTTCTTTAAGAATGTTGAATATCGGCCCCCACTCTCTTCTGGCTTGTAGAGTTTCTGCTGATAGATCAGCTGTTAGTCTGATGGGCTTCCCTTTGTGGGTAACCCGACCTTTCTCTCTGGCTGCCCTTAACATTTTTTCCTTCATTTCAACTTTGGTGAATCTGACAATTATGTGTCTTGGAGTTGCTCTTCTTGAGGAGTATCTTTGTGGCGTTCTCTGTATTTCCTGAATCTGAATGTTGGCCTGCCTTGCTAGATTGGGGAAGTTCTCCTGGATAATATCTTGCAGAGTGTCTTCCAACTTGGTTCCATTCTCCCCGTCATTTTCAGGTATACCAATCAGACGTAGGTTTGGTCGTTTCACGTAGTCCCAAATTTCTTGGAGGCTTTGTTCATTTCTTTTTATTCTTTTTTCTCTAAACTTCCCTTCTCTCTTCATTTCATTCATTTCATCTTCCATCAGTGATACCCTTTCTTCCAGTTGATCGCATCTGCTACTGAGGCTTCTGCAATCTTCGCGTAGTTCTCGAAACTTGGCTTTCAGCTCCATCAGCTCCTTTAAGCCCTTCTCTCCATTGGTTATTCTAGTTATCCATCCTTCTAATTTTTTTTCAAAGTTTTTAACTTCTTTGCTATTGTTTTGAATTTCCTCTCGTAGCTCAGAGTAGTTTGATCGTCTGAAGCCTTCTTCTCTCAACTCGTCAAAGTCATCCTCCATCCAGCTTTGTTCCATTGCTGGTGAGGAACTGCGTTCCTTTGGAGGAGGAGAGGTGCTCTGCTTTTTAGAGTTTCCAGTTTTTCTGCTCTGTTTTTTCCCCATCTTTGCGGTTTTATCTACTTTTGGGCTTTGATGATGGTGATGTACAGATGGGTTTTTGGTGTGGATGTCCTTTCTGTTTGTTAGTTTTCCTTCTACCAGACAGGACCCTCAGCTGCAGGTCTGTTGGAGTTTACTAGAGGTCCACTCCAGACCCTGTTTGGCTGGGTGTCAGCAGCGGTGGCTGCAGAACAGCGGATTTTCGTGAGACCACCAATTCAGCTGTCTGATAGTTCCTCTGGAAGTTTTGTCTCAGAGGAGTACCTGGCCCAGTGAGGTGTCAGTCTTTCCCTTCTGGGGGGGTGCCTCCCAGTTAGGCTGCTCAGGGGCGAGGGACCCACTTTAGGAGGCAGTCTGTCCGTTCTCAGATCTCCAGCTGCGTGCTGGGAGAACCACTACTCTCTTCAAAGCTGTCAGTCAGACAGGGACGTTTAAGTCTCTGGAGATTCCTGCTGACTTTTTGTTTGTCTGTGCCCTGCCCCCAGAGGTGGAGCCTACAGAGGCAGACAGGCCTCCTTGAGCTGTGGTGGGCTCCACCCAGTTCGAGCTTCCTGGCTGCTTTGTTTACCTAAGCAAGCCTGGGTAATGGCGGGCGCCCCTCCCCCAGCCTCGCTGCCGCCTTGCAGCTTGATCTCAGACTGCTGTGCTAGCAATCAGCGAGACTCCGTGGGCATAGGACCCTCCGAGCCAGCTGCGGGATACAATCTCCTAGTGTGCCATTTTCCAGGCCCATTGGGAAAGCGCAGTATGAGGGTGGGACTGACCCGATTTTCCAGGTGCCGTCTGTTACCCCTTTCTTTGACTAGGAAAGGGAACTCCCTGACCCCTTGCGCTTCCCGAGTGAGGCAGTGCCTCGCCCTGCTTCGGCTCGCGCACAGTGCGCTTCACCGACTGTCCTGCACCCACTGTTTGGCACTCCCTAGTGAGATGAAAGTGGTACCTCAAGCAGAAATGCAGAAATCACCAGTCTTCTGTGTCGCTGGGGCTGGGAGCTGGAGACCGGAGCTGTTCCTATTCGGCCATCTTGGCTCGACGAGCACTCCTATGTTTGTTGCCTTATTTTCTTTAATATTTATAAAATTCTTCAGGTTATCTATTTTATTCTGGAGTAAGCTCAGATGGTTTATATCTTTCAAGAAATTTTTATGTTTCTTTTTAAGATGCAAAATACGTTAGTATAAAGTTGTTCATGATATCTCTTTATTACCATTTTAATATTGGTAGGATTTAGTGATGTCCTTGCTTTCATTTTTGATATTGGTATTCCATCAGTTTTTCTTTTTCTTCTCGATTATTGCATCTAGAACTTACCAATTTTATTGAATTTGTCAGTAAACCAGGTTTAGGTTTCATTGTCTTTTTTCTATTAATGTTGATTTTATATTTCATTGAGTTCCACTTTTATCTTTACTATTTCTTTCCTTGCATTTTGTTTAGGTTTAACTTGTTCTTTTTATTCCAGTTTTTTAGCGTAAAAGTTGAAATTATTTGATTTTTTTCTACATATAAACTGTAATGCTATAAATTCTAAACTAAGTTCTGCTTTTTTTTTGCACCACAGAGCATTTAATGTGTTTGTTTTCATTTTCATTCAGTTCAAATATTTTCTAACTTCACTTCTGTTTATTTGACCCAAGGGTTGTCAAGAAGTATCTTCTTTAATATCCATATATTTAAGCATTTTTAAAAGATCTTTCTGCTATTGACCCCTAGTGTTATATCATTATGTCATAGAATATACTTTGAGTGATTTTAATCTTCTTAAATATATTGAGGATTAATTTTTAGTCTTGAATATGTCTATTTTGGTGAATGCTTCATGTGCACTTAAAAACAATGTATTTACTATTGCAATTGTTGGGTGGAGTGTTCTAACATCTCAATTAGGATTATTTGTCAGATAGCATTTTTGTTTCTCATGTACTTACCTTTTGTGTTTTTATTTTTGTGTATATCCAAATTTCTATTGGGTATCTTTTTTTCTGTTTAAGAAATTTCCTTTAACACTTCTTATAGTACTGTGTTTATTTTGATTACATTTTTTTCCTTAACACTTCTTATAGTACTGTGTTTATTTTGATTACATTTTTGAAAGTTTTTTTTTGGGAGGGGGATAAGGTATTCTAGGCTGTCACCACTTTCTACCTTGCATAAGTTCTTGTGAGATTCCTGATTTAATTCTTAATGCTTTGTGTATAATTTTGTTTCTTTCCTCCTCCACCACCAGCTGTTTTAAAACTTTTTCTTTTATTACTCATTTTCAAAAATATCCTACTGATGTGCCTTGCCATTATTTTAAAATATTTATTCTTTTTGGGTTTTGTTGACATTGTTGAGATAATTTTCATCATATTTGGGCATTTTTTGGCCTTTACCTCTTTAAAAAATTACTTTTCAGTTCACTCCCGTTCTTTCTTTCTGGAACTCCAAATACACCTATATGTTATACTGCTTTATATTACACCAAAGTTCTGGAAATTAGATTTTACCTTTTGTTCCTCTGTACTTCATTTTGGGTAGTTTCTATTCCAAATTGCGCATTCTCCTGAGGCCGAACAATGTTAAGATGGAGGCACAAGTGATGCACAGGATGCTGCCACCAGGCTGAGGAGCAAGTGAGACATAGGCTGTTGCATCCAGGGCTGAGGCACAAGTGAGGCATCAGCTAACATGATCAGGGCTGAGGCATGAGTGAGGTGTGGGCCACAGCCACTATGGAGTTAAGTTCTGCTGGGGCTAAAGTCTGAGACACATGTATGTTCTTCACCAGTCAACTGAGCCTGCTGCCACTGAAGGCAGCCCAGCCTTCTAAAGTGGCAGAGCTGTAGTATGGCAGCTACCATCCTTCACTTGGGCATTCTGCTGGGGGGCTGGGGATTGCCCTACCCCTACCTACCATCTATGGTGCATGCACACAACATTAGGGAGGCTGAGGACAAGCCTGCTTGGCCTGGCTTTGCTTCCTGAGGCCAGGCATACAGTCCAGGGTCCAGGGAATTGCCCGAGGTGAGCAGATCATGAGGTCAGGAAATCGAGACCATCCTGGCTAATGCAGTGAAATCCCATCTCTACTAAAAATACAAAAAAAAAAAAATTAGCTGGGCATGGTGGCGGGCACCTATAGTCCCAGCTACTTGGGAGGCTGAGGCAGGAGAATGGCATGAACCTGGGAGGCGGAGCTTGCAGTGAGCCGAGATCGCGCCACTGCACTCCAGCCTGGGTGACAGAGTGAGACTCTGTCTCAAAAAAAGAAAAAAAAGAAAAAAGAAGCTGAGTGAGAAAAGAGTCCTAAAAAACAATACAAAGAAATTGGAAAAACAATTTAGCATATAAATGAGAGCTTTATCAAAGAAATAGATATTATTAAAAAAAAAACCAGAAATTCTAGAACTGAAAAATTCTTTGAATGAAACACAAAATACATTCAGAAGTTTCAGTAATAGGCTAGATCAGGTAGAAAAAAGAACACAAAAAATTGAAGACATTTCTTCTGAAATAACCCTGTCAGACAAAAATAAAGAGAAAAGAATAATCAAAGCCTCCATAACATATGGGACACCCTAAAGTGACCAAATATTTGAGTTATTGGTATCCTGGAAGATTAAGAGAGAACAAACGGGTTAGGAAACCTACTAATAGGTGAAAACCTCTTAATTTTAGCAAGAGATTTAGACATCCAAATATCCCCAAACAAATACAATATAAAAATGCCTTTTCCCATGGCACTTTCTAGTCACACTGTCTAAATTCAAAGACAAACAGAGAAATCTAAAAACAGCAAGAGAAAACCATCTAGTGACCTATAAAGGAATCCCCATCAGACTAATAGTAGATTTCTCCATAGAAATCTTATAAGCTAGGAGAGAATGGGATGATATATTCAAGTGCTGAAAGAAAAGAATATTGCCAATGAAGAAACAATATTCAGCATGATCTATCTTCATTTATCCTTTATCAATGAAAGAGAAATAGTCTTCCTCAGACAAACAAAGCTGAGAATATTCATCACCACTAGACCAGCCCTACAAGGCATGCTCAAGTGATCCCTAAATCTGGAATCAAAAGAACGACAATTACCAATGTGAAAACACATGAAAGTATAAAACTTACTGGCTAAGCAAACATGTAAAAGAGGAAGACAAAAAACTAGAATGTTACCAATACATTCTATACATCAACCTACAATGACAAACATTAAGAGAGAGACAGAAAAAAGATAAACAAAGAATACACCAAACAATCAGAAAACAATCAACAAAATGACAGAAACAAAACCTCACATATGAAAAGTAACTTGGAATGTAAACCAATTCTCCACTTAAAAGATAGACTAGCTGAATGGATTTTTAAAAATGATCCAACTATATGCTACCTACAATAAATGCATTTTACCTGTAAAGACACATATTGACTGAAAATAAAGAAACAGAAAAATATATTTCATGCAAACAGAAACCAAAAGCAAGCAGGAGTAGCTATACTTATATCACATAAAACAGACTTTAAAGTCAAAAACACCAATTTAAAAAGAGACAAAGAAGGTCACTACATAATGGTAAGTGATCAGCCAGTAAGAAGATAAAAATTTCTAAATATATATGCACCCAGCATGGAAGCAGCAAAATTCATAAAACAAATATTAGTTGTTCTAAAGAGAGAAATAGACTTCAATACTACAATATTGGGAGACTTCAACACCCCACTCTCAGCATTAGGCAGAATATCTAGACAGAAAATAAGCACAAAGAAATACTGGATTCAAACTGATCTTTATCCCAGATGGACCTAACAGACATCTACAGAATATTTTATTAAATAACTGCAGAGTATACATTTTTCTTATCAGCAAGTGGAATGTTCTCCAGATTGCCTATATGTTAGGACACAAAACAAGTCTCAACAAATTAAAAAAAAAAATCACACACCAGGGCCTGTTGTGGGGTAGGGGAAGGGGATAGGGAAAGTATCAGGAGATATACCTAATGTAAATGACAAGTTAATGGATGCAGCACATCAACATGGCACATGTGTACATATGTAACAAACCTGTACCCTAGAACTTTAAAGTATAATAATAAAAAAATCACAAAATCATGTCAATTATCTTCTCAGAACACAATAAAATAAACTAGAAATCGCTATCAAAAGGAATTTTGGAAAATATACAAATATAGGGACATTAAATGTCATACTAGTGAACGACCTTTAGGTCAATGAAGTAATTAAGATGGAAATAAAAAAGTTCATGAAACAAATGAAAATGGAAGCACAACTTACCTTAACCTGTGGGATAGAGCAAAAACAGTGCTAAGAGGGACGTTTATAGCATTAAATGCCTACATCAAAAAGGTAGAAAGATTTCAAATTAACAATCTAATGATACATCTCAAGGGACTAGAAAAGCAAGAACAATGCAAACCTAAAATTAGCAGAAAGAAATAAGTAATAAAGATGAGAGCAGAATTAAATAAAACAGAGACTAAAAAAATTACAAAGAATCAATGAAACAAAATTATTTCTCTGAAAAAATAGACAAAATTGACAAACTGCTAGCTCAGTTAATCAATAAAAGACCCAAATAATCAAAGTCAAACATAAAAAAGAGACATTACAGCTGATATACAAAAATACAAATGATCATCAGAGACTATTATGAACAACTATATACTAACAAACTGGAAAGCCTAGAGGAAATGGATAATTTCCTGGAAGCATATATCGTATCAAAATTGAATCAGGAAGACACAGAAAACCTGACCAGGCCAATAATGAGAGTAAATCAGTAATAAAAAGTGTCTTCAAAAGAGAAGCCCAATACTAGATAGATTTGGTAGATTGCCAAATTCTGCCACATATATAAAAAAGAACTAACACCAATCCTTCTAAAATTATTCCAAAAAATTGAAGAGAAAAGAATTCTCCTTAACTCATTCTATGAAGCAAACATCACCCTGATAACAAAACGAGACAAATACACAACAAAAAAAAGAAAACCTCAGGCCAACACCCCTAAAGAACATAGATGCTAAAGTCCTCAACAGAATATTAGCAAATCAATTCCAGAGCATATAGAAAAGAAAGTACACCATGGTCAAGTGGGTTTCATACTAGGAATGCAAGGATTGTTCAATGCACACAAATCAATAAATACACATCACATCCATAGAATGAATGATTAAAAACCATATTATTATCTCAACAGATACAAAAGAAACATTTGATAAAATTAATATCCCTTCATGATAAAAACTCTCAACAAATTAGGCATAGAAGGAACATATCTCAAAAATAATGAAGGCCATATATAACAAACCCACAGTTAACATTATACTGAATAGGGAAAAGCTGAAAGCCTTTTCTCTAAGCACTGTAACAAGGATACCCACTTTTACTATTTCTATTCAACATAGTGCTGGACCTCCTAGCCAGAGGAATCAGGCAAGAGAAAGAAAGAAAAGACAAATTATTAAAAAGACAAATTAGAAAGAAGGAAGTCAACTTGTCCCTCTTTGCAGATGATGTTATCTTATATTTATAAAACTTAAAAGACTCCACTTAAAAACTCTTAAAATTATTAAATAAATTCAGTAAGGTTACAGGCTAAGAAATCAATATACCAAAATCAGTAGCATTTCTATACATCAATAATGAAATAGCCAAAAGTGGAACCAAGAAAACAATCACATTTACAATAGCTATAAAAGTAAACTAAAATTAATAAGAATAAATTTAGCCAAGGAGGTGAGAGATTTCCACAAGAAAAACTGCAAAGCACTGATGAAAGACATTGAAGAGGACACAAAGAAATGGAAAGGCTTTCCATGCTCATGGTTTGGAAAAATTAATATGGTTATAATGAAAATACTGTCCAAAGCAACTTACAGATTCAATGCAATCCCTATCAATTTTAAAATATCAATTTTATTTTTCACAGAAATAGAAAAAAAACCCTGTAATTTTTATAGAACCACAAAAGAGACAGAATAGCCAAAACAATCTGAGAAAAGAGAACATAGCTGGAGGAATCACTCTACCTGGCTTCAAAATATATCACAAAGCTATAGGAACCAAAACAGCATGGTACTGATATAAAAACAGATACTAGACCAATGGAACAGAATACAGAGCAAAGAAATAAATCCACTTCTTTACAGCCAACTAATCTTTGACAAAGCCATCAAGTACATACATTAGAGAAAAAACAGCATCATCAGTAAATGGTGCTGGGAAAACTGTATAACCATATGTAGAAGAAAGAAACTGGACCCCCATCTCTCAATATATACAAAAATCAACTCAAAATGGAATAAAGACTTAAATGTATGGCCTAAAACTGTAAAACAACTTGAGTAAAATTGAAGGAAGACTCTTCAAGGCATTGGTTTAGGCAAAGATTTTATGGCTAAGATTTCAAAAGCACAGGGAACAAAAATAAAAGCAGAAAAATGGAACGATATTAAACTAAAATCTTCTGCATAGCAAAACAAACATTTGACAGAGCGAAGAGACAACATCTTGAATAGGAGAAAATATTTACAATTATTCATCTGACAGTACACTAATATCCAGAGTATACGAGGAACTCAACTCAGTAGTAAAAAACAAACAAACAGAAACAAAAAATAATCCCATTAAAAATGGACTAAGGATATAAATACATATTTCTCAAAAGAAGACTTACAAATGGCCAACAGGTATATGAAAAAATGCTCAACATCGCTAATGCTCTGAGAAATACAGACCAAAGCCACAATGAGATATCATCTTATCCCAGAAAGGCTATTTTTAAAAACACAAAAACAGCAGGTGTTGGCAAGGATGTGGACAAAGGGAACTCTTATGCACTGTTCATGGAAATGTAAGTTAGTAAAGCCACTGTGGAAAACAGTATGGAGATTTCTCAACGATCTAAAAATATAACTACCATACAACCCAGTAATCCCACTACTGAGTATTTATGCAAAGGAAAATAAATTAATATATCAAAAGGATACTTGTGCTTCCATGTTTATTTCTGCATTACTTAAAACAGGAAAGATATGGAATCAACCTAAGTGTCTATGAATGGATAAATGGATGAAGAGAATGTAGTATATATACACAATGAAATACTATTGGGCCATAAAAATAATGAAATATCATTATTTGCAGCAGCATGGATGGAACTGGGGGTCATTATGTTAAGTGAAATAAGCCAGGCATAGAAAGACAAATATAGCATGTTCTCACTCTTAGCTGGGAGCCAAAGAGGTGATTGCATAGAGGTAGAGGGTGGAATGAAGGATACCAGAGGCTGGAAAGGGTATATGGGTGCTAGAGGGGATACAGAAATTGGTTAATGGATACAAATATATAGTTAGACAGAAGGAATCATTTCTAGTCATTGATAGAAGAGTAGGGTGACTGTAGTTAACAACAATGTATTGTAGTTTAAAAATAGGTAGAAGAGAGGACTTAAAATGTTCCCAACACATAGAAGTGATAAATACTCACGTGAAGGATATCTTAAATACCCTGACTTGATCATTACACATTCTATTTATGTAACACAATTTTACATATACCCCCTAAATATATACAAATATCAAAAATTTTTTAAGTGACTGTTTGAATTGCCTTGTCTGCTAATTGTATCGTTGCTATTATTATGGTAATGTTTCTTTTGACTGATTTCCTTTTTACTGGTTATGAATACTATTTTTCCGCCTCTTTGTATGCCAGGTAATTTTTGAGTAGTTGCCAGACATCGTGAATTTTACATTGTAAAGTGTTAGATTTTGTCGTATTCTCTTAATTCATGTTGGAATTTATTCTAGCATAGGGTTATTTAGATCAGTTTGCTCCTTTTGAGCCTTGGCATTAAGGACAAAGCATAGTGTTTAGTCTCAGACCAACTTAGCCTTATTTCTAAGGCTGGTCCCTTCTGAGGTTTCTAGCCTGTGGCTTGTGTATTATGAGATGATTCTACTTCTGCAGGTGTGTATGCAAATGCCTTCAAGTCCTGAGTAAAGTCCAGAAACTGTCAAGCCAAGTGTTTTCTGGTGTTTCCTACCACACCCCTGGCCCCTAGACATGGAATTTCACTCCACGCATGCACACATCAGCTGAAGATTTTATAAGAGTCCTCTGAATGTCTTGACCGACCACTCTCCCTCTCCCACTCCCTTTAACTACCTTTACTCTGGTATTCTGCTCCACAAATTCTAGCTGATATGGTCTCCCAAATTCTGATATATGCCTGCTCACTTAGTAAGAAGGCCAGGGTCTCTTTCTGTTTTTCTCTCTCCCCTGTGGACTAGAAATGGCCCCTAAGCAGTAAGTTAGTGTGATCATAGGATTCAACTTTTTTGCTTTGCTTTTCTCAGCGACCATAGTCCTGTAATGCCTGTTGTCTGATGCTTAAAGCAAATTATTTTACATATTTTTCTGGGTTTCTAGTTGGTTTTGGTGGGATATTTTCACATCTGGACCTTGCTGATTCTAGAGGGACTGTCCTTCCTGGGGCTAGCTAATTCCTAGAGACAGCAAACGTTTATCCAAGACACCTCTTAGATAGGAAAACTAACTAAGCAAGAGCCCATATCCCAAACTCTTCCTTTTTCAGGATTTTACACTAAGCCACTATTTTCCTACTCTAATCACCCTGTTACCAAGTACTAGACAGCTAGAGATAGTCTTTATACCCCAGAACCCAATACAATTACTCAAACTAACCAATCCTAAGCTAGCTTACCCTGCTCTGCCCATTTCTGCCCATGGAACCATAATAAAGCCTCTTGGTCACGTTTTCTTTCCACTCCCTTTGCCTCCTGACTGATCCTGATGCTTCCTCATATGGCCCCCAGATATGGTGTGGTATGTCCCCTCCTCTTGGGAACTGTAACAAACTGTCTTTTCAGTGGTAATCCTCTCCCAATCTGTTGGCCTCATCATACTTGAATAATGAAACCTACATTTTGGGCCAGGCATAGTGGCTCATGCCTGTAATCCTAGCACTCTGGGAGGCTGAGGTGGGTGGATCACCTGAGGTCAAGAGTTTGAGACGAGCCTGGTTAATATGGTGAAACCCCCGTCTCTACTAAAAATACAAAAATTAGCTGGGTGTAGTGGCAGGCGCCTATAATCCTAGCTGCTCAGGAGGCTGAGGCAGGAGAATTCCTTGAACTCAGGAGGCGGAGGTTGCGGTGAGCTGAGATTGCGCCATTGCACTCCAGCCTGGGCGACAGAGAGAGACTCTGTCTCCAGAAATACAAAACGAAATAAAACCTACATTTTGAAACACCTTCAGGCTTGCAAGCAGAGTTTAGTATATATATTTTCTTAAACAAGAGAATGTCTTTAAGCACCTGGCACGTAACAATTATTGAACAAATGATTATTCATTCCTTAACTTGTTCTCAGTATTTTAACACCTTGTCTTAACTCTACTTATTGACTTCAGTTTCCTTACTTATTTAATGCTCCCATTCTTCCCCTGTGGGCCACCTCCACTGCTACTAGTATACTCACCTCGAAATCTCTATCTAGTTCTTCATATTTTGAGTTTTACTCCTTACTTAAAATAATCTTTTACATTTAAATCTAAACCAGTCTATGACACATTGCAATGGCAAAGGCTTACCTGCTGAGCATTTTATTTTCCATTTTTGTAGAATTAAAAAATTTAGTATATTCTTTTTTCAAATCTCTCCAACTAATTTGTGGATATCAATTTTTTTTCTTATTTCCATCCTATCCCAATTTCCCAAGGTATAATAAAAAGTTCCTTCAAGCTTTAGCTTTACTAAATTTAGTAAATATATAAAACTTCTGAATATCATTTCTTTTCCAATTTTGGGGGTAGCATACACATTAACAAATCTGATCAGTTTCAGTCCTGAATTTCTCCCGGAGTGACTTCCCATATAGTCTGTCTTGCATAAAAGTAACTATAACTGTAAAATATGAAAAATTTAGAGTAATGTGATACATATCTTCCTTTTGCTTTACTTGATTCCTTAATTATGAGGAGGGTTTGGGTTTAGCATATTACTTTTTAGACGTGTAACCAAACTAACAATTTAAGCATTTTCCATCATTACTTATATAAGCTGTAATAAAACCTGGAATTTATGGTAATTATTAAGATGTCGACATCTGTATTAAAATAACCTAGTAGATTTTGCATGAAAGCAAATGCCAGGTCTGAGGATGAAGACAATTCCACCAGCAAACACTGCTACTTTGATTCATTGTGACTAGCATTGTGTAGGTTGCATGCCCTTCCACGTAATTCATAAGAGATTTAGGATCTGAACACTCAAAATCCTCGTGTGTTGAAATTTTACATACATTTTTTACTAGTTCTTATCTGAAGGACTCAATGCATTTTGCAAACCTCTAATGACTTACTTGTGGTAATGGGTGAGTCTGATTGGCAGGTGCAATACTGTAAAGTGGAAACTGGGACACAGATACTTTTCTCAATTTTACTTTGGTGAAGAGATTCTAGCAGCATGAGAATGACAGATATTTGGATCTTTAGGGAATAATGGAAAAGCTGAAAGATATTATTATCACAGAATGGATTTGGTGTCATTTCTGGTTCTCACTACAAAGGAAGATGTGAAAATGTGGTTTGCTAACTTTAGTACTTCATAGCCTAAGACAGTCTACGCTTTAAACCCCAGAGACTTTTTTTTAGTACTTATTTCCCACACTCTGAAGCCTAAGTGATCATTAGATGAAAATTGAATTTTTATTTTGTTATCCTATTATACCAGATTCTCAGGAAAAAAGCTACTGACATATACTGTGACAAGTCACTGAATCCAAAATGCTATTTAAATTGTTGCTGAGTGGGTTAATTTTTATAAAATCAATTTCATGTTGTGGCTGGTGATAAACCTTGGCAATCTTTGATTGATATGTCTTTTTTTAACCCACTTTGCCTAAAAATTAACCTTCTTTAAAATTGATACCTGTATCTCATCGCTTTTAATTTGTATGAGTGACTTTTAAAAAGACTCTTTTTTTTTATCACCACATGACTGTCTTTTCTAGGAACAGTGGTGGCACCATAATATGCTTTTTACTTCAGGGATATATAAAACCATTCCCATGATCATATGTCCAATTTGCATGTGAATCAGTGCACATTGAAAGTAACCCTGACTGGGAATGTTTTCATTTTGTTTTTGGAGAGTAGACTGTAAGATAAATAATAAGGTTTACATTGTGTTTTCAGAGTATAGAGTCTAGATCAGTGACAAGCAACCTAAGATGTACCTAACAAATTTTAATTGCCACCTTTTACCTCATACAAAACATCACAGTTCAGACAGTGTAATAAAAATCTCCAGAAATCGACTTTATAATTTTTTTTTTCCAGAAGCTGTGGATTGGAGGGGATTAACACGTGAGTGAGTCAAGCCCCATCCCAAGTCCCATAGCATGTTGGGGATTCATACAGTCAAGTGAAGAGTGAAACAATCAGAACCACCTATCTACGTGGCAATGTAGTGGTCCTTTGTGATGTTCCAGGGTTTAGAACTGCCCTTCTCAGCTTGAGCAAAGCAAAGAGAAAATCCTGCAAACATGGGAGGAAATCCAAAACAAATAAGGGCAATGGTCCACATCTTACGTATCTTGCGTCTTCAGTGCCTTTTACAGTGTTTGGCACAGAGTAAGCAGTTAGTTGTGGTGAATGGAATGATCTAACTCTAGGCCATCTTTGTTGTTAATTGTATTAACATGAGACATTTCGGACAGCCCATTTCAGCTTATTAAAACTCAGTTTCACCATATGAAATGTGGAAATAATAATAATCCCTACCTGAAAAGGATATTTTTGGAGCACTAATGATATAATGCATTTGTAAGAATATATCTTTCTGATGAAATTCAATGAGAATATTTTTATTTTACCAAAAAAAGTATTTAGGTCTAGTCGTTTTATTTTTTTCTGAACTGGACTATGTATAAAAATGTTTTTTAATATTAACAACCTAATTTCCATAAAGCCTGCCCCCTACAGATGTTTCCTTGTATTATGTATCACCCTTTATGTTTCTTACATAGTTGTGTTTAAATAGATAAACTTATTTGTGCCTCTCACTAGCCTTGTTATATAAAGCCAAGATACCTTCGTTCCAAAAAGATAAACTAACTAGTGATCAGTTTTTTAGATGCCCCTGAAAAAAAGAGAAATGATTTCAGGCTGTGAACTTGTCAGACACCTTAAGCCTCTTTGCACTGGTAGCCATACCTTGCTTCTATGATACAGTGACCCTATCAGGGGTAGAAAGGCAATGGCGCTCCTTGGAGTTGTACATTGCCTGAAAATATTCTTGCTTCCCAGGTGTGACACACCAGGGACATGTTTTGGGACACCCAGAAGCAATCTGAGAGCTAATCTTTAGTGGCACTTAGTACTTGTCAGCTTTGTGGCATATCTCATGTCTCCCTTTGATCCAGCCTCCTCTCTGTAGCTGGAGAATCATCTTTCTGTAACTCATCCTTGAGAGAGGTGTTCACGTCCCTCACCAGCCTCCATCCTTCGAGGGCTTAAAAGCTTTCACTTTCCGGCTGGGCACCGTGGCTCATGCCTGTAATCCCAGCACTTTGGGAGGCAGAGGCGAGTGGATCACCTGAGGTCAAGAGTTCGAGAACAGCCTGGCCAACATGGCGAAATCCTGTCTCTACTAAAAATACAAAATTAGCTGGGCATGGTGGTGCGTGCCTGTAATCCCAGCTTCTTGGAGGCTGAGGCCGGAGAATCACTTGAACCTAGGAGGCCAGTGAGCCGAGATAGTGCCATTCCATTCCAACCTGGGCAACAAGAGGGAAACTCCATCTCAAAACAAACAAAAACTTTCATTTTCCTATTGCCCCCATAATAACGTTCCAATTTCTTGGCATAGAACAGAAAGAACTTTATTACTCAATCCTGGTTCAGGCTTTCAATTTCTAACCTTCATCCTATCACATACACACTACCACAAGCCGGTTTATCCTTCAACATACCGAATTATTTTCCGTTTTGGGAAAACTTCCTTCTACACATACACTTACACATTCATGCACACACCCACAGAGACCCTTGTTCCTTGTAATTCCTACACATCCTAAAGTTCCAGCTTACATGTCATTTCCCACAGGAATCCATTCTGGATTGGCTAGGACAGAGTTAGGTACCCTTCTATACATGACCTTGGTTCATAGTAATTTCTATGTACATAACACTTCTCTATCATATCATAATAGCTTGTCCTACTAAAGTTCCAGTTTACATGTCATTTCCCACAGGAATCCTTTCTGGATTGGCTAGGACAGAGTTAGGTTCCCTTCTGTATATGACCTTAGTTCATAGTAATTTCTATGTACATAACACTTCTCTATCATATCATAATAGCTTGTCCTACTGTATGGGATGTGTCAGTTTACTGGCAACCTTCCTTCTGATCTCAATGAAGGCAGAGACTATGTCTCATTCACCGTGGTATTTTAAAAGCCTAGCACGGTTCCTCATTTGTTGTAAATGCTTAATTTGTATTGAGCAATGGCTGGATGGCTGAATGCGTTATTAGTTTTATGTGGTATCCTTGGAAAATTGTGAATCTGTGCTTATACGTCAGCAAAACAAGGAGTCAAATTTGAATAACTTCCTAACACCCTATAGATTATAAAGAAATTATAATTATGCCTTATTTTTAAAATAATTTCAGGTTTGGCAATACAAATAATACTGAATCTTTATACCTAAGCATTCCAACCCAATAAATGTCAAACAGTGATGGTCACACCCCATTGAGGCATATGGAAGTTAACTGCAAGAATTTTAATAGAGTCAAGAATGCTGAACATTTTGCTGAACTGGGAATTGATGTGGAGTGTTGCAAAACTGGATTAAATATACATATGTCCCTCGCCTCCCCAATTCCTTTTCATAGAATTGGGAAGACATTGGCCAGAACTCTAGAATTTTAGTTATATCATTTGGAACTACTTTAGGTTCAAATAATTTATGGAGAAACTAGGTTTTCCTCATCACTTATGAAATAATCAAACTCTAATGATTGTTGTTTTTCAGAAAACAGTTGACCAACACTTCAAGATGTCTGAAGCAGGGCAACTGCATAAGAAAAAGCAGGAAATGATACATGTTTGAGTAGATATTAATAAAAACGAGAGAGCATAGATTCTTTAGTGAAACTGGTTTAATTTCAATGAGCTGTTTTGTGTAACAGGGTCATGAATTTTTAGGAAAGCAATGGATTACAGTGAATTTTCAATAACAGCACACATAAAATTTTTTTTGAGCCAAGAATCTGTGGTCAAACAAGGGAATATTCCCTAAAAGCACCAATATGAGGCCAAGTATATATTTGCTAAATGTATTTATTGGCAGAATCCGATTTTGGCTTTGAACAAAATAATTATGAAAATTTGGCTTCAATTTGCCAACTGGGCACGTGGAAACACATGTACAGAGAATCAGTGTCATTGCTACTATAGATATGCCCAGAGACCTTTCCTTTGATATGCCCAGAGACCCTTCCTTTGGTCAGATTCTGTACGTACATTCAAGTACGTGCCTATAAAGTTAAAGACACACCAGCAAATTCTTTAATAGCCAAACATTTTGATTTAGGGGATAGTTGTCTCCCCTGCTAATTGCCTGCTCTTATGCTCACTCTAATGTTTCCTAACCACCTGTTTGCTCTTGATGACCTACTTATGAATATAATGGCCCCAGAGAATGGCCAAGGAATATGAAATCCCTGGATATTCTGTTTTAAGGATGACCACTGACTCAGAAGATGAGCTTGAGGTTATTTTTTGAAGGAACTTTCTGTAGACTGATGAAGAAAGGACAGGGCAATCCCATATATATAAATATCAAGCAGTGATGGTCACACACCATTGAAGCACATGGAAGTTGAATTGGCACACATCTTAATAGAGTTTAGAATGCAATAACTCGCATCTCTGAAAATTTAGAATGATTATAGCAGAAAACTTCGAAATTAATCAAGAAGCTTGTTTTATTTCCCAATTCTTAAACTTAATCGTGTCTTCATGCTGAACCATATTTGGCCATTTAACAAACATAACAACAACATTCTTAACAGTTACTGAAACCATGCAACTGGTGGAATTGATCTTTTTTCAAGTGATTGCTCTGCTTTGTTTTGTTTTGACTTTTATGCCATCTGGTAAAGACTAAGTTCTGGCGGTATGGTAAAAAGAGTTGTGGCCTGGGTCTAGAGCTAGACTAAGTCCCCAGTTTTCACACAAAATGAGCAACCTTAGGCAAAGTGATTTTTTTTCCTTTCTATATTTCTTATCCTTATCTATCAAGTAGGGTGAATGGGTCGATGCAGCTCTAAAACTTTATCTTGTCAGTGGTCCCTTGATTCAAGTAAAAATGTTCAAAATGTTTTTGAACACTAATGGCATTCTGTTTTCTAGCGAAGGTTGTATTTGATCTCATGTAGCAGGGCAGAAGTAGACATGGAGTTCTGAATCACATGGCGTTCTGAATCACGTGGCATAGGCATGGTTAGAACATTGTGCTTAATATGTTTCCCCCTTTGTAGACAACAGAGAGTAGGATGCCCCCTTTCATGCCAATCTAATATACCAAGGGTTGGGACAGAGCAAAGGGACTTGAGGGAATGAGGAAAGCTGAATAATAGGAATAAACAAACTACTTCTTCAATGTTTAAAACTTCATAATCTTTAAAGGTATTAGATTTTGTATTAAACCACTCCTTTCTTTTGAGATCCTGAGGTAATTTTCAATGTGGAAATGCTATAAATATAATGCTGCAATGAATGTCTTCATGTATACAAACTTTTGCTTTCATTGAACTATTTCTTTAAGTTAAATTATTTATTTTGTTCCTGAAAATATTAGTGTGCATTCAGATTATTGTGAATTCCTAATAACTACAGGTTTAGACATACTTGAATATTGAAATATGGAGACAAATTTAGCAGGATTTTTATTTTTTTCTGCAATACAAATAATACATGTTCTTTTAAAAAACAATTAGAAGGTAAAGATAGCAACAAAAAAGTTATAATCTCACCATCTAGATATAACCTTTGGTAGGTATACGTACTTCCCCTCTTTCTCTCTCTCTGTCTGTGTGTGTGTGTATGTGTGGGTCTGTGTGTGTCTGTCTGTCTCTCCATTTACTAGTGGTCATAAACAAATTTGGTCATAAATTATATACTCAAATAAATAGAAAACAACATATTTGGTTTTTATACTGAAATGTAAATTTCAGAGACAGAAAATTTCTTATTTTTTTGTATTCCGAAGAAACTAGCTGAGTGTGAACAGAAGGTGAAAAATAATAATAGAATTTTGAATTTTAATGTTAGAAATTATCTGATTTATTCAATTTATTTTATGTATGGGTAAATGGGTCCAGAAATGTGATTTTTCTTAGAGTCACATGGCTAATTTGTTGTAGTTGAAATTAGAACAGAGGTCACTCATTACCTAATCCAGGGTTTTAATCTCAAAAACCACTTCTTGAGATTAATTTCTATAATTCTCTTGATCTTTCTAGAACCTACTATTGAACTGATTATATACACAGTACTGTTAAGAACATTGTCATGTTGAGATTTCTTTAGAATTTTTTTTTATTGAGATGGACTTCATATAACATACAGTTAAACATCTTAAAGGGTACAATTTAGTATCATTTAGTGCATTCACAATGTTGTATAACTATAACATTGCTCTAGTTTCAAAACTTTTAAAATCATTTCTGTATCCATTACCCTTTTCCTGTTTGCCCCAAGAGTATTTTGCCAGCAGCAATTGCTGCTGCACTTTTTTCTAAATGAGAAAAGGGTAAGTAATTCCTCCATACTCTCCATTCTGTCAATCCTCTGGCAACCACTAATATGTTTTTTGTCTCTGTGAATTTTCCTATTCTGGATATTTCATATAAAAGAAATCATACGGAATTCGAGCTTTTGTGTCTGGCATCTTTGACTTAGCATAATATTTTCAAGGTTTATTTGTATTTTAGCTTGTATTTCATTCCTTTTTATGGCTGAATAATATTCTATTGTATAGATATATCATAATTTGTTCATTCGTTGATCTGTTGATGGACATTTTTTCTTTAAAACTTTAACAAACAAAAATCTATGGTTATTAACTCAAAGTTTGCAATTGCAAGTTCCATAATTTCCAATTTAATCCCAGATCAGATTAATTATATTCAACATTCCTTTGCCATTTTATCCTTCTTAAGTTGATGGACTCAACGTTTTACTGCTGCAATGTTTTTCTGTCACAAATGTAATTAATTCCCAGTATTTCCACTTTTAGAATGTTGTTACCATGTAGAACCTTTGTTTGACTTCTTATAAATATCTTTTAATTGACTTTTGACTGTCATCTTCCACTAAGACTGAGATTTGTAAAGTATATTGTTGAGTATTGTAAAGTATATTGTGCTAGGCTGAAAATGGTCCTCCAAAGATGTTCACAGTCTAATTCCCTATACTTATAAATCTTACCTTATATGACAAAAGGGACTTTGAAGATGGATTAAATTGAAGATTCTGAGATTGAGAGACTGTCCTGAATAATCTCAGTGGGTCTGATATACTTACAAACTTCATAACAGAGGGGTAGGAGATCAAAGAAGGTGGCAAGATATGTAAGGACAGACTCAAAGGGTCAGGCCAAGAAATGAAGACAGCCTTTAGAGATTGAAGATGGCAAGAAAATAACTTCTCCCCTGAAGTCTCCAGAAGGAATGTAGCCCTGCTGATACTTGGATTCTAGACTTCTTATCTCTGGGATGTAAGAGAATAAACTTGTGTTGTTTTCAGCTACTAAGTTTGTGTTAGTTTGGAACAGAGCAATAGGAAACTAAGATACTCCACTCAAGAGATGCAATCTTAAACGAGTCTAAAGTTAACTATATTCATAAACACATATATTAATATTTAGCATATATATTATTACTGTTGATAATATTCATTAATTTGACAACATATTGCAGCTCAGTGTAGCTTCTAAATAAAAATAAAGAGCTAGATTGTTATAAGCAATGGGACTGATAGCAAAACTTTGCTTTAGCATTGAATAAAGCTCTTAACAATTAGGAAAAGTAATAGTTTCCAAGCATGTTTCAACACTGGGTTCTTTGGATTCCTTAAATCCTATGTGGAGGTTCTTTAATAATGATATGCTTTTTAAAAATATTGTGGTTCAAAATGTTCATGTTCAATATCTCCTCTTTTCTGTCCTAATCCACACAGATAAATGTGAAATAAGTGTCTACATTTTCACACTGGACTCTGTAGGGAGAAACTGGACTGCTCTTGAACTCACAGGTGAGAAGAAAATGGTATTACTTATTTTCTTTACAGAATGAAAAAATAATAACGCTTATTAAGAAACATTCTTTCAAGGTTAAGAGCTCACTGAATATGAAAACAAAACTCAAACTCTTTTTTTCTTGGAGTTTTCTAAATTTGCCCTTAAATCCTTGTATTTTTCTTATCTTTTAGCCAACTGGATGGTCATGATTAATGTACCTTTAATCACAGGAGCTTCTTGAAGCTCCTTTTCACTACCTCAGAGGCAGCTGCTCCTCAGTGATGTCATGTTTCCTTCCTAACCTTGGGAGTGCCATTTAGAGGCAACTGTTTCCAGGGACTGAAAGGCTTCTGCATCTCAAGTCATGCTACCAAAATAGTCCATTAGCTGTGCTTTTCAACTTAGTTACGTCATAATGAATAAGTCTCTTCTGCTCTGAACAGCGTTGATGACTTTTCCCTACCTTTGTCAATTTCAGTATAAATGTGTACCCGCCAAAGGCATCAGGAGGGGACTAAGGAAATCCTATAGGAGAACAATGACAGGAAATTGACATAGCCATTAAGATGTCTGGAAAAATTAAGTTAGAAGAAAGTGGGGCTTGGCTTATTGCCATTTTTGGAATAAGGAAAAAACTGCAGGCAGGATGTCTCTAGAAAAGTTAACATAAAACTTAGAATAAGCATGGTTGTGTGTAAAATGAATTAAAATAAAGGATAATAATATGATAAATAATACGATAAATAGGATAATAATATGATAAATAAAAAATATGAGTAATAGTAGAAATTACTTTTGGTGAGAAAGGGAAAGTAATAAACATTGTAAATTGAGGTTCAGAATTTTTTTTCTTTTTTAAGAACAAAGATTTCCCTGATCTTGGAAGCAAGTGCTGATGAAATTTCTCATCCCAGAGCTGATTCACTGAATTGAGGAATTAGAGAAAGGAAAGATTTGTTTTTCTAAAACATCTGTAAGGAAATATTATGTTAAATATTTATAGGTTTAGAGAGCAGTCTATAATTACAAATCTTAGATAAATAAATGCGGTGTGTTAGAATCTGGTAACTTAAAATGACCTCATTCAGGAATAGGAATTCCTCATACAATAGGAAGCAACTTTTACATTTTTTAAAGGAAATTCATCAATGATTATTTTGACCTCATCTCCGTGTATCAGATGCTCCATGTGTCAAATTTAGTCAATTAGGGAAATGAGTAACAATGAGAGAAAACTCTCTTGAATGACTGGATGAAGCATGTGAGAATACATCATGCTTAAATTTATCCTCGTGCTGTAAAAAACACTTTCTTACTTTTGCCTGTTGACTTTGAATTACCAGATTAGAGGAGATTACATGAAGTAAAAGTTTAGCTCAGTGAAGAGTAGCTTGATACAGTAAATCATAGGGATTGGTAACTTCATTGATTTTCAGAGCTGGGAGAGACCTTAAAACAATCTCTCATGCACAGTTAAGAAGCTGGGGCTCAGAGCACTTAAATGACTTATCTGGAGTCAGACATCACTAGAATAAGTACCGGGATTATATACCAGGTTTCCTGATTTCCAAGCTGGTAAATTCCATATAAAACATATTGGATCAATAAACTGTTTTATTAATTAATCTTGAACACTATAGTCAAAAATACGAGTCAAATGCTCTATCACATATCATCCTTAAGGCTATAGTAAAAAATACGCCTCGTGGTAACTAGACAATGGCTCCGTCTCCATATGCGGTAACAGAAAAAAGTGCTGTGACAGACCCATTTTGGGGACATTGCGTGGTCAGTTTGTCAGCTGAGTGAATGCTCCCCATGATCCCTTGCCACTTGGAACCTAAGGGCCTTGGGACAGTCAACTATATCTACCTGATCCTTTGGTCAGTGGATCGATCTACCACTGTCTAAGCCTTTATTTAGATTTTTAAACATAAGTAACACAGGTAAATAGAAAAGTCAAAGCTCAGATTAAAGAAAGATAACCATATAATGTGTTAGGTTCAATTGTTTGCCTACTGCAAAAGGGCAAAAGCAAAGCCATTTTTCTGATTTCCAGTAAGATCAGGAAAGCCCAAGTTCCTGAGAGCAGCAGAGGAGACTTTATCCCTGAATCTGGAGAAGAAGAATTTCCACACATTGTTTCTCTTAGTCTCAGCCAGGGCTAAGTCTAATAATTGTATATCTAGCTGCACAAATTTATGCACTTGTTTAAAACCATGTATTGAGGGCAAGATATTTAATCTTTTTTTATGTTTCAGATTCCTCATCTAAAATAGGTACATTATTAGGACGAGGTTCAACTTTGTTGTGAGGATTAGATAAGCTTGCAGGCAAAGCTCCTGGTACAGTCCCTGGCACATAGGAAGTGCTTAAATATCAGTAATGGTGATGTAGAAAAGAGGAAGAGGAGCTCACAAAGTTCTATTCCAGATGCTAAAGGAGCAGTCGTAATCCTTGAGCGCGATGTAAACTTCCTGAAAGAAACTGTTGTCATGGCAGGATATGCTTTACTAAGTTTTTGTTGTTGTTGTTGTTTTAAAGCAGAAGGTTTTTGGATTATTTAACTTAGAATACCTTCACACTACACTTGTTGGAGGTGTTCTCTCAATAACTAAAAATAAATAAATATTGATTTTATGAGAGAGTGAATCCAGGATAGATTTTATTATTAATAATCAATCCACTTTCCAAAAAGAATTTGAAGTAACTTATAATGAAAGCCATAGGCACCGTGGCATCATTAAAACAAAGATTAAAAAATCTTTGAAAGATGCTTGAACCAGAAAGCTTTGATTAGGGATGGTTACTACAGTGGCACATAAAATTTACTGCAGTAGTTCTTGGTAGTGATAATTCTCTTTATAAATGGAATGAGGCATATCAATTTATATTAGCTAAATTTTCCCTGGATTTTCACTCTGAGGTGAAACTCATCATGTAGCTAGTATCCTCAATAGATTTTAATAGCTGAAGCTATTTCTTTTATAAACCTTCATAAAACTTGAGGGCTTAGTGTTTAAAATTTACATTGTCTGAAGGCATTCTGTAGGAAGTAAAAGTAATCAAAGGTGAAACAGTCTATAAATTTGACTTTCTGATAATTCAGGAAGAGAAATTTAGATTGATTGGTGAGAATATCGCATATGCAGTACAGTCCCTGTTTTGTATTTGTTGACTAATGTAGATTTTGAACAAATTGAGAGAGCAATTAATATGACGGTCATCATATTTGCCTAAAATATAGTTATTCTTATTGTGAGCTAGAGGAGATCCATCTGCTTTAGATAAAATGCTAGACATATATTTGACAAATTTATCTATTTTGTTATAAAAATTGAAGAACCTTGCTTGAGTTATATTCAAATTAAACGGTGACGTTCACAGGTGAATTGCAGGCAATCAAGTGGGGCAAGCAAGGCAAAGAAGCTTCCCCAAATCCTTTCTGGATCTCAAATGCTCACTCCCTTGAAACCTCAGAGATCCTTACCATCGAGCAGAAATTCCTAACCAGGAATCAGCAGCAAAATTACATGAACAATTTCTTCAGAATACTCTTTTTCACATACCTACCAAATTTGAATCTCCAAGAGTGAGGCTTGGGTGTGAATATTTTAAAAATAAAATTCCCAAGAGATTGTGTTGCAAATGCCGACTAAGAGCTTTGTCCCCAGAGTATCAAGAGATGTGCAGCCAAAGAGGATGTAAAGGCAGGAGTTAGCGTCTTCTATTTAACTGCTTTTAAGATAGTTCTTCTAGAATATTTTGTTTTGAGGAGAACAACATTTCTGTAGTTCTAAAACTTGGGTTAACTGCACAATATACTGAACTAAAACTAAATGGGCTTTTTTTGTGAAATGGATTTATTTATAATTATCCCTCTGCATGTCATAAACACGCCAAACACTTTTGATTTTGGTGAAGTGGTCTTGAGCTGGGTAATAAGTTGAGGTTAACATGCTATTTAAGGGCACTTCCAGAAAGCCACACTGATATTATGTGATCAGTGGAGAGAAGAATGTTTAACTTCCTGTTTGACATGGGAAGAAGGCACACATGCTGTAACAAATTATTTGTTATTTATTTAATGCCCATTTCATTCCAAAAAAGACTTGAAGTGGTATGCAAATCCTTCATGAGTAAATTGGAGAGGAGGAAGTCTGGAATAGAGTCCTGTTTTATGCTATCTTCTTTTGATATTTGATACACCATTGAGTCCATTTCTATTCATTGTAATTCCTTTGATGGTTTGAATATGAAATCATTTTGGGCTGTCAGCACTCTTTCCCTTGGGATCTAGTTTCGTGGCTATGTAGAAATGACTTCCAAATTTACATCTTCTGCTCTGAATTTTCAGTTGACTGCTTAAAAATCTCCACTTGCATGTTTAGTAGGCAAGTAAAATTTGTATGTCCAAGACAGATCTTTTGATTCCTTACCTCCCTCACCCCTGACCTTTCCTTTTCTAGTCTTCCCCGTTTTTGTTGCTTATTCTAAAATCTTTGTATTCTATTTCACTCCATCTCCTTGCCACCATCCCTGGCAAGCTACTGCCATCTCTCGCTTGGAGTATTCTAATAGCTTCCACAGTAGTCTGTTTCCACTTTTGTATGCTAGCATCCATGTTTTGCAAAGCAGCCAGAGAGATGTTCTCATTACAGCCCAGCTGACTAACATTTCAGTTAAGAGGATCCTTTGAGAAAGGTTTTAGCTACTTCACCCATTCAAATACGTTAAGGCTAATATTGTTAAAATTAAAAAAAAATTGAGGTTAAGAAGAGTTTTTTAATCAGCAAAATACAGGGTGAATGACACAGATATATAAAATCAACATTTATGAGTAATCCACTTCAATTTAAAACCAATAAGGGCTGATGTGTAAACTTTAAGTGAAAGTCGTTGGTATAACAAAATATTTAAAATGTTCTGCCTTGCTAGCTCATAATACCACCATAATTTTTCAGGAAGAGTTCAAGAAGAGGATTCAGAAGAATAGTCACTTGTTGACCCAGTTTATTCTGGAAGTAGATGCTTTCTAAAATACCTCTTTGCAGTGGTATACACATTTCATATATATTTAATGTTTTCCCTGAACCCTCTATCTGAGAACTCGATCATGCCAGCCTTAGTTCTGCCAATCCCCGTGCTTTTAAGAAACATGGCTCCTGAGTTGGTGCAAGATTTCTGTAGCTCCATATGACTGGAAGGTAAAAAGTGAAATGGAGATTGGTGTCAGATGAAGCAGAGGTCAGGTTGTGTATCTTTCAAGTGATGTTAAGAAGCTTAGAATTTATCCTGAAAGCAATGAGAATACAATTTACTCTCACTTAATGACTTTCATTTGTTCTTATAAATCCTGCTGCTAAGTGAAAAAAACTTCCATTATTTCTTTCTTTTTTTTTTTTTTTGAGATGGAGTTTTGCTCTTGTTGCCCAGGCTGGAGTGCAATGGCATGATCTCAGCGTCTCAGCTCACCACAACCTCTGCCTCCTGGGTTCAAGCAATTCTCCTGCCTCAGCCTCCTGAGTGGCTGGGATTACAGGCACACACCACCACGCCCGGCTAATGTTGTATTTTTAGTAGAAACGGGGTTTCTCCATGTTGGTCAGTCTGGTCTTGAACTCCTGACCTCAGGTGATCCGCCCACCTCGGCCTCCCAAAATGCTGGGATTACAGGTGTGAACCACCGTGCCCAGCCAAAAACTTCCATTATTTCTAATGAAAAATGTTATTATGTGTTCCACCTCAAATCAATGTACACAAACAATTTTTACTTAAGAAAAAATTGAACAATGAAAACAAATTTCTATAAGTGATAAGTGATAAGATGTCATTCAAATACTGCTTTCACATCAACTTTTTCTTTCTCTGTCAAGTCTTTGCCTGAAACTTTAATGTCTAAATATTACTGTTTATAGTGTATTTATTTAATGTGTTATAAAAATTGTTATACTGATAAGAAAAAGTTTTCTGAAAAATAACTCTTCAAGAACCATGATGGCAGTCGTTAATGGTAATTATGGAATGTAAGTCTTTAGCAGTGATAAAGGATATTAAGCAAGGAATAATAATCAGGTTTTGCTGTTTTGAGTAGAATTGATTGTAGACAAGCATTATGCAGCTGAAAGAAGTAAGATGGAATGAGTGGATTGCAGAGCTAGTTAACAAATAAATTTGACAGGACTTGTTGCGTGAAAGAAATTGTTGACAGAGAATTCTCAATGTTAGCAACTTTATGGGTGATAAAGTGCTCACTGAAATCAGTAACGCAGGAACAGGTTAGGAAGAGAGATGATAAACTCTACTTAATACTGATTTTGAAGCCACTACAGGAAACCTACGTGGCGATGTCAAGTAGAGAGTTACATAAATTTTGAGCTCAGGAGTGAGATCATGGCTGAAGTCAGAGGTTTGAGAGTCATTATCGTATGGTGTTTGCATTCACATGACTGAATGGTGTTGCCTAGGGAGACAGAATGAAGGGGACACAGAGGAGAACCTAAGCACCACCAAATTTTAAAGGATGGGCAAAAGTAGAGTTCACAAAAGACACTAAGAAGTAGCTTCTAAAGATAGGAGGAAAACCAAGAGAGGGTGACGTCACAGAAATGAAGGAAAGAAAGCTTTTTAAGAAGAGAGAGTAGGCCAGGCACTGTGGCTCACGCCTGTAATCACAGCACTTTTGGGGTCAAGGCAGGTGGATCACGAGGTCAGGAGTTCGAGACCAGCCTGGTCAACATGATGACACTCCATCTCTACTAAAAATACAAAAAATTAGCCGGGTGTGGTGGCGTGTGCCTGTGGTCCCAGCTACTTGGGAGGCTGAGGCAGGAGAACTGCTTGAACCCAGGAAGTGGAGGCCAAGATTGTGCTATTGCACTCCAGCCTGGACAACAGAGTAAGACTCTGTTTCGGTGGGGGTGGGGGGTGGTGGGGAAGAAGAGAGAGTCTAATATTCAGTGGTGAGATGAGTTAAAACTACAACATGTGTGTTGGATCTAGCAACAAGAGAATCTCAGGTTGTCTTGATGAGAATAATCTCAATGGGATATCCGAGGGCAGAAGCTATTTGGAATGGGTTGAGGAATGTGTTAAATTAGAAAGAAACTTGAGAGAATCACTGGTATAGCTGATACCCTTATGCATAAAAGTCAGAACATTTGTATTCAGAAACTCCTTTGGGAAGGTCTGATAGCACCTATTGTGTCTCCACAAACTGCTTATCTGCACAAGGAGAGATGAAAACAGCTCTTACATTTATCTCACTCTTTCTTTTTTTTGTTTGATACAGAGTCTCTGTTGCATGGCCTGGAGTACAGTGGCATGATTATAGCTCACTGGAACCTCAAACTCTGGGCTCAAGTGGTTACTCTCTCTTTAATTTTCCAATCTAAACAGTGGCTAACATAAATTTTATTTTACTGAACTTAATTTACAAACTTAACTTGATTCTTAGTATATCATAGATTTATGTCTCAATAAATTTATTTATGCATGACTGGGATAATTTTTGATAGGCATATAGATCCTCTCCTTTGATAGCTTCACATAAGTTGATCCTGGGTGTACCAGACATTTCTCAAACATATAAACTCATGTTGGTGTTCACCTGGACAGAATTTGAACATGGATACCAAGTATGTTTTAAAACAGTTACAAGTAATCTTAGGAAAGACAAATTATAGGCTTGAACCAGTTTTTTTTCCTCTGAAAAATATACTTTTTTAAAGTTTTATTGTTTAATTAGAGATTGTGTTCCTAGATTAATATTAGATGTTTTTAAATATAATTTTTACATCACTCCCC
The DNA here is from genome assembly GCF_009828535.3 of Hylobates moloch. Taxonomy (NCBI): domain Eukaryota; kingdom Metazoa; phylum Chordata; class Mammalia; order Primates; family Hylobatidae; genus Hylobates; species Hylobates moloch. Next base: position 88,627,314 of record NW_026652287.1, on the reverse strand, counting down.
AATTTGAAAAATACTTTTAGCTATGCTGTTTCAATTCCTTTAACAATCATGTCAAGTAGATATTATCTTAAGTAATTTCTCCATAAATTGTACTCTTAGTAAGTGTAGTCAGAATGAAAAAGAAAATCTGAGTCTCGTGATTAAAAGTCTTCTGATGTCCAATTTATAAACACCTGAAGTTTTATTCAGATATTTTTGTAGTTATTTATAAACTGTTCTAACTAGGACTTGAGATGGCTCAGGAAGATGCTATTATGCAAATAATAGCAAGATGAAATGATTAAAAATAAGTAAGAGAGAAGATCAGAAGGAAAATAAGGCCGAATGGAGCTAGAATGTTAGGTCGTTATACCAAACACATGTCATGTAGCCATATAAATGCCCCAAGAGAAAAGCCATATATTATTTCTTTTTTAAAAATATAAAGCAGCATAGCTTACGTAAGTGCACAAATCTTAAATGTACAGATCAATGACTTTTCTCACATAAATGTGTGTATAACCATCCTGATCAAATTACAGAGCATTCTCATCAGCCTGATGTCATCTTTATTCTTCCTCTAAAGGTAACCACTATTCTGACTTTTATCACGTTAGTTTTGCTTATTTTTGAACTTCATATAAATGGCATTATACAGTTTGCATCTGATTGCTTTTGCTCAACAGAATGTCTGTGAGATTCATTTTTCTCTCACTTTTGTTTAGAAATTTGTTATATGAACACATGACAATTAATTTATACATTCTACTACTGTTGAACATTTGGTAGTTTCAAGTTTTGGCCTATTACAAAAAAAGGTATTATGAATATTTTTGTACATGTACATGTGAATAAAACCACTTGTTTTTGTTGGGTATATTCCCAGGAGTGGAATTATTGCATAATATTTTAGATTAGTAGGTCCTGCCAAGTGATTTTCAGAAGTTGTTACACGGATTTATACTTCGATCAGCAATATAAAAGAGTTCCCATTGCTCATATCTTCATCATGACTTTGTGTTTCCAATCTTAATGTCAGCCATTTTCATGGGCGGGTTGTGGTATCTTATTGTGCTTTTAATTCACATTTCTCTGATAACTAATGATGAGTATGCCTTCACATGTTCAGTGGCCATTTTGATATTTTCTTTTGTGAATTTTTTTTGAGTCTTTTGTTCAGTTTAACTTGGGTTGCTTGTTAGATGTATATCTTAGAAACATCTTCTTCCGATTATGGCTTGTCTTTCCATTATCATAATAATATTTTCTGATAACAGAAAGTTTAATTTTAATGAGGTCCAATTTATCAATCTTTTCTTTGAAGTCTAGTGCTTTTTGTGTCCTGGTTAAGACATTTTTGCCAGTGTTAATGTCATGCAGATATTCTTCCAATTCTTTTTCAGTCCATACATTTGACCCTAAAATTTTTTTAACAGCCAGACAAGAAAAGAATGCACAACCAAGTACAGAATTCACAGTGTTCATAAGGTGAAAAATAAAACTGTTGTTCAAGAAATATTCTGGCGAAAAGGTCAGAGTAGAACTTCTCCTCTAGGTCTGCATATGGATTATAACAATAAACACCCTCAAAAATATCCTTACAATACCGGAAGTGCTGAGTTGCTTCTTATAACATCCCTCGATACAACCAATTACTTCATTCTAAAGGGCAAGTGACTATAGACACTTCTCTTGGAGTCAGTATAAGGGCAGGTTTAATTCTGGAGTAGATCACAGAGTATCTAGGTGACTTTCATACATAGACTTTCTTACATAAAGTTTTTGAACTGTTTTGGGCAAATTTAAGATTTTACTCCTAAAGAGATATTGTAATACAGTTATTTCACGTTGCCTTTTTATTACGCACTATATCCTTTAGCAGTTGGGAAACCTGATACATATTCTCACACAGAAAGCTACCCTCTCATAGCTAGAACATGTGTAGAAGAAGCAAATTTTGGCATAGCCAAATTACCCATTAAGCAGAAAAAATGTTTGTGAAGCCTATCAGCAACACACAGGCACTGAGATAATACATTTTTTAAATAATGTGATGTTTCCAAACCAGTACTAAAATCATTTACTGTGTTATAGTTAGCACTTAGATTATTTTTACTTTATTTCTTTAAAAATTTAATAATACAAATGGATGACACCCAAAATCCTGTTTTTTACTTATGTCCCCTAAATTTTCCTCAGTCCATAGGTTAGAAGTAACACCGTTTGGCATTATAAGAGATTTGCTTTTTATTTTTAAGAAATAATGAGAATCCTCTTCAACTCTTACCTCGAGTCCCATTTCTGTCACTCTGTCTTCAGAGGCAACTACTGTAATGAGTTTGCTGTGTATAATTATTTGCTCCTCATCACAAGCAATATGTTTGTTGTAGAACATTAGTAAAACAAAGAAAAGGAAAATAAAACAATGAACATTACTTGTAATACCATAGCTCAGAGATGACCCCAGCTGTTTGCCCTTATGGTTGTTTTTCATGCATGCTATACAAATGCCTACAACATAAGTTACATAATGTTTCCACAGGTGATATAAATTAATGATTAAGAGGAAAGACTCAAAGTAGACAGCCTAAGTGAAAATTCCAGCTCTGCTATTTAGTAGCTCCCTAGGTTACTCTACCCACATAAACACAAACACACACACACACACACACACACACACACAGTATAATATTAGGTGAGTGCAAAAGTAATTGCGATTTTTGCATTGTTGGAATTTTCCATTTGATATTGGAATAGCTTCTTAACTACATGTGGTTATGTTATACATCATATTACTATATTAATGGGCACTTCTCACTTTATTTCTTTTTGCTAATGACTTACTACTTGGTGTTTATTTTATGTTTATTTTAGACTATGGAAAGGAAATGATGTTAGACCTAAAAGCAAATTTGAGTGATTTTCTTTTTCAAATTCAAAATGGGCTGTAAAGCAGCCAGACAACTCGCAACATCAACAGCACATTTGGCCCAGAACCGCTAATGAGTGTTCAGTGCATTGGTGGTTCAAGAAGTTTTGCAAAGGAGACAAGAGCCTTGAAGATGAGGAGCACAGTGGTCAGCCACTGGAAGCTGACAACGACCAAATGAGAGCAATCATGGAAGCTGATTTTTTTACAACTACAGAAGTTGCCAAAGAACTCAGTGGGGACCATTCTACATTCATTTGGCATTTGAAGCAAATTGGAAAGGTGAAAAAGCTCAATAAGCTCCTGGGTGCCTCAGGAGCTGAGTGAAAAATAAAAAAATTGTCTTTTTGAAGTGTCGCCTTCTCTTATTCTGTGCAACAAATGACAAACCATTTCTTGATCAGGTTGTGACGTGCAATGGAAAGTGGGTTTTATATGACAGCCGGCTACAACCATCTCAGTGGGTGCACCAAGAGGAAGCTCCAAAGCACTTCCCAAAGCCAAACTTGCACCAAAAAAAGGTCATGGTCACTGTTGGTGGTCTGCTGCTGGTCTGATCCACTACGGCTTTCTGAATACCGGCAAAACCATTACATCTGAGAAGTATGCTCAGCAAATTGATGAGATGCACCGAAAACGGCAATGCCCTGCAGTCGGCATTGGTTAACAGAAAGGGTCCATTTCTTCTCCAAGTCAAAGACCACATGTTGCACAACCAATGTTTCAAAAGTTAAACAAATTGAGCTACAAAATTTTGCTACATCCACCACATTTACCTGACCTGTTGCCAACCAACTACTACTTCTTCAAGCATCTCCATAGCTTTTTGCAGGGAAAACACTTCCACAAACAGCAGGATGCAGAAAATGCTTTCCAAGAGTTCATCGAATCCTGATGCATGGCTTTTTATGCTACAGGAATAAACAAACTTATTTCTCGTTGGCAAAAATGTGTTGCTTGCAATGGTTTCTATTTTGACTACCAAAGATGAATTTGAGCCTAGTTATAATGATTTAAAATTCACGGTCTTAAACCACAATTACATTTGCACCAACCTGTAACTCTGCCTGGACCCTTTTTAAATTATGGCTTATGCCCGTTTCTGTGTTACAGATGAAGAAACTAAAGCACAAGGTAGTTAAGCAATGTATGCAAGGAAAGGAGTCGGGGAAAAGAGGGTTGTTATAGACAAGGAAGTCTTCAAGAAAGGATAGGGTGTCTTTTTTTTTTTTGAAATAGAGTTTCACTCTTGTTGCCCAGGCTGGAGTGCAATGGCCTGATCTCAGCTCACCACAACCTCTGCCTCCCGGGTTCAAGGGATTCTCCTGCCTCAGCCTCCCAAGTACGGGTGTGTGCCATCACACCGGAGTAATTTTGTATTTTTAGTAGAGATGGGGTTTCTCCATGTTGGTCAGGCTGGTCTTGAACTCCCAACTTCAGGTGATCCACCCGCCTTGGCCTCCCAAAGTGCTGGGATTACAGGCCTGAGCCACTGCGCCCGGCCGTGGTGTACATTTTTTAAATAACCTTTCTATTTAGGAATAACTTTAATTTTACAGAAAAACTGCAAAGATAATTCTTAGTGTTCCAGTATACCTCTCACCTAGTTTTCTCCCAATGTTAACTTCTTACATTACCATGGTACATTTGCCAGAATTAAAACTAATGTTGGTATATTACTTTATTGCGAGTTCTCCAGTTTTCCCATCAATGTCCTTTTTTCCTGCTCCAGGATCCAATTCAGGGCACCACATTGCATTTAGTTAAACTCGTTTTTTTAAGATGAATAATAATTGGCTGTACAAAGGGGAGGAGAGAAAGCTTCGGCAGTGAGGTAGCTGTTGGGCAATGTAAATAAAAGTATTGAGCAGGACTGAGCAGAGAGATGTGGGGTGTGATGAAGGAGCTGAATTGACTGGAGCAGGTTGAGTAGCAGGCAGTAAGAAGTAGAAAGACTTGAAAAATGATTTTGGATAGGGCAAGAACAAAACAGCTAAGCAGAGCAGGACAGACAAGGGAGCAAAGGTGTTTAAGGAAGTTGGGAAAATAACATAGATTTCCAGCCCTTCCTGCTTAGATCTGGTCCTAGAGAGAGTCAAAGAAGAATACCTGGAAGAGGCTGAGGGGCAGAAAACCCACTATGCTAAGGCCACATTGCGCTCTTTGTGATGAGCCCTGTTAATGCTACCTACCTCCTATGGGAAAATGGTTATCACTTATTTATATCATATTATGACCTATCCTATATGCCAGGCACAGTACTTTCTGTGGTGCTTTTCCTTACAGTTGCATAGTGAAAGCTCCTAATGCCTTATGGTACTTTTGCATAAGGTACTTTCTGCGCTTAGCACGTAGGATAGATCATGATACTGTCAGTACCTTCTTTCTCTTTCTGTACACACACACACACACACACACACACACAGAGTCATCTAGTTCTTACACCAATCTTTTAGGTAAGTGTTATCATAAAGCCCATTATAGAAAAGGAAACTGAGGTTTACAAATGCCATGCAATTTGCCTAAGTCAAACTACCAATAAGTTATGGAGCTTGAAATTGAACTAACCTCTAATCAACTGCAAAGCATGTCTTTCATTGTCTAGCTCAATCTAAAGTCTTCTTAATTATTCTTATCAGAGTTCATAGTGTAATTCTCTTCACCTTTCAAGAGAATTGCTAAGTGCTACACAATTGTATTTCACCAGTGATTTTCTGAAGCAATCCACCTGGAACTTTGATGTTCTGAAGCACTCCTTCAAGGCTCCACACACGTCTGTTCTTTCATAGGTAGTAGTTACACAATACAGAAACCCTCAAAGGGGATCAGTCATTTGAGTAACGGAGTAAATTGAACCTTGTGGGCTAATTATATATTTTCAAAGTTCAACTAACTTAGGCAGTTAGATTATGACCTAAATTACTGTGTAGAGCTTCTGCTTCCCATTTTGGTTTGGAACTAGAGCCAGAATGGAGATGAATAACCTGGGAAGTGGCAAGAAGAAGCTACTGGTAGTGGCATGGGGGGCTTTCAATATGCAACTGCAAGGAAACGAACCTACGTGACCTTTTTCCTTGCTTCAATTTCCTTTTGAAAATTAGTGTCCCTGACAAGGGAAATACTTCAGGCAAGGTCTTCAAAGGACCACCATCTGACCTCTCCCTTCATATTTTTCCTTCTTTCTCTCTACCAGTTCTTTTCAGAATTTCAGGCTTTCTTCTAGGCTTTTGGAATAGAATAATACTAATTAGGAACATACTGTCTCAATCTGGCAGAATCATTAAAAATTCAGCATTGGTTCTATCATAATATTGACCTTTAAGACTGATGAACTGACATTTTCTTGGCATTCTCTTGAAATTGTATTCAGTACTTTTCATGAATTATCTCTGAATTATTACTGATTGTCTTTTAGTCTTGCCTGGGTTTCCTTCTACCTCAGTAGTTTGATACTTCTCAAATTCTCTGGCTAATTCCTCCTTTTCCAACTGATAAATGTTAAAATTCCTTGGTTCTCAGTTTCTGGCCTTCACCCCTTCTGTAACTACAGTCCTTCCTTAGAAGAATTCACTCAGGCCCATGGCATTAAAAACCATCTGCATAATGCCAGCCAACCAAATTACATCTCCGTCTCTGATTATTCTCCCAAACTCAAGAGTTGTGTATCTGATTGACTATTTGACAACATGTTTTCTTGAATGTTTTATAATCATCTCTAACTTACCAAGTTCAAGCTGAATTCTTGTGACCCCAAACTTGCTTTTCCTCAAATCTTTCCCATCACACTAAATGGCAGCAACTTCCAACCATTTGCTGAAGCCCGAATTTTAGGAGTCACAATTGGTTTCTTGAGGTGTCTCACTCCCCAATTCAATCCATAATCAAGTTCCATTGACTCTACCTAAATGTGACCACTTATTTCCACCTCAATCCAAATAACCATTTTGTTCATTTTTTAATACAGCAATACCTTCTACCTGGCCTTCTTGCTTCCATTCTTGCCCACTGACCATCTATTTTCCATATGGCATCCAGAGTTATCTTTTAAATTTATAAGTTATATCTGTCACTCTCATGCTCAAAGTCTTCCAACAGCTTTCCATTGCACATAAGGTAAAACTCAAACTACTTACCGTGTGTGTTAGGTTGTTCTTGCATTGCTATAAATAAATACCTGAGACTAGGTAATTTATTTTAAAAAGAGGTTTAATTGGCTCACGGTTCTGCAGGCTGTATGGAAAGCATAGCAGTATCTGCTTCTGGAGAGGACTCAGGAAACTTCCAACCATGGCAGAAGGCACAAAGAAAGCAGGCACATCACATGGTGAAACCAGGAGCAAGATTGAGAGGGAGAAGATGCTACACACTTGTAAATGACCAGATCTCATTAGAATTCACTCACTATTGTGAAGACAGTATCAAGGGGGATGGTGCAAAACTACTCATAAGAAATCCAGCCCCACAAGCCAATCACCTTCCACCAGGTCCCACCTCCATCAATGGGGATAACATTTCAATATAGGATTTGAGTGCAGACACACATCCAAACACTATCTCCATGTCTTCAAGACCCTGCACAATGTGTCCCTGCTTACCTTTCTGACTTCATGTCGTATCACTTTCTCCATTTCTATTTTTGAGTAATCTACTTGTGGTTCCTCAAGCAGGCCAAGATTGTTCCCTCTGAATCTCTTGCAATTTCCTGTCCATAATTCTTCCATCCTTCATACAACTGACTTCTTCATGTGGTTAAGTGTCTGCTTAAATGTAACTTTCTTGGATAGGTTTTCCTTCACCACTCAATCAATACCAGCCCTTTCTTGGACACAAGAGGTGAATAAAACTCAGCCTCTTCCTCCTCCTCCTCCTCCTCCCTCTTTTCGGTTCAATGGGCAAGTAGCTTAGAGTTTGCAAATTTGTGTCCATATCTTTAAAACCCTTTATTGACTTTCACACTTTTTAGGTAAAATGATAGCTTTCATTGGTATTATACATTATGATTTGCAGGATCTTTTACATATAACAACATATATGTCCTCACAAGGGCCTTGGGTTTACAAATTGCAGAGAAGTTTGGAATGAGGCTTGTAATATCAGATTGTTTAGGGTTGACTCTTACTTATTATCTGTGTGACCACAAGACTCAGTGTCTTTTTGCTTCAATTTCCACAACTGGAAAATAGAAATATAGACATATAATACCTGTTTCATAAAGTTTTTTTTCTAATGATGCACAAGAGAACTGACAATTATTATTAATAACTATTATTATCTACCAATTCTAATCAACATCTTAGAATATTTTAAATGGAAGGTAGGATTTCTTTTCATGTTGTATATCTCAATAAATGAAGCTCATTCAAACTATTTAATTGACTCCTCACTTCCTAATAGAAATTAGGGCAAGACTTCTCAGCACAGGAATCAATTACTCTGTGTGGTTGTGACATTCTTTCTCAATATGGAGTGGGGGTTGCAGGGACAGGTTGCCCTGAGGAAATCTAAGCCATTTCCCTTGGTTCTCCAACATGAGATTTCATTGTGTGCCTCACTAATAGGTATTAATTTTGTCATTTCCCGTGTGTTTTATACACCTACCTGGAAGCAGAGTTTTATTCCAAAACACATTAAGCATAATTTTGACTAATGGATTCTTTAGAAAAATCTAATAATGACAGCAGTGTGGATATCATATTATAGGTTAGAATTTTTTTCACATAAATCTGTGCAGTATGCATAACTTGTTATGTTATCTTACATATAAGGAAAATAAGAGCTAGAGATTCACTGATTTCATAAGTTCATATAAGCTATTTTAATACCAAACATAGGATATCTGATAGAGTGTGGGTTCAGTCATCGGCATTGCTAAGTGTAAATTTCCTTGTTTACAAACTTGGGGATAACACATACATATTTAGTGAGTTGTCATAAGGATTAAACAGAAAACGTAACAAGAATCATTCTAGGCACAAAATAGATATTAAAGCAATGTTACTTGTGCTTTCTAATTCTGGATAAATAAAAGAAACAGTACCTTCCATTTTAATGGAATACTAAACATGGATCACTAAAAAATTAAGCTATGATAATGCTTTTTTAAAAAGTAATACGATCCAGTCAGTAAACCTGATTTTCAAGATGGTAACTGATGTCTCTAAGGTGCAATAAGGCAGATACTGGCCACCTGTGGCTATTAAGAACTTGAAATGTGACTAAAGTAACTAAAAAATTGACTCAAATTTTATTTTAATTATTATCAATTTACATACTGATATTTTACTTAGTTATTGAAAAATTTTAAGTACATCTGGAGCAATTTGGCTTTGTTAATCTACTTTTCTACTGTAAATCTAAATACAGATTATTTCTGAGGAAGATTTAGCATCTGAATCAAGATATGTTGTAAGCATAGAACACACATCAGATTTAAAAGATAATATAAAAATGCAAATATTTCATCAATAAGTTTTATATTGATTGCTTATTGAAATAATATTTTGGATATATTGAGTTAAATATAATTTATTAAAGTAAAAAAGTAATATGATTTAAAAAAAATTGCTTTGTTGGCCCAAGGACCTTTACTGATGATTTTGTCCTTGATGTATATTTCTCAAAATTGGTGTTTATAATGATGTGCTCTCACAGTTTATAAATTACCACTTTATTAGAATCTAAAATAAGCCCCCAAAGGTCATTTTGACTATAGTAACCTCAGGTAGCAATAAAATTCAAATGAAGTAAACTTCCTCTTTTGGGGGAAAACCAGTTTGTAAAAGATACAGTAAAGCAATTCCTTCAGTGAAAGAAGCAACAACATACTCAGGTTAAAAATACATTGCATTTTGAACCAAATATAAAAAGTATGAAACATCATTTTGAGTTCCCTTGGAGAGATGTGACTGGATGATTCAAAGATAAAAGGTGCAAATGGCTTATAAAAGGGTTCAAAGTCATTACTGAACATCAAAGAAATATTGCTAAAAATCTTTTAATTGAAAATGAATCAGAAACTTCAAAGCTAAATTTTACTTAAAATGCATGTGAGTATGGAATTTTTTTAAAAAGTAATGGTGAAAAGCGAACATTAGTAATGTTAGAGACTGGGTTTTTAAAAAATTCAGAATCAAGGATTTTGGTAAAGGCAAACCTAGATTTAATCCAATTTTGCCAATATTAGGTACGAGATTCTTGTATCCAGGCAGAGGGGGCTGTGAGACATCACAGAACAAAGAGCATTGGGTCATGATCCTGGCCTTGATCTCTGCAGCCACATGCCTTTGTGTAGTTTCATGCTACCCTGAGTTCAATTTCCTCATCTAGGTAATGAGAATGATTATAATACCTGCTCTGCTTCCTTCCTACAGAGTAGATGTCAGAATCAAAGGAATAGATATTAAAGTACATTGTGAACTTTAAAACATTCCACAAATGTTAGGTATGGATTATACACAGCAATTAAATAGCAACATAGGTTAAAAGAAATAACACATTTCTAGATTTTATTAAAGCAAAAAAAAAATAGTTGTCTCTCTTTGGATAACCATGTGTATTATCGATTATTTATTGTTTTGGTTATCTATTGATATATAACCAACCATTCCCAAATTTACTGGATTTATTTATTTTGTCATGATTCTGTTGGTTAGCAGTATGAGCTGAATTCAGTTAGGCAGTTCTACTGTTTTTAGAGTTATTTATGCAACTGCAGTCATCTAGTCACTCAGTTGGGACTAGATGGTACAAGATGGCCTTACTCATGTTTCTGACTGTTGGTGTTGACTGTCAGCTGGTTCATCTTTGGGCCTTAGTGGAGAGGGTGCTTTTTGCTCCATGAGGCCTCTCATCCTCCAGGGGCTAGATTAGGCCTCCTCACGTGGCAGTTTCAGCACAGTTCCAAAAGGGTGAGAACAGCAGTTATAAAGTCTCCTGGAACCTAAGCTCAGAAGTCTTCTATCCTTATTCCTACCACATTTTACTGTCAAATTAAGTTAAAGGGCAGCTGAAAGTTAAGGACTGTTAGACTTCACTTCTTTTTATTTTTAATTTAATTTAATTTTAAGTTCTGAGATATGTGTGCAGGCTGTGCAGGTTTGTTACATAAATGTGTGCACAGGTGGCCTGCTGCACCTATCAACCCATAAATCACCTAAGTATTAAGCCCCACACGAATTAACTATCCTGATGCTCTCCCTCCTCCTGCCCCCTGACAGGCCCCAGTGTGTGTTGTCCCCCTTCCTGTGTCCATGTGTTCTCATTGTTCAGCTCCCACTTATAAGTGAGAACATGTGGTGTTTGGTTTTCTGTTCCTGTGTCAGATTGCTGAGGATAATGGCTTCCAGCTCCATCCATGTCTCTGCAAAGGACATGATCTTGTTCCTTTTTATGGCTGCATAGTATTCCATGGTGTGTATGTACCACATTTTCTTTATCCAGTCTATCACTGATGGGCATTTGGGTTGATTCCATTAGACTTCACTTCTTGATGGGGAGAGTGGCAAAGTGACATTGCTAAAGAGCATGCCCACAATTACAGCAAAAAGGGCTGTGGCCATCCTCCTCTACAATTTACCACACCATCAATTTGATGTTTGATTTCCAATTAAACTATTTGTATACGAAGGACACTCCTATGAGGAAGACTCAATTGCACAATTCCCAAAGACAAAGTCACATTTTCAACAGAGACATTTCATAAAGGATGGTGAGTCAATAACAAGGAATCCACTGGAATCCTGTGAAGGAGTCCAAGTAACAAATACAGGAATGTTAGGAAAAGACAAGATAGAAGACACAGTCAAGGATAGAGAAAGATATTTCAGGATTACATATCAAAAACCAGAAGAAAAGTTTAGACATCACCATAAAGGGCATCACTGAAAAGAATTTTGGAGGATCAGATAATATACATATTAGCTGGCTCAACCAGTACCAAGTAAGATTGAACAGGATGGAAATCAGGATATATGTAGCATAATCTCTAGAGATATTATGAACAGGTGTTAGATTTGAGCAGGTGTTGGACCATTTCAAATGGTCCAGCAGTCTAAGTTGTGTGAGGACATATAGGGTCATACAGCCTGAGTTAATTGGGATATGACAAACTGAAAAACACTGGCCAAAAGAAAAAGCTAGATTCAGAGATTTGAAAAGCTACACAGGAATGGAAGAGAATTCTACAAGAAGCATTTCCTAGGGTGATCTGAATAATTCTCCTAGTTGGTATATTTTTAGCCCAATAATATTTTATATACCAATTATTTATCAACATACATTCAAAAATATTTATTTAGTACTTACAATGTTTTAAAAGCCATACTTGTTACAGGGGATACAAGGTCAAACAAGATACATTCTTTACCCTTGGAGGGTCTACCGACGTTGTCAACACAAGTGATAATAGTTATAATAACACAAAGTCTAGAAGTCATTGATAAACTTATAATTAGGGTTAAATAATTGTTACAAACTATGAAATTCTTACTTCATGGTACAGATTGTACTAGGCCCTCTATATATTATCATTATCATTAGTCTTCAAAAAAAATAGAATATTTATTCTGTTGTATACACACACACACACACACACACACATCAGGTTATTTAGGCTCATATAACAAAATACTCATTAAAGGTCCTGTAACTATTACTATTAATATAATATTTGTCACTGAAACAATATGCACATAAAGATTTCTATGGTATTATTTTAAAAAAGCTTTTCCTCCTGTAAGGATATCTTCTTAAGGGAAATGAGGAATAACTTTCTCTATACTTCACAGTAATTTTTTTCACTTGTGTAACATGACATAGCCAAATATTACAATCTCCAAGGGACGGGCTAAGTTATTTTGTTGTACTGTAATATGTGATAATAAATGTATTTAAAAGAAAGGAATCAGAGTCTGATAATTTATTTTGCACATTGATTAGCTGTTATATATTCCCCTGGGGCTAAAATGGATGGAGGGAGGGGAAGATTTGGCCACTGGAGACAACAAAAGATCATAAGAATTTAGCAAACTTTGAAAACCACTTATTCAAGAAGAAAATACAACCTTGCAAAGGAAACAATAGTCTCTTTAATTTAAAATACCATGAATTGAAAATATTATAAAGAGACAGCAATGTATTCAAATCCCTACCATATTATAGCTGTAGCAGACGCTGTCAGTAGATACTCCCTTCTCCACTTATGTCCACCCCCTTCCAGTTTCCATTTACCTGGTTGTATAGGTATTGGCTGCTAAAGGCACACACCTGTATCCTCTGGAGGACCACCATGGTTTTACGCCTTGGTTTTCAGGAGATGCACAGGAGGCAGGTAGCCTCAGATTCATGATACAGAGGTGTGATAGCTTAGCCCTTATGTTAGTTCGTTCTCACACTGCTATGAAGAAATACCGGAGACTGGGTGATTTATAAAGGAAAGAGGTTTAGTTGACTTATAGTTCTGCATGGCTGGGGAGGCCTCAAGAAACTTGCAATCATGGTGGAAGGTGAAGGAGAAACAACACCTTCTTCACAGGGTGGCAGAACGAAGTGAGTGCAAGCAGGGGAAATGCCAGGTGCTTATAAAACCATCAGATCTCATGAGAACTCACTCATTATCATGAGAACAGCATGAGGAAACTGCCCACATGGTCCAATTACCTTTACCTGGTCCCACCCTTCACAGGTAGGAATTATGGGGATTACAATTCAAGGTGAGATTTGGGTGGGGACACAGAGCCAAACCATATTAGCCCTCTTGCCTCTAGGCAGGGCAGCCTCTGTGACACAATCTAGCTCAAGAAGTCCATACAAGATCAGGAGACTAGACTTCTAAAAGCTCATTTTTGCCTAGCTATTCCCCTACCTTATCTTGCTGTTTTCAAACCTTATAGGTTTCCCATAAGAGCAACTCCTCAAAAGATTGTTCCTCAGAAAATACTTGTATAAGAATCCCTATTTCATACTCTGCTTGTAAAGCACCTGGCCAAAGACAATTACCAATATCACATAGTTATTCTACTGTGCAGACAACAATTTGTTATTTTTAGTGATAAGGCTGTGTTTTCTAGAACTGTCAATCTACCTTGACATTGCTAAATAGACATCCATATTCATTTGTCACCACTTATTGGTTGTTTTATTCCTTAAATTTATTAGCTTCTCCAATAGAGATTTTCATCAATAGAGACTCTACAATTTAGAGCAAACATATTTGCATAAGAGAAAAAGCTAAATGCTGAAGTTGTCAATTTTTGCCTAGCAAAGAATATGAGTACAGTGGAGAGAGCACAGGATTTGGAGCCAGAAAGACTTAGGTGTTAATCCTGGCTGTTCAATCACTTATTAGCCATATGATCTTGGTCTAATCACATAGATTTTCTGAGCCTCCATTTAATTTCATTTAAAACTGGAATCGTGATATCAATGCCATTTCATTGTTGTGATGAGTAATATTATGATAACGTAGATTAAATACGTGGATTAGTGCCTGGCACATAGCAGTTGCTCAGTGAATGTTATTTTTGAAAATGGAAAATGGTTTAAATACAGATGTGAGCAAATCCGTTAATTAAGCCTGAGTTTATCACCCACTCTGTTTCCAGTTTTCCTAACTGATGATGGGTGCCTCCTTTAGTAGCATTCAAACAGTGCCTATTTAGCCTGAACTCCAATGTACACATGAATATCCTAAGTGGAGCCAGGCACTCCAACTGACGACATGGAAAAGAAAATAGTGGTACAGAAGCCCCCAAAATGTAGAAGTTCTAGACCAAAAGAAGTTTTAAACCATTGGTGATGCATAGGGAAATCTGTCATTCAAATAAGTTTTGACTTACAGAGTAACCACAAAGAAAAATAAGGCATCTTAGCTAAACTAAATACTGGAGGATTCTACCTAAAATCTAGATCTGGCTTCTTTTGAAAAAGCACAGGTCTTCATTCCTATGTAACAATGATGGGCAAGAACCAAGTAAAGCTTTATTTTTTCTTTCAGTAGAACATGTGCCCTCTAGTTTTTCATTTAGGATAACCACATGATTTATCATCAAAATTAGGGTACATTGAAAATGATAGGTGTAGTGTTGATAATTATGCCAGAACAACAGGCATATGTCAGATCAGGCTCTAAGCAAACTGGGACAAAAGCCACTATAGCCAGAGTCCTGTATACTCCCTAGTGCTTCTCAGAGTCAGTCACTGTACTATACAATTTGCCTTGCACCTGTAGGTACTGTGGAACTGTCTTTAAGAGCATCTAGATTTTTTAGTGAGTCTGGAAATCAATTAATTAATTTCTTGCATTCTGCATTCTCATAAGTGAATTTCTACTAAGTAAAAAGTACCTCTAATAAAGTCTGACTAGTATATCCAAGATGTTATACGGTATTCAAATAGTTATGTTTTTCTCTACAGCTTTCTTTGAGTTCAAAATACTTCATAATTAAAAATATATTTAGAAGATTTTTTTAGAGACTTGGACATAAGGAAAGCAGTGACAAAAAAACCCTCAGTTTTAAAATTACTGGGATGTCAATAAAGTTGTACAAGTCAGTGAGGGTTGTGAATTTTGTTTGGAGAAAACATTTGCTGTGCATAGTGAAGCATATTTTCCAAGGAGCAATTGGTGATTGGTGACCAGAGAAAAATGACACATATGTAAGATAGAGTTGGAGACATGAAAACGACCAGCTTAAAAGAGAAACAATGCAAGCCTATTTAAAATGGACAGCAGGCTTTGCAATCTGTTGCACTGGAGTTTTCGGGACTTACCACAGACAGTGTTTGTTATTGCAGAACCTTTTGTTTCTCAGGAGGAAGGAAGATTAACCAAAAGAAATACAACATTAAAAATATACACAGATGATACAGCAAAATAAATCCCTAGACTATAAACCACAAATGGCTCAATATATTTGTCTGGGAATTATTGGAGAGGTCCACCATCTAATACTTCCATCCTAAGGATGTTTACTGAAAGAGAAGATTGAGTAAGCTTGCACTGAATTTTCGGCAAAGTTCCCACTAACACTCGCCACAATCCTGACCCTCTTGTGGCTTCTTGGTCTTCTGTGATTTTTTTTTTTTTTTTTGGCATATTTTATCTCTTCCTAAAATCTGGCTTGCCTGTGGAATGTGTGTCAAGAAGCAGGCCTTATTTACTCATTGAGAAACTGGCCGCCACTAGTGAGGAGTTGAATATACCTGATGGGAAGAAAGGGGGAAGGGCCACATGCCCACCCCCCTACCATTTTGTTTCTAACCTCACAATAGGAACCACATGGAAGGCAGATAGGCTCCTCAGACCAATTTGCGTATGTTCTGGTTAATTGATCCTTTAGCTAAAAGTCTTCTCTTCGTCCCCAAAATTCCTTCATATTCAGAGATGCTTGAAATTCTTATCCCTCCCTTGAGAGGATAGTCCCTAGGATTATTTTTAAACATTTCTGTTCTTTATTTCAACCACAATAGGGATGGTTAACTTGGGGTGTAAATAATGTTTTCTATGACATTTAACCTAGTTTCATAACTCAGTAATTACTTCCATTTTTATTTAGTCTTCCTGATAAAGCAATTCTATGAAAGAAGGATTAAAATATAAAACATTTAAAATAGGCCTATTTCATGCAAACGATAATATTTGATGGTAGGAATTAGTAGATATTTTTCCTTCAGATCCACATTTTGTAGTTTCAAATACCATTGTAATGAAACCTACAGGAATTCATCAGTTGGCACTCCTGTATGTGTTTAGTGGCCACTCTCATGCTGTACTTCATACTGCTCCCCACAAATATAACAATAACAGCAATAATAACAAAAACAAATATACTGGATAAAAATACATAATGTTGTTGAAAATTCTAACTTAGAAAATTAATAGTTTTACACTGACTAGCTTATTGGCCCCTATCATATTATGTTATTGTGCAGTCATTATGATAATAGTTGATGTTTATTGTGGGCTTTTTTTGTAGCAGATGGCTAAGTAAGCATTTTACACGTATTTACACATTTAATTTATATAGCAGCCCTTTGAAGTTAGTACTCATAATATCTATTTTACATACTTTAAATTGTGGTTTACAGAAGTAAGCAATTTATTTCAGGTCATGTAGCTCACCATTGACCGAGCAAGAACCGCATATCTTACAGGTGCCTGACATTTTAAGTCCTGGTTTTTCAATCGCCGCTATATTTCTTCTACCTTTCTTAGCCTCTTGGAAAAGACACATTCTTTTAAGGGCTTTTCCACTCTAATTTTAACTTTAACTAAATTCATCTAACATTTACTGAGCTCTTACAGTGTTCCAGACATATAACCAAGATATGTGTCTTCACAGTGGTATTTTTGCCTATCTTCAGTTCCCTCAAGATAAATAAAGATAACAATACCCCCCTCATAGGATTGTTGAGTATGTTATCAAGAACATAGCTATTATCATCATCATCATTATCATTATTAAAAATAATTAATTTCCTGGTATAAGGTGAGTGATTAATAAATGTTGAGTGAATCAATGAACCAGTGAATGAAGTTGTCAAGGAGATGGGGTCTTGTCTATAAGACATTAACAGTCCGGTCATAGGAGCAACAGTCTGGTAGTAGAAACACTCAGATATCTGTGCTTCAGTGGCATGAGTTTTATAATAATAAAACATCTAGATTCTATTGGTATAGAAATGAGCAACTAATTAAACTTGGGATGGAATTATAAGGCCGAATATTCAGGAAGGCTTCACAGAAGCAGGAAAAGAAGAAAAGAAAAAAGGAAAGAAAGAAGGAAATAGGGTGGTTCAAGGATTAGAGTCTGGGAGACAAGAAATAGGGAAATCAAATAGGAGATTATTGTTCTCCTTAGGACAAAAGTGGTAAAACTTGAGCTTGGCAGTGACAGTGAATGAAAAGAAAATCATGGAGTCCAGAAATATTGGAAAGTTTGGCAAGGCTTAATGACTGATTCAAGGCTAGAGGTGAGGGAGAAAGAGACACAACTAGGTTTCTGGCTTGTTCAACTGATTGGGTAATGATGATGTAATTGAGATGGGAAACATCTGCTCCACAGTGTAATTCCAGGCATGCTATTACCATCTTAAACCTTGTTTTTCCGTGTCTGTGAATTTAAGATACTAACAGTCCTCATCACATATAGTTGTGAGAATAATAAAGTGATATTACATGTGAACAACTTAGCAACACGTCTGGCACTTAGTAAATGCTCAATTCATAGCTCTCTTACCTTGTGTGGGATTGGCAGGAGGAGTAGAATAGGAAAGAGCAAATATGCTTAGCACTGGAATATTTGAGATTGAGTTACTTATAAGCCATCTAAGTCAGTATGTAGAATTCCTGAAAGAACTCTGGTAATTTGTCAATTTAAGAATAAGAAGACTCACCCTTTTGGTTTGAAATGTGCTATTTTTAGTGATGCTTTAAACCTAATTAAAAGAGATCAAAACATCACCATGACCCTTTCTGAGGTATGGTAACAAAATCTGTCAGTCAGGAATGATTGTGGAGGAGTCTGTTGCTTCCAGTAGAGGACCAGTTTAGGACTCCCATAGACATTCATAACTCTCCGCCTTTGAAAGTACATGGTGACTGCTTGCTTCCTTGAATGCAATGGCCGCAACCCAAAAGCAGAATACTGCCTTTCTTCCTCCAAATTGCACATAAGAAGTCACAATCACTATTGACTTGCTTCATAGGGGGAGAAAAGAGTTAAATCTACTTATTATTCCAGCTTTAATTTGCTATTTTACTCATGCTCAACATGCTATTTCGTATTTGAGCACTGCTATTTAATCTGTAACCATTTCCCCTTTTTTCTGTATATATTTTCAAATGTTTCATATTAGCTTCTTAGTTTAATGTTAGCATTAAAATTTCTTGTAGTGCTGGTTTTTAAAACAGCCTGTGGTCTTTGGCTCTTTATTTATAAAAGGACATTCACTCTATTCTATTCCCTAGTAGGATTTGTCTTCTACTCATCAGAAACTAGGATTTTGTGGAATTTTTGAAAACATATTTTAAGAGTATGTGAATAGAAAGATGAACTCCTTTTTCATGTTAAGTCCTACCAACCACTTAGCACTCAGTCTTGTATGAAAAGAAAATCTGTGCTATCCAATAGCTAACCATCTGCGAAATCAGTGAAATATGTAGTTTTTGGATTTTTGTCATTTTTTCCATGTGTCCAAGGGATGAACCTGGCATGGGAACAGATAAAAGCTAAGCTGGGGCCTGGTGCATTGGCTCATGCTTATAATCCAGCACTTTGGGAGGCTGATGGGAGAATCGCTTGAGCCAAGGAGTTCAAGACTAGCCTGTGAAACATAGGGAGAACCTTGTCTCTACAAAAAGCACAAAATAGTTAGCCGGGCATGGTAGCACATACCTGTAGTCCCAGCTACTTGGGAGGTTGAGGTGGGAGGATGGCTTGCACCTGGGAGTTTGAGGGCTGCAGTGAGTTATGATGATCATACTAACGCATTGTAGCCTGGGTGACACAGTGAGACCCTGTCAAAAAAGAAAAAAAAAAAAAAAAGCCAAGCTGGGATAGACAAGAGGTTGCCTTATGTCTGTGTGATTTGAGATAAGTGCCACCAACCAGATGCCACTTTAACCAGGTCAGAGACAGGATTTTTGTCATTTTTTTAGAAAAACAGATATCCTAACTAATATATTAACTTTAATTTCTAAGACATCATGTAGGCATGTAAATGTATTTTTTATCATTATGCAGACTAATTCAAACTGTAAAACGTATAATTTCTTCATTTGACAATGCGAAGCACAGTTTTGTTTGTTTGTTTGTTTTTAGATAAAATCATGGACTTTCTGTGTAAAGTAAAGAAGAAATATTTCTATGTTAGCAAAACATTTAGCACACACAAAAAATAATTTGAAGAACATTTTCAACTAAGGAATTTGGGGCAGCAGATTAATGGTACAGCTTGTTGATTCTTTGCCTGACATGCATTGTTTATGCAAAATATTGCCAGTAGACTCATATCTTAATTCATCCAATACCAATTGCAGCACAGATTGTTTATGTAACCTAAGATTGTACTCTATAAGTGACTACTTTTCCTGAATTAGCATTTATGATGCAAACCACTTAACTATCTACAGTAAATAAGTGAACAGACATTTTAAACCTTCCTTTGCTATGGAAGTTATTTAACTTAGAGAATCAAATAAACTTCAAATTCATTTATAAGAAAACAAACACCATTGACTCTCTTCTGAAGTCTGTACTAAAGCACAAGAGCAGAGTTTTGATTAGACTTCACACATTTTGAATATTTTAGAGAGCATATTTATTTTTTAACTTATTTGTTATGTCGCAAAGTACTTCACTGGAGATTTAAATTGGATTTTTTTTCTTTTTCCTTTCTATAACCAGAAAGTTACCTTGCTGTCTTTAGCAGAGTAGGCTACCTTAAATCATTCCTTTTGTGGCTGTTTCTACCTTTGATTTGTATGTGTGTGCATGCCTGCACATGCGTAGGGCATAAGAAATTATACGGCTCCCTGGGGCAATCAGAATTGCAATCTTAGGTAGGTTGGTATTGCAATATGGTATCCCAGGTAACCCTATAGCAGTGTTCCAAAAAAAAGTGTGTGATGACTCCTTTACGTTTCCAGGATAGACAGACACCTTTGTGCAGGAAAGGGCACAATGATTTCAGTTTGTAAATGGGCACCTGGATTAATCCTGACACTCTCTGGCTAGCTGGCGTTTTAAAGGATTGGCCTGAAAAAGTTATCAGTTAAAAGCTCCAACCTGAAGGGCCATTAAGGGCCCTATGCTAAGGTTGGCTTGGGAGAAAAATCTATGCTGCTGTGAAGGGCTCCAGATCCACTGGACATCAGCACTTCCTCTGAGATCATAAAGCAGTGAGAACCAAAGGCAGTACCAATTTTCTCTTCCTAGAATATGGAGGTCAGACTTACCAACCTCCATGGTCCTTGGACCATGGAGAGTGAAGATACTGGACTTGACACTAATCTGGCAGGTGAGGACTTTGGCTGGTTTTATATCTATTTTTAATAAGCAAAATCATAATGTAAAATTGGTATAGCAATTCACAGCTACTTTATTTCAGGTGATTTCACCATTTTGCATACTTTTGCAACATATACCATCATTAAAGAACTACACTCCAGATTTGGAGTCAATTGCATTTTTAGAGAATGGTCATCAACTGTTTGGTGGATTTCTCTATAGAGTAAGAACTTAATCATGGGTGATTACAGTGATGGTCAAGAGAATGAGCTTATTAAGATGTTATGGAACACTCTGACACCCTGGATAGCAGAGTAGTCAGATGGGAAGAGGTGGCCAATGCAGATAGGATTTTCCAAAAAATGAAAGTTTCTGCTTTATCTTCAGGGAAATACCTAAAAGAAGAACATTGTAACTAATGATCAGACACTATATTAACTTTTTAAAAGAAAAAAATAACATAAAATATTTAACTTCTTTACAGAGAAAGAATGGGGACATACCCTGTTAAATATCACCAGAATTCTTGGTCCTAGTGTATAAGAATATCCTTGTGGACTTGAGACAAAGAAAGCTATCAGTCATATGGGTACGGTGTAGAACAAGTGGTTGGAAATGCTGTAGTAGAAGCCAGATAAGGAGCAGAAAGTGAGGGCATTTTCTTGTATACAAATTTTCATTTCATATGAAAATACATTTGTCTCTTGGATTTTGAGACTACTAAACTGTCTCCAGAGTGGCAAATAGCAGAATGAGAGACAGCTAGCATACTTAGTAGTTGTGTTCCAGAGGTGATTAAAATGCTTCGACAGACAAGGCCAAAACTACTATAGCAGGATGTTTCAAAAAACAAAAACTATGTTTTGGAATACAGAACAATGACAGGCCATGCTGGTTAAATACTATCAGTATATACTAAAATTTTAAAAATATATAGATTTCCCCCAATCTAGCAATTCTACTATTGAAAATGTATCCTAAAGAGGTAGAAACCCTAATATCGAAGAAAAGATGTAAATGTAGAAAAAGATGAAAGAGAGATTTTGACCTTTTTAATCTATAGACATAAATATAGAGATGTCATGAGAGCATTGTTTGTAGTGGATTTAAAAAACCTGGAAAATTGAGAGCATTTATCAGCAGGGAAATGGTTGAATATATTTCGGTATATTCATACTATGCCATATTATGTAAAATTAAAAGAAAGTTACAACTATATGCATTGTTCTAGAGTTACAATGCATGTAACCTACAATGCATATTACCTACTTTATCAGGTAAAAGTAAAAACAAATTGTAGGGTAATGTGTATGACACGATCCTTTTGCATTCCATCGAAGTCAAAACTCTGTGTGTGTGCGTGTGTGTGCATGAGCACATTTATAGAAGAATGAGGAAGATATTGAAGGATAAAACAAGCTGCTCTTACTGCTTATCTAAGTGGAATAGGATTGGAAGGGAGTGAGGTGGGATCTGTAAGATAAATCACTTATAATAACTTTATTCGTTCAGAGATACTTTGTTATCAGAATTTTAAAATTCAGCCTCTTTAAAATGAAAAACAAAACAAAATAATCAAAAACACAGAACAAAAGAACTCAAGAGAGATCTCAAAGTTTTTACTTTGTCAAAAGATAATTTTTTAAAAAAATGTTATCTGCTGTCAGTATTGTTTTATAAAGAAAAGATATTAAACACAAAAGGGGAAGAAGGACATGAGCTAACCTTGTTCTTTCTGAAAAAGGATAGTTAGAGGTATATAACTGCATGTAATATCACTCTTATTTTCTTCATTTCAGCACAATCCAGTGAAAAGCTGACCAAGGACCAAGTTTTTGATCCACCTACTTAGTGGAAAGCACTGCATTCAATGTCAGAAACCCATTCCAGCCACTCACTCTCTCAGCTTTAGAAAACAGCCTCTCTGGTTTGTCTTCTTGGGAAGGTAAGTGGGTTTGATCAAACAGTCTCTAAAGCCCCCTTGCCTTGGAACAATCTATTATTTCTGATTATTCACTTCTTACTTTCCATAATTCCTCTGTTTTATTTATTTATCTAGCAAAGACTTTCTGAGCATCTACATACATGCATCAGGCATCAAGTTTGCCACTGGGAATGTTGTCATGACAGGGCAGGTGAGGTCCTTCCTCTTGCATTCTCTTGGGGAGACAACAAAATACATGGAAATGAGTGACTGGAGAAAGAATTACAGATTCTGGGGAGTGTTATTACAAGAATTACAGATTCTGGGGAGGAAATCAATAGACTGATGTGATGGGAGTGAGCAAAGAGGGGTCGAGAAAGGTAAACTGAGCTTCATTTTCATGGAAAGTCTTTCAGAGTATTTGAGATGTAACCTAAGGGTGAGTAGGCATCTGCCACATGGGGAGCTGTGTGAAGAACTCACCACACAGTGGTAACCGCAAGTACCAGCTTCATGAATTGGTAAAGGACCTGGCTATTCAAAGGACAGAAAGGAGGCTGGAGAAGTTGAAGTGTAACGAGCAAATGGGGGAATGGAGGAGTAGGTAGTACACAAAGAGGATGGAGAAGTAGGCATCCAGGTGGTGGAAGACATAGGAAGCATTTGAATTTTCATATACATGCAATGAGAAGCCATTAACAGGCTCTCAGCAAGGAAATACTATGATTTGATTCGAATTTTACAAAGACCGCTGGCTGCTATGTGAATAATAGATAGTTGGGATGCAGGAAGCAGGGAAAACAACTTGGAAGCTGTTCCAGTAATCCATGAAAGAAATGACGCTGCTTTGGACTGGGACCATGATAGGTGTTTGGGAGGTAAAATAGTCTAGAATTCCTGTATGAGATGCGAGGGATAAGAGGAAGGAAAGAGCCAAGGCTCACTCCAGTTTTGGGGTTGGGAAACTAGATAAAAAGTGGTACCATTTATTGAGACAAAGAAGACTCAGAATGGAATGGTTTTTTTTTTTTTTCCCGTGGGTATGGGAATCAAGAAATTAGTGTCACCTGTGAGAAGTTGGGAGCGGCTAATTATTTATCCAGGTGGCGATGTCAACCAGGTGGTTAAATATGAGACTCAGGGGGCTTAGGGGAGAAGTAATGGCTGGAGATAGACATTTTGAGGCTCATGAGCATATGAGTGTTGTATAAGGTCATTTCAAGAGAAAAGAGGGTGTTAGGCTTCAGCCCTAGGCAGCTCAACATCTACAGTTGACTCCAGACCTACCAACAAAGTTAATGAAGAAACAGTGACCAATGAAGTGGCAAGAAAAACCCAGAGTGGTCTAATATATCTGTAATTTACTCTAAATACCTTGGCATAGACACTGTGATCATCAATTGCCTCACTCAGGTGTTCACAAGGAACGATAGGCTTAACATTTAATCGGAAGTGTTACATTCCATGACATCTTTATTATGGTGACAGGAGAGGCTTTACTAATACTGGAAGTGGTATTTCATTATCACTAATGAAGTACCATAAAGTTAGTAGTTCTTTAATTAGCTTATGTTTATAAATGAGTTTTCATTATTGAAATTTGTTTTATTTAAGATACATGAGCTTCTTCTCATATACATGTTTTTAAGTAATATATAATTTTGTACCTGGCACATAGAAGGTATTTAATAATTGCTTTGGGGGTTTTGTTGTTACTGTTGTTGCCATTGTTTAGTTTTGTTTTGTTTGTTTGGTTGATACAGGGTCTCGCTCTGCTGCCCAGGTTGGCTTGGAGTGGTGTAATCTCAGCTTACTGCAACCTCTGCCTCTTGGGCTCAAACAATAATAGTTGTTTTTGCTCTTTTCATTCCTATAAATTCTAGATTTCTCTAAAATTCCACATTTGCATATAATGTTTAAAATATTCTTTAACTTTTCTTTTTCTCTGGTATCCCTACTATGTCATTTACTTTCTTTTTAAGGCACTTAAAAAAAAAAAAACTTTTGCTCACAGCCTGGCACATAGAATATTGAATTAATGGTGGATCATCAGAATTTAAAAAGGGTTTTAATAACATATTGAATGTTATTTCCTTTCAGGGATCTATTATTGAACACTTAAATATTAAAAGAATGTTGGATGTTGATTCTGGCATAAAGAAATAGAGTGAAGTAAAAGACCAGGGAAAAAAAAAGGAAAAATCATTTGAGAAAGAGAGAAGAGAGGGCATAACTCATGTACATGCAAACTACGAAATATTTCTGTCAGTGGTGGTTTTTGCTACTGGACCACAAAAATGGATCACATAGCTCCTTGGAGATCACTAGCTGGGGTAAGGAAGATGGTTGCTGGTATTTAACCACACTAAAATATTGCCCCAAGATAGCTTTTTATGAACTTTGTAAAAGATCCAATCATAGTGTGGTCTTGATTTGAACAGACTGCCCTAGAATGAGCTCTGAAACAGCCCAAATATTATAGCCCGATTCATGTTCTGGCCTAAACTCTTAGTGCTAAAATACAAGTGAAGTACCCTGATTACCACAGAGTGGGCCCTTCAGATAACATTATTTTAGTGGTGGAAAATATAAACACATTTTTGCCCAAATTTCCATTGTGATAAAGGAAAATTTGCTGAGGAAACAGAGCTAATCCACAGAGAACTGTGAAACTAATGAGAGATTCAGATTACCCACAATTTCGTCTTTGAGCCAAAACAAATGCATTATTTAGAAGTTCCTTCCCATAGGCATGTAAGGGAAAGTGGGGAATTTTCACTGTGGTACAAATGCTTCGTTTAGGAAAAGGATATCATGATCCTGATAAGAGAAACCATGTTCTCAATCTGGTCTCTAGAGGATTTACATGAGATGAGCATACTAATGAGTTTTTTTTTTTTTTTTAACTGAAAACTACTCTTTACCCCAAACCAACTGTCTGCATGTTTTCTAATTAAGTAAAGTGAAGTAAAGCGGTCACTTAGCTGGACTCACTGCTCAAGTCTTTTTGTTGGATCTATTGGCAAGAATTTCTGTATAATAGTTTTTTATAAAATCATATTAAAATTTTAGGCCTTAAAAGTAAAGTGATTGAAACTATATGGATATCCTATGTACCCATATAAACCTGTCTGCATCTTTTTGAAATAATCTGCTACTGCTGCTTTTTAGGCGTGGCCTAAAGCTGTATGTATATCAAGTCACAGATTCATTGGCAAAAGAGGAAGCAGTTGTATTTGTTTCCACTGGACAAACTTTATGGGTTCAGATTAGCACTCACTGACAAACCCAAAGGCAAATGAAGAGTAAATGCTCTTTCAAAATGTAGACTTCCAGGAAGAAGGCTTAGTATAAATACTTACATCATACAATTTTAAGATTTATAAGATATTATAATTTTCACAAGTATATGCTTTACAACAGTCACTTCTGAAATATTATAGTTAGTTCCTACAGTACCCTTACTGGATGGAGTCAGTGAGATGGTCATCTTCTTAAAAAGAAATACAGCTTGGGGCCAGGCGCAGTGGCTCACGCCTGTAATCTCAGCACTCTGGGAGGCCGAGGCGGTTGGATTACCTGAGGTCAGGAGTTTGAGACCAGCCTGGCCAACCTGGTGAAATCCCATCTCTACTAAAAAATACAAAAAATAATTAGCTGGGTGTGGTGGTGGGTGCCTGTAATCCCCCGCTCTTCAGGAGGCTGAGGCAGGAGAATCACTTGAACCTGGGAGGTAGAGGTTGCAGTGTGCCGAGGTCACACTATTGCACTCCAGACTGGGCGACAGAGTGAGATTCCATTTCAAAAAAAAAAAAAAAAAAGAGAGAGAGAGAGAAAAACAGAAATACAGCCTGATGTGCAGTTCTATGTCCATGTGAAATACTCTTCAAAAGTCTCTTTCCCCGGTCCCTTCGGGAAGCAGTACAAAAGTGGTGGTTAAGAGTGCAGAACCCGAGGCACACTGTGTCTTCCTTTCCCTTCCCATCTTTATGTCACGCTGTCTATTCCTCCTTTCCATCTGCTCACTGTGTGATGTTGGTCAAATTACTCAATCTCTCTGTGCTTTATCTTCTTATCTATAAAATAAGAGTAACAATAACATTGAACTCTTAGAACTGTTTTGGATTAAATGAGGTCTAATCCCATAGGAATGTTGTTATGGTTGCATTGATTTCTTTCTAACTAAGATCTGCGAGCCGGAGACCACACCAAAAAACCCAAGGAAGAATCACCCAGAGGGAAGAATTAAGTTTAATTTCTGGTCTGTGCTCAACTTTTCAGTCTTCAATGTCATAAGAGGTGAATTTTTTTCTCCTCTAGCATGTGGCAAAGTTTAGATATATTTCTGATTTCAACTATCCTGCGCCTTAGTAGCTCAACTTTGAGGAAATAAAAGCCAAGTAATGTGAAAGACAGAACCTATGAAATGGGAGCTGGCTAAACAGTGATGTCATGTAGCTATAAAAAAAGCAATGGTAGCCAAACAATAATCAGAGTCTGCATTTCTCACAAATTTTACTAACAGTTCTACACACCTCTCTTATTAGTACAACATGAATTTAAGGTCACAGGCTTTCTGTCCACATAATGACTATTAGATTACAGTACCAGTAGCTTATTGTTTTACAATACCAATATATTCACTGAAAAAAAATCAGAAAAAAACCCTAGAAATTTCAGTTTCTGCCAGTTTCTCATCAGTCTAAAGGAAACTGAGAACATTGATATTTGCTAATCTCAGTCAATATACACTAAAACATCTGGACATACAGAAAAGAGAATTGGGAGCCAGGCACAGTGGCTCATGCCTATAATCTCAGCACTTTGGCATGCTGAGGAGGGAGGATCACTTGAAGCCAGGAGTTTGAGACCAGCCTGGGCAACATAATGAGACACCCATCTCTACAAACAATTGAAAAAATTAGCCAGGTGTGTTGTCACACACCTGTAGTTCCAGCTACTCAAAAGACTCAGGTAGGAGCATCACTTGAGCCCAGAAGGCTGAGGCTGTAGTGAGCTATGATTGCACCATTGCACTCCAGCCTGGGCAACAGAGCAAGAGACCTTGTCTCAAAAAAAGAGAAAATAACAGAAAAGAGAATTGAGGTTGTGTTAATTCTTTTCTAAATATGGATCCAGCTAAGTTGTGGTGGAAAGATGATTTGCTTTTCTTTGGAATAATAAACTAAAAAATTTTGAGGAATTATTTTCAAAAATTGATAACCTGTAGGTGATATAGGCATTTCATTTGTATAAATATATCAACAATATATGCATTTATATAACGTCTTTATTCTAAAATACTTTCCAATTGGCTAGCTATATTTTTATTCAAATATTAACATCATAGTTAACATCTACATTTTTAAAAGCACTTATTGACTTCTAAAAGTTATGGAATGGCTACAATATTTTAAAAATCTTCCTTCAGCTGGGTAGATAAAAATTTGTTTCAAAGTTCATTTGGAAGCATATATGAATGAGAATATCCAAATGCTTTTGGAAAAGAAGATTTGCTGTCTAGATATCTAAATGTGTTACAAAATTGTAGGAGTTCACAAAAGATGGCATTGGCTAGAAACAGATGATTAATAAAACACAGAAACGAAGAAACACATCTTTGCCTATTCAAGAATTTGACTATAATTAAACTTGCATTTCAAATCAGTGAAATGTAGAAGTATTATTAAACAAATGGCACTGGGAAAATTGGTTATTCATTTAAAAGAATTAAATATTAGACCTCTAATTCCTATCTTGCATAAATATATTCCAGATGCATTAAAAAGTGAAATAATTTTTAATTGAAAGAGTACGTTAGAAGAAATATAGAAAAATAATGTTATAACCTCTAGAGGTTTCTAGCTAAGAAGCAAAATCCAGAAGCCAGAAAGGAAGATGTTGGCACTTATACTGAAATATAAATACTTCTTTAATTAAAGCCATCATAAGTAAGTTACACAATAACCAGCAGTCTGGAAAAAAAACTTGCCAAACATACAACTAAAAATAATTAATATCCAGAATATGTAAACATATCAGCCAGAAAAACTAAACAATTTATAAAAAGTTTGTCGAAAGACAGAAGAAAACAGTTGGCCAAAACAGATGTGTGAAAAAGGATTCCCAGGCTTACTCATAATAGAGATATGTACATAAGATTATCTATTCAAATAGAATAAATTTAAAAATCAGTAAAAATCTGTATAGAGGATACAGGAAAACAATTCCTCTTATACTCTTTTTGTGAAACTTGATAAAGCATTTTTACAAGGCAAGTAGAAAGTATCTTTCAAAATAAAAATAACACATCGTTTACTCAAGACTTTCACTCCTAGGAATCTATCCAAAAAATAATGCTTATAACATGTACACAAATACATTTCTTTAAAGATATCATTTTTTGTTGAAGCATTGTTTGGGTAATATTTGAAATTCTGTAAAATAACTCTATAAAGATAGGGGTAGTTTCAACTATAATTGACAGAAAAACCCAAAATAACAGTGGCTTATAAACATGATAGAAGTTTATTTCTCCTTCATGTAGGTTCCTGGTGTGAAAACCCCATGATTCTCAGAGATCTGTCTTTCTTTTTGCTCTGCTACCCTCAGTAAGCGGTCCAGTGCAACTGCTCCAGCTTCAGTCAGCTGATCCATATTTGAGTTAGCAGACAAGGGAAAAGAAGCCCTCCCCCTTTAAGAACATTTATTTGATTGTTCTTCACTTTACTTACATTCCGTTGGTCAACACTTACCCACAGACACAAGGCCACACCTAGATTCAAAGAAAATTATAGAATTTAGTTGTTATTCTTGGAGACCCTGTGCCCAAATAACATTTGAAGGTTTATTTCTGAGCAAGTGGGAAAAAACTGATTTTGTGGGACAACTCTTAGTCCCTCCCACAATCTAGCCATTTGCCTACCCCAGTATTCTGCCATACCCTTCTTCTGACACACAGAACCCAGTCATGCCTTTTGCAAAATAGACAGTTCCAAAGTCCCACATACAGATCATTGCAGTGTCTCTAGATTATGTGTAGTCCTGTGGTCTGGCAGTTGCTAAAATTAAAAGCAAACAATCCGCCCCCAAACATATCCAACCTATCATGGTGCAGCTGGAACAGGATAAACAGAATAAAAACTCTCATTTGGAAAAGAGGAAAATGAGAATCATGAGGTGTCACTGGGGACTTAGCGATGATAAAGTCCTCTCTGATGGTAAGCTTTTGGGTTCCTGCTACGGCTTCTGTTACTGCTATCTCTTGCTGTAATGACTGATTTACAGTCTTACTAATAACTGCTTCAGTGTTAGGGTTAAAACAACTGGCATTCTCAACTCTTCAAGGAATCATACTACTGTAATCTCAGTCAACCTAGAGTGTAGAACTAGGCAGAGAGCTTCTCACTGGCTGGTGTTAGACTGTCTACATGAACATTATTGTAGAATTTTGTTTAAAAGTGAAAAAGGCAATCAACACACCTCAATCTTACGTATTGTCTCTATTATTTCCTCTAATGCTACGGTGGTCACTGTTGACACTTACTCTTTCATCCAGGGCACCACAGGGAATAACTGTATTAATTTTTTATCATCAAATAACAAAATTCATCATTGTTTCAGAATGCAACATGTGAGTCCTCTTCATTTTCCACTTGATTGCTAAGCAAATGCAAAATATATGGCTTCTGTTGCATGCAGCTCTCAATTTCTGTTTCAAAACTCCTTTGCACTGTGTTTAATTATAGATGACAGAAACTACTCTTAGCTAGTTTAAGCGGAAAAGAATTTAGTTCAGGAAATTAGCTACCTCATTGGAAGGGCTTTAGAAACAACCTTTATGCCGAGTCTGTAGAAATGAGACTACTCTGAAGCTAGGCATGAAATGAGAGGTATTCTGGAGCAAGGTATCACCCTCAGTAATTTCTGTTTCATAAGAGACAAATACTGCTGCAACCAAGCTCATTAGCAGAACAGCAGAAGTACCAGATTGCATGCCCAATATATGATTATATCTGCTCATCGAAAGCTAAGCCTGTTTGGAACCGGAACTGTAGAGAAGTCTGAGAAAAGTAGTCTATAACTTTTCAGCCTCTGTCATTTAGTAAGCATGTTCTAAGTTACCTGAAATGGACTGAAGTAAGTCAATGCATAGTATTTGCCACAGTACCTAAAAGTCCATCTTTGGTAAATAAACTAAATAAATAATGGAACATTCATGTTAAGAAATATTAAGATGTTGTTAAAAAGAGTACGTACAATGGAAACAGACAAACTTATAGTCAATATGTTAAGGCTAAAAAAATTGTCAGAGAAAGCTGAGATAGCTGGAAACTGTGAGGCAATATTTTGTACAAGGAGAAGCTATTAAGAAATTGCCGGCCGGGCGCGGCGGCTCACGCCTGTAATCCCAGCACTTTGGGAGGCCGAGGCGGGTGGATCACAAGGTCAGGAGATTGAGACCATCCTGGCTAATGCGGTGAAACCCTGTCTCTACTAAAAATACAAAAAAATTAGCTGGGCGTGGTGGCGGGCGCCTGTAGTCCCAGCTGCCCGGGAGGCTGAGGCAAGAGAATGGCGTGAACCTGGGAGGCGGAGCTTGCAGTGAGCTGAGATTGCGCCACTGCACTCCAGCCTGGGCGACAGAGGGAGACTCGGTCTCCCCCCGCCAAAAAAAACCCAAAAACAAACAAATTGCCATTGAGACCTCTTGAGTAGTTGCTGAGTACAAGGTTGTACATGCATAGAGTAAAACTCAATGAAGCCAGGCAAAGAACTGTAAGATGAACAACTCTCAGATCTTTCACAAGGTAGGGAAACATTTGAGCTCCGACTAACCAGTGTAAAGATTCTTCAGTCATCAATGAAGCATTCAGTAGAAAACCCGGAAAGGTCATATCTGGGTGAAGAGACCAAGGTATGCTTGGAATGAAGACAACTCTAGACATGCCATAAAAGTGCTTAAAACAGGAATTAAATGGATCAAACTAATCTTCAAGTAAGTTAGCTGCCTACTAGAATAAAGCACAACATTCTCTGAAGCAAGATATCAAATTGCAGAAGATGTATGTAACCTCAGTGTAACCTCATAGTGTCTAGCACACAATAAAAAATTACTACATGTGCAAAGCAGAACATTATGTAACAGCCAGAAGAGGCCTCAGTTGATAGAAACAGATCAAGAAATGTGAGAGAGGGTAGACTAGCAGACAAGGAAGCTTAAAAAGCTATAATAAATATACTCAGGGATTTAAAAAGAAACCAGGAAATAATGAGGAGAGAAATGAAAAGTACAGAAAAGAGCCAAATGAAATGTCTAAAGATGAAAGACAGGGTAAATGAAATAAAAAATTCACAGGATGGGATAAAGAACAAATTACACTGTGCAGACATAACAATAGAATGAATCCAAATTGAAGCATAGAAAGAAAAAAAAGACTGAAAACTAATGGACAGAGCTTTGTGGGACATGTGGGACAATATCAAGCAGTCTTATGCACCTGTGTGGAGAGTTCTGGAGGAAGAAGCATTAGGTGAATTTAGCAAATCATAGGATATATGGTTAAAATATAAAATTCATTGCATTTCTCTATACTGGTAATAAACAATTCGATGTTTAAATTTGATTTATATTAATTATATAGCATCAAAAGTGTGATATATTTAGTGTGATATATTGTGATTTATAGTTCACAATATATTTAGTAAAAGATGTGCAAATCCTGCACATTAAAAATTATAAAATATTGCTGAAAGAAATTTAAGAAGCTAAATAAACTGAGAGATATGCCATTTTTGTGATTTGGAAGATTTAATGTTAAGGTGTCAATTCTTTTCCAATTGGTCTACAGATTCAACTCCTTTTACATGAAACGGTAGAAAAGATCAATTGTATTTAAAATGAAGAAAGAAGATCAGGGGTTACCAGGAGCTGGTAGGATGATTAACTTCTGTCTGTGTATTTGTCAAAACTTACAGAGCTTAACACTTAAAATAGGAGTATTTTCTCATATGTAAACTACATTTCAATAAAGATGATTTAAAAATAAGCCAATTACATTTCAATATTCTAGTAAAAACTATAACCATTTTTTAAAAAATAAACAATTTATAATATCTAAAACAAAAAGGTATCTAAAATAAATCTAACAAAAGTGGGCCACGTGTGTGTGTGTGCATGTATATATGTGTTTTACTCCAATCTATCAACCTACGCTTGATTATATTTTCTAGTTACTAGTGTTTTCTTTATTTACATCCTCTGTAGTGTAAAGGGGCTTTGATTTATTTTTCTTTTCAATTTCTTTGTCATGATTCATAAATTTCCTTTTCAAATATTCTTATTGTCTCATTACATTTTCCTATTATTTGAGGTTCTTTTTTATTCACATTGATATGCCACTTTATTTAATGTATTTGAAATTATGAGAACAAAGTATTTTAATTATATGCCTCTTTTCTTTAAATACGTCCTCATATGATGTAGATCTTTTATTTGCTTTTAGCTTAGATACACTTTCTGTATTGATTTTCAGTATTTATGCTTAGGTTCTGTGCTTTGTTTTGAATTATTACTTTTTATTTTTTTTTTGAGACAAGGTCTTGCTTTGTCATCCAGGCTGTGCAGTGGCACCATCGTGACTCTCTGCAGCCTCAACCTTCCAGGCTCAAGCAAGCCTCCCACCTCAGCCTCCTCGATAGTTGGGACTACAGGTGTGCATCACTACGCTCAGCTAAATATTTTTATTTTTTCATAGAGAGGGGGTTTTATCATGTTGCCCAGGCTGGTCTACAACTCCTGGGCTCAAGTGATTCTCCTGGCTTGGGCTCCCAAAGTGCTGGCATTACAGGTGTGAGCCATCACCCACAGCCTATTACTCATTTTTAAATGAAACCTTAAAAAAAAATTAGGTGGGTGGTATAGGGGGAGTAAGCTGGAGTAGTTAACGATTTTGTTTCTGATTTATTGGTTTGAAACCATCTTGTCAAACATTTAGTTTCCTTTACCTTGATAATTAATTTTTTCCTTAACTATATTTTTAAAGTTTTTGATGTTTAAGGGCTTCAGATAGCATAAAACAAAGCCCTTATGCCACAGGATTTTGATGCAAAGACATAGCAATTATTGCCCTACTTCCATAATATGTCCCACATTTCCTCAAGAAGTTTCTCTTATCTAGGGTTATAATTCATAGAAAATGAAAATTGGAAGCAAATATAGTTTCTTTTTCCACTCTACGGTCTCTGCATTCATCGCTATTGTGCTGTGTCCAGCTGAATTTATGTGATGATGCTCCTTATTTCTGCTATGCTTTAGCCACACCTCAAAATCTCACCATTTCATTCAAGGTATTTGAATAGGACTAACACTTTTAGAAAGATTAGCTCTCTTCTCAAATCCTGAAAAATTATATGCCAGCTCTAAGTTTTGTTCAGTTTGGGCCAATTTTAATGTAGTTGGCCGGAGCACTTTGTACATTTTAGTGTGTAGTTATTTCCTCCTTCATTGAGGACAACATAAATTTTCCTTCTATTTTTCATTTATTTCTAGTTGCAATGGGTTCTGACCAAGGGAACCAAAATAAAATAGTCTCTGCCAGTTTTTATATTTTTTAAAAATTAACCAACTTAATATGAAGAAAAGTAGAAATAAGAAATGAATTTACACATTAAATATACACGTAGGGAACAGTCCTCCAAATTAGTTTAATTTACTCTTAGTTATATCCACCTCAGCTTATATTGCTTAGATATAAAGTGTTTATTTAGATTTGCTCTAATCCAAAGCTTGCGCGAACAGAAGATACCTTTATAATGGTCAAAACCAGCAACCAGGCCATTTCCAGAAAGTAGTTCCAGCAGAGATCCAGTTCTTATAAAGCTGAAACTAAGTGAAGAATACATGTTACAACCTTAGTGTTTGAGTAACAAACCAGCTTTACATGTATCACTTTTATTTCATCCTATATTGTTAGCTTGAGTATGATTCTTAAGAAATATTTTTATCAGTGTGTGCCAAAATAAGTAAATATACCCTTGAAATGATGATATATATAGCTCATTTATTTGAGAAGCTAATCAAATAATCAGATTCAGTTATTTCCAAATCTAGATAATTTATGTAAACCCAATATAACTCATTTTATGAAAAATGACTGATCTTACCATTTCTATCACCTACTTTCCTTTGTGGGTGCCCTTATTTGCCTTTGTAGGCACTCAGGACACAGTATGAAAGAGCAGCCAGCATCTAAAATGTTTGTTGGGAACAAAAAGGGAGAGTTGAGGAGGATCTCAAATTGGCTGTTATATGTTTGGTCCATAAATTACGCACATCACTTTTGCTTATATCATTGTCAGAATTGGTCACGTGGTACTGATGGTAGTGGCTGCTGCCATCGCACCAGCTGCAGCAGGGAAGCTCCGCTACTGCTGCACACTCCATGGGGCCCATGAGAGTCCCGCCCCTTTTGAGTTGGGGCGGGAGCTCCCCAGGTACACTGCAGCTGCCCGAGCCATGGCTGCAGACCCAGGCCTACTGCTCTATGGAGCAGGCAGGAGCCCTACCCTCTTGGGCGGAGCTATACCTGTCCATTTTTGCTTTGGTTGCCTACGCTTGTGGGGTATTACTTCATAAAATTGTTGTTTAGAACAATATCCTGGATGGCTTCTCCAATGTTTTCTTCTAGTAGCTTCATTGTTTGAGGTCCTACATTTAAGTGTTTAATGCATTTTGATTTGATTTTTGTATATGGCAAGAGATGGGGGTCTAGCTTCGTTCTTCTGCGTATGGATATCTAGTTTTCCCCGCCCCATTTCTTGAAGAGACCGCCTTTTCCCCAATGTATGTTCTTGGTGCCTTTGTTGAAAATGAGCTCAGCGTAGATATAGAAATTTGTTTCTGGGTTCTCTGTTCTGTTCCACTGCTCTCTTTTTATGCCATCCCTTTATTTTCAGTCTATATGTATCTTTATAGGTAGTGTGTTCCTTATAGGTAAAAATTCATTGGGTCTTGTTTATTTTGTTGATGTTGTTAAATTCATTTAGCCATGCTATGTCGTTTATTGAAGTGTTTAGTCCATTAACATGCAATGTTATTATTGATAAATAAGGACTTATTCTTGCCATTTTGTTATTTGTTTGCTGGCTGTTTTGTGGTCCTCACTTGTTTTTTTTTTTTTCCTTCTTGTATTCCTTTTAGTGAAGGTGATTTTCTCTGGTAGCATGATTTAATTTCTTGCTTTTTGTGTGTGTGTGTATCTATGGTATGTTTTTAGATTACCATGGTTACCTCAGGTTACCATAAAGCTTGCAAATACTGATTACCTTCGTTTACCATGAAGCTTGCAAATACTATCTTATAATCCATTATTTTAAACTGATGACAACTTAATACTGATTGCATCAGCAAACAAACTAAAAAAGAAGCAAAAAGAAAACAAAGAAAAACGCCACCTTTTAACTTTGTCTCCTCACTTTTTAACTTTTTGTGTTTTCTTAATGTCTTACCACACTGTCTGTATCTTGAAAAGTTGTAGTTATATTTTAGATTGGTTTATTGTTTGGTCTTTCTACTTAAGATAAGAGTAGTTTACAAACAGTAGTTACAGTGTTATAATGTCTTGTGTTTTTTTTGTGTGCTTACTATTACTAGTGAATTTTGTACCTTTAGATAATTTCTTATTGCTCATTAATGTTCTTTTCTTTTACATTGAAGAACTCCCTTTATTATTTATCATAATTTATCATTATCATGCTGAATTAGGGAATATTGTATTATTGCTCCTGTGGGATATATGTATATGTGTGTATGTGTGTGTGTGTGTATATATATATGTATATATGTGTGTGTGTGTATATATATATATAATTGCCTATGTGAGACATATGTATATGTGTGTGTATATATGTATATATGTGTGTATATATGTGCATATATATGTATATGTATATATGTGTGTATATATGTGCATATATATGTATATGTATATATGTGTATATATGTGCATATATATGTATATGTATATATATGTGTATATATATATGTGTATGTGTATATATATATACACACATACACATATACATATATCCCACATGGGCAATAATACATATATAGCTCCTGTGGGATATATGTATATGTGTGTATATATATATGTATATACACACACATATATACACACATATATGTGTGTGTGTTTGTGCTTACACACATGCACACATTATATATACCACATAGATTAGAATTTTATGTATACCACATAGATTAGAAATTTGACAACTGAAAACAATTTATCCTGGTAGACTTTTTAAAAACAATTTGCAAAAGAGAAAACAAGGAGCAAGGTTCACACTTGTTAAGTGACTTGCCTGAGGCTGCCCTACTACTGTCTTAATCCTGTGGCCATCTTTATATGAGAGGTAAAATAAGAATGCAGAGAATGTCATCTTTGATCTCAGCTAAGAACTTGCACATTGGGTACTCAACCTTTCATCACTCTGTACATTTACACTCATGTGAACAACTGTGAAAGTACTCCAAGTATTGATTCTGGAGTTACAAATAGATTTTAGCAAGTAGGGAAATTCAAAAGTATGAAATCTCTGTATAATGGAAATTGTCTGTATATTGTAGCAATTCTGGAATCAGACCCCCTTTTGTTAGTACTGTTTTGTTGTTGTTGCCTTTGCTGCTGTTGTTTGTTTATTTATTGACTTTCCAAGACTAATGCTGTAGGGTATATATTCCCTACAGTGTGTAGCCAATGAAATCTTTGCTTTTTACTTATTTTTCTATCAATTTATTTACTTCATTGCTTGTATTTTAAAATCTGTATATATTGAATTCACTCCAGGTCAGCATAGCCTAGTGATCAGTCAGTGATTGGGCAAAATATTTCCTTGAGCCACTAAATCTTCCACACTGTTCTAAGGGATATGCGTACATGGGGGCACACCTTCAAAGTTTAATCAGTTTACATATCTGCATTAGCTTTCACTTCCTGCTTGCAGAGTTCACCAAAGCCACCTGATATGAACAAATAACTAGTGCTCCATTCAGTCTTTCCTGAGCACGTGCACAGGCATACAAGTACTAGGACTTCTAGATCTCTAATAATGGATTGAGGCTTTAGGGCTGTGTCATTGCTTAGATCTTCCTTGCAAATTCTTGACCAACTGATACTGCAACCTTAAGCAGTTGTAGTATTTTTTTTTTTTTTTTTTTTTTGAGACGGAGTCTCGCTCTGTCACCCAGGCTGGAGTGCAGTGGCGCGATCTCGGCTCACTGCAAGCTCCACCTCCCAGGTTCACGCCATTCTCCTGCCTCAGCCTCTCCGAGTAGCTGGGACTACAGGCGCCCGCCACCACGCCCTGCTAATTTTTTGTATTTTTAGTAGAGACGGGGTTTCACCGTGGTCTCGATCTCCTGACCTCGTGATCCGCCCGCCTCGGCCTCCCAAAGTGCTGGGATTACAAGCGTGAGCCACCGCGCCCGGCCTGTAGCAGTTGTAGTATTAATTATTGCAGATAATTGTACTTGTTTTTGACAATGACCTGAAAATGAGGCTTTTCTGTTGAGCTGACCCCCAAGTCAGGCTAAATAGCAACAATGCCCTGGAAATGAGACTTTTCCAGAAAACTCTAAGTATTGTCAAATACAGATAACATTCTGGGGAATGGTATCATTTGCAGAGCTCCAAAATGGATCAGCTCCATCCAGTGGGTGCAAGGCTGATGGTTAGGAGAGCTACCATGCCATGGACCTGGGTTTGGGATGGAAGTATCCCCAAAATAAAATGCCACAGACTCTATTTTTGTTATAAAAATCTAATCGTTTTGCTAAGCATTTTCTACTTTGTTGTATGCCTTTGGTTAATTTCTAGAGTTCTGAAATGGTTAATTTTGATAATTTCGATAACATTTTCTTTGTTTTTAATGGAGAAGAGTTAGCAAGGTCTTTACTCTGCCATCCAGGAAGTTCTACTTCAATCAATTATTTTTATCACTTTGCCTGGAGACTAACATTCATAACAGCAACCTAGATTTTTTTTTTTTACCATCGTACTATGTTTATCTCTATACCTATATCTCTATTCCCTAGCTAAACCAATAAACTAATCACCATTAATATGTCTTTTTCCAGTTATTCAACAGGTTTTTGAGCAACCACAATATGCACAATACTTTACTATTTATTGTGGAGCATATTAAAGAAAACTTCAGCCATCTACCTTACCCTCAAGGACTTTACAGTCAAATTGAGTAAGATAGACATAATAAAAATAAATTAAAAACTTGAATTTTGTAGTGAGTTCCATAAAATAGTAGATGTAGGTAACTCAAAAAGTTCTAAGCAGTTATACTTTGTCTGAAGACATCATAGAATTCTTCATGAACTTGTGACATAATACATTGAGGGATGAGAATATTAACCCGTTCTAGTTTCTGAATATATTTTTTTACATGTCAAATAACCCAAGATGATATATGAGGCACTGACCAGGTTAATGGGGAGACATGTTGAAGCAAGCAGGTTTTCAGCATCCCTCAAATCTTACTATATCTGTGACATCCTAAAGAAACTGGGTTATGGCATCATCATTATCATCAATCATCATTTATTTTAAAGATAATAAAATCATTTCATTTTTGCCTGTGCAAAAGTGAGTCATGAGCACTCATTTGAAAGTTACTATTAGAAACACTTTGTCATTGAAGGGCAAAGATAGTATTCCACATAGTTGGAGGAAACTAAAAGCAAAAGTTTATGTATTAACAGGACCAACATTGCAACTATTTTCATGGTAATAAAGTGTTAACTTTTATTTCATCTGTGAGCAAGCTGGTCATGTCCATATTTGGTGCACTAGAAGATGTTGAATGAACAAATGGGGCATCTGTGGAAGCCCAAAAAGAATGAACATCTTCCAAATAAATGTCTGGGCAAAATAAACAATCAAGAAACAGGTCTGTTCAATTCCACTGTGGGCTCTAAAAATAGGTATACATGAAAATAGAGTCAAGTGTTTTACAAAGTGCCTTGGCAATAAGAAGTGCTATTTCAGTGAAGTGTAAGTCCTAGGAATTCAAAGAGTTGGGCAAAGCAACTAATTGGCTAAGTTATAAACATGGTTTGCTAAAGGGAGACACATTAGTAATAATGACATGCATGGTGGGAACCCCTGCATACAGCACCATAAATCTGACTAATGTAAGCAAGACAAAAACCAGCAGCTGAAACAAAAGACCTGAAAAACTTGCTGAAAAAAGTTCACTGCGGAACTGTGAATAACTTAGTAGGAACGGTAATAGACAAAGCCAGCCAGTCTTTCTACATGACTAGAGCATTACAATTTGAAAGTACTCAAATAAAGATGAAATACTAGATGTTGAAATGCATTTTGTGTGTTTACTGGAAGGTGGTTGATGTTAATCCTTTTAAATCTCTGTTCAGTATTAAAGCTTAGAGAACCCTTCATATGGCAGCAAAGTGTCATTTTTCAAAGGGAGTGTAATGGAAAGATAATCCTAATATTTGTTTCTTGATTTTTAGTCTTCATTCAGCTTATGTGAAATTGAGACTCATTTTGCAGGCTGATTATGAAACATTGTAAATCTCAATATTTAACCAAAGCACACACAAGAATAAGTGCTAAATTATCCATCATTTAAAGTGAGGGAGTTAAGATGATAAAGGTGGGCTCAGCTCCAAAAATGATGTTGCCATTTTCCATAAATGTGCTACTTTCTGGATGTCTTAAGCTATCAAGAATTTTTTTTACAATAACATATTTATTAAGCAGAATAAATCTGGATACCACAACAAAGACTACCACTTGAGACTTTGGCCTCTGCATTTCTCTCCGGGGGACACTTTATATAGCATAAAATTGCACAGAATCCTCTTGTTTACTTGATGTGACACATCAGCACTTGAATTTCAAGCCAGGTCTATTGATGCTAATCCGTAATTCTCCTAAGCATGCCAGATGTGGTGCCTAATTTTCTGTGTTGACTCGGTTAGCCTGTGGTACTCAGTTTTTGGTTAAACACCAGCCTAGTTGTTGTGGTGAAGGTATTTCTTAGATGTGATTAACACTTAAACAGTTAAACTTTGAGAAAAGAAGATTACCCTCCATAATAAGAGAATCCTCATATAATCAGTTGAAGGCCAAAGAGAAAAGACTAGAGTCACCCAAGGAGGAGGAAGCTCCACCTCTAGATTATCTTCAGACTTGAGACTGTAACAACACTACTTCCCTGGGTCTCCAGCCTCCAGTGGGCCTTGCATACTTTGAAGTTGTTGCCCACCTCCACCTCTCTCTCGTGTTTCTGTTTCTCTCTCTCTCGTGTTTCTGTTTCTCTCTCTCTCGTGTTTCTGTTTCTCTCTCTCTCTCTCTCTCTCTTATAGCAGAACCATGATATTGGTTGTACTTCTCTGGAGAACTCTAATATATCAGAGGAAAGAAACTTTCCAACTTCTTCCATGCTTGGCCATCAGTGTGTCTGTACCACTTGTATAATCACCATGAGAAGTGCTGATATAGGTATAGGTATAAGTATAC
Organism: Hylobates moloch; assembly: GCF_009828535.3. Classification (NCBI taxonomy): domain Eukaryota; kingdom Metazoa; phylum Chordata; class Mammalia; order Primates; family Hylobatidae; genus Hylobates; species Hylobates moloch. Next base: position 88,585,911 of record NW_026652287.1, on the reverse strand, counting down.
ATAGCAAATTGAATTCCTATAGTTATTGACTTGAAGTGATAGGCTTTCATTTAATATTGTGGTTGATAATAACTCTTGGAATGCTTCTGTTTTTCAGTTACCTAGTAGAAGTGAAATAAAGTTTTTATGAGCACTAGAAATTGAGTTGCAACATAAATCTATTGGCTTTCAGCAACAAGAAATGATGATTCTCTTCCAAAAACAACACAAAATGGATGGACGTGGCTTTCTAGTAGTGGTGATATAGACAATAAAATATATAGAAATTAAATTCATTTTGATTTAAAAATATTTATTGAGCACCCACTATGTTCAGTGCTGGAGAGAAAAAGATAAGTAATAGTTCTGCCTTCAATAGGTCATTGTCCTGTGAAGAAGATATATAAACATACAGACACACACACACATGAAAATGTGTAATTAAGGCAGTGGGTAATAGGCAATTTTACTCCACCCTCCTACCTCAAAACCCATTAAAATAATAAATAATGACAAATTAAAAAAATCTTCACTAATACCAAGACATTGCTATAATTCCTGACCTCATGTTACAAAACACGCCTAGACTGAAAAAAAGAACATGCAGAAATAAGTCCCCCCAAATTATATTCCAAAGGACATAAACAACATTTTTTAAATTAAAATGCCCCGTTAGACCAATTGTGACGCCCCAGAATCATAAAACAGGGAGCACTGAAAGGAAAAACCATGGTGGTGCACATGCCACGTCTATTGTCCATGATGAAGCTTCTCTGCCAAAGGACATAGCCCAGTGGGAATGAGGATTGAAGAAGTTTTAAAAGACTATTAGATCCAGGTTGCTACACTTAACAATCTAAGAGAACATTTGCTCCTAGGGTGAAGGAAATAACTTACTTGATGAGAGTAGTGTTTGAAATAAATCCCCAAACTTTTCAACACAAAGTCCCACCACCATTCAAAGTTCAGTAATAGTCAGAAAGATACTATCATGGGACCTATGTGTGAAAAGAAATAGAGAAAAAAACAGACGGAAAGCAAGCAAGAATAGAGGGAAGGAACATGAGCAAAAGGCAGCTGGATAACACAAGAATAGTTAAATCATACAGTTTTATAGTACTGAATTGTAAAGAACAGTTTTTATCTTAAAAGAAAGAAATGAAAAAAATTCAAGAGTCATATAAGTGTACAAAAAAGTGATCATGAGACCATGTAAAAGAATGAAAATAATTCTTGTAAAACTCAAGAAATTAAAGGGAAACAAAAATATCATTATGACGAAAAACATTCTAGAAACAACCAAAAAAATGGAATAAGTGCAACAGAAAAAGTCAGAAATATGGAGAATAGGTTAGAGAAAAATCACCAAATATAAAAAAAAACATATATGTATATGTAAGGAATTTCAGAGAAGATAACTTAGGAGATATAACACATGCAAGAGGGCTATTTTTGAAGAAGAGAAAATGAGTTGTTTGGAAGCTGTTAGGGCTATTCACATATATTCCGATTTTCCAGGAATATGGCACAATCGCATTCCTCATTTCCTTTGACAGGGATGGGCATGTGACTGATTCGGGCATTGAAATGTGAACTGTAAATGCTTTATAACTTAGTGTTTAATTTACTACACTCCTATTTGTCACTGTTTGGTCAACTGTAGGGACATGTATCAAGAAGGAGTTTCCATTAGCTTGGGACCCTGAGCAACTATAATCAGCTGAGCCTCTGGTGACCCATGTTGCACTTGTATGAGCAGGAAATAAACTTTTGTTGTGTCATGACACTAATATTTTAGTACTGCAGCATAACTTAGACTGATACAAAAATGGTGTGGAAAAATATTCCAAGGTACACTGGCTGTTCCAAAAGAATGAGTACACTTTTAAGCTTTATTTATTTTATTTATTTTTTATTATACTTTAAGTTCTAGGGTACATGTGCACAGCATTCAGGTTTGTTACATCTGTATCCATGTGCCATGTTGGTGTGCTGCACCCATGAACTCGTCATTTACATTAGGTATATCTCCTAATGCTATCCCTCCCCTGTCCCCACCCCACAATAAGCTCTGGTGTGTGATGTTCCCCATCCTTTGGCCAAGTGTTCTCATTGTTCCATTCCCACCTATGAGAGAGAATATGCAGTGTTTGGTTTTTTGTCCTTGCAATAGTTTGCTCAGAATGATGGTTTCTAGCTTCATCCATGTCCCTACAAAGGACATAAATTCATCCTTTTTTATGGCTGCATAGTATTCCATGCTGTATATGTGCCACATTTTCTTAATCCAGTCTATCGTTGTTGGACACTTGGGTTGGTTCCAAGTCTTTGCTACTGTGAATAGTGCCGCAATAAACATACGTGTGCATGTGTCTTTATAGCAGCATGATTTATAATCCTTTGGGCATATACCCAGTAATGGGATTGCTGGGTCAACTGGTATTTCTAGTTCTAGATCCCTGAGGAATCGCCACTCTGACTTCCACAGTGGTTGAACTAGTTTACAGTCCCACCAACAGTGTAAAAGTGTTCCTATTTCTCCACATCCTCTCCAGCACCTGTTGTTTCCTGACTTTTTAATGATCACCATTCTAACTGGTGTGAGATGGTATCTCATTGTGGTTTTGATTTGCATTTCTTTGATGGCCAGTGATGATGAGCATTTTTTCACGCATCTGTTGGTTGCATAAATGTCTTCTTTTGAGAAGTATCTGTTCATATCCTTTGCCCACTTTTTGATGGGGTTGTTTGATTTTTTCTTCTAAATTTGTTCAAGTTCTTTGCAGATTCTAGACAATAGCCCTTTGTCAGACGGTTACATTGCAAAACTTTTCTCCCATTCTGTAGGTTGCCTGTACACTCTGATGGTAGTCTATTTTGTTGTGCAGAAGCTTTTTAGTTTAATTAGATCTCATTTGTCTATTTTGGCATTCGTTGCCATTGCTTTTGGTGTTTTATTCATGAAGTCCTTGCCCATGCCTATGGCCTGAATGGTATTGGCTAGGTTTTCTTCTAGGGTTTTTATGGTTCTGGGTCTAACATTTAAGTCTTTATTCCATCTTGAATTAATTTTTGTATAAGGAAGAGATCAAGTTTCAGCTTTCTACATATGGCTAGCCAGTTTTTCCAGCACCATTTATTAAATAGGGAATCCTTTCCCCATTTCTTGTTTTTGTCAGGTTTTTCAAAGATCAGATGGTTGTAGATGTGTGGTGTTATTCCTGAGGGCTCTGCTCTGTTCCAGTGGTCTATATCTCTGTTTTGGTACCAGTACCATGCTGTTTTGGTTACTCTAGCCTTGTAGCATAGTTTGAAGTCAAGTAGCGTGATGCTTCCAGCTTTGTTCTTTTGGCTTAGGATGGTCTTGGCAATGGGAGCTTTTTTGGTTCCATATGAACTTTAAAGTCATTTTTTCCAATTCTGTGGAGAAAGTCACTGGTAGCTTGCTGGGGATGGCATTGAATCTATAAATTACCTTGGGCAGTATGGCCATTTTCATGATATTGATTCTTCCTATCCATGAGCACGGAATGTTCTTCCATTTGTTTGTGTCCTCTTTTATTTCGTTGAGCACTGGTTTGTAGTTCCCATTGAAGAGGTCCTTCACATCCCTTGTAAGTTGGATTCCTAGGTATTTTATTCTCTTTGAAGCAAGTGTGACTGGGAGTTCACTCATGATTTGGCTCTCTGTTTGTCTGTTATTGGTGTATAAGAATGTTTGTGATTTTTGCACATTGATTTTGTATCCTGAGACTTTGCTGAAGTTGATTATCAGCTTAAAGAGATCTGGGGCTGAGACAATGTGGTCTTCTAAATATACAATCATGTCATCTGCAAACAGGGACAATTTGACTTCCTCTTTTCCTTAAGCTTTAATAAGTTCAGAAATATGTTACCAATTTAGCAAGGTGTGGTGGCTCACACCTGTAATCCCAGCACTTTTGCAGGCCAAGGAGGGGGATCACTTGAGCCTGGGAGTTTGAAATCAGCCTGTGCAATATAGTGAGAACTTGTCTCTACAAAAAATATTTAAAATTTAGCTAAGCATGGTGGCATGAGCCTATAGTCCCAGCTACTGGGGAGGCTGAGGTGGGACGATCACTTGAGTCAAGGAGGCAGAGAGGTTGCAGTGAGCCAAGATGGCACCACTGCACTCCCACCTGGGTGACAGAAAGAAACTATGCCTCAAAACAAGTAAATAAATGTTACCAATTTGAAAAAATTTGAAAATTTCATTATCTATATTTTATACTTGTTAATTTTTTAAATGCATTTTAATTTTACTTTTTGCTTGCCATCTTAAATCAGCTGTACCAAGACACTTAAAAATGTTTTGTTTGAAATTTGCAATACTAAATAAGTATAAAAAAACATAGAAATAGCTTTCAAATTATGAAGTTGGTGATTTATTTGCTTTACTCACTACTTTGTGAGCTGCTTGATGAAAGAGACTGTGTCTTTTATTCATTCCTTCTTTTTCTGTTTAAGGCGAGAACAGTGCCTGGCATCATTTAGATGTTAAATAAACTTTTCTTGGACAGAACTGAATTTTTAATGCTTTCAATGTTGCTATGTAGATCATGCAGGTTGGTTCTTTTGACTAAGGGTTACAATGGAAACCATTTGGCCTCCATGTACATATGCACAATTACAGTTTTTCCTGGAGATTATTTACTTTTGATAGTATGACCTGAAAATATCAACACAGAGTCATGCATGTGATCCCTGCAACTCAGGAGGAAGAGGTGGGAGGATCACTTGAGGCCAGGAGTTGGAGGCCAGCCTGGTCAACAGAGTGAGACCCTATCTCTCTTGAAAACAAAAAAGGAAAAGAAAAAAAAAGAATAAAGCATCTTAGATGCATAGGCTACTGATTGTTACAGTACGTTGTTTGATATTGAACAATTGTAAAAGAGGCGACTGATAGAAGTCATTATATAATTATGTCAAAGTCAATGTTTTTTGAAACTAGTTTACAAATGACACAACAACATTTTACAATTAAAATGAAGTTCAAGTTGAGATATCTGAAAATGTAATTGACAGCATTTTTTCTTTCTCTATTTGAAAGCACAGTGATCAATAATGTTTTGGGAAATAAATTACAGACATGAAACTGAGTCCATAAATACCTTAGTTTAAATCTCCCTTTTAAATATCATAATTATTCTTCTTTATTACACATTGAACTCATCAAATAATGTATGTGGTCCTTTAATAAAAACCCCAAAAGATTTCACCTTCATCATTAATATAGAAGAGATGTTGGTAGAGGAATCGTTTTTTGGTAAATCAAGTACATGTGAATTTAATCCTCTTTGGCTTACACTTTGGCTCCCGTCTTTGATTAAGTATGTTATCACACTGTTCTGGCTCTCCCCTACTTCTCTTATCACTACTACTTGTTTCCTTTGCTAACCCCTCTCTTGCCCTTTGATTGCAGATAATTTACTGCATTCAATCCTTATCTCTATTCTTGATAATCTCCTTGATGATCTCTTCAACTTCTGTGACTTAAAATATTGTCTGCACATCGAAGACTTCCATTTTAACATCATCAGCCCTAACCAATTTCCTGAGCTCTGTATCTTTATTTTTATTTCCTGGCAGACATGCCAACTGGAATTCTTTGTAACCTCTAAAAACTTACCAATCTAAAATCTGAGCTTACTATTTCACCTGGGAGTATCTTATCAGGATTTTATACCAATGGTTCTCAACTCGAGTTTTGAAGACAGAAGTTGAGGTTGTCAGGGAAGTGAGGTCGAATCAAAACCACATATGGATGTTTTCAAACCAACCTCTTTCCACATAATCTGTGCCAGAATTCCCTGATGCAGGGAATTAATCAAGTAACCATAAAATGAGAAAAACTTACGGGTGATTTTGCCCAACCTTCATTCCTTCACTACTTCCAACTGAAAATGGCTATGTTAGGCTCATAGATATCCAAACTCTTTCCTTCTTGTCCATTCCTTATGAATACCACCACGATATGTGATCAAAGGTCTGAGACCGAGCTGAGGGATTTCTTATTAACATGAGAAAGAGAAAAGAGAGAGAGAAGGGGCTGGCAAATTCTGTGGAATGGTTTAAATTATGAAACATCTCTAACATCAGATTCATATTCTTTACTCCCATTCTCTCTACAACTGCTTTATTTCAGGATTACCAGAATACCTTGACTTCTGCAATGACCTAAGTGACTTCTCTGCCATTAGTCTTTATTCCAATCCCATCCATCCTATGCACTGCTACCAAGAAGTGTAAATATAAATATGTTGAGTATGTGTAGGTAATTGAAGTATAATTTAAATGTAATGCAATTAATCTATATTTAGTGTACAATTTGATGAATTTTGAAACTGTATACAGTCATGTAACACCAGGACCATCATGGTATAGAAAGTTTCCATCACTTGAAAAGGTTTCCTCGTGCCCCTTTGCAATTTGTCCCATCTCCTAATCTCCAGCCTCTGGATGCTGCAAATTTTATGTATGTATATATATATATATATATATCAGATATATATATATAAATGGAAAGGTAAGCCAAAGGCTAGTAGAAAGTATATGCAAAACATATGCCTGGAAAACATATATAGATCATGTATATGATAGATATTTTTATATATATCATATATATATCTGTAGTCATGGGGGTTTTTTTTGAATTTCAAATAAATGGAAACATACATTATGCAGTATTTACATCTGGCTTCTTTCATCAAGTATAATGCTTCTGAGTTCCATCAATACTATTGCATACATCAGTAGAGTGCTTCTATTTGTTACTGAGTAGTTATTCCAAAGTATGGCTGTATCACAATTTGCTTATCCATTCACTAGTTTTTGGGCATTTGAAATGTTTCCAATTTTCAGATAATATGAATATAAATATTTGTGAAAACTTATGCTGTCATTTCTCTCAGGTAAATATATAAAAAATGGGATTACTGTATTCCAAAGTGACTGTGCCATTTTGCATTCCCATCACCAATGTATGGGTATTCCAATTGTTCCATATCCTTAACAACATCTGGTATTGTTACTCTTTTTAATTTTAGACTATTGATATTGAACTATTTTGTTTGGTGCTTATTTGCCTTCATATGCCTTTGTCTGAGAAATGTCTGTTAAAATATTTATGTATTTTTTTCATACTTTTGTCTTTTAGGTGTTGAGTTGTGATAGTTATTTATTATCTAGATACAAATGTTTTCCAGGCATATGTTTTGCATATACTTTCTACTAGCCTTTGGCTTACCTTTCCATTTTCTTTAACATTGTTTTTTGAAAAAGTGAAAGTTGTAATTTTAATAAAGTCCGATTTAACATTTTTTCTTCCATGATTTATATATTTTGTAGCACATCTAAAAATTTTTTGCATAACCTAAGGTCACAAAGATTTTGTCCTTGTTTTCTTCTAGAATCCTTAGGTTTAATTGGTACATTTAGGCCTAAAATCATCCTGAGTTATTTGTGTATCTGATATGAGATAAGGGTCAAGGTTTTTTTCTTATTTGCATAGAAATATTCAATTGTTTCAGCACTATTTGTTGAAAGAAGATGTCCTTTGACCATTAAATTACTCAGGCTCCATTGTTGAGAGTTTTGATTTCTCTTCTATTTCATTGATTTACATATTGATCCTAATGCCAGTATCATGCTGTTTTAATTACTAAAGTTTTATAGTAACCTTGGAATTAAGTCATACAAGTCTTCCAATTGTATTATTTTCCAGAATCATTTAAGCTATTGTAAGTTCTTAGGATTTTCATATAAATTTCAGAATAACCTTGTAAAATTCTGCAAAAAGAATTCTGATAGATTTTTAAAATTGAAATAGCATTGATTCTATAGATAATTTTGGAAAAAAATTAGAATATTAACTATACTAAACCTTCTAAAAAACATAGTATTTCTCAGTTATTTTGCTCCTTTTAAACTAATGTCAGACATGTTTTCTAGCTTTTAATGTATAGAATTTGAATATATTTTGTTATACATGTCCCTAAGTATTTAGTATTTTTATGCTATTTTAAGCCGTATTGTTTTCTAAGCATCATTTTCAGTTATGCCCTGCTAATAGATAGAAAAACAATTGATTTTGAATATTGATTTTGAATCTACAAAGTCAATTGTTAATTTACTTAAAATTTTTTGCCTTTTTATAGAATCCTTAGGATATTTTACATAATCAAACACATCTTCAGCAAATAAAGACTTTATCCCACCATTACAATTTGTATGCATTTTGTTTTTCTTATTACCCTGGGTAGGTCTTTCAGTGCAATGTAGGAAGGAAGTGGAGAAAAGGGGGCATATTTACTATCTTTACTAATCTAGGGGAAAATATGCTGTGTTTCCACATTAAGTATGATGCTAATTGTAGGTTTCTCGAAAAGCCCTTTGTCATGTGGAATAATTTCTGATCTACTCTTTCTTCAGCAAGAGTTTTTTAAAATTATGAGTTAATATTGAATTTTTGTCAAATGCTTTTTCTGCCTCTGTACGTATGATTAATAAGTGAATTACATTAACTAGTTTTCCAGTGTTGAAAAACATTGTATTGCTTGGGTAAACAACACTTGGTTATGTATATTTTCCCTTTAATATATTACTAGATTATGTAATATTGCTAAACTTTAAGTTATAGATCTAGGCTGGGCACAATGGTTCATGCCTGTAATCCCAGCATTTTGGGAGGCTGATGCGGGCAGATCACCTGAGGTCAGGAGCTTGAGACCAGCCTGGCCAACATGGTGAAACCCTGGCTCTACTAAAAATACAAACATTAGCCAGGTGTAGTGGTGTATGCCTGTAGTCCCAGCTGCTGGGGAGGCTGAGACAGGAGAATCACTTGAACCCGGGAGGCAGAGGTTGCAGTGAGCCAAAATGGAGCCACTGCACTCCTGCACTCCAGTCTGGGCAATTCCATCTCAAAAAAAAAAAAAAAAAAAAAAAGGCATTGGTCTATTCAGTTGATATGTTTCTTTTTGGGTGAACTCTGATAGCTATGTCTTTCAGGAATTTGCCCTGAGTTATCATATATGTCATCATAAAGTTCAAAGCATTCACTTATTATCTTTTAAATATCTTTAGGATGTATAATCATTTCTAATCATGGTAGTTCATGTTTTCTCTCTTTTTTCTTATCAGCCTACTGTTGACCCACTTATAGATCTGTTCTGAAAATTACCTTTCAGTTCTATTAATTTTCTCTGTAGTTTTTTGTTTCGTTTTTCTTTTTTTAATTTTAAATTTATAAAGTTTTTTTAAATCAGTGTTTTTCTGCTCTTATCTCTATCATTTCTTTCCTTCTGAATATGTTGGATTTCAATTGCTCTTTTTAAAAAAATTTGACCTAGTTTTTAAAAGTGAAAATTTAATTAATTAATTTTCAACTTTTTTCTTTTTTAAAAAAAATATAAGCTTCAAGGCCATTGATTTTCTTATAAGCTGCCCTTTTGTAACTTCCCACAAATTGTGATATGTTGTATATTTACTATAATTTAATTTTGTGTGCTCCAATTTCTCTTATGTGTGTTAGCTTTCCAAATATTAGGGATATTTTTTATACTTCCAGTTATTAATTTTTAGTAGCAATTGAAGTTTTTATTATTTTAATACTGTTAAATATATTTAGTCTTAAGTCATAGCCCATAATATGGACTATCTTGGTGAAGGTTACATGTCTACTTGAAAAAAATAATGTAGGCTGTTGTCATTGGGTGGTGTGTTCTATAAATCTCAATTAGGTCAGTTTGGTTTGATTGTGCGGTTCAGGTTTTTAATGTACATACTGATTTTCTGTTTCCTCTTTCCAACAGTTGCTAAGAGAGCAATGTTGAAATCTCCAACTCTAATGATAAATTTTTCCATTTATCCTTTGATCGATCAGTTTTGCTTCAAGTACTTTTCAACTATATTATTAGCTGTATATACTTTTGGGATGGACATGTTCCCTTGATGAATCCTTCTAATTATAATTGTAATGTGTCCTTCTTTTATCTTGGTAATATTCTTTGTCCTGAAATATTTGCCTTCATATTAATACAGCTACTCCAGCATAGATTTGATTAGAGTTTCATGACATGATTTTTTTCCAATTCTTTCATGTTTAATTTATCTGTGTCTTTATATTTAAAGCAGGTCTCTTGTTGACAGCATATGACTAGGTCTTGCTTTAGTATCCAATATGGCAATTATACACATGTATCTGATAATACACACATTATCAACTCCATGATTCATTGATTTTAATTTGTTTAATAAGTCAGTCAATTATCTTTTAAAGACTTTAAATAGTATGAAAACAATATGTTGACTTGTATAACTACCACTTCTGGTGCTCTTTATTCCTTTGTGTACATCAGTTTTTCCAACTCATATCATTTTTCTTCTGTCTACAGGCATTCCATTAACATTTCTGGTAGTGTGGGTCTTTGGTGATAAATCTATTTTAGATTTTGTATGTCATCTTCATTTTTAAAAGATATTTTCAATACATATGAATTCTAGGTGGACAAATTTGTGGTTTTTTTCCTTTTAGTACTTTAAAAATATTGCTCCACTATCCTCTTGTTTGCATTATTTCCAACAATACTTATTTTGACAATATTTGTGACAATCTTATTTTTATTCTTTGTAGGTAATGTCATTTTTTTCTGGCTGCTTTTAATATTTTATTTTTATCACTGGCTTTGAGATATATGACTGTTATGAACTTTGTTCTGGTCTTCTTTATATTTCTTGTGCTTTAGCTTGTTGAGCCTCTTTGAAGTATCAGTTTATAGTTTCCTTTAAATTTCAAAAACCTAGGTCATTATTTTTAAAAACATTTTTTTCTGTCCTCTCTTGCACATCCTAAATACATGTAGTTTAGGTCATTAGAAGTTGTCTCACAACTCACTGGTATCTTGTTTATTGTGTGTGTGTGTGTGTGTGTGTGTGTGATACTAATACATATTGATTTTTAACTCTTACAATGACCCTGGGTGATAAAAAAAAATTCTTTTTCTTTTTAAAGAAGAAAATCAGACTGAAAAGGCTGATATTATTCAACAAATACTTTTAAGGGCCTACCATATGAAGACTTTATTCTAGTTTCTTAGGGCCACACAAATAAATAAGAAATAGTTCCTGCTTTAAAAAAAATTTTGTTTTTTAACATTTTAGTTTGAAGAATTCTAAATATACACAAAACAGACAGAATAATATATAATGAACCACCTTGTATCTATCTCTCTGCATTAATAATAATTAACTTGAAAGCAGTCTTTTAAATTATTATTATTATTATTATTATTATTATTGAGAGATAGGGTCTTGCTATGTTGTCTAGACTGGTCTCAAACTCCTGGGCTCAAACAATCCTCCCCCTTCAGCCTCCCTAAGTGCTGAGATTACAGGTGTGAGCTACCACACCCAGCCCAAGATCAGTCTTATTTCATCCATATCCTCACATACCCCCTCCTCAGCTATCATATATTTTTTTAACATTTTATTTTGAAATAATGATAGATTCATAGGAAATTATAAAGCTAGTATGGGGAGGACCCATGTACCCTTCACCCAGGTTTTCACAATGGTTACATCTTATATAAACATCTTATATAAATAAAGTAAAATATTAAAAGCAGGAGATTGACATTAGTACAATATATGTATAGAGTTTTATGTCTGTCTTCAGTCTGTTTGTTTTAATTGCATGTTGGATTTCTTTAGCTACCACTGCAAATAAAAGTACAGTACTATTTTATCCCTGTATACTCCTACTCATCATCTTCCTTACCACAATTTCAAATCCTTGAACACCACTAATTTAATCTTTATAGTTACATAATTTTGAGTGTTATATATGTGGAATCATACAGTATGTGACTTTTTGAGACTGTCTTTTATCACTCAACATAATGCCCTTGAAACTCATTCAAATGAAAGTCAACCCAATAGTCCCATAGACAGGTCTTTTTGGGTAAATATAGAAACTGAACCTTCTGGTCTTAAAGCGTAAAACATATATTTGTCTTTTCTGAGTTCTTTCTTCAGGACAGGACTCCCAGGCCTCTCAAAATGTATCAAAGAACTGAAACTCACCAGAACATCACATCCAGACAATAAGACCCTAGGCACCTCATTCATCATGATTGCTTCCTTATCCCTCCCAAGTTCCTGTTTTCTCACACATAGTTATATTTATTCCCGGCTATACAAACCCCTAATTTTAGTTGGTCAGGGAGATGGATTTGAGATTGATCTGTCTCCTTAGCTGCAGCACCTGATTAAAGCCTTCTGCCTTGGCAATAATTGTCTCAGTGACTGGCTTTCTACGTGCTAAGCAGCAGAACCTAAACTAAACCCCTAGTGTTTCAGTAACACAATTTGTTGTGTATTCAAGAATGTGTTCTTTCTGATTGCTGAGTAGTAACCCATGGTATGGATGTACCATAGTTTGTCTATCTGTTTGCCAATTTGGGGACATTTTTGTTTTTTCAGTTTTTGCTATTACAAATAAGGTAGCTATCAACATAAGTTTCCTTTTCAATGGGCTAAAAAGCTCAACAATGTAATCACTAGGGCACATTATTTGTATGTTTAATTTAAAAATATTAATAATATTAATTATTTAATAACAATAAATTAATATATTATTAATAATAGGAACTGCCAAAGTAATTTTCAGAGTGACTATACAATTTGTATTACAGTCAGCAATATATGATAGATTCAATCTGTCTGTATCCTCACCAGCATTTGGTATTGTTACAAGTTTTAATTTTAGCTGCATTGGTAGGTGTGTAAGGGTGCTCGTGTTCTTAATTTGCATTTCTATGATGGCTATTGATGTTGAACATTTTTCTGTGCTTATTTGACACCTGTATATGCTTTTTGGTAAGATGTTTTTTCATGTCCAGTTTCTAATTGGACTGTTTGTGTTTTTTATTTTCAAGCTTTTAGAGTTTTTTAATACATTGTAAATTTGAGTCTTTTGTAAGATACGTGGTTTGCAATTGTTTTCTCCCACTCTGCAGGTGGTTATTCTCACTGTTTTCACATGGTCTTTCATAGAATAGAAGTTTTAAATTTTTGATGAAGTTCAATTTATCTTTTTTTAATGTATCATGCTTTTGGTATCTAAGAACTCTTTACCAAGTCTAGGTCCTAAAGATTTTCCCCTACGTTCTCTTTTAAAAAACATTTTAAAGTTTTACATTATACGTTTAAATCTATGATCTACTTTGATTTAATTTTTGTGTAAGATGTGAGGTTTAGATTTAGGTTAAGTTTTGCCATGGATATTCAATTGCTCCTGCACCATTTGTTGAAAAGTCTATCCTTTCTCCATTATATTGTTTTTGTACCTTAGTCAAAAATCTTTTGGCTATATGGGATATTGCTGAGTGCACTGACCTGTTCCAATGATCTATGTTTCTAACCGTCTTTCAGTACACATTATATCCACACAGATTTGATTATTGCAGCAGTACAATTGATCTTAAAATTGGAGAAAGTGAATTCTCTCATTTCAAATTACAAAACTGATGTAGCTATTCTACTTCCTTTCTCTTTTCATATTAATTTTAGAAAAATCTTGTTCATGTATATTAAGAAATCTTGCTGGAATTTTGATAGAAATTGCATTAAATTATAATTTTCAACTATCTCTAATACTAGTCTGTCCCTATTTATAGTGACATGATCATCTACATAAAAAAAGGAAACTCCAAAAGTTAATTAGTGAGTTCAGCAAGGTCACAGGATGCAAGATTATTACACAACATAAATCAAATGTATTACTGTATATGAGTAATGAGCATGTTATAAATGAAACAAGTTATAATTGGGGATGATTGACATCTTCATTATATTAAGTCTCACAATTCATGAACATGGTATATCTCTCCACTTATTTAAATATTCTTTATTTCTATCATAAACATTTTGTGTTTTTCCCCAGTGTACAAGTCCTATATATGTTATCTTAGATTTGCACCTATTTCATTTTCTGAGCAACTTTCCATAGTATTATATTTTTAATTTCAGTTTCAACATGTTCATTTCTTATATACAGTAATACAATTGAGTTTTGTTGTATATTGATCTTGCATCCTCTGACCTTGCTGAACTAGGAGGTTTTTTTTAATGTAGATGATCATGTCATCTATAAATAGGGACAATTTGCATGCCTACTATCTCCTTTTATTGATTTTTAATATTGAATAGAATTTATAGTACTATATTGAATAGTAGTTGTAAGAACAAACATTCTTGCCTTGTTTTCACTCACAGAGAAAGTATTCAGTCTTTCAATGATTAAGTATGATGACAGCTGTAGGTTTTGTAGATGTATCTTCACAAGTTGAAAAAGTTTCCTTCTGTTATAGGTTGAATTGTGTTCTCAAAAAATTTATATACTCCTAACTCCCAGTATCTCAGAATGTTATCTTATTTGAAAATAGAGCATTATAGATTGAATTAGCTAAAATAGGATGAGGTCATACTGGACTAGGGGTCATACTGGACCAGGCCCCTAATGCAATGTAGGCCCTTAATCCAATATGATTAGTGTTCTTATAAGAAGGGGAAATTTGGAGAAAGACACACATGGAGAACACTGAGTGAAGATGAAGGCAGAGATCAGGGACATGCTTCTATATGCCAATGAATAGCAAAAATTGCCAGCAAACCACCAGAAGTTAGGTGAGAGACAGATTCTTCATTACAGCCCTCCAAAGGAACCAACCCTGCTAATACCTTGATCTTAGAATTTTAGTTTCCAGAAATGTGAAGACAATACATTTTAGTTGTTTAAGCCACTCACTGTGGTATTTGTTATGGCAGCTCTAGCAAACTAATATACTATTTCTAGTTTTGTAAGAGTTTTTACTATGAATGAGTGTTGAATATTTTCAAGCATTTTTTTCTGCATCAATTGATATGGTCACGTGAGTTTTTTCCTTAGTTTGTTTATATAGTGGATTACAATAACTTAATTTTGGATGTTGAAGTAGCCTTGTTGCTTAAAATAAATTCTATTAGTCATGGTGTATAATTTTTATATACACTGTTGGATTTGGTTTGCTAATTTCCTAAACTAATATTTCATTTTGGGGATTTAAAAAAATCTGTATCATGAGGAATATTGATCTCTAGTTTTTGTTCTTTTTTGTTGTTGTGTTATCCTTGGATTTGCTGTCAGAGTAATACTGGCTTTATAAAATAATTATCAGTATTTTCTCTTACTCTATTTTTTTGGAAGGTATTCTGTTGGTGTTAGGTCTTTAAATGTTTGGTAAAATTCTCTAGTGAAACCTCCTGAGCCTAGAGATTTCTTTTTGGCGCATTTTAAAATCACAAATACAATTTCTTTACAGATATTTAAATAGTGTAATTCATATTGGTAAATTGTAGTAATCTGTGCATTTAGAGGAACGTATGTACTCAAATATATATGGGTAGAACTATTTGTAGAATTTCTTTATTTTTTTTGATGTCATCAGGGTCTGTAATAATAACCCCTGTTTTATTCCTGAAATTGGTAATTTGTGTCCCTCTTTTTTTTTTTTCCAGTCTTGGTAGAGTTTTGACAATTTTATTAATCTTTTCAATGAAACAGCTATTTGTTTCAATGATTTTTTTCTATCATTTATGCTTTTAATTTTGTTGCTTTCTACTGTTATATTTATTATGCTCTTTCATCTGCTTGATTTGGATTATGTAGCTCTTCTTTTTTTAGTTTCCTGAGGTGGGGGCGTATTGTTAATTCAAAACTTTTCTTCTTTTCCAATGTGAGACTCCAGTGCTATAAATTTTCCTCCCAGCATTATTTTAACACCATCCCACAAAGTAGAATATGCTTTACTTCGATTTTCATTCAGTTCAATGGATTTTTAGAAAATTCCCCTTGAGACTGCCTTTTTGACCCATGGATTATTTAGAAGTGTGTTTAGTGTCTGAGTATTTTAGTCTGATGTTGGAAAGCATATTCTAGCCTGGACAAGCTATGGTGGTGCTGCAAATATTATTGCTTAGAGGAAAATATTAAAAACAACTATGAGATTGTCCTTGGTTGACTTTTTGGAATCACAATATTTAAAGTGGAACTGGTTTAACCAGAATTAAGTAAATATATTGGTATGAGTCTAAGGAACTCTCCTGTAAAGAATCAAGATATCAAGTTCTGATTAATATGCTAGATTGACCACAAACTCCTGTATTTTCTCTAAAACCATACTAAAGTGGCCATAAAAGGATCTCAAAAATGCCACAAGCCAACAATGACAATGTACACAGGAAAAAGGTGATAATTTTACAAGCTGAAGTGAAATGGACAAGAGATGACAGATGTAACAGACCAGAGAAAGCTGAAATTTAGCCAGTGGGAACCTCTGAAGCAAGCTAGTCATGATAAGGAAGACCAGCAAAGCTCAGGAACTGGAAATAACAGTTACACTGAAGTGGAGTAGGATACAAGTGGATCTGAAAAGAGGAAGATTGTTTAAGAACCCATATAAATAGCAGCTCAAACCCTAGATTCACTCCTACAGTCCTCACACTAAGGAAATTACTGCCTATACTCCAGCAGAGGATTAATTTATTTTCTATAAAGGTCAAAAATTAGTGGCATCATATAAAGATGAAGACAAAGGTATCACAATAGATATAGGCAAATATAGTAAAACTCTAATATAAACAGTGGGATTCTTTGACTTATTTAGTTATGAATGATTAGCTAATAGTCAATCTCTTAGTCCCTCCAGGCAAGTCATTGTATGACTCCTCCCTGAATAACTGGTCAGCATATGAAGAGGAATCTGCAGATATCAACAGTCTTTTATTGATTCTTCAAAGAAACAGCCCATCCAGATCACACTATGGTGAAGTCCAGAGTGAACTAGTCTGCCTTTAGACACTAAACTCCCAGTCAGCTTTTCAGCCATTCTTAAAGATGAATGGACAGCCAATGATCACCAAACATCAGAGGAAACTCTCTAGCAAAGTAAAGATAAAAATAAACAGTATGGGGCCGGGAGTTGTGGCTTACGCCTGTAATCCCAGCACTTTGGGAGGCTGAGGTAGGAGACTCGCTTGAACCCAGGAGATGGAGGTTGCAGTGAGCAGAGATCACGCCACTGCACTCCAGCCTGGGTGACAGAGCGAGACTCCACTTCAAAACAAATAAACAAACAATGAAAAAGACAAAAATAAAAAAATTAAAACAGTATGAAATTTAAACAAAGATAATGAAAGGAACAGAAGAAAACTTTTTGTGAAACATGTAATTGAAGAGAAACAAAAGAAATTATATTACATAAAAATGAGAAGCAATAAGGAAGATTCATACGACAAAAGCTAGCACTTGGAAATTAAAAAATAAAGAACCATAAATAAAAAAAATCTAAAAGAGTAGTTGGAAGATAAATTTGAACAAAAATATCCTGGGAAAAATAAAGAGGTAGGTATTAGAAAGAACAGATAAACCAAATTTTCTATATAAGCCTTATTTTACTCTTTAAAATTATGTAAGTATTTTTTAAAAATTAAAAGTAAAAGGACCAGGCTGGAAATTGGGGATTAACCCAACCAGATTTGCAAATTCTTAAGAAACTGGACTCCTTCCTGGAAGGGAAGAGTGTAGGTAGCAGGCATGAGGTAATTGATTAAAGTTACTACTTTGACACATCTGCAGAGACAAGACTTTTCTTTCTTCCTGTTTTTTTTTTTTTTTTTTTTTTTTTGCAACAGAGCCTTGCTCTGTCATCCAGGCTGGAATGCAGTGGCACGATCTCGGCTCACTGTAACCTTCTCCTCCCGGGTTCCAGCGATTCTCCTGCCTCAGCCTCCTGAGTAGCTGGGATTACAGGCACCTGCCAACACACCTGGCTACTTTTTTTGTATTTTTAGTAGAGACGGGGTTTCACCATGTTGGCCAGGCTGGTCTCGAACTCCTGATCTCAGGTGATTCTCCCGCCTCGGCCTCTCAAACTGCTGGAATTACAGGCATGAGCCACCGTGCCTGGCGAGACAAGACTTTTTTTCTAAACTTCTCTAGTAAGGCTGGTTTTCAAGTGAGCTTTGATACCTTTGTTTGAGGCTATATGCTATCAGAAACTAGAGCTATTGCACAGAATGATGGAGCAGAAATATACAGGATGATTTTAAATTGTGCTTAAAATGTGCCAATAAAATGGAAGAGGACTGGCATACCTCTGAGATGGGCTATGGGGCACAATTGTAAAAGGTTTTTAGCATCCAGGACTACTGATTTTACATGGTCTTAAAGTTGTCAGTGCATGCATTTTGGTAGCTAAAGAATATTTAGTAACATAGAATAAAAGCTGTTAAAAGACATTTATATGTATATGTAAAATTTAAATAACATTTTTAGTGAGCCATGAGACAAGATGTATTGGAACACAGTTTAGGAAATTTGGCTTGGTTACTGCCAAAGCAATTGATGACAAAACATTACTGAGGCTCAGCAGGCTCAGCTAATATGTGAACTATATACATGTCTAATTCCCTTCCTCCTGATGATGCCCTTATTGATTCAACAAACATCTATTAACCACCAGTAGTTGCAAGGCACTGTGCTAGCCAGAGCTGCAATGAAAATGACCAGACACAATCTTTGTCTTCATGGAGTTTATAATCTAATAAGGGAATTGTTGAGAGTGATAAGCATGCCCCAAAAGGGTCAAAGTCATTGGAAGGGAGTAGCCAAGGTGAAAGTGACGTAAGCCACTCTGATAGCTTAGAAGAGACTTTGAGAAAGTGAGATGAGCTGAGGTATAATGGGTAGATAAGATTTAATTAAGCAAATAGGGAGGTTGGTGTCAAACTGTTTTAGGTAGAAATAACAGCATGTACAAAAGGTTTGAGCCAGGAAAGAGCGTGGTGCCTTCAAAAAAGTGAAATTCTTCCATATTGGCCAGAATATGGAGAGAGACCAGGGAAGGGACATTTGATCGACACAGAGCAGCCAGCAGAATGTGGGTTGTGTAGGACTAATAGGCATATTGCGGATTTAGGGCCTTATCCCAAAGGCAATGGGAAGATGTTAAAAGGTTTGAAGTACAATCTGATCAGTTTTGAATTCTTAAAATATTCCTTTGACTTTCTTATGAAAAATAGATTGGCAGGGAGGAAAAGCAGATTCACAGAAGATAGGCTTTAGCAATTTGCTAATTTGTGGCTACATTTTCTGTTCCTTATGTTTGATGCTTTATTTTGCCAAGAGACCCAATTACTGAAACCATACTTGGTAACCAAGCAATAATATATTAAGAACAGGCTATGTATGTTGGTGGTGGGGTGAGGAGAGATCAGGAAAAGCAAGGAGATTGTCTTATTTTACTGTGAAACCTGGGTTCTTTCCAGAGTGTCCTTTATTTCTTCTCTTGCTGTATTTCCTTTTCTTCTCACATTAGGGCTTATCAGGTCAGCTTCTCCACTGTGATATTTTGTGTAAAGCACCTAGTCAGTTATCATAGAGCAGCACAATTTTCTTCATGAATTATCAACCTAGCTCTTGTGTAATTTTATTATTTTAAGCTTAAAAATGAATATGTAAACGGGGGTCAAAAGGTCTGTGTTTTAATAATAAAATAGATTTGGGAAGTTAAAGGCATGCCCTCATTTTTCTTGATATAAACCTTTCCCTAATTTTACACGTAACATCAATCAAATGAGCTTGGGAAAGTGAAAAAGTTTCAAGAAAGAGCTAAAATTCCTCTACCAAAACACTCTATTAATTTTTTTCTTTTACTTTTGTTCCTGTCTGAGCTGCTTAGAATATCAGAGAGAGGCTTATATAATTACGTAAACAGAAAACTCAATCTATGACAATTTTATGGCATAACTGATAATTCAATCACTGTTCATTTACTCATTTACACAAGTAGTTTTGAAGCAGCACCATTGTAGGCACTGAGATCCTTGTTCTAAAGTGGTTTGCATTCAGAGTAGGTGAGAGAAATCAATGATAACATAAACAGGCAATTAAAATAGCAATGTGTAAATGTGGTTCAGGAGCTAAAGACACACAGAAAAGACATTCCATTCAGTCATGGAAGTTGTCCTATAAGAGTGAAAACTCAGGGAGAAGAAATTTTCCTGTGGGTGTGTAGAATCCCACCAGGTGTAGAAGTGGAGAAGGGTATTCTAAAGCAGAGGAAATAGCATAGACAGTCCCCGAGGACAGAGAAAGCATGGCCCATTTCGGGGATTAAAAGTAGCATGATGTGTGTAAACTGATTGTGTAGGTGGAGGCAATAACAGAATTTGAGGTTGGAGAGGTGAGGAGACAACAGATGATAAAAAAAAAAAAAAAAAAAAAAACAACCTATGAGCCACATTAAAGAATTTGGGTTCATGGTTCTCTGTGGACAAAGGGGAGGCATATAAAGTCTTAAACAGAATGCGATAGTGAGATTTGTACTTTGGACAAATCACTATGGTTCTATCACAAAGGATAGCCTGAAGGCAGTTACACTGTGAAAGTAATCCAGCCAAGAAATAGTGGTGTACCATCTATCGGGCAGTGAGAATGAAGACAATTAGTTGGCACGAGGAAGAATTTAGGAGTAGATTAATAGGATTGGATGATTGATGTGGATATGAGGGTGGGCTAAGGAGAGGAGAGAGTCAAAGATCATGCTCAAGTTTTCAGTTGGGAAATTGGGTGTATAGAAGTGCACATGTTGAATGTGTGGTGCCAGTGGACATCCAGACTAAGATCTCTAAGAGAAAATTATTTCTATGGAGACTGCAGTCCAAACAAAGGGTGAGTGGTGTGGAGATACGTATGTAAGCACATATGTGGGAATGGGTGAGTAGGTGGGAGGGAAGTATTCCATCATCAAAGACTCTTTCATTTGCAAATGAAATAAAACCCCAAAGGGTGAGAGGTGTGGAGATACGTATATAAGCATATTTGTGGGGATGGCTGGGTAGGTGGGAGGAAAGTATTCTATCATCAAAGACTCTTTCATTTGCAAATGAGATAAAACCTCCCTCAAACAATCAAGAAAATGTACTGGTTCATGTTATGAAAAAATGCTGACGTGTACTTCAGGCTTCAGACCCACCTGGATTCAGGGACTTAGTGAATTCATCAGGACTGAGTCTTTGTCTACTTTTCACTGAGGTGGTCTCATTTTTCTGAACCCCAGCAGTACTGTGCTAACATTCTTCTCACTGCTAGCAGAAAAGACATAATTCTTCATTGATGGCTGCTACCTACATAAATCCTGGAATAGTTTAATCGACCAGGTTTGGGTCACATGAGGATTTCTAGTCCAACCTCTGTGGTGAGATTGAAGGTATGAAAATGTCCCTTGCGGACACGTAACCTATACACGTATAAGATGAGAGTCAAAAAACTAAGAAAAACGGCCAAGAAGGTAATAGGAAATTATGACGATTAAAAACAATCAGGAGAGTATATTCAAGAAAAAGGAAATATTTATTATAGCTAATGATAGTGCTAGGTTAACTGGGGAAAGAATGTAAAATATTCTCTTACTTTAGCAACAAAATGATGATCTGTGACCTTGGCAAAGAAGTCTCAGGACTGTGGTGGGTCAGAAGACATAATGGAATGCTACAAATGAAACATTGATGAAGTGGTGGAGGCTGAGGGTATAGACAACTCTTTTGACTGTGAAGAAGAATGAGTACCAGGATGCTGGTTAGATCCACAGTTGCAGCTGATGAATAAGTGGTGGCTGGACCTCCTTCTGTCCCTCTGAGCACTGCCTCTGCACTCTTGCAATGCAAGCCTGGTGTCTAACTGTGAAGCAGATAAGACCAACTCTCATTATTCCTCACAATAACAACAACAAAAGATGCAGTCAAGACTAAAACAGTTATCACATTAATTGTTTTTATTTTTATTTGTATTATACTTTAGGTTCTGGAATACATGTGCAGAACATACAGCTTTGTTACATAGGTATATATGTGCCATGGTGGTTGGCTGCACCCATCAACCCATCATCTACATTAGGTATTTATCCTAATGCTATCCCTCCCCAAACCATCCACCCTTGACAGGCCCCACTGTGTGATGTTCCCCTCCCTGTGTCCATGTGTCCTCATTGTTCACCTCCCACTTATGAGTGAGAACATGCAGAGTTTGGTTTCCTGTTCTTGTGTTAGTTGGCTGAGAATGATGGTTTCCAACTTCATCCATGACCCTGCAAAAGAAATGAACTCAGCCTTTTTATGGCTCCACAGTATTCCATGGTGTATATGTGACATTTTCTTTATCCAGTCTATCATTGATAGGCATTTAGGTTGGTTCCAAGTCTTTGCTATTGTGAACAGTGCTGTAATAAACATACGTGTGCATGTGTCTTTATAGTGGAATGATTTATAATCCTTTGGGTATGTACTCAGTAATGGGATTGCTGGGTCAAATGGTATTTCTGGTTCTAAATCCTTGAGGAATCACAACACTGTCTTCCACAATGGTTGAACTAATTTACACTCCCATCAACAATGTAAAACTGTTCCTATTTCTCCACATCCTCTCCAGCATCTGTTGTTTCCTGACGTTTTAATGATCACCATTCTAACTGGTGTGAGATGATATCTCATTGTGGTTTTGATGATGGTATCTCATTTGCATTTCCCTAGTGACCAGTGATGATGAGCTTTTTTTCTGTTTGTTGGCTGCATAAATGTCTTCTTTTGAGAAGTGTCTGTTCATATCCTTGCCAACTTTTTGATGGTGTTGTTTGATTTTTTTCTTGTAAATTTGTTTAAGTTCTTTGTAGATTCTGGGTTTTAGCCCTTTGTCAGATGCAAAAATTTTCTCCCATTCTGTAGGTTGCCTGTTCACTCTGCTGATAGTTTCCTTTGCTGTGCAGAAACTCTTTAGTTAATTAGATCCCATTTGTCAATTTTGGCTTTTGTTGCCATTGCTTTTGATGTTTTAGTCATGAAGTCTTTGCCCATGCTTATGTCCTGAATGGTATTGCCTAGGTTTTCTTCTAGGGTTTTTATGGTTTTAGGTCTAACATTTAAGTCTTTAATTCATCTGGAATTAATTTTTGTATAAAGTGTAAGGAAGGGGTCCAGTTTCAGTTTTCTGCATATTGCTAGCCAGTTTTCCCAGCACCATTTATTAAATAGGGAATCATTTCCCCATTTCTTGTTTTTGTCAGGTTTATGAAAGATCAGATGGTTGTAGATGTGTGGTGTTATTTCTGAGGCCTCTGTTCTGTTCCATTGGTCTATATATTTGTTTTGGTAGCAGTACCATGCTGTTTTGGTTACTGTAGCCTTGTAGTATAGTTTGAAGTCAGGTAGCGTGATGTCTCCAGCTTTGTTCTTTTTGCTTAGGATTGTCTTGGCTATGTGGGCTCTTTTTTGGTTCCATATGAAATTTAAAGTAGTTTTTTTCTAGTTCTGTGAAGAAAGTCAATGGTAGCTTGATGGGGATAGCAGTGAAACTATAAATTACTTTGGGCAGTATGGCCATTTTCAAGATATTAATTCTTCCTCTCCATGAGCATGGAATGTTTTTCCATTTATTTGTGTCGGCTCTGATTTCCTTGAGCAGTGATTTGTGGTTCTCCTTGAAGAGGTCCTTCACATCCCTTTTAAGTTGTATTCCTAGGTATTTTATTCTCTCCGTAGCAATTGTGAATGGGAGTTTGCTCATGATTTGGCTCTCTGTTTGTCTATTTTTGTTGTATAGGAATGCTTGTGATTTTTGCATGTTGATTTTGTATCCTAAGACTTTACTGAAGTTGCTTATCAGCTTAAAGAGATTTTGGGCTGAGACGATGTGGTTTTCTAAATATACAATCATGTCATCTGCAAACAGAGACAATTTGACTTCCTCTCTTCCTATTTGAATGCCCTTTATTTCTTTCTCTTGACCTAGCCAGAACTTCTAATACTATGTTGAATACGAGTGGTGAGAGAGGGCATCCTTGTCTTGTGCCAGTTTTCAAAGGGAATGCTTCCAGTTTTTGCCAATTCACTATGATATTGGCTGTGGGTTTGTCATAAATAACTCATTATTTTGAGATACATTCCATCAATTCCTAGTTTATTGAGGGTTTTTAGCATGAAGGGGTGTTGAATTTTATCAAAGGCCTTTTCTGCATCTATTGAGATAATCATGTGTTTTTTGTCATTGGTTCTGTTTATGTGATGGATTACATTTATTGATTTGCATATGTTGAACCAGCCTTGCATCCCAGGGATGAAGCCGACTTGATCATGGTGGATAAATTTTTGATGTGCTGCTGGATTTGGTTTGCTGGTATTTTATTGAGGATTTTTTCATCAATATTCATCAAGGATATTGGCCTGAAATTATCTTTTTTTGTTGTGTTTCTGCCATGTTTTGATATCAGGATGATGCTGGCCTCATAATATGAGTTAGGGAGGATTCCCTCTTTTTCTATTGTTTGGAATAATTTCACAAGGAATGGTACCATCTCCTCTTTGTACCTCTGGTAGAATTCGGCTGAGAATCTGTCTGGTCCTGGACTTTTTTGCACTTTTTTTCCCCATTCACACAGTAATTTTTTTTCTAATCTACATCACAAAACTATAGATTATACTAAGATAAATTATGATTTAGACTGCTAATTGATGGATTTACAGTGTAGTAGCATCTCACATGGAATAAACTTTAATCTCAGTGCTTAAAATAAAAATAAAGGATTGAGTTTGGTGTGATCCTAGCATTTTGGGAAGCTGAGGTAGGAGAATCACTTGAGGTCAGAAATTTGAGACCAGCCTGGGCAACAAAGCAAGATCTCATCTCGGTGTGGTAGTGCACTTCTAGTCCCAGCTACTCAGGAGCCCGAGGCAGGAGGATTGCTTGAGCCCAGGAGGTCCAGTCTGCAGTGAGCCATGATAGTGCCAACTGCAGTCCAGCCTGGGAGACAGAATGCAACACTGTATTTACAAACAAAATTAAGTTTAATTAAAATAGAAAAAATAATGCCCTCGAAAATGACCTTCAAATACAGTATGGTACTGGCTTTCAACAAGTTCAATACAATTGTTCCTCCAGCCTTAGAATAGAACTCTGTTTCTTTCATTAAGCACCAGGTGATAGCTGGCTTGCATGGAAGGCACTTAAGGACCATGCTATAAAAAAATATGTACTGCATATTTATAAATGAAGATCACACTCACTATAGCAAGATACTCTCACTTAGGCAGAACTTAGATAACTTGGGAAACAACAGATTCATGTTTTTCATTTCATGTTCACTCATAGCCATAAATTCATCCCGAGGACAGAGGACAAAATCAAATGATGTCTCTTTCTCTCTGTCTCCTACATATGTATAATTGAATTTAAATTACATAAGCATACCATGCTGCTCTGTTGTAATATTTGCTAGATGACTTCAGTATACTAGAACCTTTAACATCTATAAACAATCTTTTCACAAACATGTTTGAGAGTTAGACTTAATATTACTAAGAGGTTTTTTAATCCATTAATTAAAACAAACAAAGAGGCCGTCCCCTCCACCCCCACAAGGAATTTGGCAGAGCCATTGCCCAAATTGTGTTAGGAGCATAACAATGATAGCAAAAGAAAAACTGTGGAGCCAAAATATCCAAGCTAGTTATTTGTTGGGGCATTTAAACACAGCTGTGATACACAACAAGAATCTGGAAATATCTGCCTCTCTCTGATATGGAGATGGAAGGGGATTGGAAGGAAGGAACGGAACAAAGCAGTATGACCATATTGAATGCACTAATTGGGGCTATACATGCTGAAATTCAGTTATATTGGTAATTGAGATAGAAAGATTTTCTGAGTAGACACAAAAGCAGAATTCCCCAACCAACACAGCTTTAGACTATATCAAACCTCTGTTTTACACAGTAAACCAGTAAACAAATATTTTGCTGGCAAAAATTCTACTTAATCTATGCAGATATACAGCAGGTGAATCAATCATGAAATGGGCTCTAAGATCAATAATTAAAACTGAAAAATGAGCCAGCCAGGTACCATGACTCATACTTGTAATCCTAGCACCTTGGGAGGCCAAGGAGAGCAGATTGCTTGAGCTCGTGAGTTCAAAACCCTGTCTCTACTAAATATACAAAAATTAGCTGGGCATGGTGGTGCATGCCTGTAGTTCCAGCTACTTGAGGGGCTGAGGCAGGAGGATAGCTTAAATCTGGGATGTTGAGGCTGCATTGAGCCAATACTGCACCATTGCATTCCAGCCTGGGTGACAAAGTGAGATGCTGTGTCAAAAAAAAAAAATTTGAAAAAATGAGCATTTTTTCTTCTTGAGGATGGACTCACTATATGGACATTTATAAATAGACTCATTGATTTCTATGGAAATAAAAATCAAAAGAGAGTATGTATTTGAGGCAAACTGGGGAAAACTCATCCCAACTTTATCCTAGACATACATTGACTTTTGATCTCTTCATAGGCTCACTATTTTTTTCTATTATTTAAAATATTTAACACACTCTTGCCAAAATGTGTTTGAGGAAAATGTACAGTCTAAGATTCAGAAAAATGAGGAGAAAAATAAATAAGAGAGGAAAAATAGGCGGTGTGGCAGGGTGTCTTAGATTCAATTAAAATACACTAAGGAAATTGTGAAAAAGTTGCAATAAACTGGTAGTGCATTAAAGTCATATGGTTGTTATTTTAAAGAAAACCACATATTTTTTAAAACCACAAAAAGGTAAGTCTAAAATAATGATGAGCAGCTTATTTTATCTCTGTGTGTGTGTGGAAACCATGGCACTTATTAAAATAATTAACCAAGAATCTCAAACTGGAGTTGAGTTTACTGTATAAAATATATGCAATCCTTGTAGTGATATCTAGAGTGTAACAAATTAGTTGGATTGTAAAAAGCCCTCAATTCAGAGTTCTATTAGTAATTTATTAAGTCCTAAATTGCAAGTACATAGATTACTTCATGCATTTCTAAATCTGATGTTAGGGCTGAATTATGATGAATCAGGTTTTCTTTGGGGATTTTGTGAACAGAGCAAAAACTCTTTTCACATAGATGGCACAAAGAATCTATTCCCAAAGGAGTTTTAAAATTCTACCCATCATTTAATACAAAAAAGCAGGCTCTCTAGACAATCCATCTCCCCACAGAAAAACAGAAAGAAAGGGAAAGAAAGAGATACAGAGATATTTGGGGATATTTTTAAGAACTACTCATCCCTAGAAACTTTAGTGAAAATTCTGAGAAACTGAATATGGTGCATTCTTTACTGTTGGTGGCAACATTGTACCTCTTGCCACCTTCAAACAAAGTTGTAATCAATAAGAAATAATTGAATATTAAGGCCAGGTGTGGTGGCTCACACCTGTTATCCCAGCGCTTTGGGAGGCTGAGGCAGGCGGATCACCTGAGGCCAGGAGTTCGAGACCAGCCTGACCAACATAGCGAAACCCTGTCTGTACTAAAAATACAGAAAACATTAGCTGGGTGTAGTGGCATGTGCCTGTAGTCCTAGCTACTCGGGAGGCTGAGGCATGAGAATTACTTGAACCTGCGAGGGTGAGGTTGCAGTGATCCGAGATTGCACCATTGCACTCCAGCCTGGGTGACAGAGCAAGACTCTGTCTCAAAAAAAAAAAAGTTGAATATTTATTTAAGTAATGATTTGTTTGAATAGTGGGTACGCATGTATTCTCTCAATTGATTTGCTTGGTTTTGAGCTAATATTACTTTAACCACCCTCCACCCCAATTGTGTAGATAAGGAAACTGTGTTTCAGAAAGTTCAGTTCTTTGGAGAGCTTCCTTTGTATTCTTCTGCTTCTAAATTGTTAGCCGCAGAGAAAGTAACAAAGATAAGCTATTCCGATTTATTCCTAGACCCCGATATTAAGTTTCATCTTATTCGTAGAAAGCAAATTTTTTTTCCTTTTCCTAAGTTCTTCCCTCAGTCCTTTCTCTCTTTGTCCACTAGCCTCTTCCTACAGGAGGAGGAAGAAGAGGAGGAGAAGAAACCATACCCACTGGTGAGAGTAAAAAAAGGGCCCCAGACCTTGCTTGAAAGGCCCAGACCCCATCTGGCTTCTCAAGATCTTCCTCTCCCTAGGCCTCCCTCATTCTGTTCTGCTCCTTGCCCTACAGAGGCAGGCTGGGGATTCCTGTGTGGTCAGTAGGGCTATAGTTAAGCTCTGAAAGTCTATAGGCTTCTAGGCCTGGATTTGAGAGTGGAAGCAACAGAGGCACATTTTAACCCCCCAGTTTGCATTGTGCTTGCCAGTCTAACATTATAGAGTTGCTCATTTATCTCTGGCTCCTGATTCAAAATCCAGAAAGAGTGTTGACATTTCCAAAATCTCAGCATACTCCTTTTATTGTCACTGTTGCTACTTAGAAAAAAGAACATTTGATCCCTGAAAGAGAATATGCTAATAAACTTTAGTCCACTTGAAAAAATCTAATATAAATTTAAGAAGCTAAAAATGTGTGAAATTTAAAAAATTTTCTCCTGTGACTGCAAAAACTAAAATGGAAAAATTTCCAAATCTTGCTTTTTGGGGACATATAAAGGAGGTAATACAAAACTAAATAATTTTGTGAATTTTGCAGCCTGACCGTATTGCTTTTAAAACTGCAAATCTTTGGTATGTCATGGTTTAAGAATATGCCTTTCACAATGTCTAATTGCTGGCTGATAGACAGGAATCTAGTTGAAATCCAAAGCTTCCATCTAGTAGCTGATGGTTTCAATGTGAGTTTACTAATAATAAATTTTATTTTATAATTAATATTTTAAATTAAAATATGAAGATATGTTTTTCCATTTTTCTGAAGTTTGTTTTGTGTTTATATCTGCAAATCACCCAGTTCCAGATTCCTCATCCTAGATCATTTCCCCTTGGTCAGACATTCTCACTGCACTCTCCACTTTTCCTTTCTAGCTGTTATTGCAGTAACAGTTAAGAAGTTATTGGTACAATTGTGGTTGATGGACTGCATCTTTCAGTAGACTGCAGGCCCCATGAACAGAGGGATCATATCTGTTTCTTCATCATCATATTTCTGCCGTCCAGCATATAGCCTGCTACCTGACAAATAGATAAACTTCAAGCAAAACATCACATTTTTAAGGCAGACATAGACATTAGAGCCAGCTATATTTAAGGCAGGTATTAGAGAGATTTGCAAGAATATAAATATTGCCACTCTTCTCAATAATATTTTTATTTTTGTTTTAGAAAACATATTTTTCATGGTACTAGGTTAATTATTCTAACCAGAGAAAATCCAAGTAAAGCTTGTAGCACAGTACCTAGAAAATAGTTAGTGCTCAATAAATGTTACTAATTAGCATCATCATTAATAAAATTATTACTGTATGTCCACTGTATCCTTGACACAAATATGAAAACCTGCTATCAAAAGTAATTTTAAAAGCTACTTGTTTTTCTAGTATTACCTACAGCCCCTCTCTCTCATGCTATATCCCAGCTACAGAAAATGATCTGAGATTCCTCCAGAACATCAAGCCCATCTAAGCTCTGTTCCTTTGCACATAACATTTGTTGGCTTGGAAGGCTCTTCTCTTCCTAGTCTGCTTAGCACACTCATTTCCTACTCCAAACTTCCATGTCAGAGGTAATCTGTTTTATGACACTTCGAACAGAGTCCTTTTAATATTATTTATTTTATATTTTGTCTTACTGAATTATACCCTTCCAAGCTACTAGTGTCTAGCATATAATTGGCACTTGAAAAATGCTGTGTGAGAATGTGTGACTCTATTGAGCAGGTCAGATTTGCTTTTAACATAATATGGATTTTCATGCAGTGCTTTAAAATTGTTTCAGTTTTCTTTTTCAAGATAGCAGGGCTTTATTTACTAAGAATGGTCACTGATATTGCTAAATATATTTATTCTGTTTTCTGTCAAAATTTACCAGATGCAGGTGTGCTACTAAATGTTTGTGTTTTCCAACATTTGCTGGCAAGACCGGCTTTTTCGAAGACTGGAAATAAGTATTTTTGTAAGTGCCCATGTAACACAAAAAACTTAATTGGGGATGCTGTTCTCTGATGGTTTTCCAGAGATAAGAGGTCCCTTGGCAGAAAACCCTGTTGACTCTTAGCCTGTAATCTTAGTGAAGGTCACAGCCTTTAGGATCTGGCCTGTCTGCCCAGATGAGTTGGGGGCTGGCTTTGGTGGAGTATGGTAGAGAGGGAAAAACATCAGGAAGAACTGAATGGTACATGTAAGTGT
Organism: Hylobates moloch; assembly: GCF_009828535.3. NCBI lineage: Eukaryota > Metazoa > Chordata > Mammalia > Primates > Hylobatidae > Hylobates > Hylobates moloch. The sequence continues at coordinate 88,555,687 of NW_026652287.1, read as the reverse complement.
ATTTCTTTCTTAGCAGCAATGAAATCTTTAATCCCAATCCAGTTTCATTGAGTCTTTCCTAGGCATGAAAGTTGGAGGAATTGAGTTACAAAGTTGCTAAGTGCCAAAACAGGAGGCTTAGGATAGGGTATATTTGCTGGTCTTCCTACAATAAATGACTCAATTCTCTTCTTGGTAATGTACAACTGGAAATAATATTGGGGTGGGACTAGGGTTACCAATTAAGCAATATTCATATTCCATGCTTCCATTACCAACTTTCTCAGTTTATCCAGAACTGAAAGGTTTCCTGGGATGTGGTAGTCAGTGCTAAAACTGGGAAAGCCCTGAAAAAATCAGGATAAGCTGGTCTCTTTTTTTTTTTTTTTTTTTGAGACGGAGTCTCGCTCTATTGCCCAGGCTGGAGTGCCGTGTCGCCATCTCGGCTCACTGCAAGCTCTGCCTCCCGGGTTCACGCCATTCTCCTGTCTCAGCCTCCAGAGCAGCTGGGACTACTGGCGCCCGCTACCATGCCAGCCTAATTTTTTGTATTTTTAGTAGAGACGGGATTTCACCGTATTAGCCAGGATGGTCTCGATCCACCCGCCTCGGCCTCCCAAAGTGCTGGGATTACAGGCGTGAGCTACCGCTCCCGGCCACGCTGGTCTCTTTAGCTGATCCATATATGGCATACTTGAAGAGCTTAAGCAACCAGAAGTATACTTTCACATTTGGCCTAACACCAACTGAGTTCCATCACTGAAATAGAGTAAATAAGAAACTGCTGTGAGTTGTGTTTTGACGTACAACATCTACATTTATTTATACTTTGCTTCTGGGGAGATGGTAGAGCATGATGCTTGGTGACCTTGATCCATAATGCTTGGTGACCTTGGTGACCTTATACTTTATCTTTGACCATAATCCTTAGTAACCTTGACCCTGAGGCCAAAATGCCTGAGTCCGAATTCCAGCACTATCATGTATTTGCTTAGTAACCTTGGAAAATTAATTTAACCTCTGTATGCCTCAGTTTTCTTGTGTGTAGTTTCTAATTCTATAACCTATATAATTGGCTTGTTATTTAGGATTAAATTAGGTAACATGTAAAATCTTTAAAACAATGTTTTTATTGTTATCATTGTTGTCACTGTGACTACTATTACTACTATTAGTCAGCTGTGCAATCCTTCAGCTTCTTTATCTGCAAAATGGAAATAATATCTCATAAGGGTGATGTGAGGATTAAAAGAGAAGACATAATATGTGTAAAGCACTTAGCTCAGTGACTAGCAAAGAGTAAGCTTGCCAGTTTTACTCAGTGTCATTATTGTCATTATTACTATTATTGTTAAAAGGGTCACTGTTTTTATTATTAATTTGTTTGCTTTATTCTAGTTCCAAGGCATAAAATCACACTCATGTTTAAGCTTTTAGCTTTCAAATTTAATGTTTCCTTTGATTTTCTCCTTCATGTTATAGCCCTGGCACCCAAAAGTCTATCTCACAGTGCCAACCTTCTCAGGTGGTAATAGAACTGGGACAAGTCATCTGCCTTTCTCCGCATGACTTGGCCATCAACAGAGGGCAGACACATGGACCATTGACAGTGACAATAGGCCACTGCTTTACTTCTGGTGTGGTTGTCAAGGCCTCTGACAAAACTTCGAGGCAAGTGGCTGAAGTAGATGATTCTCATGTTTCTTTTTTCTTTTCTTTCTTTCATTTTTGCCACTCTTCCTAAAATTCTTAGTTCCTATATAGCCTTTCTTTTCCCCATAAACCTTAAAAGATATATTGGAATAGCACTACACACAATAAAGTATTTGTTAGAAAAACTGAAAAACCGGAAGCCATTTTATAAAGCAAACATTCCTGATTATTAACCAATGCAAGTGTCATTTGAGATGAGAAAGTTAGAAAGGGAAGGAAGAGCAGGGAGGCAGAAATTACAAACCAATTGACACAGCTTAGCTAAACCTTTGAGACTCCTAGAAAAACAACATTATCAAGCACACATTCCAGGCTTATAGTGTAACTATAGATTCTTTATGTCTCAATGTGGCATTACAGGTCATAAGCATTGTAGCCCTGAGGGAAAAAAATTCCATTTGGATTGGTTTAAATATTTAAATTTTAACACCAGAGCTTACATAAATACAAATCAATCTTAGAATAACATTTGATGCCATCAGTCCTATGAACAAGGTAAGTATTCTCAACCTTTAGTCTCTGAAAAGGCCTGGCATTGAGTGAGGAATGTCTGTGCTGATGTGAGCTCATTGTAGAGTAGAAAGGGCTTAGAAGTAGTTCTGTTTGTAAGAAATTATGCAAACTCACTGAAGAGAGATATCAGATACTTTCGGGTGGCCTAAGACCTGATTCTTACAAATATGCTTGGATGCTCAGCTCATTCACATCTTATGGTTGGATTTGGAGGGTTCTGCACTTAACTGACAAGTGCAGTCAAGAAATGCAATAAAATCAGTTTTATTCCATTTCTGTAATTCAGCCCTGTTCAGAGTAGCAAAAAGAGTGCCGAAAGGTTTAGGCTTCCAGTTAAAGACAGGATTTTAAGCTCAGCTGTCCTATAGCTTGTGATGTAATAGGGGAAAATTATAATGATCACAGCCAGTGAGCTAAGAGAAAACCAACATGCAAAAGTGGAAGAGATGCTAGGCAAACAATCATGCACAGGCACACTTTCACACAGGGACAACATCAGGCTTTATGAGTGCCATAAAAGATAAATAAGAGTTTCAAGATTTGAGAAGGTAGATAAACTCATTGTCTGAGTGATAAACGAATGTACTTTAGGATTTCCTTAAAGTGTTTTCATGATAGTAATTTTATGAATAAAAGATAAATTCTAGAATTCATTATGAGTTCAGAATCACTATCTTTCAGATTGTGTTCAGGAAGTCAGTAGTAAAATAAATATACACACTACACATGCAAATAGAAAATATGGGTTTTTCTCTCTGGGGAGCTGCAGGGCATTTTCTAAGAGAAAGGCTACTATTAGCCCTTCGATGTTAAGTGGAATTCATTTGAGGACAGGTTGAGCAGTGCTGCCTTAATACCTCATCCATATGTCCCTTTCCAGTATGCATGTACTTGCTTTCCTTTTGGTTTCATTCAAGCCTTATAAGGTTGAACCATCATAGAACTCATGCTATTTTACAATAGCCCAATTTATTCTACATAAAAAGAGAATTTCTCAAGAACTTGCTGTTGCTATTATTCACTAGGTTTAACTGTTTGTAGCATTTTTCTAAGATCTTCAGACTAGTTTTTTTGTTTGTTTGTTTAATAGCATGGTTGGCCATGTTTTATGTCACTCCCTGATATGCTTTGGCTGTGTCCCCACCCAAATCTCATGTTGAATTGTAGTTCCCAGAATCCCCACATGTCGTGGGAGGGACCTGGTGGGAGGTAATTTAATCATGCAGGAGGTTACCCTCATGCTGTTCTTGTGATAGTAAGTGAGCTCTCATAAGATTTGATGGTTTTATAGGGGACTTTCCTCCTTTGCCCAGTATTTCTCCTTCCTGCCACCATGTGTAGAAGGACATGTTTGCTTTTTCTTCCCCCATGATTGTAAGTTTCCTGAGGCCTCCCCAGCCATGCTGAACTGTGAGTCAGTTAAACCTCTTTCCTTTATAAATTACCCACTCTTGGGTATGTCGTTATTAGCAGCGTGAGAATGGACTAATACACTCCCCCAACCAGCAGGATGAATCAGATGTGAAAATCTGACCAATAGAAATATCATTATTAAGTCAGAGCAATTACTTATTTCATATGTTTTGGGAATACATTCAATCGCTAGTGTTCAAGCAGTTGGTTAATATTTACTGTTCTTAGCATATTCTCAGGCACTGGCAGTAGCTAATTGTATGTCTTTCTTCTAAATTACTAGGCAATTATTACCTGTAATATTTGTAATATTCATTTGACCAAAAGTCTTGTATTTTACATATATTTTTATTTCCTCCCAAGAGCCAGGTATTATGCTAAATGTTTGATGTGCACCATTCCTACTCTCCAAAATCTCTTATTGTTAGGAAATATTACCAGCACTTTATAATGAGACACTGAGACTCATGGACACTGGATGACATATCTAAAGCCACAGACCTAGAAAGTAAGAGAGGGCTTTTCTAAACTGAGACTCTTTGATTCCACAGCTCAGCTTTTTTTACTAGACCACATGTTTAGGGGTTGTCTGACAAGCCTTATTGAAAGTCTTCAGTCAGGGAAGCATATCTTGAAATTTTACTTGCTAGTGTGGTGTTCCCATAGTGTCTATGATTTATTTGTTCAATACATTGCTATTTGACTTTTGATCAAATAGAAATCTTAAGCCAGGCACAGTGGCTCACCATGATTACTACTTGTAATCCCAGCAGTTTGGGAGGCTGAGGTGGGAGGATTGCTTGAGCACAGGAGTTCTAGACCAGCCAGGGCAACATACTGAGAGCTCATGTCTACAATACCTAGAAAAATTAGCTGGCTGTGGTGGCACATGCCTGTAGTCCCAGCTACTCTGGAGGCTAAGGCAGGAGGATCGATTGAGCCCAGGAGGTGGAGGCTGCAGTGAGCCATGACTGTGCCATTGCACTCCAGTCTGGGTGACAGAGCAAGACCTTGTCTCAAAAAAATAAATAAATAAAAATAAAAACAAAAATTGTGGTCATTTTAGATGATGCATCAGCAAGGATATGGGCTGAATGAATAAAGGAACTAGAAGAAAAGCCATGAGAAAAAAGATGATAAGGGAATAATAGCTACGTGGAAAGGAAGAGTAAGATCTGTAGACAGATAATCACTGTGGCTCTAGAATTTGAAAATTGTCCCAAGTTGAGAATATTTTCCAAGGATAATTCAAGGATTCACACAGCCAATTGGATTCTTTTTTCCTCCTGCTGCTCCTCCTTCCCTCCCTTCTTTATGTCCTCCTTCCCTTCATCCCTCCCTCTCTCCCTTCTTTCCACATAAATTAATTACTGATATGCACGGTTCTATGTTAGATGCTAGGACTACAATGATGAATAGAGGAAGACACATATATAAGGAGATACGTTAAAATACAATCAATTCTCTACCAAGTTCTAGGAGAGCAAAAGTTGAAAACTGTCAAACATAGAGAATTAAGCAAATTATATGTACATATAATACACAACATTTTAATTATGTATATTGCAAATATGCATGTATATATATACACACAGTATTTGCCTTAGGGAAGAAATTTTCTTAAGGGCATGGACCATGAATATTTACTTTTTTAATCATTCATTCAATCCAGCTTATCACTCTTCACATTGCTAAACCTCAGTAAATACCTAAATTACTTTCTTTGGTGAGTCCTCCTGCAGACAATTTCTTATGGTCTTCAGCTTTATTTTATGTAGGAGTTTTAAACTTTTTATTTGCATTGAAATTCTACTCAATACCTCTTTAAATAACAACTGCAATACTTGTATAATGTCTACTGCTTCCCAATTGTCAAAATGTTATCATATATTCAACTTTCCCTTTTGCTTGACACAATCTGAGTTTTTATTTTTCAAGTGAGTAGACAAGGATCAAAGAAAGCTCCATGACTTCCCCATGGTCACTCCCCTAAGAAAGAGCAATCCAAATGCTGGGCTTCTGAGCCCAGAGCCCGTCACATTAAATTGACTCTCTGAAAAAAAGAAAAAATCTCTTGTGAGACTCTCACCTCTCATAAGCCTAAATTAAGAAACTTTCTTCCATTACTGCATAGCAGACTGTGGGCTTCATAGAATCAGACCTGGAACTACTACTTGCCAATTTTGATTCTTTGGTGAAATTAAAATTAAATTTCCAAGTTTCATAATCTTAGTATTATAAAGAATATATTACTACATTGGAAGAGTCGTTGAATGGATAAAATGAAATGACGTGGGAGACTGAGTCAAACTTCCCCAACCAGGAAAAGCATTATTATTATAGGAACAGGACTCCATATGAGTTAGGTCAACTCAGAGAAGGGAGAGCAGTGTATATTTAATCTGTCTATGAAGGCATCAAAGAATGGATAAAAATTAAATTGGCCTTTAGAGAAGATGAGCTTTAAATTAGCCAAAAAGAGAATTCCAAACAGAGGGGAAGAACAAGCAAAGACAGGAAAGAGAACGGTGAAAGTTGGAGTCAGATGAGATCACCAGTCTGATCAGGGAAGATTCATGTTGGAGAATCATAAGAAACAAGGCAAAACAGTGAAAGAAAAATAACTGAAGGGGGCTTGGCGTCCAGGTTGAGAAAATGTGACTTTTGAAGTATCTTTTTACCAATTTTTGGAGCAGGGGGATAACATAATGGAAGTGACAGTTTTGGAAGGGAACTCTAAATCTTAGCATATATTAGATGGGAGGAGTTTGGAACAGGAACCAGAATCAACAGGGCATGGGTTGTTGAAAATTTACTGAAAGTTATTAACATGAATGAGTGTTGAGTTTTGTCAAATGCTTTCTTTGCCTTTATTGATATAATCACGTGATTTTTCTTCTTTAGCTTGTTAATGTGAATCAATTATATTGATTGATTTTCTGAAGTTGAACCAGCTTACATACCTGTGGTAAGTCAACTTGGTAGTGGCATATCAATTGTTTTTTACATTGCTGGACTCAATTTGCTATTTTGTTGAGAATTTTTATGTCTATGTTAATTAGAGATATCGATTCTAGTTTTCTTTTCTTGTACTATCTTTGTCTGGTTTTGGTATGAGAATAATGCTGGGCTTCATAGAATGAGTTAGAAAGTACTCAATCTTTTTCTATCTTCTAAAAATCATTGCTGAAAATTAGTACAATTTCTTTCTTAAATGTTTGGTCAAATTCAAGGTGAACCCATCTGCACCTGATCCTTTCTATTTTGGAATATTATCAACTATTGATTCAACTTTTAATTGGGGATTTTGTGAACAGAGCAAGAAAGTCTTTTCACATAGATGGCACAAAGAATCTACTCCCAAGGGAGTTTTAAAATTCTACCCATCATTTAATACAAAAAAGCAGGCTCTCTAGACAATCCATCTCCCCACAGAAAAACAGAAAGAAAGGGAAAGAAAGAGATACAGAGACATTTGGGAATATTTTTAAGAACTAGTCATCCCTAGAAACTTTAGTGAAAATTCTGAGAAACTGAATACGGTACATTCTTTACTGTTGGTTGCAACATTGTACCTCTTGTCACCTTCAAACAAAGTTGTAATCAATAAGAAATAATTGAATATTAAAGCCAAGTGTGGTGGCTCACACCTGTAATCCCAGCACTTTGGGAGGCTGAGCAGGCGAATCACATGAGGCCAGGAGTTCAAGACCAGTCTGGCCAACATGGTGAAATCCTGTCTCTTTTAAAAATACAAACAACATTAGCTGGGCTTGGTGGCATGTGCCTGCAGTCCTAGCTACTTGGGAGGCTGAGGAATGAGAATTGCTTGAACCTGGGAGGGGGAGGTTGAAGTGATCTGAGATTGCGCCATTGCACTCCAGTCTGGGTAACAGAGCGAGACTCTGTCTCAGAAAAAAAAAAAAAAAAAAGACTATTTGTTTGAGTAATGACTTATTTGATAATTTTGTAAATTTTGCAGCCTGACAATATTGCTTTTAAAACAGCAAATCTTTGACATGTCATGGTTTAATAATATGCCTTTCACAATGTCTAATCGCTAGCTGATAGACAAGAATCTACTTGCAATCCAAAGCTTCCATCTGGTAACTGATGGTTTCAATGTGAGTTTACTAATAATAAATTCTATTTTAAAATGAATATTTTAAATTAAATTATGAAGATAATGCATTTCTAAGTCTGATATTAGGACTGAATTATGATGAATCAGGTTTTAATCAGGATCAAATAGAAAATGATCATCCTAGTCCAGTGAGGAGGAGACAAAACATTTCCTGACATGTCTCCTCAGATGTCCCAGAGGCAATTCAAAATCAACGTTTCCATAAGTGCCTCATATTTAACTTCCATCCTATATTCTCTCTGTGTGTGCTACCAACTATTTTGTCACCCAAATCTAGGAATTATCCTTAGCCCTATTTTATTCCTCATTCAACCATTAAATCACAAAATTCAACTCAATGCTGCTTGGTAAGTATCCTTTCTTTCAATCCCATGTCACTGCAAATATTAATTGAGCATCTACTCTGAAGTAGGCACTGTGGAAGACCCTGGATATAGTGGCGGACAGGTGACTTACAGTCTAGCACAGGAGACAGATCCTGAGCAAATGTTATGTGATTGTAGCTAAAGAGAAGTACAAGTCCATTTTTGTGTCTCAAAAGGCTGTGAATCCTGATCTGAGTGGGGTCTATGAAAGCTTTCCTGGAGAAGTGACATTAAAACTGAAACCTAAAGGATGAAAAGGAGTTAAGTGATATAAGAGAAGAAAAAAAAATTCCAGGAAGGAAGAATATCATATACAATGGTTCTGAGTCAGGAAAGGACATGGTATGTGTGAAGAAAACAGAAAATTCCAAGGAACTGAGAGATAAGCAGCTTGCATCTATATGGTCTTTTGCTGTACTACCAAAATTGTTTAAATGTTTTCTTTTTCTTCTGCCTTGGACTACTAGCATCAGTTTTTCACTTTGCTTCCAGAGAGACTTTCCAAAATGCAAACCTCATTATGTCACAAAATCCACAATGGTTTCCCATTGCCTACACAGTAAAGGTCAAATTCCCTCAAGAGATTCTTCCATTCCCTTCTCTGTGTCTTTCACCCACTCCAACACTTAGTGACAATGATGCCATTTATAGTTCTTCAAAACAGTCAGGCCTGTTCACCTACTTATGTCTTTGCCAGCTGCTATTTTCTTCATTTGGAATGCCTCTGTCTGCCTGGAAAACTCCCATTCATCCTTTAATGGGACTCATATTCTGTATTTTCTAAGCCAGAGGCCAGCAAGCTACAGTCCATGAGACAAATCCAACTCTCTGCCTGTATGACCTGTGAACTAAAAATCGTTTACCTGTAGTAGAAGTTGAAATAAAATCAAAAGAAGAATATTTTGTGATATGTAAAAATTAAAACACATTTAAATTTCAATGACTATAAGTGCAATATTTTTAGAGCACACCCACACTCATTTGTTTACATATTGCCTACAGCTACTTTTGCACTACAATGGCAAAGCTAAACAACAGAGATCACTCAGCCCTCAAAACTGAAATATTTACTATCTGGTTTTCCACACAAAAAAGGTTGCTCACCTCTGCTCGGATCCAATATTGCCAATATGCTCCTTATAGGCCCCCTCCCCTGGAAAAATATTCCTGGAGCAAGACAATTACCTGACTACCATCCAAAGCACATAACAGAAAAATTATTTTAAAAATTTGAGTATATAACGTGACTTCATCTTAATTTCCTCACCTGTATAATGGAGGCAATAAGAGTGTCCATCTCATAGGTGTTCTGTAAGGATCAAAATAGTTAATAAAGTGTTTAGAATAGTGCCTGGAACATAAAAAGTGTTCACTAAGTCAACAGTATTAACATTTTTCCTCTAATATGTCTTGTATATTCATCTACTGTTTCCCTTCACTGTATTTCAGTTCTTTTTCCCTTACGAGTCAACTGTGATTTTTCTTTTGACTTGTGCAAGGTGACTCCTCAATAAACATATAGTGAATAAATAAATGAATGAAAATGAAGAGACTCATGGCCATGGATGACGGTGAGAATGAAAGTGGATTGTGTCGAATACTGTACTGCTGTTTAATATTTACGTTACAAATTTTGTGCTACTTCATTTTATGACTTTTAGCTGAATTTTTAAAATGTAATGAAGCCAGGAATTATTTTCACTCAAATGCCAGAAAATGTAAGATACTTTTGATCAAACTGGAGGGGTTATATTAAATATTAAAGTCTTACAAGCGTCAGTAACTCTAAACTTTTGTTGACTTGAGGATCATTTCCTGACTTTTATTGGAACCATTCTGGGCAGTACATTCCCTCTTCCCAATGTCTTTGTGAGCTTCAGCTCCAACTTCTCTTTTCATGTCTTCTTTTTTTTTTTTTTTTTGCCACAGACTTATATGCCTTTAGCACATGAGGCTGCATTTAACTTGGCTCAAAAGCAGGGATAGATATTATTACAATGTAAGAGATTAAAAAGCATCCCAACCTCAAAAGAAACACACACACAGAGTCCACAGAATATGTAGGGAAGATTTTTTTTTCTTATATTCATACAATGGCCATCCCAGCTTTAATCTAGGATGCATCTATTGAGATCTAGACCAGGTTTGTCATTTTCAGTGAAGTGCTGGGATGTATTCTCCGAAATCTGTTTCCATGAAGAATTTGCAAAGCCCTCAGGAGTTAATCCATCTTGAGAAAAAAGAGTCTGGGAAACAAGTTTAGGCTGGTAGCAGAGTTTTGGTTACCAGAGAGGAGAGGTGACATTGAAGACAGCAAAGAATTTGCCCTTTCTGTGTTTTTGTTTGTTTGTTTGAGACAAGGTCTCACTCTGATGTCTAGGCTGGAGTGCAGTGGCACGATCATAGCTCACAGTAGCCTCAAATTTCTGGTCTTAAGTGATCCTCCTGCCTCAGCCTCCCAAGTAGCTGGGACCACAGGTATGCACCACCATGCCCAGCTAGTGTGTTTTATTTTTTGTAGAGATGTTGTTGTGCTGCCCAGGCTGGTCTTGAACTTCTGGGCTCAAGTGACCCTCTTGTCTAGGCCTCCCAAAGTGCTGGGATTATAGACATGAGCCACTGCACCCAGGCAGCCCTTTCTAATTGTCTGCCAGACTAGTCCTCAAAGATTCACTTAGTCTTCAAATGTGAATGTTAAACGTGAAAGGGCAGTTTCTCAGAATCTTGGTATGATGTTGAGTCATAAGTAACATTGCTTTAAGTCCTTTCCAAGAAAGTGTATGTGTACATGCATGCACAAAAAGAAGAAGGAAGGAAGGAAGGAAAGAAGGAAGGAAAGAAAGAAAGAAAGAAAGGAAAGAAAGAAAGAAAAGAAAGAAAGAAAGAAAGAAAAAAGAAGGAATGAAGGAAGGAGAAAAGAAGGGAGGAAGGAAAAAGGAAAGGAAAAGAAAGGAAAGAAAAAAAGAAAAGAAAAGAAAAGAAAAGAAAAGACACATCTGAACTTGAGAGATCAAAAGTTTCTTAGAGAATGGACTAGCTAACCTGAGACCTAAATGAAGGAGTGGTGAGGTGCAAGAACATCTACTACAAAGGCTTGGTTATGATGAAGATTATGGCCCATTTGGGGAACTGTAACTCATTTAACTCTGACCACAACCCTATGAAGTGGATACAATTATTATCTCCATTTAAAATGAGAAACTGAATTATAGAGAGGTTAAGTAACTTGCTTTATGTTACATAACTAAAAAAGTAGCAGATATAGGATTCAAACTCAAGCAGTCTGACTTTCACATCTGTGATCTTAACCTCTACTTTATAATATTCCTAATATAATAGCCACCTTAAGGTAAGAAAGTTTATATCACATACTGTATTAAGTACATTATATATATTGCTTGATTTAAACATGTTCCAGTTATCTCTTGCTTCATACCAAAATTTAGTGACTTAAATCAGTAAAAGTCATTTATTTCTCTCATGAATCTGCAATTTGGGCTGGGTCCTACCCTACGCAATGCCAACTAAATTGAGGTGTGCAGGATCTGCTTTTAAGATGGGTCACTCACATGCTGGGAAGTTATTACTGGCTCCAGGGTGAGTTTTTTCCCGCCTAGGCCTCTGGGCCTATGATGGGAGAGGGTGCCATGAAGGTCTCTGACATAACTGGAGACATTTTCTCCATTGTCTTGGTGATTAACATTTGGCTCCTTGTTACTTACGCCAATTTCTGCAGCCAACTTCAATTTTTCCACATAAAACAGGTTTTTCTTTTCTATCGCATCGTCAGTCTGCAATTTTTGCAAGCCTTTATGCTCTGCTTCCTCTTGAATGTTTTGCCACTTAGAAATTTTTTCTGCCAGATACCATAAACCATCTCTTTCAAGTTCAGATTTCCACAGATCTCTAGGGCAGGGGGTAAAGATACCAGTCTCTTTGCTAAAACATACCAAGAGTAACCTTTACTCCAGTTGCTAATAAGTTTCTCATCTCCATCTGAGACTACCTCAGCCTGGACTTCATTGTCCATATCACTATTAGCATTTTGGTCAAAGCCATTCAACAAGTCTCTAGGAGGTTGCAAACTTTCCCACATTCTTCTGTCTTCTTCTGAGCCCTCCAAACTCTTCCAACCTCTGCCTGTTACCCAGTTCCAAAATTGCTCACACATTTTTGGGTATCTTTACAGCAGCATCCCACTCTCTGCACTACCAATTTCCTGTATTAGTTCCTTCTCACTCTGCTATGAAGAAATATTGGAGACTGGGTAATTTATAAGGGAAAGAGGTTTAATTGATCCACAGTTCTGCAGGGCTGGGAGGCCTCAGGAAATGGAGGAAGGGAAATAAAACATGTCCTTCTTCACAAAGCAGCAGGAAGGAGAAAAATAAGAAATGAGCAAAGGGTGAAGCTCCTTATAAAACCATCAGATCTTGTGACAATTTACTATCATGAGAATAGCATGGGGGAAACTGCTCCCATCATTCAATTACCTCCCACTGGGTACCTCCCACCACACATAGGGATTATGGGAATTACAATTCAAGATGAGATTTGGGTGGGGCATAGCCAAACTGTATCAATGGGGGTGGTTTCTAATGCTTTAGCACCATCCCCCTAGTGCTGTCTCATGACAGAATTCTCACTAGATCCGGTTGTTTAGAAGTGTGTAGCACTTCCCTTGTCCCTCTTGCTCTCTCCTGCTCAAGAATGGTAAGATTGGCTTGCTTCCCCAGTGCCTTCTGCCATGATGTAAGTTTCCTGATGCCTCCCTAACTATGCTACCTGTACAGCCTGTTGAACTGTGAGTCAATTAAACCTCTTCATGAATTACCCAGTATCAAGTATGTCTTTATAGCAGTGTGAGAACAAACTAATACAGAAAATTGGTGTGAGAATGAGGTATTCCTATAAAGATACATGAAAATGTGGATGCAACTTTGGAACTGGGTAATGGGCAGAGTTTGGAACAGTTTGGAGGGCTCAGAAGAAGAAAGAAAGATGTGGGAAGGTTTGGAACTTCCTAGAGACTTGTTGGATGGTTGTGACCAAAATGCTGATAGTGATATGGACAATGAAGTTCAGGCTGAGATGGTCTCAGATGGAGATGAGAAACTTGTTGGGAACTGGAGTAAAAGTCACTCTTGCTATGCTTTAAGAAAGAGACTGGAAGCATTTTGCCTCTGCTCTAGAGATCTGTGGAACTTTTAACTTGAGAGAGATGGTTTACAGAATCTGGCAGAATAAATTTCTAAGGAACAGTGTTCAAGATAGGACCTACTGCTTCTAAAAGCCTATGCTCATTTACATAAAGAAAGAAATAATCTGAAACTGAAACATATTTTAAAGGGAAAGAGAGCATAAAAATTTAAAAAATTTGCAACCTGACCATGCAGTAGAAAAGAAAAAACCCATTTTCTAGGGAGAAATTGAAGTCTGCAGAAATTTGCATAAGTAAAGAAGAGCTGAATGTTAATTGCCAAGATAATGGAGAAAATGTCTCCAGGGCATTTCAGATTCATTCACAGCAGTCCCTCCCATCACAGGCCCAGAGGCCTAGGAGGGAAAAATGGTTTTGTGGGTCCGCACTGCTCTGTGAGGCCTTGAGGCATGGCACCCTGCATCCCAGCTCCTCTAGCTCCAGCTATGGCTAAAAGGGGCCAAGGTACAGATTAGGCCACTGCTTCAGAGGTTGCAAGCCTAAAGCCTTGGCAGCTGCCACATGGTGTTAGGCTTGCAGGTGTGCAGAAGACAAGAGTTAAGCTTCGGGAACCTCCGCCTAGATTTCAGAGGATATATGGAAATGCCAGGATGTTCAGGCAGAAGTCTGCTGCAGAGGCACAGTCCTCATGGAGACCCTCTACTAGAGCAGTGTGGAGGAGAAGTGTGGCGTTGGAGCCCCCACACAGGGTCCCCACTGCAACACTGCCTAGTGGAGCTGTGAGTAGAGGGCCATCATCGTCCAGCCTCCAGAATGGTAGATCCACTGACAGCTTGCACCATGCACCTGGAAAAGCCACTGTCAGTCAACACCAGCCTGTGAAAGCAGCTACTAACATGACTTGGTTGTGAGACATGGAATCAAAGGAGATTATTTCAGAGCTTTAAGATTTAATGACTTTTCTGCTGGGTTTTGGACTTTCATGCAGCCTGTAGTCCCTTTCGTTTGGCCAATTTCTCCATTTTGGAATGGTAGCATTTACCCAATGCCTGTAACCCCATTGTATCTTGGAAGTTACTAACTTGTTTTTGATCTTACAGGCCTATAGGAAGAAATGACTTGCCTTGTCTCAGTTGGGACTTTGGGCTTGGACATTTGGGTTAATGCTGGAATGAGTTAAGATTTCATGGGACTATTGGAAAGTCACGATTGGTTTTAAAATAGAAAAAGTACATGAGATTTGGGAGGGCCATGTTGAATTGTAATCCCCAGTGTCAGGGGAGCAACCTGGTGGGAGGTGATTGGATCATGGGAGTAGTTTTGAATGCTTTAGCACCATCTCCCTAGTCCTGTCTCATGAATGAGTTCTCATGATGTCTGGTTGTTCAAAAGTGTGTGTCACTTCTTACACTCTCTTTCTCTCCTTCTCCATCATTGAAAGATGGGCTTGCTTCCCCTTCATCTTCTACCATAATTGTAAGTTTCCTGAGGCTCCCCAGCAATGTTACCTGTACAGCCTATGGAACTGTGGGTCAATTAAACCTCTTTTCTTCATAAATTACCAAGTCTCAGGTATGTCTTCATAGCAGTGTGAGAACAGACTAATACAGATGATCATGACAGTTGCAAACAAAGACAGTTTTGTTTATTCCTTTCCAATCTGTATACACTTTCTTTTCTTTCCTTGTTGCATTAGCTAGCACTTCCAGTAAAATATTGAAAAGTAGTAGTGAAAGGAGAATTTTTATGTCTATGTTAATTAGAGATAGTGATTTCTAGTTTTCTTTTCTTGTAATGCCTTTTTCTGGTTTTGGTATGAGGATAATACTGGGCCTCATAGAATGAATTAGAAAGTATTCATTCTTTTTCTATCATCTAAAAAAGTTGCAGATAATTAGTATGATTTCTTTCTTAAGTGTTTGGTCAAATTCATAGTGAACCTATCTGCACCTGATCCTTTCTGTTTTGGAATGTTATTGACTATTGATTGAATTTTTAAAATAAATATAAGGCTATTCAGATGATCTGTTTTTTCTTGTGTGAGTTTTGGCAGATTGTGTCTTTCAGGGGATGGGTTCATTTCACCTAGGCTAGTACGTGAGACTAGAATTGTTTGTAGTATTTCTTTTTAATTTTTTTAAAACTTTCTAAAGAGAGAGTGTCTTGCTCTGTTGCTCAGGCTGAAGTGCTGTGGCATGATTGTATCTCATTGCAAACTCAAACTCTTGGGCTCAAGGAATCTTCCCACGTCAGCCACCTGAGTAGCTAGGACTTTCAAGTGTGCACCACCATACCCAGATATTTTGTTAAATTATTTTTGTAGAGATAAGTTCTCTCTATTTTGCCTAGGTTAGTCTCAAATCCTGGCCTTAATTTATTCTCCTGCCTTGACCTCCCAAAGGCCTGGGATTGCAGGCGTAAGCCATCAAGCCCAGCCCATAGTATTCCTTTGTTATCATTTTAACATCCATGAGAGCTGTAGTAATTTCTCTTCTTTCCCTTCTGATATGAGTAATTTGTGTTCTCTCTCTTATGCTTTTTTTCCACTTATCCTGTACAGAAGCTTATGAATTTTATTGAACTTTTCAAAAAACCAGCTTTTGATTTCATTAATTTTCTCTATTGATTTTTTGTTTTCAGTTTCATTGATTTGTGTCCTAGTTTTTATTTCTTTTTTTCTACTTACTGTGTATTTTATTTGCTTTTTCTTTTCCAGTGTTGTAAACTGGTTGATCTGTAATTGATTTTATACATTTCTTTTTTTCTATTATATACACTTAGTGCTATAAAATTCCCTCTAATCACTGCATTTGCTGTATTCTACAAGTTTTAATAAGCTATGTTTTAAGTTTCACTTAGTTTAATTTCTCATGAGTTTTTTTTTCTTGGACCCATGAGTTATTTAGAAGTATATTGTTTAATCTCCACATAGTTTGGTATTTTCCAGCTATCTACCTTTCTATTATTCCTCTCTAGTTTAACTCCATTGTTGGCTGACAGCAGACATTGTATGTCTTGTGTTTTTAGACATTTATCAAGGTGTATTTTATTATCAAGAACATGGTCTGTCTTGTTGAGTGTTCCATGTGAGCTGGAGAAGACTGTGTATTCTGTTGATGTTGCATAAAGTAGTCTATTGATGTCCATTATGTCCAATTGATTGGTGGTGTTATGGAGTTCAATTATGTCTTTATTTATTTTCTGCCTGATGAATCTGTTCATTTCTGACAGAGGGCATTGAAGTCTTCAACTATAATAGTATATTCATCTATTTCTGATTGCAGTTATATCAGTTTTTGCCTTATATGTTTTGATTCTCTATTATTAGTTACATTCAAATTAAGAATTATGTCTTCTTGAAGAATTAATCCTTCTGTCATTATGTAATGCCTTTCTGATAATTTTTTAACTCTGTGCCTGTGCTTACCCATGTAATGCACTTCTTTATCCCTGATAATGTCCGTTGTTCTGAAGCCTGCTCTGCCTGAAATTAATATATCAATTTTCCACTTTCATTTGGTTAGTGTTAGAATGGTATAATTTTCTTCATCCATTTACTTTTAATCCATATCTCTTTATATTAAAGTAGGTTTCTTGTAGACAACATATAGTTGGGTCTTAATTTTTTATCCACTATGACAATCTTTGTCTTTTAATTGGTGCATTTAGACTATTAATATTCAAAGTGATTACTGATACAGTTTTATTAGAATCTACCACATTTGTTACTGTTTTTTATTTTCTATGCTTGTTATTTGATTCTGTTTTTATCCTCCACTTATTTTTGCCTTTTGTGGTTTTAACTGAGCATTTGATGTAATTTTATTTTCTCTCCTTTCTTAACATATCACTTATACCATTTTAAAAAACACAACATTTTTAGTGGTCATCTCAGAATTTATGATATACCTTTACCACTACTCCAAGTGCACTTTCAAATAATGCTATACCACTTCACAGGTAGTACAAATACCTTATAATGACAAAATAGTTCTAAGCTCTCCCTCCTGTCTCTTGTATCATTGCTGCCACTTATTTCACTTACATATAAGCATATGTAAGTGTGTGTGTATATATATATATATATACTTTATATATATTTCATACATATATCCTTATATATGTGTGTGCAACATACACACAGAGACACATACATACATATAATTGAATACAATTATGCTATTGTTATTTTTAACAAACTGCTATCTGTTAGATCAATAAGGTATGAGAAAAATAAGAGTTTTTTTTTTATTTTACCTTCACTTATTCCTTCTCCAATGTTCTTCTTTAGGTAGATGCAAGTTTGTGACCTGTATCACTTTTCTTCTTGCTGAAGAGCTTTTTAAAACATTTCTTGCAAGGCTCAACAAATTCCAATTTTTTTTGCCTGAGGAAGTCTTCATTTCCCGCTCATTTTTAGATGACACTTTTATAGGGTATAGGATTATAGGTTGGTGGGGTTTTTATCTCTCAACACTTTAAGTATTTCACTGTTCCCTCTTCTTGCTTTCCTTGTTTCTTTTGTTTGTTTGCTTATTTTTTGAGACAGAGTTTGGCTCTTGTCACCCAAGCTGGAGTGCAATGGTGCGATCTCAGCTCATTGCAACCTCCATCTCCTGGGTTCAAATGATTCTCCTGTCTCAGCCTCCTGAGTAGCTGGGATTGCAGGTGCACACAACCATGCCCAACTAATTTTTTTTTATATTTTTTAGCAGAGATGGGTTTTTGCCATGTTGGCTAGGCTAGTCTTGGACTCCTGATATCAGGTGATCTACCCACCTCAGCCTCCCAAAGTGCTGGGATTACAGATGTGAGCCACCGCACTTGGCCTGCTTTACTTGTTTCTAAGGAGAAGTCAGATGCAAATGAGATTCTTATTTTTCTCCTCTATAGGTAAGGTGAGTTTTTTCCACCTCTGCCTTCTCTTGTTTGTTGTTGTTCTACCCTTTCCCAACCCCCTGACTTCTTTCAAAATTTTATCTTTGATTTTCTGTAGTTTGAAGATGATATGTCTAGGTATAGAGATTTTTTCACATTCATCCTGCTCAGTGTTCTCTGTACTTCCTGGATTTGTTGTTTAGTGTCAGACATTAATTTGTGGGAAATCCTCAATCTTTATTGTTTCAAATATTTCCTCTGTTTTTCTTTCTCTTTATTTTCCTCCTGATATCCCCATTATGTGTATTTATACTTTGGGAATTGTTCTACAGTTCGGATATTACATCCTTTTTTTCTTTTCCAGTATTTGTTCTCTTTGCTTTTCGGTTAGATGTCTGTTGACATATTCTCAAGCTCAGAGACTCTTTCCTCAGCTTTGTCCAGTCTACTAAAGCCATTGAAGGAATTCTTCATTTCTGTTGTTGTTTTTGTTTTTTGATCTCTAGCATTTTGGGGGTTCTTTCTTAGAAAATCCCCATTTCTCTGCTTATATTGCCCATCTATTCTTGCATGCTGTCTACTTCATTCACTGTAGCCCTTAACATATTAATGAAAGTGGTTTTAAATTCTCAGTCTGATAATTGCAACATTCCTGCCATATCTTAAGTCTGGTTTTGATTCTTAGCCTGTCTCTGCAAACCGTGTTTTTTGCCTTTTAGTATGCCTTGTAATTTTTTCTTGATAGCTGAACATGATGCCTTGAGTAAAAGAAACTGCTATAAATAGGCCTTTATTAATGTGGTGGTAAGGTGTGGGGGAAAAGAAGTGTTTTATAATCTTATGAATAGGTCTCAGTCTTTTAGTAAGCCTGTGTCTCTGGGCTGTGAACTTCACACATGCTTCTCAGTCACATCCCCTCAACTTAGATGGGATAAGATAACTAGAGTGAGCTGAAGTTGAGTGTTTTCCTTCTTCCACATGGAAGACCAGATAGGGTTTGGACACCTCTTCCCCCAGGTCAGTTGGTTTCTGATAAAACTCTAGCAATTTTAATTTTCAGCAACTAGTTAAATGGTTTCTCCTGAGGGCAGAACTTATTAAGAACAGAATGCACTTGTGTATTTCAAAAAAGTTCCTTCCCTTTCCTCTGTCAGAAGCACAAAGGAATTTTTCTCCTGTAATCACTGCAAGAACTTGATAAACATCCAGGAAGTAAAACCCATAAAAGCATGAGGTCTTTCCTAAGACTGAGTCCCCCAGAAGACTTTAGCTCTCAGACCCATCCACATGGAACTTCTGGCAATTCATCAATTATAATTTAGGTTTTCTTCATTTGTTTCTGCTCAGGTAAGTTGTGATTCTCTGTATTTGTTGGGGCAGCAGTTTGACCTGTGACCTTACTTCTCTACGAATCTAAGAAAGGATATTGATTTTTCAGTTCTTTTCAGCCTCTTATTTGTTGTTAAGATGGAGTGGAAACTTCTAAGCTTTTTACATGCCAAACTATAAACCAGGAGTCCTTATTATTTTTTTTTAATCCAGGGGTTAGTCCAGTATTTCAGTGTAAACTAATTGTACTGAATAGAGGGAGTTTCGCTACCTGACATTTTTTGTTCAGTGAATCCCCAAATTCCAATTAATTAATATATTTCCAAATTTTCCTTTAGGAGAAAGAGCATTTTAAAATTAAACTAAGTACTATTAGAAATTTATTTGTGAAAGCTTAAGTTCACTACATATTTTGAATTAGTCCTATATCTTACACTTTTTACATTTACTATTTTAATTACAATTCTTAAGTACCAAGAAGAAATTTCAGAAATCATCACTGACCTCTTCCTTGTTTTATAAATAAAGAAACTAAATATCAGAGAGTCTACCCATTTTTTCTTTGGCCACTTAATGACAAAGCTTCAGCTAAATCCAGGGCACACATTATTCTTGTGTTGCTCCACTTCTTCCACTGCATTTATTCAAAAACAAATAAATGTTAATGTGATGATTGGGAAACTCAAGAACATATTAATTAATTAAAATGGGTTTTGAATGCCCACTATATATATCTGCCATGCTAGGTTTTGGTGATGTAAAATGAATGAATCACAGTCCTGGTCCTCAAAGATAGCCATGCTGAAGGAGACAGACATGAACATAAAGAACCTCCATGCTGAATGAGAAGCCCATCATAGCCCATGATGATCTGTGTAATGTGCTTCTGGGAGAAAAGAAGTCTGAAAACCTAAGGGAGATACCCAGTGTAATTTCTCTAAGGAGGTAACATTTGAGTCGTGTCTTGAAAAATGAATAGCTTTTCACCAGGGTGTTCTAGACAACAGAAATTATAATAGAGATCAACAATCAAATCCCCATTAAAAAGCTACTATGGGCTAGGCCATATGTTAGGTAGGTACAGGAGTACAAGAGTGAGCAAAGAAAAAGTCTCTGTTCTTGTGCACCTTTTATTCATTTTATTTGAAGGGTGAACTACAGGTAAGTTGTCTTTGAAAAGTGCAATGAAATGTTTGGTAAGGAGATTTGACTTGGGGGTGGAGAAAAGAGGTAAGCAGGGATACTTCCTGGAGGATAGTAGGAGAGTTAATACCTTAGGTGGCATATTGAGAGGGAAGAACATAAAGAGGCAAAGGCCATGTCATGGCTAATGGCTCTGAGCTGTAATCTGCTGCGTATAAAGATGATCTTGGCTTGGACATAAACAATGGGGATGGAAGTTACTTAAACTGGCACTAGAAAGACAAGTGGGGCCAGTTCAGGGGAGACTTTGTAGTCAACCTCAATGAAGACATTGAAGGATTGAAAAAGAGAGAGAAGTGGAACCATGAAATTTGTAGCCTGAAAAACCACTCTGACTCTATGGGAAAAGCTACAGGGATGAGAAAGACACAAAATACCCAGCAAATGAAAATAATTTATAAGGCTAGAGCTTAGTGTCTGTGGTGAGGAGTCACAGGAAATGTAGGCTAGAGTGAGATCCTGAAGGAAGCCCCATCTGTTTTGGAGTAAGACTTGTATAGTTTATCTACCAGGGAATGAGGTCACTTTGACAGATTATATGTTCAGAACATAAGAATCATGCTAAAAAGATTCATTTATATTCATAATATTGTAATTATGAATGTAGATAATGGATTGACAGATTTTACAAATATTTCATAAAAAGTTGGAAAGAAAACAAATCTATGCCTTTCAATTAACCAGAACTGCCTGTTTTCATTTTCTGTTTTCCAGTTGTTTGAGATTGATTGAAGACCTCAACTGTAAGAAAAAACAAACTCAGAGAGGGCAGAGAAAGGCAACTGAGACCTTGCCATACAATGCCTTGGTGGGATGGACTTTCTGGTAAAACTTGTGTTAACTCCTCAAGGAAATGCCTGGGCATATACCAGAATAGTGCCTGACAGTGTGATGCAACCTAGTGCTGCCTCTACTTGCTGGAATTTTACTTTGTGCCTCTGGGTGGTAATTAGGGATTGTTTGATCTGAGTCAATAAAATACTATTCAATTTCCCCTGCAGACATCAGAGATGCATTTATTATAGTAAAAATATTTTCCCATGCCACTATTTGAATTTAAAGCATACATGTCTGCTCATTTAATTTCTAGCTACTTACAAAAGCTTTTTAACATATAGACTAAGTGCAAATTAAAAACACAAGGACATTACTCATGTTTCTGGAGGTAAAGATGGATGGATGTTCAGTAAATTACACCTTTTCCTATGGAAGCTGCTGTTGATGAAGCTTATGAAGTTTAATTTCTTGATTTATCTACACTGGCTCACTCCCACGACCATCTATATTCTGAAGCTTAGGTTAAACAGATGATGCAAGAAACACCTACATTCAGAATTCGAGAAGCCCCTTTGAAAATTCAATGGAATCCTTTGTAATAAATTTCTAAATCACACGTGTCAGACATATTGTGGTCCAAATCCTGCCATTCCATTCATTATAAACGTTCACCTTAAAGCAGAATTTCTTTTTAAAGCTGGTAGCAATCCTTTTTCACACTTCCTGTGTGAAAAATGGCACAGAGAGGTGCCATTCTGTGTAACAACTTACGAGGCTGCTAGTGGTAACTTCACTTGTAGCAGCAGTAGACTTGGGAGACAGACAAAAGATCTTGCATTTGTCTGTTGATTAAGTGATAAGCACCATCAATACGTTCACAAAGAATAGGGGAGGAAATAACACCCTGACTCAAGGCTGTTGTCACCTTGGGTATGTGAATCCATTGGCATCCTTGTTAATTTGATGAAATATAAGCTCTAAGTTTAGAAACTGAATATTTTCTGTTTACTTCATTACACTGTGTTATATGACATTAAAGAGCAGATTAAGCAAGTATGATGTTTAATATAAAAAAAAGTACTAATATTATATTTCCAGTTAAAAAAAGTCTTCCAAACAAGTGAAGGAATTTATATGTTGTATCAAATGTCTCCAAACACCAGAACTTCCTGATATTGTTGTGATTCTTATTAGTATGAAAAAGGATACAATTGACATAGTTCATAGTAAACGTTAAAGTAATATTCTGAAAATGCATTAGTAACAGGATTTGAATTCACTCATCAACATAAAAAGCATTAAAATATTTTGTTTTGTTTTTGGGACATAAGGACTAGCACCAAGTTAAGAGTTACATGATACAGAGAATAATAGCAGACCCCCTTCAAAGGGCATATAACCTTGAGGAGATTAGATATGTGCATTAACAGTTAAATAATCGAGCGGTTGAATAAGGAGTTATAGAACATATAAAACCACAGAAAATGGATGTCATGCTGCAAATGTATGATTAAATTAAAATCTAATTAGTAGTAAAGACATTAAATGCTATGAGGTCATGGGCTACAGAGTGCATGTGTGTTGGTGTGGTCAAGAAGGCTTCATGGGGAAATGAGAAATTAAGTGGCATTAAAGTAGCAGGAGGAAATGGGCAGAGGGAGAAGCAAGGGATAGGTTTTCAGAAGGGGAGAGGGAGACGTGGAGGGAGGTTACAGTAAGACTCGAGGGCAAGGAGGAGGGGGAGTCCACCATTAATACCAGGCAGTGACTATATTAATCTGGATATAGTCAAACATTTATGAGGGAGAATAGTGGAAAATGGGCTGGAATGTTAGGCTGAAGAAAGCTTCGGACTTCTTCAGTCAGACCTTTATTGAAAATTTCCCCGGAATGGTAGTCTTCCACTTCCTCTCTGGGTCTCTGATGGTATATTGACTTTGGTAGAGTGTGCTGGATGTCATCTATGCCCTTGTTTGATTCATTGCCTCATATTCAGAATCAAAATGCAGAGCTTGGTACAAACTGGCTTTTACAGAAGATGCAGATGACTGCAGAATCAAAGTTTCTGGAATGTGCATCTGTTTGTCTTTTATCTCAACTGTCTGTTGGGCACTTACACTGAAACTCTGCTACTCTTCCCTCTAATCAGGTCTACAATGAAATTCTACTTCATTCTGAATGCCTGTCTTCCCTATATTTGTTGGAGGCACTTCAAGGCAGTTCCATTATCACAGCTGCCTTAGCTGAAACTATTCTCCAATACATATAAGATGACTAAATAATTTATCATCCAAGTGAAAGGAGTGTTATCAATAATTCTTCTGGGACAACAGATATAAATTGGATGATCCTAGGGAAACAGGGCTAACAGTTACACTATTCAATTTTTCTGTCATTGTGTTCTGTCAATTCCTTATTTTAATTATCTTAATTTTTCTCCTTTTTCTCTCATCGCTTCTGTATCAATCCCCACACTGAGTTCAACTGCACCATCTGTACTTTCTTGCTAGTCACCTGCCCCTCTCCCTTCATTCCATCCTGACACAGGCAAATGCACGTAAAACTCTATTTTGAGTGTTACTCTCTTGTTCAAGAACCTACAATGAGTCTTCAATATTTCTCCCCAAAAGAATGAAATTTTCAGTGGGGCGCAGTGGCTCACACCCGTAATCCCAGCAAGTTTGGAGGCCAAGGTTGGGGGACTGCTTGAGCCCAAAAGTTTGAGACTAGCCTGGGCAATATAGTCAGATCTTGTCTCTACAAAAATGTTTTTTTTAATTAGCCAGGTATGGTGGTGCATGCTCGTAGTCCCAGCTACTTGAGAGGCTGAGGCGGGAGGATTGCTTGAGCCTGGGAGGGCAAAGCTGTGGTGAGCCAGGATTGCACTACTGCACTCCAGCCTGGGAAACAGAATGAGACTCTGTCTCAAAAAAAGTAAAAAAAAAAATAAAATAAAATAAATAAAAATAAAATAAAATACATAAATAAATAAATAAATAAATAAATAAATAAATAAACTTTTCTTTCTGGCTCTTTAGGACCAGCTTGATCTACACCTACCTACCTGTTGATATTTTCTACTGTTTCCAACTACAGCACTGGATTTTCAGGATTTTCCATAAATAATCTTCCTTCCTTCCTTCCTTTTTATTTATTTATTTTTGCTTTTGCAAGTACGGATTATCCACATCTACATCATTCCCTCTTATTTTTTTTCCTAATCAAGTTACTATATAATCTTTAGAGCCTTCCCTGGTACTGAACTCTTCTTTGAACTTCTTAATAATCTTACACTGAATCCTTGACAAACCACTACGTTTTTGAGTTCCTGTTTTCTTTTGCTACCGTGATTTCAGGTTTGTTTTCTTAAACAATTTCTCTTTAAACTAGATTGTTAATTCCTTGAGGATACAGAATAGGGGTGTCATATGTCATTCACATAAGCGTGTTTTTGAATATATGATGAGAGATGTGTCTTTCCCATCAAAATCTCTTATTTTTTTTTTTTTTTTTTTTTTGAGACAGGGTGTGGCTCTGTTGCCCAGGCTGAAGTGCAGTGGGGTAATTTCAGTTCACTTCGACCTCCACCTCCCGAACTCAATCAATCTTCCCACCTCAGCCTACCCAGTAACTGGGATCACAGGTGCAAAATCTCTTCTTATTCCACTCCTGCTTAATTTGCCCTTGACCACTTCTAAAAAGCAAAAGAAGACAAAAAAAAATTAAGTATCTATTTTCATTTCACAAGTATCTACCCTATAAAACCTGAAGTAATGGTATTCTTTCCTTACTAAGTGAAACAAATACATTCCAAGATGTGAGATATTACTGTTCTGAGTCTTCAAAGTCTTTACCCAATTCAGCAGAATCATTCTCAGATGGCCAGAGAGTTTGCTTTCTTATGCATAATAGATTCATATACAAAAATTTCCTGACCAGGATTATTCCTGGTAAAATGTAAATCTGGTGTTGTTCCCTGTGCTTTTATATGTTTCTATCTTTAAGCTTGAATGTAATGCCTTATGTAAACCTGCATGTTTAGGGTGGAGGGGATGGTGAATTTAATTCAAATGTAATGCAAATGTAATTCCCACTACAATATACATCTTCAGAGGCCATGAATAATATTCTTCCTGAAGCCCTCTTGTTGATTAATTCAGGGAGGGAGATTAAGGATTCAAACTGGTATACTTAATATGGTTCAAAAATGTAAACAGTGCACTGAATGAGTGTTCTGTCTCTTGACTGGTTACCTGATATACTTCATTAGCTAGTGTCCTCTTAAAAGAAGAGATGGGAGGTGAGGGGTTTATAGGTGGTATAAAATAGCAGTCCTTGGCTGTGATATTCTCTGTCTCTTCCTTTGTCCCCTTCTGTGGTCCTCTTGGCCCTGTGAACACACACGGCCAACGCTGGAAATTGAATCTTCTGGGCTCTCTATTTGGTTCACTGGCCTGGCTGTTTACCCTCAATCTTTCTTGCCTGGTCACCTTGGTCCTTGATTCAGTGTCTGTGATCCATGGAACTTGTGATATATGGTCATACATGGTGGGTCAGAAGTTTTAAACCTCAGGAAAGTGTGGGCCACCATCCCATGTCACTGTGAGGCCATCACAAGCTGGCTCTGTTCCAGTATACCTACGTAGGTTACAGGGAAAGGCACACCACCTTGCTGTTTCCCTCAACTTCTAGGACCTGCCTTTTTCTTTGATTTCTATTCAAGAAAGAAAGGAACCCTTGATTTTCTTCTGACTTCCATTTTCTTTTCCCTATTAACCTCTGAACAGGAGAAAAATAAAGTAAGCTTTTTTCCTCTATCTATACTCCTTCTTCCTGGTTTTAGCAGTGGACTAGGCACTCTAGGAGCTGCAGTCCCCAGGTCTGGGGCCTAGATGTGTTTAAAGAGAACGTAACCTCCCTGCACATAAGGCCAGCAATTGTCTTACAAGGAGACAGTGTCCCAGCATTCTCCTGCCCCAAACCAGATTTAACAAAGCAAATTAATATCACCAATTTAATTATATTTAAAAAATAAATATCTAAATATCTTAATTATACACAAAGTCAGTGGAATACCTCTTCTTTTTGATTGATGGAAAAAATTTCTCACAAAATATACTCCTGAGTGAAGGCATTTGTTTTCATAATTAGATCCTAATAGTATGTAATTATAAAATTATTTCTTAAAATTGTACAGTCATACATTATATGTATGGCTATAAAAATGCAAAGCTTAAGCATCAATGATCATTGCAGATACCCCACATATCTTAAAAGAAGTTAAAAACACCAGCTTCCTACATAGCATCATTCTGAGCAATAATTATTACTACTGTTAATTACTTATCTATTGTACCCTAAAATTATTTACTCACAGCCATGACATTAATAGTATACTGCTTGGAATTTCACCAGATAAAGACAGCCTGCTAATTCTTTCATATTCTCTCTTTTCTTTTTAATACAATATTCATTCAGTATTTATTAAAAAGCTGCTTTGAACCAAGCCTTTCATGGGTAAAGCAACAGAAATAATAAATATGGGTCCTCAATCAGAGGAGCTCACAAACTTTTGTATACCAAGTATTTTCTGTACTATCTTCTGCCTTACTTTCGTTTAATTTCATAATACAATAGTTTCCCAAATCTATGGCAGATATTTCTCTGAACGATGATTAGAAATGAATAGCAGAGTCTAATAGTTATCTTTTGGATAACTATTTTATCCAAAAGATTATCCAAAAGATTAATGATTCTGCTTTTCATTTATATGCTTAGTTGTTCATTCTAATTTTTACATATTCATTTGTTCATTCATTCATTCCATAAACATTTATTAAGCAATGACTGAGTCCTCTGCTATAGTTGGCCTCTAGACATAAATCATCTATCTTGGCCTTCAAAGTGATCTGTCTACTGAGTTATACATATGATAATGCTATAATAGAGTAATACAAATATGAAATAAGGGAAGGGGATTGAGTCTGCCCAGGGTCAGATAGGAATACTTCTCAGAAGAGTAAATAACTTGTACTGAATGTGGAAGGAATAGAAGCATGTGAAATAGTTAAGCGGGAAAAGGCAGTCTTGTCCAAGTGAACTGTACAGATAAAGGAGTGGAGGCTTGAGCAAGCAAAGTTTCTTAAAATCTGAAATATAGAGTATGCCAAAGAACCTATTCCAGTTTTGTTGGACATAAAAATGTGCCCAGCTACAAGATGGCATTTCCTGTCTTTCCTTACAGATAAGGGTAAACAGTGGCAATGTGCCCCAGGCTTGGTTAATGAATTATAATTGGTAGTGGTATAGTGAGGCTTCCTGACAAACTCCTTAAAAAAGGAGGAGGCTCACCTGGACTGAACCTTTTGCCCTTTGCACTTTGGCCTTCTGTTCTTCCTGCCTGTGATATAAACGCGATGCCCAGAGGAAGAACAATGCCCTGTGACCATATAGCAACAAGCACACTCTCAGAAGGGCTGAGCAGAAAGACGCAAGGAGCCTGCAGCCCTGAGATAACATGGAGTAGCTCTGCCTGCCAGCCCTACGCCATCCATCTGAGACTTCTCATGACTGGAGGGAAAGGTTCCTTAGTTAAGCCACTTGTTTTCAGATTTGTGTTACTTGGGAAAACTGATGGACTGAACCTGAACAGGCTGGAAGAAGCAGACATTTCTGAATAACACCCTCATAGGTTCTGATTCTGATTCCAGTCATCTAAATGGCACCTAGGAATTCCAACTTTACTTTCTGATGTATGTGGTCCTAAGATAACCTTCATTTAAACAAACAAACTAAATTTAACGAATGTCAAAAATAAAAAACTCTCAAATTTGTGGATGTGGAGCAATTGATGTGTTTGCTATAGTAGGCAGGATAAGTATTCTTTCTCTTCCTCTCTGTCTTCATACAGCACATGGGGAGAGAAGACAGCTATTCACAGTTAATGAAATCCAAATCTATGACACCTGTGTTATGGTATAAGACCGATGGAGAAAACATTGTATATTTAATTTAGCAATACTTAACTAGCGCTTACTATATGACAGGGACTGTTCCAAGAACTTAACAAGCATCCATCCATTTAAATATCATAAAAACTCTACAAGGTAGGAGCTACCATTATCCCAAATTGTAGATGTGGAAACTGAGGCACGGAGACCTTAAATAACTAGGTCATATAGCTATTTAGACACTATACTATATCTTGAATTTTTTAACCATCATAGATTTATCATTTGTGTTTCAACTACTCATCAGTGACCATAAAAAATCAATAATAGTCAATTATAATGAGAACAAAGATTGTTCTGAGACATAAACATCTGTAGAAATAAAAATATTACAATGAGGGCATCCAGCACGAATGAATCTTATGGGTTGTGATGTTGGTTTGGATAAAGCAAGTAACTTAGCTAGCCTAGCTAATCTCCAAACATCTGTTTCTTAGTTTAATTTCTGGGTTTTATAAATTTGGGAATTCTCAAAAGTCTAGAGTTGTAACCAATGTAAATATTATGGATCTACAGTAGCATCTTCTCAAATATACTATTTTTTCCTTAAACAGTTGTTCCACAAGATGTTAAATTTAAAAAGGGCTTCCGGTTTAAATAAATTTGAAAAATATTAGGCTATACAAAGTCTTTACTGCCAGATTTATGGGAATCTTTGCTGCCAGATTTATTGAAATCTTAATAAGAAAAATCCAGTTGTAAATCTCCAAGAGTAAAATATTTGTAGCATTTTCTGAAAAATTGACCATGCAATCCTTTTTTTCTCAGAGTATTTAATGACAGCATTGTTCCATAGAATACTGTGTATTCCAAATTTAAAATTGTATTTTGTACAACTTGAAGTAATATTTTAAGCAGAACTATTCATAAAAGGTATTTTGCAAGCTGCGGGTATCTTTGGTATGTGTAGTCATGTAGATCAGAGAGAGGAGGAATAAAAAACTGCTAAATGTAATTTTCTCTCCTTACCAGCAAAAAAGCACTATTTTATGAATAATTTGTAAATATTTACTATACTTTTTAAATTCCTTACAATTTATTTTAGCATTTTGTTCTAAAATTTTTCTGTTCCTGGCTTTGAAGAGTTCTGCTGTTTCCCCTTTGAGTTCTGCAAGATCTAGTGTTTTGGGTATATTTGTGTTTCTTTTTCTTTCTCTAATCATAAAACTGTAACTATAAAGCATAAATATGGAAGATTCATCTTGTTCAGCCAGCCAGTAGACATCTTTCATCATCTGAAATAAGTGGGAGAAACAATCTTAATGTATGCAGGATAAAAATCAAATTATATTTCTCTTAATGAGCTAAATAAGCAGATAAATGTTTGTTATGGATAAACAGCTTGATACATAGCAAATAAATATGCTGAACTTCTCTGCTAAGCAGAATGCTCTCATTGATGTTGATGTTGTACTATTTTGGTTTCATCAAACATGAAACAAAACATTAATAACTTATTTGATTATGTTAAACTCAAAGCTCTGAAAAGATTGCTTTGCATTTAATAAGAGGTGCAATAAAACATTCATTTAGGGATTTTTCATTTTTTAAAATCTTATTTAAAGATAATAAAGGACTGCCTAAGTCAACCAGTTCAGTCTGGGTCCTGTGTAGACTTGTTCAATATCAGAACACTGACTTCTTGCATGGCTTGATTTAAAATATTTCTCATTTGAACTGTTTTTCTTCTCTCTGGAGAATGTGTGTTTCTTAGGGAAGGAATATTTTGAAGCATTATTCTCATGTTGCTTACTCTTCCCTGTGTTTGAATGTGTATTTGTGTTTCTCTCTTTTTTTAAATTTTCATTCTTGGAAGTCAGATCTTTTTTACTGTATGATATTTGTGTTCATTATTTTATTTTTTAAGAAAGAAAATGGCTACATATTAATATTAATTACTACTGTTATTTATTTATTCCCAAATCTACTACATAAAGAGGATATGAAGATAAGTTAAAGGCATGCTAAGTTGTTTTAAGAACTGTCCCATCATTTTTGGTAGATCAGTGGTAAAAAAATGATCAATTCTATCAATGCAATCATAAGATCTATAATAAAGCAGAATTTTCACTTCCTCATTACCCTCCAACAAAAATTCCCAGTCTTCTGTTTTTTGTGCTGGAATAAAAATTAAATGAATTCTGGATACTGGCATATTCTCCAAGTTTTTTTTATATCCCTCTGCCTCATATCTTTGTATAGTTATCACCAAGCTGTGGTTTCTCTTTCACTTGAAAGAAGTGAATAAAGAATTAGCTTTATATTCACCAAATTGTAAGCAAGACTTTCCTTGTGATATGTTTTATTTATTATAATTATTTTTTATAATGAGTAAATATTCTATACTCAGAAACGAATAATTTTTAAAAGTAGTAAATTAAGGGGCACTTGATATAAAAGTCAATTAATGTAACAGCTTTTAAAAATCCAGATATGCATAATAATGAAGATGCCTGCTTACAGAAATGAAAAGATATAAAGCAGTTTTATAATATAATATCACTTACTTATATGTTCAGCAAAACAGGAGCAACTCAATGTTGTATCAATATTACAAATGCCAATAATAGCTATTTCTGGGTAGTAGAATTATGATTCAAGCATTTCTCTTCGTTTTTACTTTATTGGGCACTTTTTTGTTTTTCTGTATTTACTAATTTTTTTTCTTACAGTGGATATACAATGAATGCATGACTTTAAAAAACTAACATGAATTGTAATAGACCTTATAAGAAGAAAAGAGGCAGGAGACTGTGGAGGCAGGAAAGGCATGCAGGTGGAGAATAAGGGGAGAGGCAAGCATTGGTGATAGGAGCCTGGGTAAGAGAATGTTGACATGGGAACCAATGCGTTCCCTGACGTTTGGAAACAGTAGAACTGTGTTCAAATTCAAGCTCCATATGATAAATATGGACAAGTTCCTCGACATCTCCAAGGCTGTCTAATTGTTAAATTGAGATATCTCCAAGGCACATTATAGAAACTGGATGACACGGTTATGAAAAACAAGTAGCAACATGTTTCTCACAAAGGTAATGGCAAACAAATGATAAGTAGGCTGATGTAACCTTTTATGATGTGATAAATCCTTCACTTTTCATCAACACCAGTGCCTTCCTATACTCAGTCTGAAGTAACTGCCACCACTATTAGCCCAGGGAAAGAAGTCCTAAAGAATCTAGACCCAGTGGTAGAGAATGCATCCATTCTCCCTGAGGTGCCATCCAAATCCAGAATTCTAGATTAGTGTCTGTGAATAATCCCCATCTTCAATATGTATTTACATGAACCATTTTCCCATTTATTTTAGAAAATAATTCATCTAATTAGTAAATAAATGTTGGTTTTGTGTGTGCTACTTTTACAGTGGGTCAGAAGTAACTAACAGAATCAATGGCACATTGGTACTTTGGGTCCCGAGGGGAATGGTTAACTTATGAGGCAAAAATTGAAGGTGCTCAAAAATAGTTTGGATACTTCTGGAAAGAAATTATTATGATGTATGAAGGAGAAGGTAGACGAGGTGCCCTTGAAGTTCTTCCTAACTCTAAACACGAATCATTTCATGATTTTTGTCTTAAAACATAATTAAGACTTTTATTTCATTTTATTTTTTTATTTTTTTGAGACGGAGTCTCACTCTGTTGCCAGGCTGGAGTGCAATGGCGCGATCTCGGCTCACTGCAACCTCCACCTCCTGGGTTCAAGCGATTCTCCTGCCTCAGCCTCCCAAGTAGCTGGGACTACAGTCATGCGCCACCACGTCCAGCTAATATTTGTATTGTTAGTGGAGACGACGTTTCACCATGTTGGCCATGATGGTCTCCATCTCTTGACCTTGTGATGCACCCACCTGCCTCCCAAAGTGCTGGGATTACAGGCATGAGCCACCGCACCCAGCCATGATTAAGATTTTTAAACTGTATGTCATAGATTTTAGTAGTCAAGTATACATGTGTTAAATACATCCTATTCATCATTATTTTTTGGTGTTTCTCTCTCATTATGTGCTAATGTGTGCCTTTGAGAGTCTCATTTTTCTATGCTTTTGCACCTGACCAACTCCCAGCTGACATGTCTTTTTACTATGTTAACGTCTTTAGTCTAATAATTGTCAAATTTTGCAGATGTATAAGTCATTTTTTCTTCTTTGCAGTGTCTTTTCATATTCCCCTGATGTGTTTCTAACTGCTTGACTCTGAGCAATCTCATTTCTCTTATTTTCACGTTCTTACGGGACTGAGCCGGAAATAACTGATAAATTATTGATGAACAAATTCTATTCAGATACTCACTTACTGTGTTGTTCATTTTTAAATTTAGAATACTTAAAGATGGTCTATAGTGTTATGATTTTTTTCTTAGATATGAACAACATCCAAACAATAGAAATTAATGTTTCTTGTTTGATAAACTTGTTCACATTTAACATTTAGAGCCTTAAAATTTATTTTTGAAATACCAGAGTTACTTCTTTGGAGCTAGGGAAGTGAGAAGAGGAATTTAGTAGCCAAATGCCAAAACATTATGTGAAAATCAAATTAGAAATAGGAGGATTTTCTTGTCAGCTGGTACAGCCTCACCCTGAAGAAGCCGTGGCAGATTTTTATGCCAAGTCTACAATTAAGGAGGAAGAAATAATAAATACTGCCCCAGCTCTCACACACACTATACACACATTCATGCACATATACATCCCCCTCACTTCCTCTGTCTTCTAAATAACTCAAATTTTCAAAAGGAAAAATGAATATGATAAGAGAGATCACGTTATCTTCAAAGATACCAAGGAAAAATCTCGTAACAACAAATTTAAGTATATAAATAAATTTATAAAAGAACATAATTTTAAATGCATTAAATTAATGAGTGCTAGAGTCACACAGTCCAAAGATATAGTCCTCTAACTAATTTAAGAAAGGAATTGCCATGCTTTTTTTTTCTTATTTTTTATTTCCCTCCACATGAACGCTCTGAAATCCACAGCATACATTATAACTATTATATACAAGTCCCTCTAGCTTTATATTATTTTCTTATGTGTCCTCTAACCTCAATATTTTTCTTTCATATTTATAGGCTTCCACCCTAGTGTGTCCAATATGTGGCCTTGGACATATATGTACTATTGAAACATACACTGTGGAAGTTTTTGTAATACAGACCTTCTGTCTTCCTTAATCAATATTGTGTGTCTTAACTCATGTGTGGCGGATCAAAAGTGACCACAAATTCATGGACACTCCTCCCACGAAGAGGTAGATGCA
The DNA here is from genome assembly GCF_009828535.3 of Hylobates moloch. Lineage (NCBI taxonomy): Eukaryota > Metazoa > Chordata > Mammalia > Primates > Hylobatidae > Hylobates > Hylobates moloch. Next base: position 88,521,935 of record NW_026652287.1, on the reverse strand, counting down.
AGTTCCTTACCTCAGTTCTGGGTGGGCTCTGTGAGAGATTTGGCTAATAGAATATGGCAGAATTGACACTGTGCTTGTTTCAGAACCCAGGCCTTAAGAAACTGGCATTTTCTACTGCCTTAGATTGTCCTCTCTGGGAGTCCTGAAATACCATGTATGTAAGAAGTTTACCTACCCTGAAATGGCAGTGCTGGAGAGGCCACAGGTAGGCATTCCAGTTGACAACCCCAGTTGGGTCTAATCTTGTAGCCATCTCTGCCAAGGCACCAGGCATATGAGTGAAGCTGTCCTGTGTGATGCAGACCAACCTTTCTACTATTAAATACCAGGTAGTGACCCCACTTAATACTATGTTGAATAAAGGCATCATCCAGGGGGGTCCTGCCCAAATCTCTGACCCACAAAACTGTGAGATAATAAATGGTTGTTTTAAATCACTAAGTTTTGGGGGTAGTTTGCTACTCAGCAACAGATAACCATGACAACATTCTATCTTATTTTGTGTTTTCTATTTTCAATCCTTTTCTCCTTGTCTGCCTTCCATTGGGTAGATTAACTCTTCTTATGCTAATCTTAAAGTTATATATTCTCTTGTATTCTACTGGCAATTATCATAATGTTATCCAGCATTTGTTACTAAGAACAAAATTCTCTTTAGTTAGTTTCAGTTCATTACAGAGTTCTAAATGTTTTATGGACTCACTAGGAGGACTGAGGAAACATCTGAGTTACATTTTTAGAAACAATTCAGGGAAATTCTTACTCATTGTTTCTTCAAATACTTATTCCCTTCTATTTATACATTTTTCCTTCTGTGATTCCTATTATTCAAGTATGAATACTTTCTTAATCTCTCAAGTCTTCTTTTATATTTTCCATTTCTGTCATTCCATAATGCCATTTGGATAGTTAGGCCCATCAATTCTTTAAACCTATACATTCATTTTGAGCTGTATCCATTTTGATATAAATCCCACATATGGGATTCTTTCAACTCTCACATTTTTCAAAACCAATTGGTCATTTTTATAAATGTTTGTTTTCTGCTTCATATTTACCAATGTCTGCTCTTAGTGGTTTAAAGATACTAAGCTTATTTTACATCCTCATTCTCTCTGATCTATTGCTTTTCTTGTGATATAAGCTCTTTGGTTTGTTGGCTTTCTCTTCTGTTGAACTCCTCAGATTCTTCTTATTTTCTCTGTATGCTTACATTTCCCTAGGGGTAGAAGCTTACAATAGCAAGTGTGGTAGGCAGACTGTAAGATGGCTGCCAGTGATTGACATCTGCCTCCAGTATTCTCACATTTGTGTAATCTCCTCTCCTTGAGTGTGGGCTAGACCTAGAAACTTGTTTCTAGTGAGAATATGGCATGGAATATTCTCAGAATTTGATTATTTAAAAACTAAGTTCTGTCCTTTGTTGCTCTCTCACTTGCCCAATCTGATGGAAGTCATTTGTCAAGTGCTGAGCTTCCTTATGGAGAGGCCACGTGGCAATGAACTGAGGAAGGCCTCTGGTCAGTAGCCTGTGAAAAACTAAATTCTGCCAACAAACATGTGAGGGAGTTGGGAAGCACATCCTCACCTAGCTGAGTCTTCTGGTAAGCCCACAGCTCTTGCTGACACCTTGATTACATCCCTATGAGGGGTGTTAAGGTAGAGCACTCAGCAAAGCCACACCCAAATTTATGATCCACAGAAACTGTGAGATAGTAAAAGTTTATTGTTTTAAGCACTAGGTTTTGGGGGTAATTTTGTTACACAACAATAAGTAACTGTTACAGCATATGAAATATATCTCATGAGAAGGTGAAAGCCTACACCCTATTTCCTACATGCCTGAGGGGAGACAGTCTCTGGGATACACATACATATACATATTAAAATATAGCCTCAGCTTCCTACCTTGCCATCCCTCTACTAAGTTACCTTTCCCTTTAGAAGGCCATCCAGTATTAATGCCTAGGGGAATGCTTTTCCCTCATTCTTCTTCTTCAAGTATAATCATCTACTTATTGGGGTGTGACAGGTAAAAGGGGAACAGAGAACACTCACGTCTGAACTTATTGTTAGGTCTTTTCTGTTTTCCACCTCACAATGGTAGTAGGGCAGGCACTGACCCACCCACAGAAATATGAGCAAGAGAAATTCTCTTTTGTTCTTACATTGGAATGATAGTTTGGCTGAGCATAGAACTCTAAGACCTAAATAGTTTTTCTTTAGCACCTTGGAGACTTTGTTTTCTAGCAACCTACATCACAGCCAAGAAGTCAGATGTGGGGTAGTTCTCCTTACTTTTAAGCAATCTCTTTTTCCCTTTGGAATCACAAGGATATGTTTATTGTATGTTTTGTTATTTATTCTATATTTTCTCTATTCTCTCCTTCAGAAACTCTAATATGAGAGAAATGTTATTTTGGATCTATCCTCCGTGTCTCTTAAACGATATAGTTGATATTAGGTCAGAATTGTTAACTTATGTGGCCACGTTGTAAAAGATAGGAGTTGGGACAGGGCGTGGTGGCTCACGCCTGTAATCCCAGCACTTTGGGAGGCTGAGGCGGGTGGATCACGAGGTCAGGAGATCAAGACCATCCTGGCTAACACAGTGAAACCCTGTCTCTACTAAAAATACAAAAAATTAGCCGGGCGTAGTGGCGTGCACCTGTAGTCCCAGCTACTCGGGAGGCTGAGGCAGGAGAATGGCATGAACCTGGAAGGCGGAGTTTGCAGTGAGCCGAGATTGCGCCACTGCACTCCAGCCTGGGCCACACTCCGTCTCAAAAAAAAATAAAAAATAAAAAATAAAAAAAAAGGATAGGAGTTGGTACAATTTTTATGGAAATATCCATGCAATAACTAATACAATTTAAAATAAGCTTACAAGTAGTTCAAAAAATCACCCAAAAGAGCTAGTATGTAAGAACACATATACAGATATTGAAGGACTTTTGTTTGCAATAGAAAAACCCATGAATTTTCGCTAATTCAAGGATGGTTGAAAATATTATGGCATCTACTATATACTCTATAGAATAGTATGCACCTATAGAATGAATTACATTTAAATATTTACTAAATTATTTTCTTTAATATCTGTGAATATATTCAGTGAAATGTTATTGCTTTTAATTATTTTTAGGGAAGAAAAAAATTGAAAGAACAAAGACTGTAGAGATGAATGTTCAAATCACAGGCTTTGAGCTTTTCTGATGGAAAGCTCTTTATCTGGTGCTTTTGTGTCCCATTCTTGGAGGGATAAGGTTTTGGGCTATTTTCACAGATCTACAGAGCTGGGAGAAAAAAGTCCCTCCCAGATACTTATTAAAAATCCTGTTTCTACACCCTCCCTCAACAAACACATTCAGTAGGTAATTCTTTCCCTGAGTTGACAATCCTTATTTCCCAACAGCCAATTTCACAAATCACTGCAGAAATCTATGATATCTAGGTTTCTGAGAAGTGCTGAGAAGATTAGAAATATTTAAATTTTATTAGACTGTCAAACAGCTCTTTTCACTGTCATTTTCCATATCAACTTGCTAAAATAGTTAGGACTGTTATTTTTTAGCATCCTGGAAACAACCAAAATGAGTGATTGAGGCATAATCACTCTAATCATTGAGGTTTCTTGAGTCAGCGTGAGAGCACACCTGGGAAAAATGCAAGCCTCAGATGCATCTGTGGCTGTTTTTTCCAAAGACGTTTTCAGGAGGTTTCATATTCATACACTTTCCTTAAAAAAGAAAAGGTAGCACTGAGACTTTGGCTAGTGCCCAGTAAATCTACATTTTATATAGAATAAGGTGAATATATGAAGAGAAAGAGAGTAGAGGAAGCACACATCTTGGAGAAGGGGTGAAGGAAGATTAATCTCATCTTGTCTTTGTTCTGTGCCTGGGAAGGTAAGCTTACTTGAAGAGGCTGGCTTCTTTTTAGAGCTTAGGGGAAAAAAACCTAAGGACCATTAGTAAGGGAGGGGATATAATGAAGCTTATCTGATCTCCCAGCCCCTCCCAGCCCTGAAATCAGCTTCCAAGATTTCTCTGGTGTTCTCTTGGCCAAGAGGGTATCCGTTCAGTCAGTTGGGAAGCTTAGAATTTTGTTTTTATTTCCCACTGGTAAGCCCTGTCAAACTGGGGCTTAACATGAGTCTTACAAAGAACAAATAAGACAATTTCAGAATGTCAATTTCTTGATAAGTGACTTAAAAAGCCTAAGAATGGAGATTCAGGAACTCTGCAGACCATAAAAAAGCCTTTTTAAATTTGGAGAAACTTTTATAACAACTCACTTATATTTAACACTCTAATTTCAGAGAACAGAATGAGAAAAAAATAGTCATATCTAGGATTGTGCTAATGTCAGAGGGACACTAAATATTGGCAGGGGTGGGAAATCATAAAATGGCAATGTGAGTTCCCTTTAACTCGTTGGGTCAACCTAAGGGGAAAAACTGTATTTGAACAGAAACATTCCACTTAGAGGAATAACCCTTGAGGAAACAATCCCCTTACTTGAAAATGAGCTCAGGAAAGGCTTTGAAAAATGTTGATGAAAAGAGTCAAACTATGAAATATTTAAAAAGGTTTATCTGTAGTCAAATGTGAGTGACCACAGTCCGAGGCATAGTCTCAAGAGGTCCTGAGAATATGTGCCCAAGGCTGTTGGATTATAGCTTGATTTTATGTTTTAGAAAGATATTAGACATCAATCAATATATGTGAGGTATATGTTGGTTCAGTCCAGAAAAAGGGGACAACTTTAAGTGGGAGTGGGGAGGGGGTTAGTGTAGGTGGGGTGGGACTTACAGGTCATGGTGGATTGAAAGATTTTCTGATTGGCAATTGGTCAAAAGAGTCAAGTTATTCTCTAAAAACCTGGAATTGGTAGAAAGGAATGTCTGGGTTATGATAGGGGTTATGGAGACCAAGGTTCTTATTATGTAGATGAAGTCTCATAGGTGGACACTTTTAGAGACAATAGATGGCAAATATTTCCTATTCAGACCTTTAAAACATGCTAGATTCTCAGTTAATCTCTTCAGGATTGGGAGGACCTGGAAGGGGAAAGATTTAGTTATGTTAATAGAGAGTCTTTACAGATGCAAGTTTTCCTCTACAAAAGATGGCTTTTCAGGGCCATTTCAAAATATGGCAAAGCAGAATATGTTGGGGTAAAATATTTTGATTTCCTTCTTCTTCTCATGTGATGTTATGCCAGAATCAGCTTGGAATGTAAACCACATTATATAGGGTTACATAAAACCTATCTGATGAGATTTTATGGTTTGTAGGGCATGACTCCCCAGGCCCCTTAGATGGGAATTTGAGCAAGAGAGGAAAAAAGGTCAGAGTTTAGTCCTCAAAACTCTACTATTCTCCCTGGCATTCAAGTCCACAACAATATTTATTTCATCTGTCGGATACTTGGACTAAATGGAATTCAGATTGTTGAATTGTAGCCATATATCTAAACAAACAACTGGTACCTTGGCAGAAAGATATAAACATTACGGAATTTTACATCCATCTTATTTGGGAGTTCCATTGAGACAAGAAGGGGCATCTCTTGCACCTCAGCCGATAGGCTTTCACATTTTTCCATTCTCCCAATGAAATGCAGCTGTTAGGTACTGATGAAGCTGAATAAGTAAGACACAGTTCCTAATCACATGGAGTGCTCAGTGCAAAAAAAAAAAAATAAAAATAAGAATAACTAGCTGGGCTGGGCTTGGGCACACTTGTGGAGAGCATTTTAGGTCCCTAGCTTCCCCATTTCACAACTGTCACTTTCTATAATCCTGTTCTTTCTGCTCTGCCTACATGAAAACCTGTACTTAGTTTGACCATCATCATCTTCTAGCGTGGAGTTGAGCAGCAACACAGGACAGACTGAAAATATTGGATCAACTCCAGAAATTTCTCCAGCTTTCCCTAGAAAATGACATTTAATGTTTTCCTGTGGAGGACCAATCTTAACTTCTGAAACTGCAGCTTCTGAGGTGATAAATGGTGTCTCAGAAGTGTAGACCCGGAGCTGGATCCTAGCCTTTCACAGAGCAGTGATTGCATCTGGAACTTCTTCCTGCAGCTGGTCTTCAATCCTAGTGGCTCTTGGAGTGATCAAAGCCACCAGAGCTCACACTTAGGAACCAGCTGATGATCATTTTCATCCACTTAGATTAGAGTGATGACCCTAAACAAAAGAAGCTTCCAGAAGGTGAGAGGGGGATCATGACTTTACTGTGGTAAATCAGGTTTTCTGGCCTGGCCACCATCTGTTTCTTGTTAAAATGTTTCTTGTGTCCAGCTTTAAAGGGAGCTTCATAAGGCAGAAAGCAAAGGCCTCTGAAGCCAAGACAAAGGAAATAAAAAGCTGAAGCAAATGCAGAGCAAAATTGTCTCTCCATGCTTGCCAGTCATCCTATTAAGTGTTGTTGCCACCTTTTATCTGTAAAGGCATCAATATTTTACAGCAATCTTGGTCTTTTCCCTTATGCCCTTGCCTAGCTGCACAGCTTGAAGGATGTGATTCATCCAGAGTAGAAGGAGAAGCTAAAGCTCAGAGGTGTGTAGAGCAGTGCCCCTGGGCACACACCAAGGTCATATAGGGCTGGAACTTGGTTCTCATCCTCAGTCAACATTGCCTACCAAGATGAAAGAATACTTTTGCCATGTGGCCAGTGCCTGCTGTTTGGGCATAGCTTTACCTAAATCTTGCTTCTGAGGTGTGAGGAGATAAATCCTGTTCAATAAAGCCTCTGCCTTCCTCCTCAGTGGTGCCTTTCCTCCATCAGAAATACAACTTGTCCCAGCTACTCGGAGAGGCTGAGGCAGGAGAATGGCGTGAACCCGGGAGGCGGAGCTTGCAGTGAGCCGAGATTGCGCCACTGCACTCCAGCCTGGGCGACAGAGCGAGACTCCGTCTCCAAAAAAAAAAAAAAAAAAGAAATACAACTTGTCTCTTAACTAGTCTCTGTGCTTCTCGTCTTTCCCCCAGCACATTGATCTCACTTTATACAGCAGCAGCCAGAATAATTTTTGTAAAGCACAGATCTGCTACTGCTTTTACTTCCTGCATCTCCCCAAATGTGTAGCATATGATTTACATGGCCCTTTATAATCTGGGTCCCACTGACCTCTCTCCCCTTACACCATTTTTTTCCCCACACCCCGTGGTTGATATGGTTTGGCTCTGTATCTCCACCCAAATCTCATCTTGAATTGTAATCCCCATCATCTCCATGTGGCAAGGGAGAGATGGGTCAGGGGAGGTGACTGGATCATGGGGGTAGTCTCCCCCGTGCTATTCTCATGATAGTGAGTGAGTTATCACAAGAGCTGATGGTTTTTAAGTGTGGCACTTCCCTGTTCTCACTCATACACTCTTCTGCTGCCTTGTGAAGAAGGTGCCTGCTTTCCCTTCTGCCATGATTGTAAGTTTCCTGAGACCTCCCCAGCCATGTGGAGCTGTGAGCCACTTAAATGTCTTTCCTTTATAAATTACCCACTCTCACGTATTTCTGTATAGCAGTGTGAGAACGGACTAATACAGTAAATTCGTGCTGGGAGTGGGGCACTGCTATAAAGATGCCCGAAAATGTGGAAGTGACTTTGGAACTTGGTAATAGGCAGAAGTTGGAACAGTTTGTGGGGGCTCAGAAGAAGACAGGAAGATGTGGAAATGTTTGGAACTTCCTAGAGACTTGTTGAATGGTTTTGACCAAAATGCTGATGATGATGTGGACAATGATGTCCGGGCTAAGATGGTCTCAGATGGAGATGAGGAACTTCTTGGGAACTAGAGTAAAGGTCACTCTTGCTATGCTTTAGCAAAGAGACTGGCAGCATTTTGTGTCTGCCCTAGAGATCTGTGGAACTTTGAACTTGAGAGAGATTATCTGAAATTAGAACACATTCATTTAAAAGGGAAGAAGAGCCTAAAAGTTTGGAAAATGTGCAGCCTAACGATGTGATAGAGATGAAAAAAAAAAAAAAAACCAAAACATTTTCTGGGGAGAAATTCAAGCCTGCTGCAGAAATTTGCATAAGTAATGAGGAGTCAAATGTTACTCGCCAAACCGATGGGGAAAATATCTCCAGGGAATGTCAGCGATCTTGGTGGCAGCTGCTCTCATTATAGGCCCAGAGGCCTAAGTAGGAAAAATGCTTTTGTGGGCCAGGCCCAGGGTCCCCCTGCTCTATGCAGCCTCAGGACTTGATGCCTTGTGTCCCAGCTACTCTAGCTCTAGCCATGGCTAAAAGGGGCCAAGGTACAGCTTGATTGTTGCTTCAGAGGGTGCAAGCCCCAAGCGTTGGTGGCTTCCACATGGTGTTGGGCCTGTGGGTGCACACAAAATCAAGAACTGAGGTTTGGGAACCTCCACCTAGATTTCAGAGGATGTATGAAAATGCCTGGATTTCCAGGCAGAAGTTTGCTGCAGGGCCAAAGCCCTCATAGAGAGTCTTTGCTAGAAAAGTGCAAAGGGGAAATGTGAGGTGGGAACCCCCCACACAGAGTCCCCAGTGGAGTACTGCCTAGTGGAAGAGGGCCACCAATCTCCAGCCCCCAGAATGGTATCTACCGATAGCTTGCACCATGCACATAGAAAGACCTCAGACACTTAACCCCAGCCAGGAAAGCAGCTGCCCAAGGCTGTGGGAGCCCACCCCTTGCATCAGCATGCCCTGGATGCTTTAGGATTTAATGTCTGCTCTGCTGGAATTCAACTTGCATGGGGCCTATAGCCCCCTTTTTTTCTGGCTAATTTCTCCCATTTGGAATGGGTGTAATTATCCAAAGCCTGTATCCCTATTGTATCTTGGAAGTAATTAACTTGTTTTTTATTTTAACTGCTCATAGGCAGAAGGGACTTGCCTTGTCTCAGATGAGACTTTGGACTGTGGACTTCTGGGTTAATGCTGGAATGAGTTAAGACTTTGGGGGACTATTGGAAAGGCATGATTCTGTTTTGAAATGTGAGGATGTGAGATTGGAAGGGGCCAGGGGTGCAATGATATGGTTTGGCTCTGTGTCCCCACCCAAATCTCATCTTGAATTATAATCCCCATAATCCCTATGTGTCAAGGAAGAGACCAGATGGGAGGTGATTGGATCATGCGGACAGTTTTCCCCATGCTGTTCTCATGATGGTGAGTGAGGTATCATGACAGCTGGTGGTTTTAAAGTGTGGCGCTTGCTGGTTCTTGTTCACACTCTCTCTTGCTGCCTTGTGAAGGTGTCTGCTACCCCTTCTACTGTGATTGTAAGTTTCCTGAGGCCTCCCCAGGGATGTGGAACTGTGGATCAATTAAACCTCTTCCCTTTAGACATGACCCAGTCTTGGGTATTTCTTTTAGCAGTGTGAGAACAGAATAATACAGTGGTCCATCCACAAGGGACCTTTGTGTTTCCAGCTGGCCCCAGATCTCACCTTCTGACCTTCACTGGGCCCTTCCCTCTACCTGGAACACTCTTCTCTCTGCCTGACCAGCTCCTTGGCCCCTTTCAGTTAAGGCCTTCCTAGGCCCTCCCTGGGCACCCAGGCTAGGTTGGCACCTCTTACTTTGTCTTCCATCCCACTTGTTGTATCTTCCATCCCTGCTCTCATCATCCTCTGTTTAAATTACTTGCTTAATCGTAGAGTATCCTTGTTAGACTCTGAGGTCTGGGAGAACAGTCTGTGGCCCCAATCCCTTGTTGCAGGCCCCAGTGCTTAGCATGCTACTGGGTGCATAGTAGGTAAACAGCAAACATATAAACAAACAAACAAAGAAGTGTGCTATTGGAGAAGGAGCCAAACTCATAGGTTTCTTCTATCAGGGAGTACTGTAAATCTCCCGAAGTTGTGTGGGAAGCCTGGCTTGGTATTGGCATGACCCCTTTCTGCCAAATACCTGGAAGAACACTATAAGGAAAGCTGTTAATTAAGATATATTTGTAGCAGTGTCAGAATCAAGACCAAGAACTCCCTTCCCAACTTTGTAGCATTTCTCTTTTTTTTGTGTGATAATGACTTATTTTTAGTTATCAAGTAAGATGAGTTTGTTCTCCAAATGCTGTGTTATCTCCATTAGAAAGCTCACCTTGGTGGTCAAAGGATGCTTTGGCCTCAGGCTAAAAACTGGCCCATCTCTGGAAGTCCTCCTCTCCTGAAGGCCTATGGGACAGGAAGAGGCTCCTTAACAACCTTGGATGGGTCGGCAAGTGGAATCCCTTCCCCTTCCCCACCTGCTGGGTCTCCTATGGATCTGTTTGAACTTTACTAAATAATTATATGCGGCTTTTTCCTTGATGGCTGTTTTTGGAGTCCATGAATCAGTGAAGCATTGATCCTTATGTTCCATTATTACCAAATTTCCGTTGAAGTTCTACTATGCTCAGGGCACTGGGGATGACCAAGACAGACAGGATTCCTTTTTGCCTGAGCTCATGTACTGGTGGAGGGTGAGAGATATTATCCAAGTGAATAATTAAAAAGAATAGATGACTTCAAGGAGTGTTATGCAGAAAATAAAAAGGGTGATATGAGGAAAAAAACCCAAGAAGTTCTATTTACATATTACTAGGAAATCAGCAAGAATCCCTCTATTATAACTGAGATTATAATAGCCGATATCTTCTCATTTCTACCTTTCTTGATTTTCCCCTGTGGGGTAAAAACCTGAAATTATTTTCTAGAATCTGGTTTTCCTGAAGGCATAAATTATTAAATGTGAGAAGAGAAAAACAATAGAATTAAATTGCTAAAATCAGGCCCCTATTCAGTCCCATTGTAAGAGAAGAATCTTGAATATTGGAAGCACACGATTGGACATCTAATGTAAAAGAAGATGTCTCATGTGGCATAGAGTTAATTGGGGTGTAACTGTCAATTGAATGACTTTACCAAAACTCCCTCAAAAGGGGTGATGCCTTACTCAGTTAGGTTTTTGCCATAAAGTAGAGAAAGCTGCACTAAGTTGCTTTTCTCATAGGAAGAAAAAAGAATAATGCAGGGTAAAGCATCCCTGGTCTAAACTTAGAGGCACCAGGGACTGGTGCAAAAAAAAAAAAAAAAAAAGAGAGAGAGAGAGATAAGAGATATATGCCTCGTTCTCACAGAAATCTGTCATTTTCAACAGACCTGATGTGTTTTGTGAATAGAAACGTAATCCTCATCAATTTCCACCTGAACCACATAAGAGAAAGGAAGTAAGAAGTTTCATTTCCAAGAGGATTCTCCTATTATGCTGACTACCTGAACTGTGGGTGACTCCAAGTAGCTATAATCATAAATCAACTCAATTTGAATTATCATTAGTATTCACCCTTCAAAAATAAGTATAACGTAACCATTGTCTGCCATAAGAAATTTTTAGGAAGAAGTGATTGCCTTCTAAAATGATCAAACCATTCAATTCGATCACTTATGAAAGAAATATTTATTGTCTACCATGTGCCAAGCAATGTAACTTCAGTAGAAACTATTCTTAAGGATTCCTAGAAGATTGTATTCACGATAGTGACAATCTGGATTAGTTATTATTACTAAACTTTTGCCTATGGTATGAGAAAACCTATGGGCCACTTTTCAGGACAATACATGTATGTTGTATTGAGTTGAATGATGTCCCCCACAAAACAGATATCCAAGTTCTAACTTCCAGTACCTGTGAATATAACTTTGTTTGGAAATAAAATCTTTGCAGATATAATTAACTTAAGGATATTGAGATGAGGTTATCCAGGATTTGAGTTGGGCCGTAAATCCAATAACAAGTATCCACAAAAGAGACAGCAAAGGAGAAGGCATAGAGACACAGAGAAGAGCGTCATGAAAAGATGGAGGCAGAGATTGAAAGTGTGCTGCCACAAGCCAAGAAACACGAAGGATTGCTGAAAGCCACCAGAAGCGACAAGAGAGGCATGGATTTGATTCTCCTTTAAAGCTTCCAGAAGGAATCAACCCTGCCAGCACCTTGATTTCAGACTCCTGGCCTCCAGCCCTGTGAAAGAATAAATTTGTGTGGTTTTTAATCTACATAGTGTGGTAATTTGTTATAGCAGCCCCAGGAAACAAAAATGACACTCTTACATGCAGCATTTCGCATAATATTTCAAACTCTCTGCATGGTCTCCCCGAGGGTCCATGAAGCCTAAGTTAAACAGATCTGAATTAGAAATGTCCAGGCAACTATGGTCAACATAGTCAGGGGTCTGAGGGAAAACTTGTAAGTTGTGGCAAACATCAACCAGGAATACTTAGCCTGCAGAGGAGATGAGAGACATGATGACTTTCCTCAAATAGTTGGAAAACTGTTAAATCTATGTGTCCTCATAGGTGGGTGGACATATAATTTGTCATCTAAAATAGGGCATTGCTGAGAGTTAGAGGGGGACAGTATTAACTTGTTGTAGGGACAACAAGCTTATATAAACAAAGACTGTCTCAGGAAAACTAGGACATATGATCACTCTACACACAGCAGAAAACCAGCGTCAAAGGATGGGACAGAGAAAAAAGAGAGACATAATTTGGCTCAAAACAAGGAAGAACTCTGAAAGAAAATAATCCATCACCTCACCAGACCTGTTTTAGTAGAAAGTTGGGAATAATTTGGCAGAGAATTTTAGAGGTGCAGTATTTTACATTCAAGGAGACCTCTAAAGTCATTTCCTATTCTAACGTTCTGTGTTCTATCATTCTGCTCCAAATTCAAATTTAACCATTTTCAATACATACTTCTGGAATGATAAGGTATTGACTTTGGAGTCCCTCAAGAACCAATTTTTAATTCTGGTTCTGTTAATTTTCAGTTATATGATATTAGTACATATATTTAGTTTCATTGAGTACAGTAATATCTATTTCAAAGGGTGATTGTGAGGTTTAAATAATAAAATATTTGAAAAAATTCAGCACAATGTCTGACACATAATAGGCGAACAATAAATTAAAATTCTTTAACCCTAGTAAGTCCTAAGCGTATAACTATAGGTTTTGTTCTTTTTAATTGAGTAAATTAATGCAAATGAGTTCTCTAGAGATTATTATTGCTTAGTTTTTTTAGACCTTTGGAAGTAGAAAATGATGTTTTTCATACATGCTTGAGGGGAAAGGGTAAGAAGGAAGAAAGAGAAAGAAGGAAGGAAAGAATAAAGCATAATAATGAACAAATGAATGAATGAGAGATGAAAGGAAGAAAGAAGGGAGAGAGGGAGGAGGGATGGGAAATAGGGAGGGTAGGAAAGAAAAGAAACAAGAAAAAAGTTCATAGTGATCCTTTTGTTACATGGAGGACAACTGCGCCTATGAAGATTTTAACTGGCGTCAAAGGCATGTAATCTGATTCAGGGTAAAGTGTATAACTAACGTCCTTCAGAAACCTTGTGGCAATTTCTGTAATGTTCTGAATAGATTAATATGTGAATGCCTCAGATACTGTGCAATAGTTTGTCCTCAGCTAAAATAAGACATAAATGCTTTGGGCACAATTTATTCTAGTTATCTGAAATATGCTTTTAACAACCTAAATTTCTATCAACAAGTCTTCAGTGAGTCTACTGCTTTTAAGGGCTGTGATCAAGACAATAGTTATAGGGGGCATAGATAATAACATTTGTCCTAGTTTTCAGGGTTCTCACGAGGATCAGATGTGATAATAGAGTGAAAAAGCCTTAAAACCTTAATTGCTATAGAGTGGAAAATTCTATTAATAATAAAGAGAGTCAATAATGACAACAATTCTGGTGAAAAAAGTCAGGTGTCCTTGGCAGTAAGGAATCGAAGTATACACTTCTGACCCATGGGTATGTGGAGAATCCAGCTCTGTTTTTGAAATATAGGGCACCTGGAGAACACATGGACTAACTTTGAACATAATTCCAAAGTGGTAAACAAAAAGTCTGCCAATTTAAAAGAGACAAAGACATTGGGGATTTCAAGTACCTAAAGTATAAAACCCCAAAGGCAGACCATTTTCAAGAAGCAGCAGGTCAAGTATTGGTGACCTACACCAGGCTTGCTAAAGGCTGCAAGATGATATCATGAATTGTGCAGATGACCACAAGTGCCCAGGGCACCATGGCACTTTCCCAACTTTGTTAACTGGGACTGACCTCCTTCGGTTTATCCTTCCCATGGACCATGCTCTTAAAGGCAGAATAATTTACTGGAAGGTTAAATTGTACATGTTCTGCTTCTATATTTCTTCCCTTTTCATTGCAGGCAGCCAGTTTTTGTAATTATGGCCTCAAGGATTTGATCAGAGCCAAACAAAAGCAGTGAAATGTTAACAGGTCTTTCTGCCTTTTATTTAAAACAAGATTTCTAGAAAAAAAATACACGGTCTTGCTTGCCCAGGCTGGAGTACAGTGGCATGATTTTGGCTCACCGTAGCCTTGACCTCTCAGGTTCAATCTTCCCACTTCAGCCTCCTGAGTAGCTGGAACCACAAGCACATGCCTAGCTAATTTTGTTTATTTTTTGTAGAGATGAGGTCTCACTATGTTGCCCAGGCTGGTCTCCAGCTCCTGGGCTCAAGTCGTCTTCCCAACTCAACCTTCTAAAGTGCTGGGATTATAGGTATGAGCCACTACACCCAGCCTGACCTCTGACTTCTTTTAAAGTCATGACCCTGCTTGAGTATTTTACTCAATCTCATGTCCCTTGAAGTGTGACCCATTAAAATATTTTCCTTACCCTTCCTTTTACTTCCTATCAGAATGTAGCTATCTCAATATGGCAGATTCCAGCATGGAGACAGCTGCTTAAGGAGAACTTTTTTTTTTCTCAAAAATGTCTGTTCTCCACTTCCACCTTTCCAATGATGTGAGAATGAATGAACATGAGACTGAACTTGCTAAAATGATTGAATCCCTATTTATATAGATTTTTATGTAGAAATTTCACTTTTTCAGGACTCAGCTCAGACATTCCCTTCCCAGTCTTCCTTTATTTCCTAATACTAAGTTACGAGATCCCTGTTTATTGTTCTGTGGGACCTTGTGCCTACACCTATCATGACTCTTACCATCATATGCAATTGCCTGTTTATTTCTCAACTACTCTGTCTTCCCATAGAATTATGTGCATCCTAGGGGCAGGGGCTGTGTCTTAACTCTAAAACCTCTAGGTAGTGTCTTATAAACAAATAAATATAACATTGTGACTGCCGATACTTCTGAGAGATTATCGACTCATGGATTCGAGTTGTGAGAAAAAGACTCTTCACCAAATGGATCTAGAAATGAATTCCTGTTACAAATAGCCTCTCAATTTGAGAGAATGGTACGTATCTTTTTGCCTAACTTGAAAACCAAAGAGAGACTTGAGAAAGAAATATATACCAAACTTAGTAAATGTTCAAAGAAGAAAAAGATAAAATAGGAAGAGGAGAAGTATATCCAATATTATTCTCATAATTTTAAATTGACTTTCTTTAAACATAAACACAAAATTACAACTTAAAACTCCAAAGTAGTTAATAAAATTATTTGTAGCACTTCATCTGTCATGCCACCAATCAAATATAATTAATTTAAAAACTTTAAAAAATGACCCAAGTGAAAATATCATTTTTTTCCAGTGTGAAGTTCAGATTTTCAATGAAATTGAATATAGGAAAAACAAAGTCTGGGAATTAAATTTTTAAAATCAGAATTTAATAATTATATAGAGCATAATTTTTTATCTAGAGCAAAAATATTGCTTATTTTTATGGAATTTTTAGTTCTTATATATTATGGATTTTTCAAGGTCTTTGTATTGGCATTCACATGTTACATGGACACTTTTTTTTCCCTTTCAACACTAGTGAACTATAAAAGGAAACCTTATGCTCTTCAGCAACTGATTATAACACCACATTTGCTGCTATTGTTAAAATTGTTCATTTTCACAGCGTTACATAAAAAAATGTGATCCAGGATGAAACCTGGCTTACAAAGTCACAACTCACAAGTGAATTTTAAACAGTCTGGAAGAATCTATTCATTTGTTTATTACATGCAATTTTATGCATCAAATATAGACATGATAATTTTAGATACCTTTTACAGTTGCATCACCAATAAATGGTTTGTTTAAAAATATAGTCGTGACTTAAAAAGGACATGTGCTACCACAATATTTTAACACTCCTTGTGAGCTAGAAGAGGACAAAAAAAAGCAGTCCTTTTTTTTTTTTTCCTCCAGAAAAACACACATCCTCCATTTCCACCTTTTTATTTGT
Organism: Hylobates moloch; assembly: GCF_009828535.3. Lineage (NCBI taxonomy): Eukaryota > Metazoa > Chordata > Mammalia > Primates > Hylobatidae > Hylobates > Hylobates moloch. The sequence continues at coordinate 88,505,715 of NW_026652287.1, read as the reverse complement.
GAACCTTAAACTATTGCCTAGGCCAATGGTTTTCAACATTTCTTATGGTAATCTAAACCATTTTTCAAATTACATTTTTTTGCAGAACCAACATCCATAGAAAACATGAAAGAAGAGCTGCTCTGGTTGAGGCAGAGGATTTGAATCCTTGCAGGAATATCTGCCTCTGTGTCATTATCCCCATCCTCCTCCTATGGCCTCTGAAGAGAGTATAAACCTGGAGCCCTGTTGCTTCAGGGTAGTCCCGGTTTACACCAGTTGTTCTGGCGTAATTATAAATAGTTTCCCCTTTCACCTTCATTAACTGCATGGCCATCATACCTCTGAGGCACTGCTACATAACCGAAGAGCTTACAGAACGCAGATGAAAACCACTGGTCTAGAGCCAATCTAGAGGTCAGGTGACTCCTCTCCTCACGCATCAGGCAGTAGCTACACGTTCTGCCAGCAAAACCAATTCAACCAGGCTATCTTACATTCTAGACAAATTTAGCTACCCGGTAAGCAAAATAGAGTTTGTGCAAAACAACAATCCATTTCTTTCCCTACCAATGTACTCCTGTATTCAGTGTTTCTGCTAATCTTACCAACTCCCTAGTCATTGAAGCCAAAACTCAAGTTAATTTTTCCTTCTCTTTCCTCTTTATGCCAAAAATGCATGTAGTTGTTAACTTCTATCAATTCTTTCCCCAAATGTCTCTCCTATGTGCGTTTTAACCTCTATTGTCACTGTTATTTCCCTAATAAAAGTCCATGTTTGTTCACACATTGGTGGGCCAAGGCAAAACCCCGTGGCACCTTTCAATTCCTATTTCAAACATCTCTTCATCAATTCCCTCCTTGATATTTACCATCATCCCCACAAACTTTTCCCAATTTCTCTGTGCTTGAAGGAATCTTTTTGTCCTGTGAACAGCATTAGCACTTTATCCATGCCTCACTTATGACTCTGGCAATTTTCCACTTTCAGTTATAAGTATTGTCATTTTTGTTTCCTCTGTTAGCTTATCGGTCCTTTAAAGGTGAGATGTGTAATTAACTTTGGTGTTTTTAATAGCATCTTGTACTTTGGAGCTCTAGGAGTGTTTATCAAATGAATAAATAATTGGATAGATGAACAAATGCATACAAAGATATAAGTTGCTTCAATGTATTCATTGCTTCAGCCTTTACAATCTGACAAGAATTATGATACACTATTCACTATCTTCCCCATTCCAAACAAAAAAGTCTACTTCATTTGTCTTGAGTGTAAACTGCCTTCTATGATCCTTTTCACAAGTGACCTACATACAGTGCTTTCCCCTTACCTTCTGCTACTTTTATATGCCCTCCAGGTTTTCAAAATTCAACTCACAATTAAGTTTCTCTTCACCACTAGCATAATTAGATAGCCCCGCTGAGAAACATTGTTATGCTATATCATTTAACCATCCCTATTCCCTGGTACTACCAACTTTAAATCATGCAAATAACACAAAGAACAGGTACAACTAATTCATAGTTGTCTATACCATGCATTTCTCCCAGACTTTTCCAATATTTCACAATTTTTTAGTATTTACTATATACCAGGTACTGTTCTGAGAGTGTTACCTGTAATGACCCATTAATTTTCACGGAGTCACCATAAAACAGGTCATATCCTTCTGTTAAAAATTAGGAAACTGAGGCCAAGTAAGAACAGACGAATAAGAAGAACTGGACTTCAAATACAGGTAGTATTAACGTGGTATCAGCTTCTATGCTTATAGCTAGTACATATTTCTGTTTCTCAGAGCTTTGAACATGCTGTGCCTGATGTCCTGAGGTTAATCATAGTGTAATAAAAAGCCTTTAAAGTTAGGCAAACTCGACGTCAAAGTCTACATCTTCTCCCCCATAGCTCTGAGACCTGAAACAAGATACAAGATATGTAACTGAACTCTGTTTTCTTATTTCTAATATTGGGAAAATTCTAGTGCTGTGAAAATTGAATGAGTTATATTTCATCCAAAAAAAAATCCAGCAAAAAACAATATATGGTGTGTGTTTAATAATACACAAAGTAAATCAGAGTGGAGATTTGTAATACGAGGATGATTCAAACAGAACCAAGGTGCCAATCATATTGTCATCATGCTTGCCATATGGTCCTCAGACTTCAACAAAAGGAGGTCAGTTGGTATGATGGTTGAGAGCCTGGGCTCTGGAGTCAGTCTTTCTGGGTCTAAACCCCATATCTACAAAATACAAGTTGTATGAAGTTGAGCACATTTCCTAACCTCATTAAGCTTCAATTTCTTCAACTGTTAAATAAGAAAAATAATAGCACCTATGTCATAAGGCCATTGTGAAGATTTTATGAGTTAAAATCATAAACGAGGTATAGTGCATAGCAAGCTGTGATTACTAGCTAACTAGAACTTTTTAACACCTCAGCTCAAATTGCCAGAATAGCTCCTGAGTGGTCCTCAAGCATTTAAGAACTTTCTTTTACAATCCTGTACATCATTGCAAGGATCATTGTGGTAAGCTAAGCATAAGACTTTTTATTTATTTATTTATTTACTTACTTATTTATGTATTCTAGAGGCAAGATCTTGCTCTATCACTCAGGCTGCACTGCAGTGGCATGATTACAGCTCACTGTAGCCTCTAACTCTTGGGCTCAATCAATCCTCCCACCTCAGCCCCCTAAGTATCTGGGATGCCAGGTGTGTGCCACCATGCCCAGCTAATTTTTTTAAAAAAAATTCTGTAGAGACCAGTTCTTTCTATGTTGTCCAGGCTAGTCTTAAACTCCTGGGCTCAAGTGATCTTCCCACCTTGGCCTTCCAAAGTACTGGGATGACAGGTGTGAGCCACTGCGTATGGCTGGTAAGCAGAATTCCAGATGACTTCCATGTCCTTAGTGTCCTATTGTTACTCCTGTGATTATGTTACCTTACATGGCAAAAGGGATTTGGGAGATGAAATTAGGAAAGATTATCTAAGCGAAATAATCTAATTACATGAACCCTTTAAAGCACAGAGTTTTCTCAGGATGGTGGTAGAATAGGAAATCAAAAAATGGGAAGCACAAGAAGGACTCATTGCTCTGCTGCTGCCCTGGAAGTTGGAGGGAGCTATAAGAGAGGGAATAGGGGTGGCTTCCAGGAGCAGAAGGTAAACCCCAGATGACAGCCAGGAAGGAAACAAGACCTTAGTCCTACAGCTGCAAGAAATTGAAGTCAGCCAACATCCTAAATGAACTTGGAAGCAGATTCTTCTTCCAAGCCTCCAGACAAGAGCCCAACTCAACTGACAGATAAAGGTCAAGCTGACTTTGACTTCTTCCTTGTATGAACCTGAGCAGAGAATCCAGTCACCCTGTGCTGAATTCTGTCTTACAAAGCTGTGAGATAATAAATGGGTATTGTTTTAAGCTACTAAATTATTTCTGTTACTGTGCAGAAATAGAAAACTAATAAAATCATTTGTCTAAATGATTGTTCATCATGTCTATGGATTCTAATTATTTTAACCTGCTGTACAAGACCTTCTGAGGTCTTACTCCAATCTTATCTTTCTGACTGTATCTTACATTCATTAGTTGCTTCCAGGTAAAAGTCACTCTCATCAAGAGACAATTAACTGATTTTACACTGTGCCTTTCATTTTCCAACCTCCTGCTCTTATTAATTGTTCTCAGTCACCAAGGCATACCTCCTCTCTACTTCTCAATTTCTTTCTGCCTTCCATTTAGCATCTCTCCATGTGTCTTAAATCCCCATGCAGAGGGAATGGCAGACTCCATTCTTTAACATTTTCCATTTCTGGTCCTTCTACAATGGGTTTCCTGATTGCTGATGGTGAGAAGGTTTGATAATGAAGATACTGATGAGCATAATGATAAGAACGATCTTATAGAAATGACAACAACAATAACAGCAACAGCACAACACAGCATTTTATTAAATACCTAGAATGTCCCAAGCTCTGTGTTAAATACTTTACATGCTTTCTTTTACTCCCTTTCATCAATCCTATTACACAGCTTTAAATAACTCCAGTTTGTAGATTCAGAAAGATGGTTTAAATGACTTGCCTCAAATTATATAGGTAGTAAAGAATACACATTCATCTATTTGACTCAAAAACTCCTACCTTTGCTGGATTTTAGTCTTATGTTGTTTCATATGCTAGGAAATATTGAGGAATTTGGGATTCTGAACTCATATAGTGCCTTGGACAATTACACTGTTTTCAGTTAAAAATTTAATCAACACTTACTTGCAATCTACTTGTGCCAGGCACTGTGTAAGGCACCAGAAACATAAAGAAGAACAAATAAGCTGACGTATCTTTAGGAGTTCATCGTCAAGGTAGGATTTCTTGAGAAAAGGAATCCCTTAAAGGGAAGAGTAAGACTGTGAAAGAGAAGAGGTGTTCCATTCAGAGGAGACAGAGTATGAAATGCTGTAGAAGGCTTGAAACAGCCTGATGAGCTTGGGAAGCCTCTAGCTGTGTTCCTTTCACATTTAAAGGTTTTCTAAACGTTGGTACAAGTAATAAATAATATTTGAGATATGATCTGATTTCTCTAATCTGATAAGGGAAAGAAAACCTGTGACATCTGAAATATTTTCAATAAGATAGGAACACTTTATTCTCCAAGTATTGGAAAGAGTAAATGTTTAAACTCAATGTTTATGTTATCATTTTCCGCAGAACCCATAAAGTTACTGGAGAAGGGTGTGTCTCTCATATCTGAGGACTTCACAGAAATATGCACATTTAAGACTCAAGGTAAGCAGATGTGCCAATAAGGTTTTAAGATAAATCACATGAAAGACCATTCTTTTTTTTTTGAGACGGAGTCATGCTCTGTCGCCCAGGCTGGAGTGCAGTGGCGCAGTCTCGGCTCACTGCAAGCTCCGCCTCCCAGGTTCACGCCATTCTCCTGCCTCAGCCTCTCCGAGTAGCTGGGACTACAGGCGCCCACCACCACGCCTGGCTAATTTTTTGTATTTTTAGTAGAGACGGGGTTTCACTGTGGTCTCCATCTCCTGACCTCGTGATGCGCCCACCTCGGCCTCCCAAAGTGCTGGGATTACAAGCGTGAGCCACCGCGCCCGGCTGAAAGACCATTCTTAAGAGTATCTTTAAGTGATTCAAGATAATAAAAAATTATAAAGACCAAGAATTTCAAATTCACCCTTCTAAATCCAAATGGAAAACAAATTCTCTCTCTCATACTGCTGCCATATCTCATACTGCTGCCATATCGTAAGAACATAAACCTTTAGGTGAGTGAACATGTGTTTATAATTATTGTATAACACATAAGTAAACAAAACTATTCAATTAGCTAATGAATCCTTCTAATTCTAAAATATAGCCTAAGCTACAATTTCCACTTTACCACTGGGACCTGATCAAATGTAGTAGTTAAGAACATGAGCTTTGGTTTCAGGTAAATCAGGGTTTGAATTTTAAATCAACCAATTAATAGCTTTCAATGGGCAAATAGATTAATCTCTCAAAGCTTTACTTTCCTCACTTGTAAAATGGGCTTAAAATATTGCCTTATAGGATAATTAGAAAGATCAGAAAATATAATGTATATGTAAAGCTCTTGCCTCAGTGTCAGGAAGTGACAATGCAATGAGTGCTATCTATTATTCTTATTAATATTACTAATGTTGTTTAAGTCTAATCAACTGCCTCTGTGCTGCATATAATTGTTGAGTATGTGCACTCTGCCCTCTAAGTTTGACAAGTGCCTCTCCAGCCTCTCACCTCTTTCACTGCTTGGTTGTCTGCTCTAATGAATGCTATGAACTCACTTCAGAAAACTACACAAATGCAAATACACTAAATTATACTGTTGTACAAACACAACTACTGTCAGCATGGGGGTACACATCGCTTAGACCATGTCTAGTTATGGATATATAGGTGCATTTCTACTAATCCATCTATTAGTTTTATGTGTATATATTTATGTGTATCTGTGAAGGTATCTCCTTCTCCCCACAATGACTGATATTTGGTCATTTACAGCAGCAGATTCAAGTGCAGAGACTGATGACGTTCCTTTTGAAACCAAAGATGCTGTTATATTCAGAATTATTTTATTAGAGTAGGTGTTTGTTCCTTTGAATATGTGAATATCTTTTCGGAATAAAAACAGCTTTTTTCTTAATTATATCTAAGTAAAACTACATATTCATAGTAAAAATTTTAAACAATACATGAAGTCTAGGAAGAAATGTGAAAAATCAGGTGAAATTCCAACAAGAATGGGGGGGCTGCTGAGCAGCCCAATAACATAATTAATGCAGTCATCCAATTTAGTAGTGCTATGTGAGTTACATTGGAAAAGAAAAAGCCTAGAAACCAGGAAATCAGTTAGACAACCATGCAATCGTCTAACAAATAACCAAGGCCAAGAGGAAACTCACCAGCAGTGACAGTCAGAGCCAAGTTGTGTTGAGCACCTAATTTGTGCAAAGCAGACACACTCTGAAGAAATAAAAAAGACATGACCTGTGTGCTCTAGGAGCTCAATTTAGTGGAAGAGACCAGTTCTGGCATAATTGAGGTTCACAAAACAAGGCCAGGGAATTTGTGTGAATAAGACTAATTCCTAGGACATGTCTTTTTCCACCTACATGCTGTGTTGGGAAACATTTCAAATCCACGTTTTAGATTTAGGGTTAGGGGATATGTGGTAGGCAAGAGACTCACTATATCAAACCTACAGTTGTACCAACATTTAGAAAATCTTTAAATCAACATAAATCATTTCATTTTGAAATGCAAAGACAGACACAGGTTTACACAAAAAGAAAGGTTCCAGGGGTATAGGTGCCTGACGGTGGATGTAGTCTCTTTAAAAGATGAAGTCTCATAAAACATTTATCTCTACTAAAAATACAAAAAAAAAAATTAACTGGGTGTGGTGGAGGGCACCTGTAGTCCCAGCTGCTAGGGAGGCTGAGGCAGGAGAATGGCATGAAACTGGGAGGCAGAGCTTGCAGTGAGCCGAGATAGCGCCACTGCACTCAGCCTGGGTGACAGAGCAAGACTGTGTCTCAAAAAAAAAAAAAAAAAAAAAAAAAAATTATCTCTTGCTGGCTGTCTGACCAGAAAGGTCAGGCTCAGGTAACATTTGTTAATGATTATCTAAGTGCAGAATTATTTTGGAATGTGCCTAAAGCTAATTTTCAAAGCAGGAGTAAAATACGAGATTCATTGAGAAGACAACAATTATTTGAAAACAAAAGGGAAAAATAACAAGTGAGAGAGAAAATATACAATTCTACAAGTAGCTGGATTTTTTCCCCCCAATATTTTAGTTTCTGATTATCTGGAATATTTTCCAATGAATTCACTTTTTTGTATTAACAAGCAACATAAAATAGTGCGTTCATTTTATTATCTGTGCATTTGTCTGACAAAAATTAACTATAATGACATGTCAAACAGTACAATTAGAAATGAAAAGTTAAATTGATAGTATTACTGTGACTATTTTGTATTTTATGATGTACTTTTCAAACACATTTTGACAATATTAGGAGGGAATATGGAAAACAAAACGTTGAGAATGCACACATGATTAAATCATTTCAAACTAAAATCTGCATTTGATTCTTCCACAACTATTGAGGCTAGATCACTTTCTAATGTCGCCATTCTAATAATATATGTAATATAAATAAATCTTACAAGATACGTGAATAAGTATTAATATATGATTTACTTATGGCAACTTATATAGATTTTATATTGAACTGGCACTGCATATTCCCCATTTTAATTTCACTAACACTGGCTAAGTCTTTTTAATAATCTAAATACAACTTCTAAGCTGGGAGGGGCTGCAATTCATTTTTTGATTTAATTCCAAAGTTCCTTTCAGAGTAATAAAAACATTTTCTAAGGAAACAGAGGATGACCTTGCTTCATTATTTAAGCAGTTCAGCCTCTGTTTTTTTCCAAGCTTACCATGGAGTTGGCTTCAAGGACACTTTTTTTCATAAAGGGTTTTAGAGAAGGAATGATGTCACCATGGAAATTGTCAAGCTTGATTCTTTCCCAGAGACATTACTCTGAGCTAGATATTAGGAAGGAGAGGCCCAAAGAGAGAACTCTTCAAAGACATACCTAGATTTAGATCTAGATCCACATCTGGTCTTTCTTAGGAAAAGACTTCGCTTTGAAAGTAATTCAGAGGGTCACAAAAATTTAAAGGTGGCTATAGATATCTTTCAGTGTCAAATATACTAGGATAATAAATCACTATAATCAATTCAGAAAAAGATGAAATTGGATGTCAGTACATTATATTTTTAATTTTAATTTTGTTTTAGTTTTCTTCTGGTGAAGACATATGGCTCACTAAATCATATAAAGTAAATATGCTAAAGTTATATTGAAAGCAAATGGTCAAATAGTATGTGAGGAAAACATTAGAATACACATATAATTTCTCCATCTCGTCCCAAGTTGATGGATTACAATACATCATCCAAATTCTGTTCTAAGTTTCAAAAATGTAAAGGTTATGGGTCAATTTAGAGAATAAAGGTATATAAAAACAGAGAGTTTGTCATATGATTAAAAACAAAATGTCAGTGTAGATTGGGTCTGATTCTACACAATGCAACCCAATTATTTGGGTCAGATGTCCATTTTAACTTAAGAGCCTCCAAATTCCAACTCTTTTCCATTTTTAAAAAAGAATTTAACTACATAGCCCTCAATTCTGTCTATTTCTTTTTGAAACTATGATAAGACCCTTGATTATTTTTTCACCTAGAATGCTCCAATTGCGTTTTAGTTTATCTCTCTTTCTAGGTTTTATCACCTCAGTCCACCACCCTCTTCAAAATTTGACCATGCAATTTTCTTTCTTTCTTTTTTTCTTTTCTTTTCTTTCTTTTTTTTTTTTTTTTTTGAGACAGGGTCTTAATCTGTCACCCAGGCTGGAGTACAGGGCAGCCTCGACCTCCTGGGCTCAAAGGATCCTCCCCACTCAGCCTCCCAAGAAGCTGGAACTACAGGCATGCACTACCGCATCCAGCTAATTTTTGTATTTTTTGTGGAGATGGGGTCTCGCCACGTTGCCCAAGCTAGTCTGAAACTCCTGGGCTCAAGCGATCTTCCCACCTTGGCCTCCCAAAGTGCTGGGACTATAGGTGTGAGCTACCATGCCCAGCCTCATGTGACTTCCTTAATGCCAATTTCTTCATTGACTTTCTTTGGCTCTCAGCCTAGTGTGCAGGCCCTTGATCGTCTGTGGCACACTTTATTGGACCCTTCTGTTATGATGTCCCCATGTACACCCCAAGCTATCCCTTCCAGAAAAACCTTTATTTTAGTTCACTATCTAAAATGCTTAACAGCTTTGCTAAGCTAAAAGGTCAGTTGCTTAGGCTTAAAACCTGGGACCCCTTGTTTTTTAAATAACCCTCTCTGTCAGCTGTTAATCAGTACAAAATATTAAATATTAAAATTGTAAGACATGAACAACTACAATCAATTTATGTAGTCACTTTTATTTCAAATTTTAAACTATCAATCTATTCAATAGCAGTTGCTAAAGGATCTTTGCTCTTCAACTTTTTCATATTCACAAAAAGAACTACATTCATTTCAAGCTCAGTGTCTTCACAAAGTAAAAACAGAGAGAGTCAGAAAGTCAATCTGAATTTGAAAAGATCTTTATTTTTCAAAGTTTTAAGGTGGATCCTCAATTATGTCATGTCGAGAAGAATTTTAGTCTAGATGGCTAACAGAAGAACTTTTGTCAGTAGAACCGACAAAATGTGCCTGGAAAATGTTCAGCTATTTTGAAAATAAATGTCAGGACGTCAACTCCTGTTTCTCTTGCCGCAGGCTATCATTATTTGGCCCTATAACTAACTCATTAGCACTGGCCCTATATATTAACCCCATGAGGGATGAGTAAACAAAGTGAGGCAGAGTCTGCTAATCGACTTTCAGTGCTTTAATGTCACACACACATAAAAAAGCTTACTTTGTTTTTCTTCTTCAATGTTTTTTAGTTGGGCAATTTACAATAGATTTATATTTACAGTCATAAAATATAACAATGAAAGAAAAATAATTCTATCATTTTTCAGTCAGTAATGCTGGCCAACGAAATCTGATACAGACAGTAGAGAATGCAAACTTGCTGGAGGAGAGAGGAAGCTAGCATTCATAAAGCCTTTATCATTACCCCGGTAATAGTAACATTCTAAAAGGCTCTATCACTTACGTTCTGTCTTCATTTTGCAATCTTCTAATGTATAGAGTATATCTAGTGTATACAGTAGTAATAACTTTAAGGTAGTCATGGAATGTTCAAGAGCAAATGGGCTTTAATGTATTTGTATTTTTTTAACTTAAGTTACACCTGGTAACAATATGAAAAAAAGAATCAAAATTATATAGTCAGTAGTTATATAATTTTCATCTCAGGTCCCATTGTCATGCACATTATTTAAAGTAATTCAGCTTATTTTTTAAGCTACCCTAGAAGCCAGTTTGAAGATGGTTTGGGTGCATACGTGGAAAGAGGGAAGGGAATTAGACTTGGGGATTATTTTTTCTAGCCCATGTAGTTGTGTAACTTATTTATGCAGCTAAATCAAAACTCCATCTTCAAGTTGGGACTTTAAGGATGTTTATCATGGCATTGTATGTAACAACAAAAAAGTGGAAATAATTGGATGTCTAACCCTAAGGGATTAATTGATCAATATAGGATGCTGATATGGCAGGATGTTAAATAGCCATTAAAAGATACTGAAAAATTTTATTGTAAGTAGGAAAATAAGATCATAAAATATTACCTTATAAAATAAATACATGTATATATATTTATTGTGTGTGTATATATATATATATAGTAGAATATATATTTATATGTAGGATAAATACTGGAAGGACATGCACAAAAACAGAAACATGGTTTATCTTCATGCCTTGGTATTATAGATGGTTATTAGTGTCTCCTTTTTATGTATAGCATTAAAAAATTCCTATAGTAAACATGTTACAGTATTGCTTTTCTAATAAGGAAATAAAATATATTTTAAGATTTATGTCATTCCAGAAAAAAGATTTTTAAAATATATATATACACATACATGCAGTCATATGTGTGTGTATATATATATATATATATGTTCATATATAATTTAAGATATATCACTGAAAATGTCTCGTCACACAAAAATGCATCTGAATCTGGGTTGATAGGATTGTAAATAAATGATCAATGAAATAGTTTTCATTTCTATTTTGTACTCTGATTACTTAGCAAAAGCAGAAATGAGCTAGTGCCTTGAAAGTTTGAGTTCCATGGCCTTGCCCTAATCTTGTAGGTGTTAATTCAAGGTTGGATATGTTTTCAATTTTCCTTTTAATCAAGTTTATGAGCCAGAAACCATGAAAGGAGATCATTGCAGCTAAGTTGCAGCTGTAGCTCCTCACCTTCAAAACTGAAGATCAGGCATATCAGGAGTACAAAGTTCATTTAGCCCAAAACAAGAAGGAAAAAAATTAATTACACCCCCCCAATATACCCACACATCCACCCCACAGTGTTTCCCAAGATTCGGTCAGAATTCTTAGGAAATGTATTAATATGTGAGATCATTTTACATCTACTTAAAAAATATCATGTAACTACACATATATTTTAAAAATAGAAAACAAAAAAGAAAAAATCTATAATCTCAACATTCTAATAAATCACAAATGAAATTTAGAAAATATTTGTATTTAACTATAACAATTAAAAAACAGTTCAATTATATGAGTTTATCCATATCATTATTACATCCTCATTACAAACTTGAATATTCAAATGTACATAATAGGTAAAACTCTTTTGTGTTTTGATAATGATTTCGAATTGGTTCTCTTGTAGCAAATATGTGTCCACATCTCCATTTTATAATTTTCATAGTCCCTCATATTTTTCCATTAAAACACAGATCATAGTAAGTATATGTAATTTCATAATTTTATTTATTAATATATCTCCACAATAAGATCCTAAGAAATTACAGTATGAGCACTATTCTAGCCTTTGATTACTTTGGTACCCCTGGCACCCAGCTCAATTATTGTCATAGAGTAAGGATGAAAATGAAGGAATGACAGTTATCCAATGAATGAGTAAGAAGTCTCTTCACTTAATCAGCATCATTTGATCCGCTTTGAATCTGCTATCTACTTTTGAATCAAACATCTCTTTTCACAGATTTTCCTTACATTCTTTCTTTGAAAATTTATTGTAGGATTATTTTATGTGTTTAACCCTATATTACAATTATTTAATACACATGCATTTTTTATATATATTTTATTGTATTTTACATATGCATTTTAGAGGATGTAAATGCATAATTTACATACTGTAAAATTTACACTTACAGGAAGTCTGGATTTCAGGGACCATGATAGACCTCCATGAGTGCATAATACTTGCCATTGTGGTATAATGGAAACACCAATATACCACAACATGCCATTGTAGTGTATTGGAAACACATATTCTGGAATAAAATTAACCTGGGTTCAGATGCATGCTTGCTTATGTACTTGTGTGATCTTGGATAGGTTATCCTAATTTCTTTGAGTGTCAGTATAAACATCGATAAATTCAAAATGTAAGCAACTTAACTGGCCAAGGTTGTAGTTGTAAATAATAAATAACATATATATAGTACCCAGTAAATAGAAAGAATTTTCATAATATTAATTCCAATCCTTAACAAACTCAGATTAATACTAAATAGAGAACAAGTGACTTTGGCTTTCTACTTTGTACAGGATTTCATATTTTATACCTTATTTAGGAAATCATAACTGTGAATAAAATAATTCATAAAACTCATGTTGTCTATGAAATTGTCTCAGGATCATAGACTGCCTTTACCAAAACAACAAATAATTTGCTCCTAGAAGAATTTCTTTTGCAGCATTACATCACTAATACAAACCATCTCCACAGAAAAAAATAATTGCAAGGCACAAAGAAGCTACAGATACAGTTCAGGATAAACATAATTTAGCCAAGCAACAAAGTTCACACATTAATTTATGAGAGTGTCTACAGTTTGCCATTCAAAGCAGATGGCTGAGATCTTGGAATCACCTTACAAGCAATGTAACAACATGCCTGCCTGTTATTATGGCTATGTGCTGCCAGGGATTTGAATCAACTGGAAGAAAACATGATTTATTCAACGACACATTTGTGTCCTACCCAATTGTTTTATCCATAATTAGTACAGACTTATACTTCACAGGTATTCAGCTGAAGTTAATTGAGGTCTTGGCATAAAGAAAAACACTGTAGGTTTTATAAAGCATTTAGACTGCCTGTGTGTTTCTTATAATCATCAACCCACCAAATTTTATTTTTTAAATAACCTCTTGTTTTATTCAGGGATAATAGGAAAGAACATGTAAATAAATGAAATTCACACACAAAAATCCAAATATCTGAAACTCTGAACATATTTTCCCACAAAACTAACAAAAATAATACTTATTATTAGTCAATAAATGTATACTACTTTACATGCATTAGCTCATTTAATACTTACCACAACCCTGTGAGCATGGTTCTGTCATTAACCCCAACGTACAAATGAGGAAATCTGGGCTAGTAAAAGTTGAGAAACTTAACTGAGTTCACAAAGCTGGTAAACTGGCAAATTCCAGTGAATGTACTATTCAACCTTTCCAAAGCCTATTCTTTTAACCATTTCCACCCAGGAACTGTTAGCAAGAATTCAAATTAAATGATTAGAGAGTGTTAGGCCATCATAGATGTTGATCATTGATGATCAACAAAATAACTAAAGGACAAGTAATTGGGGGACGATATATCAAAAAGCAGGATAGTGCATAGATTTTACAAGTGAGGGTGACCTTCAAGATCACTTTGTTCAGTGTCCTCATGATAGAGTCCAAGATAGAGAAGATAAGGAAGATCAAGCCCAGGTCACTTTTTATGGCCTAACGTCTTCTCATAATATCATTGTATAAAAACCTTAATAATATGTCTTCCTAAACAGCTGGAAAAGATTCCATCCTACTTCTGACCTCTACCTTGATTTTGTAAGAAGTCAATAATTTAGATAATGTGCTATGTAGCTTTCTTTTTATTGTTCCGAAATAATCGCCGTATCAGTAAGACCTACACTTTAGTGATCAGCTCTGTGGAAAAGGAAATGAAACATTCTATAAATGGGGTAATTTTCTTCTCTAATGAAGTAAAAAAATAAGCAGTTGGTGAACTAATGTTTAGCATATTTATGGTCATTTCCATACTACTAAAAAAGATACAATATCCCATCTGCTTCTGGCTGCAGAACGGGTTAAGAACACAATTTAACTCTACAATCAACGTTCGTTCCAAAACACCTGGTTGTATAAGAAGGGGGAATTTAGGGATTCAGAACTTTCTCCAGGAAATATCTTCAGTTTAACTTCATCTTCATCTCCATTTTACTCTGCATACTGTCAGCAATTACATGTTCAATTGTCTTTCTTGGACTTTTTTTGCTTTCTAAATATACGCTTTTTTTTCTATGAACATATTTGATCTCTTCAAACTATTTTGCCTCATGCATCAGCTCTGTCCTTTTTGCTGTCTATTATGTTCTCGCTCCTTCATCTGTTGCTGCAACACTTTGCATACCTGACATATAATTCTAATCTATTTCAAAACAACTTGATATGTAGGGAACTCAATCATGCATTCATTCAACAAATATTTATTCTATGACAGGTCTATGTTAGGAGCTGACCGTACAAGAAATCAATATCCAATTCTTCCTCAGTTAAAAGTACTTAAGAAACAGCTATGTGCAGGGTGTTAGGGAAGAAATTGACCCAGTTTGGCTGCCACACATGTCTTCTTCAGGGAAGCAATCCTGAGTTGAGACGTGAAAAATTAGTAAGAAATTTAGCCTGGTAAAGTATTGGGAGTGAAGAGCATTCTAGCCAGAAGGGGTAGCATGTAGTATCTTGATATATAAAGAAACAGTACCAAAGTGCCAATAATTAGACACACTTTAAATTTATTTCCATTTTTATTTTTTACTTTTTTTGCAATCGGTTTTCTCAGGTTGAATACATTTTATAAAGCAAAGGTTTGTCTTTCAACTACTGTCAGCTAAAGTGAGAAATGGCAATAGATTTCAGATCATCAGCACTATCATAGATTTCCTCTAAAACCTTGGGCTAGTCCATTTTTTCATCTGTAAATGAGAATATACTGTCTCAACCCACACAGAGTAGTTGTGATGGTTATGTGAGAAGAATCCATGTTGTACTCTAAGCATTATGCCTTGCACAAATTATTTTATCTGTGATTAATTAATTTCCAAGTCTAGATCAGGTATTCTGGAGGAAAATTAGAGAGATCTGGTTACAGAAAGAGACCAGAAGTCATTTAAAATTTTAATATATTTAAATATATAATTATTTATGTGTTTATATATGTATACACACATACATATATACATATACCCCTGAACACAACAGTTTAGGCTGGGATAAAAGAGCCAATAAATGAAGGAAGTTCACAAAGTTGAGGAGTTAAAACAGGTAAGGGAAGTGCTAAATGAAAGAATGCCACTCTTGGGTTTTTAACCATGACCTGAAATTACATTTGTTCTCAGAACTTGATATCCTAAATGGCTTTAAGAGTCTGGGAACTCGGTATCCCTTTTGTGCCCTCAGTTTGTTCTTTGGGCCTACATACATAGTTATTAAGTCTTGACTGAAAAGCACAAGTCCTTAACCAATCTACAATAGGTTTCCTTTAAGATGCCCCTACTCCACTAAAATACAAGCAGTGTTTTACTTTAAAAAGGCACTTCCTCAACAGAAGATTGATTTTCTACAAGCAAAAGGAGCTATGGCATTTCCTTCTGTAAGCGTGAAGAGAAGTGTTAATTATTTACTAGAGTAAGAGGTAGCTGATTAGGCTAATATGTTTAATATTTACCAGAATCTAACTATCTTTTTAAATAAATGAGCACTCTGTGATAGGTCCAAGTAGAGGATACTTAATGTTTCTGTTTAATCTCATTTTTATCTTAACTACTTACGGGAACAAGTCTTGAGAAGGAAAAGCTACGGGAACAAGTCTTGAGAAGGAAAAGCAAATAAATAAAAGTTTATCATATTAAAGTTGTTAGCCTTATGCAAGTTAATATCTGCAATGCTTGGCAGAGCACGGTGGTTCGTGCCTGTAATCCCAACACATTGGGAGGCTGAGGTGGGAGGATCTCTTGAGCCCAGAAATTCAAGACCAACCTGGGCAGTATGGCGAAACCTCATCTCTATAAAAAATACAAAAATCAGCTGGCCATCGTGGTACACGCCTGTAGTCCCTGCCACTTAGGAGGCTGAGGTGGGAGGATCGCTTGAGGCTGGGTGGTGGAGATTGCCACTGCATTCCTGCCTGGATGACGGTGTGAGACCGTGATCTACTGTATTTCAGGGACCATGATCCCTACTAAACTTTGAATCCCTCTAGGACAAGTCTGTGTCTTATTTTCCTATAGGTTATGCTGAGTCTTATTCTACTGACCCTTCTGTGCTAATGCCATGCCCACCACTGAAGGATTTTTGGATGAATAAAATACGTAGACAAACAAATGAATCAACCATACATACATTCATAAAGAAGCATGAATTATTTACAAAGCACTATATAGCTAAGTATGAAAAAATAAGTGGGATACACATCGTGTCTTTAGTTAATAGAAAAATACAACTGGTTGCTGTGGACTCTGAAATAAAATTAAAATAAGAGTACTGTTTAAATTAAAATAGCTGCTTGGATAGAATGGTTCTTTAAGAGAAATTACACTAACACTGTTTCTATCAACACATTTTTAGCAATCTTATTATTTTTCTATCCTGACATTTGATTTAACGAACACTTATTGACAAATAATGTGTGTTATAAATAAGACTGTTTCTTGCAATTGGCAGGGATTGTGACAATTTAATGGTAACTGTAGATATTTCATGCTTACCAGAATTTCTGATTCATATATGTAAAATTAATTAAAAAATGAAAAAACACTTTATTATCTGGTAGTGTCCAGGCTTTTTCTAAATGTGGTGTCTACAAAAGGAGGAAGGATTAATAGATTATTTAAAAAATTGAGAATCTAGGTTTTTCTAAATAATTACTTTCCAATAATGAGCTCCTTTCTTTAAAACATTTTCTATTTTTGCCGGGTGCAGTGGCTCACGCCTGTAATCCCAGCACTTTTGGAGGCCGAGGTGGGCAGATGACGAGATCAGCAGATCGACTGGTATCTCCTGGCTAACACGGTGAAACCCCGTCTGTACTAAAAATATTTTAAAAATTAGCCGGGCGTGGTGGCGGGTGCCTGTAGTCCCAGCTACTCGGGAGGCTGAGGCAGGAGAATGGGGTGAACCCGGTGGGTAGAGCTTGCAGTGAGCCGAGATAGCGCGCCACTGCACTCCAGCCTGGCTGACAGAGTGAGACTCTGTCTCAAAAAAAAAAAAAAAAAAAAAAATTCAATTTTTTCTTCTTAAAATGACACATGCACATTAATTGCTCAATATTTACTCTAACATTTAAAACATGTAAAATATGATTATTTCCAGAAATGTACAAAAAATGGAATGCATATGTATTATTTTAAAAATCAAACATTAGAAAAGTATATATTGTAGAAAGGAAAATTCCTCCATTAGACTTCAATACAGTGAAAAGTGCTCATCCTATGATAACAGAGAGATCTGGGGCCTGAAGAGAGGGTGTAAGTCATGCTGTAGCTCTCAAAGTGGCTGTCCTATTTACCTGTCAGCAAAGTGGCTGTCCTAGTCACCTGTCAGTTTAGTAATCCAAACAAAGATTTACTCCATCATTTCATCCAATCCATAAATGCAAAACTAAAATAGGATCTCCCAGTCTATTAGATACAGTCATCTGATTGGATTATGGTAATTGATATGATTAGATGAACAATCGAATTAGATAAACTAACCGATATGCTGACATCATGATTTTAAAGCCTGTGATTTTGTTAATTCCACCCTTCTGATTACTACTGGTGGCACTTGAATACAGTAGTTGCCCTTATTTGTGGTTTCACCTTCCAAGATTTCAGTTACCTGTGGTCAACTGCAGTCAGAAAATAGGTTAGTACAGTACCATATTTTGAGAGAGAGAGAGAGACACAGAGAGGGAGAGAAAGAGAGACCCCATTCACATAACTTTAAGTACAGCATATTTATATGTTTGTTCTATTTTGTTATTAGTTATTGTTGTTAATATCTTACTGTGCTTAATTTATACACCAAACTTTCTCATGGGTATTTATCAGTAGGAAAAATCTGTATACAGAGTTTGATACCATCCACGGTTTCAGGCATTCACTGGGGGTCTTGGCAACTATCCTCCAAGAATAAGGGATTACCACTGTGCACAGAATAATTGAGCTTCTTCAGATGCTAGTCCATTTGGGGAGGCAGCCTCAAGAGAAATACAACATAGCTTGCAATAACCCTACCTTTTTCTTTAAATGTAGGATTTGCCAGTTTTATCTCCAAGACTGATGACTTCAAACAGGAACACCCCAGAACATACTGGAACAATTTGACCTGATGACAATTCCTCTTATACAAGACCCGTTGCACCCTTCTTTGATAAGTGAGAGTGCTGGTTTATCCATGGCCACAGTGTCCTTTGCCTAATTAATTATCTTTATCTTGCTAGATGTCACACTGCAAAAACGTCCACTTACACTTTTTACCCAGTTAGAGCTCCCCCTCTTTTTCCCCCAAACTTCAATTCTCTGCTTCCAATTATTCTCAAAATGTTTCCATGTTTGTTTGTATCACCTAAAAGCATTTTTTTCGTTGAATAAATATTTATTTATTTAGTACCACCACATGCATGGCATAGCTAAGAATGAGAGAGAAGAGGGAGAGAAGGAGCCTTAATTTAAAGAAAAAACAAGGGGCAGGGCGCGGTGGCTCACGTCTGTAATCCCAGCACTTTGGGAGGCTGAGGCGGGCAGATCACGAGGTCAGGAGATTGAGATCATCCTGGCTAACACGGTGAAACCCTGTCTCTACTAAAAAATACAAAAAAAAAAAAAAAAGAAAAAAAATTAGCCAGGCGTGGTGGCAGGCACCTGTAGTCCCAGCTGCTCGGGAGGCGAGGCAGGAGAATGGCGTGAACCCGGGAGGCAGAACTTACAGTGAGCCTCGATCGTGCCACTGCACTCCAGCCTGGGTGACAGAGCGAGACTCCGTCTCAAAAAAAAAAAAAAAAAAAAAAGGAAAAGAAAAAACAAATACTAGCATAGCCATGTGCATAAGTAACCATATTTAATGAGGTTTTTAAATAGTAGTTATTACCAAAAGAAAGAAACAAAAAGAACATTTAGAAAACTCAAGGCAGAAAGCAATGACAAACACTTAAAGAGCTCCTGTTCTGCTTCATGGAAGAATAGAAATGAACCTGGCAATGAAGTACATGGAGTAATTGAACATGGTGTGATAAACAGAAAGACTTCAAGGCAGATAGAAACATTTAGTAACAACTTTTTCTTTAATTACAAAAGCAAAATGCTTCATGATAGACCAGAAACCAAACTTGTAGGCAGAAAAGCTAAAGGTTTTAGTGTAGAGATAAATGGGGGTGGGGGGTGGTAGAGAAACCAGAGAATAACATCATTTATAGCACTTCCAAGTATATGTCTACAAAATCTGTTAATTCTTTAAAATAAATACAATTAAAAGGCAGCCAAATTCCCCTAAGGTTTCTAATTTTAGTAGCCTATGAGACATCAGGCACAGGCCTTCATGGCATACATAGACAGCCAACAGAGATGGCACTGGGTAGTGTGCCCCAATCCCTGGATCACACAGTGTTAAAGGATACTAGAGGCAAAAGACATTCTCTCAGTGTGACATAATGATTGGCAGGAAGACCACTTTGTCCCAGATAATCTCTCCCATAAAAGGGTGAGAGGTACTGAAACTCTAGAGTTAATTACCATGTATTGAGAGTGTACTCTTGGGCACATTCATTTATTCATTCATTCAATTTGTCCTTGGACACCTACCTACTTTATGACAGGTATTGTACTATGCCAAGAATGCAAAACTGAAAAAGATAATCTAGCATATATATGTTCTACCCTTCCCTCCTCCATGAGTTCACTCTGCCACCACCACATGCATACATTGCAGTGTCCTTCAGTTGGCTTTTTAAAATCCTTTAGGCCTCAGTTTTAATTTATATCATATCCTTTTATTCCATAAAGATGTTCTCCCCCTCTATTCTCTCTCAAAGAAATCTGCTCTTTTTGTTTTTTTATCTTGGATACCTTAGTTCCAACATGCCATTATATTCTTATTTGTTGATGTCTCTCTGCTAGAATAGAATGACTTTTCTCTGAGGAAGAAACCCAATTTGTTTTGTTTACTGTTATACATTCAATGTCTCACAAAGTGCTGTTGCACTGTAATGTTCTAAAAGTTATGGTAGACTTATTATTGAATATGCATTCAGGAGGGAAACCACCACCGAGCTGAGAATTAGGTATGCTGTGAACTCTTGTCTCCTACTCATTATAGGTGATCAACAGTCCCAGTTTGGCCAGAACTTAGGCATTTCCCAGGAACACAGGATTCTCACTACTTAGGGTTAACTGAGATGGTTGGTCATCCTTGCAAATGAGAGGCATGATTTGCAGGATAATAGACATTACAATGTATGACTGGAATTGTAGTAATTATAATTTACATTTGGATCATACTTTCTAGGTTTTAAGAGATCATTCAACAATAACATCTCCCTGTTCCTTCACAATCCTTTGAGACAGAAAGGCAAGAGACTATGACCTTTATGTTATAGATGATGAAACTGAAGCTCAGAGAATTTAACAGATTTCTCCAGAGTCACTTGCCTAATAAATACAGACATGGTACTGGAAGCCATGCCTTTGGAAAGATTCCTACTGCTATGCCTGATCCAACCAATCACACTGAATAACCAACTCACATAGGAATTAAACCTGTGATCTTGGCCTAATTAACACCACATTTCTAGTAACTATGCAATCTGAGATAAGTGGATATTCATAGCCAACAAACCCGAAATATAGCTACATAAGCTCTTTTATCACTTCTGTAACAAGCGCAATATGTCTGTATCAGGAGTGTTTTCTCTGAACTGGTATATTCTCCAGATCTTTGAAATGTTTTTAGCTGTATGTTTTAGATTTTCAATGTAATGTTGTTGTTGTTGTCGTTAACTGTTTTCTTGCCACCATCTCATTATATGTGTGACCTATGTCTACTCTTTGAAGCTCACTCTATCATTTTGTGACCCCTGTGTATACATAGGGCTTCACTAATGATAGGAATGTTTTCCTTTACCCATTGTTCAGCTCTGAAAGAGCCCTGAGAAATGACCAACTGTAGGTAATTAGAAGCTACTGAAATTAAATATAAGAAAATGTATTCCCCTAAAAAAGCAGAAGGCAAAAAATAAAACTTAGGACAAGGATCTAAAAGGATGTTTTTTAAGTAGTTAGAATGTAATGAATATAAGTAAAACTAACCATATTTTTAAAATGTGGATATTTACTAATAAAATTGTTCCCTGTGTGGCCACTTAGGAAAATGATCACTCATTAGTTGTCTCCTGGATGAGGTAGGACTGTTCTGACAAGAGAGTCACTAAGGGTCAAAAGTAAAGATCTATAAGTTAAAAAGACATCACATATTAGAATGAGTCAATGCTTTTTCATCTTTATGTTAGAAAACTTTAACCTCTAGCTTACCTGAGAGTGAAGCTACAGTAAATATGAAACCCATTAAGAATTAAACCAAAGCATGTAGTGTGTACAGTGAACACCTTCCATAAATAAATTGGTTAAGGGAGATCTATATAATTTTTCTTCCAATTTGGGTGGGAAAGGGAAATACAGAAAGACAAAGTTACTGATTTGGAACTCAAAAATTACATTATTCTGATCTCAAATTTGAAAAGAAGATATCTATTTGGATAATCACGATCTGGGAATAAGTATAAGAAAACGTCTTTCTCAATGGTGAGCCTGGTTGCAGCTCTTGCTGACAAGTATAATAAAGGTTTTCTAACCAAGAATGAACCTCTGCCCTCATCCACTTGCTTTATTTTATGCAGACCTCAAGGGGTGATCCACACATCTGAAAGCAGATGAGAAATAAAAAGCAGTTCACTCCCATTCTAATCCTCCTGTTTTTCTAGGGCATCTCGCTTCTTTCATGGGTGCTTACTTCTTTTTATTTCGAAGGACTAAGTGTTTTTTAGCTTCCGGAATGATCATTTTTCATACATGGATGAAAAGAAAACAGTAAGAATTCTTGTCATTAAGGCTATTTTACTTCAAGGCCAAGAAGAAAATTGTCAAAGAACCAAAGGCCTTCTGTTAGTAAATGCTTTTAATTTAACTATTCTCCCCAATATCAATCTTATAATAAATCAAAATTAAGAAGCAGGCTGTTGACAAGAAAACAGTTGAAAAGTGCTGAAATTGGGATGGTTTAGATGTATTCAGATATGGCATGTTTAATAACACAGCATGTGAAAAGCAGGGGAAACATTTAATAAGCTTGCATTCATGGTAGCATTTTTGTTCTTTAATGAATAATGAGTTAGATTATGCTTGGAGAAAACTCATTAAAGGAAAAACACTCAGTATGATTTGAAAAGATGATCATAAATATTCAAGAATTATAGCAGTAAATAATTACAGTCTCCAAATAAAATAGAAACAACAATATTAATGTTAACCAAAGTCAAGCATGTTAAAAATTGTTAAAAAGCAACATCTAAACTGAAAACATAATAGATCCACTCTTATAGGTAAATAATATAGCATCAAAATATATTTAAAAATCCACTTCTAAAAATAAAAAAGAGAAATATATATGCAGACAATAGTAATATTTTAACAATCCATTATCAGCCCATAAAAATCAAATAAAATACATAAATGAAAACATAGAGAAAACCTCTATTATTATCAACAAAACAGAATTAGTAAGTTATAATTTTAAAAACGATGCTGTTTTAGCCACAAAAATACAATTGCATCTCAAGTGTCAATGGAACAATTAAAAACTGATCAAATATACGGTGGCAAAATGTTATATATTTTATAAAGTAGAAACTTTAGGTAAGTCTAACTAGAATATTTTGAAAAGTAAATTGTTTAGAGATTTAAAAACTTAAATATTTGGTCAATAATAAACTATTTAGAAATTAACAAAAATGAATGCCACATCTTAAATCTAAGAAGTACAATAAAATGTAGTTATAGATCATTTCATGCTTTTAATACTTTAATAGAGTAAATAAGTAGTATTTATAAGTAATTGATATTCTTAAGTATTATTATTTTAAAATAGATAAAATAAGTAGAAATAATATAGAATTCAAGAATTTTAAAAGAAAAAAAAAAGACCCAAGGAAAGCAGAAGGGAGTAAGTACCATAAAGAGCAAAAATTAAAAAGCGGAAACAAAGGGAAATTTAAAAATACACATGCAGTGTTTTTTTTTTTTTTTTCAAAGAAAAGCAGTGACATCACAGTCTCTGAAGTCTAATGAAGAAAGAAAAATTTAAAAGGAACTAGGCAAACAGCAGAAAAGGAAATTTAAAACATTTAAGGGAATATGTACATAATACGTACATGCTTACAAATAATTTTTAAATTTCCACAAAATAGATTGTCTTCTGAAAATATATAAAATATTAAAATTGGCTAATAAGAAGTATAAAGCCCACATAGATCATTTATATAGGGAAAAAACCTGAAAAATATGTATCCACAAGAAAAACTTTAGAGCCAGTACTAATACTCATTATTTTTCTCACACTTTTAGGAAATAATTTTCATTTTACTTAATTCATCTCAAAATATTAGAAACAGGAGACAAAGTTACCTGCTAAGCGTGGGGCAGAGCTATGACACAGGCCAATGGTGTTCTACTGTTTCTTACTGTACAGCAAGTCTGATTCTCTCTGGTTTGACAAAGCATATATTTCTATAAAAATACGTTTTTTTTTAAGCCCATGTTATGGTGGGGGGGATACAAAAGCTCAGTGAAACAAAATAATTTACCCAAGGTGATCTAGTGGAAGATTCACATCTGTCTGTTTTAAAGTTGATACTCTTTCTGCTACTTTGCACTATTCATGAGCCCTGAATCATCGACTTTTAGCCAGCACTCATATCCTGACAGTAATTCTGCAGTTACCACCCCACTAAGAGTTCACCCTCATTTGTATTCTATAACCACACTTAGCTCTCAAGCCTCAATTCTATTTGATAGTGCAAAACTGAATTCTTTTAAGTCAAGACAATTTAGTTACTTCTGGTTTAAACTGGATTTCTTCGGGGAAACTACTCAATCACTTCAGAATTTCTCTCAGGACTTTTCCCTCTTTTCTTTTTCTATCTCTTCTCTTTACGGTGATGAAGCTCTGGGGGTTCTGGGGTGAGGGTGAGGGGCTTACACAGACTCTGGGTGTAGGCAGAGGGGGACCTGGTTCATGACTGCTTCTTTGCTAGTGTACATGCCTTAGGATACTCCACTCTTCCATTGGCTCAGGCAAGGCAGGAAATGACCATTATCATTGCCCCCAGATTTAGCCACCTTCTGCTCATCCCCTGATACAGAAGCCCTGGACCTCTGGGACCTCCAGCAGCTATGCTAGCTCTCATCTTTAAGTTCTTTTCTTGCACCACTCATTGGCTTTCTTCTTTGTCACATAGATAAGGAGACTTGAGTGTCAGTTTTCAGTCCTCTTTTTCATTTGGCCTGCCACCTATTCTACTCAACTGTTGCAGCTTTACTTTGAGATGAACAACTAAAGTTGGGATGAACAACTAAAGAACCAGTTGTTCTAAACTAGAACTGCGACAGTTGAGTAGAATAGGTGGCAAGATAGGCCAAATGAACACCCCTATATCCTCCTGAGTTCCACATGAAGAGCAGGACATCTCTGTCCTCTGCAGTTTTGCTAGCTTTTGACTTTCAGAAGGGGCTAATGAGTAATTTTCAGAAACCCAGTGCATTGAACACTAATACCTGCATGTTGAAATTTTCTCTCTCTAACCCTCTGAACAGCTCCTGGCTTCAACAGTAGCCTAGAACAAATCATGATGCCTGAGATGGAGCTAGGATAACCCTAGGACCCCCAGAGAATTCTTAGATCAAGAATGAGTCCTCAACAGCCCCTTAGTGTTTAGGATAGAATAGAGAAATCCCAAGAGATTCCAAGTCTGTATCCTGCATCCTGCAAACAAATCCACAATTTAGAAAGACAGACTTATATTTTTAATCCCAGATTATGTGACCATCATCTCATAACTTTGAAACAGAAGATTGAAGAAGGAAAAAAAGAACGCATCAACTAAATTGGCAGTTTCTAAAAATTCTTTTGATAAACTTACTTTAAAAAAATCTTCTTTCAACCTTCACAGTATAAGATTATGATGCTGGGTCACTGAAGTAAAGAGAAGTTTTGGTAGTGAAAGATGTACAAAAGATATTCAGGAGTTTGCAATTTTTTAAAATAAAAATTTTAGTGAGAAGAATTAAGGAATCATCCCTTGGCTAATTCACTTAGTTCAGGTATTAGAACAATTTATTTGGCATCTCAGCCACTCTACTTCCATAGTAAATACAATTCAGATAATAATAACTGCACAGTTAATCTATTCACTTCAAATTTTCATGACACATAGGCTAGTAGGCAGTGTATGTAGCTGATTTAGTTATATCACATAAACATGCACTTTACACAAAGTCAAGAAACCATAAAAAGGTTCCAGAAACTTAAAAGTCATCCTAAAGTCCTCTTTCACCCTCAGCCCCTTCAGCTTATCATTTACCAAATATTGTCAGTTCTACCACCTTCATATCTTTGGTTCTGGCAAATGTCTTTTATTCTGGCAGTCAATGATTTAGTTTGACATTATGTTGTGATATTTACCACAATGGATTTATAAGTTATTCCTCTTCCTGCCTTCCACCTCCAATTTGATCTTCATATTTACCAATTTTTCTGATCTTTTGTTTTAAGGATCCTTTTATAGCTTCCTATTGCCTTCAGAATAAAAAAGCCAAAACAACTTAAGATGCATCCTAGGAGATCCATGGCCTCATGCCTTCTTATTCCTTCTGCTTCACCTCTCCCTACTATCTCCTCATTATTCTGCTGGCTACTCTGGTGACTCCTAGACATTGTCAAGCTTTCATCTCCAGATTTTGCACATGCTTTTTGGTCCCTCTTTCTAGACTATCCTTTCTTTCTTCCCTCCCTGCATCTAGCTAATTCTTATTTATCCTTCAAGTTGCAGTTCAAGCAGCATTTCTTCTCAGAAACCATTCTTTCTCCAAGCCATCTCCTGCCCTATCTGAATTAGGATACTCCTCTCCAGTGGCTTCTCATAGGCCACTGTGGATATCTCCTCTATTAAGCACCGTACTGAAATGGTTTGTTTCTCTTTAGGCAGTAAATCCCTACAGGACAGTGAATATATATGTGTTATCTTTATAAACTCAGAATCTAGTACCATTTTCAATGACATAATAGCCATTCAAAAAGTATTTTGTTCACTGAGTCATTCAATAAATACAGAGTGAGTTACTTGATGGGTATGTAATTGGGAGTGTGTTAGTCCATTTTGCATTGCTGTAAAGGAATACCTGAGTCTGGATAATTATGAAGAAAAGAGGCTTATTTGGCTCACAGTTCTGTGGGCTGTACAAGAACCATGAACTAACATCTGCTTCTGGTGAGGGCTTCAGGCTGCTTCCTTTATGGCAGAAGGGGAAGGGGAGTCTGTGTCACATGACAAGATAGGGAGCAAGAGGGAGAGGAGGTAGTGCCAGGCTCTTTTTAACAACCAGATTTCCTATGAACTAACAGAGTGAGAACTCACTCCTTACCATGGGAGTGGCATCAGCCAGTCATGAGAGATCTGCCCCCGTGACTCAAATACCTCTCACTAGGTTCCACCTCCAACACTGGGAATACATTTCAACACGAGATTTTGAGGGGACAAATATCCAAACTACATTGGTGAGCAAATATACTTAACTGTCATTGTTTCTTCATGTACAAAATTGGTATAAAGTTATACTTATCTCCTAAGATTTGTAAAAGAATTAAATGACATCATCCAACACAGTTCTTTGCCCAAGAAATGTTGTGTGATAGACTTGTGTTTATATCCCTATTCCTCCACTTTTATTGGTAGTGCCACCTACTTTCATTGTTACCTAGAGCAAGTTTAATAATCTCCCAAGCTTCATATTTCTCATCTATTAAGAATTTAATGTTAGTATCTCCAAACAATTAAATGAGATAATGCACATAAAAGATGTAGCAGCAATCAGCACATAGTAAATAATAGTTTGTTGTGGTTATTATTATTAATAATTTTTGGTGCTAATAATACTTATTATTAATGGCATAGGTTACAAGGAAACCTGTGACTATGACCCTAGAAAGCAGTATTACAAAGAAGGTTCCAGATCTTCATTACACATGTAAAGGAATAACTTCTCCAAAACAAAAATTTATACTTTTGAGAAAAATAAAATACATAACAAAATAAATTGATTATTGTTATTAACATGTGGAGTATATTTGAAGCTAATATCAATAAATTATTCTGAAGATTTATATCATTTCTTCCTAGAATTAAAAGAACTTTGATGACAGAGCACAATAATAGTTAGCAATGTACATATCTAGGGCAATATATTTTGACATTCCTCAACTACTTTGGAACATTAAGCATCAAGGGAAGCAGAAATAGCTCAGACAAAAAGGAAAAGAAATTAAGAATGACTTTAGAGAAAGCAAAGGAAACGTGATTTTCATTTGACCTACATTTATAAAGGAAAGTACTGTAACATAGAAATAATGAAAAAAGGTTGGGAAAACTGAATATCTAATACTTAAATTAAAATTTTGCTACAGATTGGGGAGATTTTCAGATTATTTTTTAAAATCAGTAATTTGTTAACTATATTTAAAGAACAAGAATGTCTATTGTAAAACAAAAATTTTAAAGATTTGGTTATTCAAAAAGAAATTTTGTCTTTAACTGTTGCTTATAATCAGTTTTGACAGGGAACATGTCTTCTGGCTGCCACAGATAACCTAAGGATTCATTATTTTCTACATATTTAACATGACTGATAAAGTTAGTACTGCATCATACAGAGACAGCTTGGTGCCTGCCCTAAGGGCAGAAAAAAAAAAACTTCAAAATGGGAGGAGAACACAGCCTTAATAAGTACATTATATTTATCTTTTGACTTTGGCTATATTTGGCAGCTTCTCAGCACAAATGGCATTTTCTCTGTAGTATCAACTAATACACTGCAGAAAGGTTAGCACTGTTACTTTCAAAAGAAATTAAACACTCTGTACTGATAAAGCTGCTTTCATTGTTCTCCATTTACCTAAGTAGCTTAAAACCTTTTTTGGAAGAAGCCAGGGAATGAAGTATAAACATTTTCCTTAAGCAAAGCACATTCCTTTCAGAGCGAGTACTGGTTATATTGGGATATCCAACTTATCTAGGTAGAATTTTGAGGTGCTTAGATTATGGTGAGAGGGGCAAGGCAGATATATTTTAAATATTTTTTTGTGACAAGATTGGAAAACCAAAAACGGCAAATCACTGAAAGAAGGCTTGTTTGAATCACAGCTCACCTATTTAGTGAATGAGCCGCTAGTTCTATGGTCAGAACTACAGAAGGACTGGATCACTCCATTAAACACAATCAGAAGAAGTGTATACGCGTGTGTGTGTGTGTGTGTGTGTCTGTGTGTGTATAGGGGAGGAGGGAGAATGGGGAAAAAAAGGACAAAAAACAATGAGCGGAACAAGGAATTCAGCACACATACAAATCCTAAACAGGAGAAACGTAAGAGCATTGAAGAAAATATTGTGAACAAAATGGCCAGTACCCTGCTCCCAAATAGGTCTTCCCAATTACATCACATAAATGCTCAGGAGCTAGGAACATAATATTTCTCTCTTAACATTTGCATCTCACAATGAGTTTCTCAGTTGCTTTTTACAAAAGCATGTCATTTAGTGACCTCTTGTAAGTTTCATCATTACTTTATATATTTTTATTTATATATTGTATATTTATTATATATTTAAATACATTTCTTTCTTCTATTTTGAAAAATATATTACCATCTGCAAACTTTTGATTCTATAATATCTAAGTGTGAGACTCAGAAAGCAAGTTACTTTGATCATGAAGTATTTTTGTCTCGTGATAGTTCATCAAACTTTTGGTTTGAAATGATACTTAAATCATTTGTTAGCATCTAACTTTTTATCTGCTAGTCTTCTATCATCTTATATAGATATATATAGATGTAATGTAGTTATATCCCTAACTACATTGCAAACCCTTGTGTCTGATGTTCCTTGTGTCCTCCCTAGGGCCAAGCCAGTGCCTTGGATGTAGATGATAATTGGTTTTAATTTGATTTAATTAGAAACAATCTTAGGATACAAATCAGTAATAACCAATGGCTTCATTTTAAAGTTAACATGAACCACCTAGGAAGAAAATAAATTATAACAGGAATAGATAAGAAATTAATACTTCACCCACTCATTTATTCAAAAATATTAGAATGACTTTCATGTGCCAGGTAGTGTTATCTTTGGGGAAACATTGGTGAACAAGATAGACAAAAACACTTGTGCTTGATAATTAATATATGTGTCAGAGGGTAGTAAGTGCTATTGTGTGCGGAATTAGTGGGTTCTTGGTCTCACTTACTTCAAGAATGAAGCCGCGGGCCCTCGCGGTGAGTGTTACAGCCCTTAAGGTGGCGCGTCCGGAGTTGTTCGTTCCTTCTGACGTTCAGATGTGTTGGGAGTTTCTTCCTTCTGGTGGGTTTGTGGTCTCGCTGGCTCAGGAGTGAAGCTGCAGACCTTCGCGGTGAGTGTTATAGCTCTTAAGGCAGCACATCTGGAGTTGTTCGTTCCTCCCGGTGGGCTCGTGGTCTTGCTGGCTTCAGGAGTGAAGCTGCAGACCTTCCCGGTGAGTGTTACGGCTCATAAAAGCAGCTTGGACCCAAAGAGTGAGCAGTAGCAAGATTTATTGCAAAGAGCGAAAGAACAAAGCTTCCACAGTGTGGAAGGGGACCCGAGCAGGTTGCCACTGCTGCTAGGGCAGCCTGCTTTTATTCTCTTTTCTGGCCCCACTCACGTCCTGCTGATTGGTAGAGCCCAGTGGTCTGTTTTGACAGGGCGCTGATTGGTGCGTTTACCATCCCTGAGCTAGACATAAAAGTCCTCCATGTCCCCGTCAGATCAGTTAGGTAGAGAGTATCCACACAGAGGTTCTCCAAGGCCCCACCAGAGCAGCCAGACACAGGGTGTCGATTGGTGCATCCACAAACCTTGAGCTAGACACAGGGTGCTGATTGGTGTGTTCACAATCCCTGAGCTAGACATAAAGGCTCTCCACATCTCCACCAGACTCAGGAGCCCAGCTGGCTTCACCCAGTGGATCCCGCACCAGGGCTGCAGGTGGAGCTGCCTGCCAGTCCCGCGCCGTGTGCTCGCACTCCTCAGCCCTTGGGTGGTTGATGGGACTGGGCGCTGTGGAGCAGGGGGCGGCGCTCGTCGGGGAGGCTCCGGCCGCACAGGAGCCCATGGAGGGGGTGGGAGGCTCAGGCATGGCGGGCTGCAGGTCCCGAGCCCTGCCCCGCGGGAAGGCAGCTAAGGTCCGGTGAAAAAATCGAGCGCAGTGCCGGTGGGTCGGCACTGCTGGGGGACCCAGTACACCCTCCACAGCTGTTGACCTGGGTGCTAAGCCCCTCATTGCCCAGGGCCGGCAGGGCCGGCCGGCTGCTCGGAGTGCGGGTCCCGCCAAGCTGACGCCCACCCAGAACTCCGGCTGGCCCGCAAGCGCCGTGCGCAGCCCCGGTTCCCGCTGGCGCCTCTCCCTCCACACCTCCCCGCAAGCCAAGGGAGACGGCTCCCGCCTTGGCCAGCGCAGAAAGGGGCTCCCACAGTGCAGTGGTGGGCTGAAGGGCTTCTCAAGTGCTGCCAAAGTGGGAGCCCAGGCAGAGGAGGTGCCGGGAGCAAGAGAGGGCTGTGAGGACTGCCAGCACGCTGTCACCTCTCACTATGGACAAAGCAGAAAAGAGGTCAAGTGAGTGTTCAGAGAGAACTATTCTGAGAATGGATTGGATTTTTAGTAGGGTGGTCACGGAAGGCCTCACTCAGAAAGTGGTATTGGAGCAAGAGCTGCTGGAGGTAGGCAGTGAGCCAGGAGAGTATCTGGGAGAAGATTTCCGGCAGGGGGAACAAGTATGAAAACTGTGAGGTGGAAACATGTTATGTGTGCTCATAAACTACTGTGAAGTTTTATGTGGAGCTGTATGTTCACTTGGAAACTTTTGCCCAGTAGAGATGAAAATATTTTTCATCCAGTAGAAAAGATAATCTCAACAGTGTTATTTTCCTGAAGTTCATCAACCCCTTTGTT
The DNA here is from genome assembly GCF_009828535.3 of Hylobates moloch. NCBI lineage: Eukaryota > Metazoa > Chordata > Mammalia > Primates > Hylobatidae > Hylobates > Hylobates moloch. Next base: position 88,474,102 of record NW_026652287.1, on the reverse strand, counting down.
CTCTAACTTAGCAAACTTACTTTGCTTGCGTTCCTCGATGACTCCATAAGGTCTGTTTCTCCTTTGAATCGGCTTTACCTCTTTTGAGTCCTTTGACTTTTTTAAATCAACTTTTCCACTCTGCTGGCTCCCCTACATGCGAACTAACACATTTTTGACACATGCTCACTTTACATTTGTGTAAGAGTCATAATCCTTTGTTTTTTAAAAATTATATTGTGACAAAAGTTGTGGGTGTGAACAATTGGAATAATGAAGCTACCATTTACTAAATTGGGGAAAACTGCTAGAAGAACACAGTTTAGGGGAGAGGTCAATAGCTCAGCTTTGGACATGGTGATTTTGAGGTATCTACTAGGTATTAAGTGCCTATATCGAGTGGGAAGCTGGGATAAGGGATGGGGGCAGAGTTCAAGAAGATGTAAAGTTGGGAGACATCAGTGTTACAGATGGTTTTAAAAATCATGTGATGTTTAAGGAAAATCACCATAGAAATCTGGCTACAAAATTTTTTTCTCAGTTTGGGAGGCTGAGGCGGGCGGATCACGAGGTCGGGAGATCCAGACCATCCTGGCTAACACAGTGAAACCCTGTCTCTACTAAAAAAAATATAAAAATTTAGCCAGGCGTAGTGGCGGGCGCCTGTAGTCCCAGCTACTCAGGAGGCTGAGGCAGGAGAATGGCATGAACCCGGGAGGCGGAGCTTGCAATGAGCCGAGATGGCGCCACTGCACTCCAGCCTGGGTGAAAGAGCGAGACTCCGTCTCAAAAAAAAAAAAAAGAAAAAAATTCTTCAAGACTGAGCCCTGATGCATTCAAACATTTAAAGTTAAGGAATTGGAACGAACAAGAAAAAGACTGGTTTGAAAAACCAGAGGCCTATATTATCCTGGAAGCTAATTAAAGAAAGGTGTTTTGAGCAGGAGGTAGGAATCCACTCTGTCAAATGCAATGGAGTACTCAGGTAAGATGAAGGCTGAGAATTTATCACTGAATTTAGAAACATACATGTCCTTGGTATCTTTAGCCAAAGCAGTTTTCGCGGAGTTATGGAGTTAGATGCCTAATTGGAAAGAGTTCAAAGAGAATGAGAATAAAGCAATTGAAGAGAGAGAATATAGATAATTCATTGGAGGAGTTTTGCTACAGAGAAAAGGAAACTGACCTTGACAGGAATGAGAAGAGCTTGGGGGATATTTTTTAAGATAGAGAAACTGTTATTCATTTGTATGATAACATGAATGATCAAGTTGATAGGAGTTCTTTGGTGACAAGGCAGAGGGCCTGATGCACTAGTTAGAGGTGGCCTTATCTCTTAGAAGGAATTGTTTATCCATGGTAAGAGGAGAAAAGGCAAAGTATGTAGGCATAGGTTCAGACCCAGATTCATGGTCATGCATTTGAGTAAGAAGGTGGGACTGATTGTATGCTTTTCTTCAGTCAAGCTCTGCAGTGAGGGTGCAGACATAGGGTATACCAAAAGTTTGAACAGCAGTTGGTCTTTTTCAAGGTGATCCTGATTCAGGAAGACAGTCTCAAAAGACTTGAGGATGCAGAAGGAAGCGATTATAATGATGGATCATAGAATTAAGTGTAGAAGGAGAGCAGAAAAGATATGAGGGCGTGATGATAGTGAAAACGTGGATTCTGGATGGCAGGGTCTGGTGAAATTAAAGAAATGGTGGAGTCAGGGAAGCAGAGTATGTCTAGGCAGGGAAGGAGTCTCTAGAGTTGGTTTTGCTGGTACTGTCTATCTGCAAGATGGGGTTATGGATTTAAGATGTAAATGTTTGGTTACACAACCACTGTTCTCTTGTTATAAAGCAAAGTGTTCATTCAAGATCTTGACTCAAATATTTTTCTTAATAGAGCATTAAAAAGATAGTGATCTCAACTAGATTAGTATTACTAAATTTTCTCACTGTGATAGCAGAAGTGGAAGAAAAATTCAAGAAAAACAAATAAAACAGGAATGGCTTTGATTTATATTGCATCTGCCCGTGAGATGTTAAGTGATTTCTTAACGACTTGTTCACACCCTCATTATATAAGAGTGATCCTGTCACTTTTTCATTATTTTAAAGAAAAAAATATACTGTGAACAAATGTTAATTGCATAATATTGATTTTATAATAAAGTCAAAAAGACTTGGGACTCAAATAGTGTTATTTAAACAATTCAATTAAATTGTCTCAAGCTGTCCTTAGTACAGCAAACATGACTGAACATATACACATTAGTTCTGTTCATTTAACTGGCAAGAAACATTGTTCCTTAATTCCAGTTTATGCATTCCTAGTAATTTTTATAACAGCCCTGAGAAAAACTAAACAGTACATTTCTAGGGGACTATGACACTTCTCAGAGAGTCCTAATCATTTGAAGAGCAATATTAGCTGCAAGACTTAAGGCCAAAGTATGCTCATTATGCACAAAAGCACTATCTTTAAGGAGGACATCTGAACAAGGTGAAACAGTATCTCTACATAGGCCCTACCCCATAAGGATTTTAAGGATTTATGGTTATCAAATGACTCGAAATTTTAGAAAGTATTTTTGATTGCTTGTAGAAGCAATGGTCAAATTACACTTTCATAACAATAGTACTAGATATCTTCAGAGTTCACACTACACTTTTACCTTGAAAAATATAGTCCCATTGTCTATTTTCATATATAAAATTGTTCACTTTAGATAGTCTAAGAAACTTAAGACTTAAGTTTCTAGTTTCTTAATTTCCTGCACCTCCACATACTTATACATTCAATTACCCATTGTAACACCTTATGTAATGTGTTCATGTCAGAGTTTGTCTGGATTACACCCTATTTCTAAATCTCCTGAATTTTGGTGAACAAGTGAGGATTTCTTTCTCATAGAGACAGTAATCTCTGCAAGCTTATTCCAGGGGCACCCTGGAATGTTGCAGAAAAACTTTTCCTATTTTCTCCCTGTTCTTTGCTTCAAACATTTTTTAACAATAAAGAAACCACCTATTATTAGCCCTGAAGCCTACAGTATCAAAGCTACAAATAGTACTCATTGATAAAACAGTGTTCTCATAGTATCCTTCTAGTAATATGCTTGTTTGGATAGTACTCAAAACTTAAGCTAAATTTCATCTTATGTTTTAGTAAGAAAGCAGTTCATATAATGATGTAGCATCTGTTAAGCACCATATATAGCATTTTCATCACCAAAGGGAATGGGCAATACAAGATTGAAGCATTTTATAGATCCCTGTATCCAAGAGTAGCTGATTACTTTTAATCCAAATTATAGGCAAGAACTGAAAAGTACCAAACATATAATTTGAGATTTTTGGTTGTTTGGATTTTTCCTTCCAATGAGTAGCACTGATACCTCTTTGCTAGGAACTCAGACTCTTTTTAATTCAAAAGATGCAGAAGAAAAAAGCCTCAAGTCTGGCCATTTAGGATTAGAAAGAGAATCAATAGAAGATCCTCTAGAGTACAGCATGCTACTGTTCACTCCCTCAGCAGGGCAATGAGTGGAGCACCAAAGGAAACTGAGTGACAGGCAGCAGAATCAGGGATGGCTGCAGAATTTAAGACCTATTTAACATTCAGTTGTTTCGTATTGAGTTTCTACTCTGTAAAGTAGATATTAAGGTATGTTTGCATTTATTATCATTCTGAAAGTAGAAATTAATTCAGTAGCTGAAGAGCCAGAGCAGAAAGAGCAACAAAATAATTAAAGATAAAGTATATAGGACAACATAAGACTATATGGGACCCTCCAAGAGTCCAACAATGAGAGAAGAGTAAGAGTGAGAAACTGACTCTATAAGGATTTGCAGAGAGGGCAGCAAAGCCCAAATAGAAATAGCAGAAAACTGAGCACTTAGCAACTCCTAAGGGAGTAGAATTTAGGTCCCTAATAACACACATAGAAAGATGATTATTAGGCTGGAAGGAAAGGGAACTAATATAGTTAAGCATGTATTACTGTCAAGCACTAAACTAGACATGATTTCATTTAGACCCCACTACAAATTGAAGAAGTAGATATTATTGTTTCTGTGTTACAGATGAAAAAACCTAAGCGAAGAGTAAATGAATAATTTCTTTAAAGAAACATGGTGGAAAACTGAGGAAAGCAGTATTATCTACTAGGCAGTCATTCATAAATTCAACAAATATTTACTGAATACTTCCTTTGTGTCAGATATTTACACTTATTTAATTAGACAAAGTAGTTACACTTAGTTAGACAAAGCCTTTGATAAACTATTAAATAAGAATTTTTAAAATATTAAAGATATAAAGGAAGGAATTAAGCTGGGTGTAGTGGCTCATACCTATAATTCCAGCACTTTGGGAAGCCCTTGGCAGTAGGATTGCTTGAGCCCGGGAGTTTGAGAACAGCCTGGGCAACACAGGGAGACCACATCTCTACAAAAACTTTAAAAAAATAGAGGCCAAGGTGAGTGGATTGCTTGAGCCCAGAAGTTTCAGACCAGCCTGGGCAACATGGCAAAACCCCGTTACCACAAAAAAATTAGCTAGACATGGTGGTGTGTGCCCGTAGTCCCAGCTACTGAGAAAGCTGAGGTAGGAGGATTTTTGAACCTGGAAGGTGGAGTTTGCAGTAAGCCATGATTGCACCACTGGACTCCAGCCTGGGGACCAGACTGAGACCCTATTTCAAAAAAAAAAAAAAGAATAAATAAAAAATAAAAAACAGAAAACAAAAACTGAGCAAGGTATGGTGATATACACGCATAGCTACTCCAGAGACTAAGGCAGGAAGATTGCTTGAACAGGAGGTGGAGGCTCCAGTGAGCCATGATCGTGGAACTCCACACCAGCCTTGGTGACAGAGCAAGACCCTACCTCTAAAAAAAATAAAAATTGAAACATTTTAAAAATAAATTTGAAAACATTTTAAATAAGACATTAAAATGTAAGAAAGGCAATATGAATAACAAGCTGATTTGGAAAATAAAAAATAGAACTTCTAGAAATGAAAAATGTGGTCATTGAGATTTTTAAACTGTACTCAATACGCTCATAAAATAACTGACACTTCCTGGGTATTTCCAGAAATCGCATACCAGCATACCAGATAATGTTCTAAGCTCAAACTAATTTGTTCTTGCAACCCAACTTTGAAGTTGGCTCTATCCTCACCCACATCATGCAGATGCTTGAAGGTGTGGAGGAGCTTGCCCATGGTCACATGGACATGAGTGGAGATGCTAGGATTTGAAGCTGGGGATTCTGACTCAAGAGTCTTCAGTCTTTTTAAAAAACAGATTAATAAAGATATAAAGACAGAGAGATAATTCACATGCCATACAATTCACCCATTTAAAGTATATAATTCAACAGTTTTTAGTAAATTCGCAGAGTTGTACAATTATCACCACAGTCTCACCACAGTCTAATTTTAGAAAACTTTCAATATCCACACACAAAAATGTCCACGCCCAACCTCTCCCTCCTCCCAGCCCTAGGCAACTACTAAACTACTTTCTGTAGTTTTGCCTATTCTGGACATTTCATATAAATATTATCATACAATAATACAATATGTAGTCTTTCAAGACTAGCTGCTTTCACATAGCATATTATTTTCAAGATTCATTCAGGTTGTAGCATATATCCATATTTCATTCTTTTATCATCAAATAATATTCCACATGAATATAGCATATTTATTTGTCCATTAGCCAATAAATATTTAGATTATTTCCACTTTTTCTCAAAACTGAATAATTCTGTATGAATAACGCCTCTATGAACATTCATGTACAAGGTTTTGTGTGGACACATGGCTTCATTTCTCTTAGGCATATACTTAGGAGTAGATCATTTGGCAACTTTATGTTAAACATCTTGAAGAACTGATAAACAGCTTTCCAAAGTGGCAACACCAGTTTACATTTGTTTTACATCCTAGCTGGTATAAAATGTTATCCCATTGTGGTATTGATATGTTTCTCTAATGATTAATGATGTGAAAACATCTTTTCATTAGCTTGTTGGTCATTTGTATATTCTCTTTGGAGAAATGTTTATTTAGATCCTTTTCCAATGGACACATGTCATTTTCATTGTCTTCAACTTAGTTTTTGACAAGAAGTCTGTGTATGAGTGGCAGAATAAAACAGAGGAAGCAAAGGAGTTATCATTTGATGGGAAACCATAAAGACTATGATGTGAAGGCCTTTGCTGTAAGACTCACCAAACTAAAACTAAAAAAAGAAAAAAATAACTAATGGAAATGACATCCCAGAGCAGACAAAACAGATAATTTTGTGAAAATATTTGTTTAGAATAAGCAAACAAAATTGAAGCTTCACATTATGTGTGCACACTCCCCTCCCCTTCCACAAATAAATATTCACCAAGTAACTGGCCTCATTCAAGCATGAGTAGTAGTAAGAAAGGAACCCAGTAAAACCACATTTAGGCAGATAGTGCTTGACAAAGAGAACAGGAACTAAGTAAAAGGAAGATACAGAAAGTATATTATAGAATCCCCTACCCACACAAATAATTTGGTGAAGTGGCAGTCCCTCCACTCCACACCTGGACATAACTCCAGGCTTTGGCACGCCTGCTCCCACAGATTAAGCTTTAGCTGCTCCTCCCTAAAGCTTTGCAGCTTTAGCTGCAAAGACTTTATCATGGCAGCTGTTTCTGTGCTCCTTCCCCAGGCATATCACCTGGCTTGAGGCATACCTGTTCCCTCAGATTAGGAGCTTATGCCACCCCTCCTGTCCCCTGCAAAGACCTTGTTGCAACATTGGTTTCTCTACTCCTTGTTAGGGCATATTTCCAGGCATTGGGTACACCCTCTTGCCTGGATCCGGAGCCTGAGTCACCTCTCCCTTCAGGTGCAGAGATTCTGGCACAGTGCCACTCTCTCTGCTTGATGCCCAGACAAATCTCCAGGCATTTGGAGGACCCACTCTTCTAGATTAGTAGTTTAGGCTGCCTCTGGTTTCCATTCAGAGAATGTAGGGCAACAGTTTTCCAACCTCATACCTAGGAACACCTGTGAGTGCATAGCAACCACTCACTAGAAGCCCGTCAGAGTTGGTGCTTATGCCTACCACTGGGGGACTTGTAGGTGGGCCTGTCTAGTCTAGCCCCACCCATTTGGGTCCACCCACTTGGGCTGAGCAGGAACCTCATATCACTGTGCATTCCACAGATCAGCACATTGTCTGAGGGAACAGAGAGCTTCTTCCAGCAAACAAGGATTAAGTGTATGCACATCTGCATTGTCCACAGCCAGCTCTTACCCATAAGTGCCACTTACTGGTCTGGAGGTTAACTGGCACAACCCAATAGGAAATATCTAACACAAGTGCATAGCACCAGGAAACGAGATAAGCTTCCTGACATCTCCATCGCCACAGCCTCACAGGAGGCAGTGAACTTGTTCAAATGCCCAATACATCACTACTATGACCAGGATTTGGGAAAGCCAGCATACAAAGGCTGTCTATAACCAAGTAACTTATACACAGTATTTGCTACTGAAAGCACAAAAAAACAAAACCAAATAAACCAAATGACCCTACACAACATATATATAGACACCTCCTCAAAGAAGAAAAGTTCTGTCCAAATGAAAGCAAATTCAAAAAATAAGAAGGAGAAATAGTTTGTTCAGATGAGAAGGAGCTAGAGAAACAACTCTGAAATATATATACATATATATATTAAAAAACAGTGTTACAACACACACAAAGGATCACACTAACTCTCTAGCAACAGATCCTAACAGAAATGAAATATTTGAAATGCCAGATAAAGAATTCACAATACTGATTTTTAAAGAAGCTCAATGAGACCCAGGAGAAAGCTAAAAACCAACACAAAGAAATCCGAAAAATAATTCAGGATATTAAAAAAGAGATAGATATCATTTAGAATAAAACATGAACTTCTGAAAATAAAATATTCATTCAAAGAATTAAAAATACAGTTGAAAGCTTTAACAATAGGCTACACCAAGTGGAAGATGAAATTTCAGAGCTGGAATACAGGTCTTTCAAATTAACCCAGTCAGACAAAATAAAGGGAAAAGAATTTTATAAAATAAACAAAGCCTTTGAGAACCATGGGATTATGTGAAATTTCAAAATCTGCAAGTTATACGTATTTCACAGGGAAAAGAAGAAAAAGTTAAAAGTATGGAAAATATATTTGGGAAATAATTCAGGAAAACTTCCTTGGTTGTGGGAGGATCTAGGCATCCAGATATAAGAAGCTCAGGAAATCCTTGTAAGATATATTGCAAGAAGAATCTCATCAAGGCATATAGTCATCGGACTATGCAAAGTCAACATGAAAGAAAAAGTCCTAAGAGCAGCAAGAGAGAAGTGTTTAATCACTTTTAAAGGATATTTTATCAGACTAACAATGGACTTCGCAGCAGAAACTCTACAAGCCAGAGGATATTGAAGGTCTATTTTTAGGTTACATAAAGAAAAAATTGCGAGCCAAGAATTCTATATTCTCCCAAACTAAACTTAATAAACAAAGGAGAAATAAAGTATTTCCCAGACAAACAAACACTAATGGAATTTGCCACCACTAGACTGGTTCTACAAGAAATGCATAAAGGAGTTCTAAACATGGAAAGAAAAGGACAATACTCACTTTCAAAAAAGGACGTATAAGTACAAAAGTCACAGATCCTATAAAGCAATTACATAACTGAAACCTCAAGGCAACTAGGGAACAAAATTATGATCAAAACAAAACCTCACATATCAATATTAATATTGAATGTAAATAGCCTAATGCTCCACTTAAAAGATACAGACAGACAAATTGGATTTAAAAACAAGACTCAATTACCTGCTGCATACAAGGGACCCATCTAATGGCTAAAGACAGCTGCAGACTCAAAGAGGTGGAAAAAAATATATGACACTAATGGAAAACGAAAGCAAGCATGAGTACCCATCATTTTATCAGATTTAAACAGATTTTAAACAAACACTCTAGAGAAAGACAAGGAAGGGAATTATACAGTGATAAAGGATTCGATAGAAAAAGATTGAACTATCTTAAATATATGTGCACCCAACTTTGGAGCATAGGGATTCATAAAACAAAAACTACTAGACCTAAGGAAACATATCAATAGCAATAAAACAATAGTGGAAGAATTCAACACCCTATTGACAACACTAGACAGGTCATCAATGCAGAAAATCAACAAAGAATTTCTACTTAAAATGGACTATAAATCAAATAAACCTAACAGACATTTACAGAACATTCTATCCAACAACCACAGAATACACATTCTTCTCATCTGTGCATGGAGCATTCTCCAAAATCAAACATATGCTTGTCCATAAAGCAGATTTCAACAAATGTGAAAAAAATCAAAATCATATGAAGTGTCTTCTTGGACCACACTGGAATAAAACTTAGAAATCAATACCAAGCTCTCCAAACTACACAAGTACATAGAAACTAAACAACTTGTTCCTGAATGACTTTGGGTAAACTATGATACTAACGCAGAAAAAAAAATCCAAAACATATGAAAATACACATACAACATACCCCAAACTCTGGAATACAGCAAAAGTAGTGCTGAAAGAAAAGTTTATAACATTAAATGCCTACATAAAAAAGGCAGATCTCAAGTCAACAACCGAATGTCACACCTCAAGGAACAAACCAAACCCAAAGCTAGCAGAAGAAAAGATATAACAACAATCAGAGCAGAAATAAATAATATTGAAATGAAGAATAAAGATACAAAGGATGAATGAAACAAAAAGTTGGTTCTTTGAAAGGAGAAACAAAATCGACATACTGCTAGTTAGATTATCACCAAGGAAAAAAGAAAAGATTCAAATAAGTACAATCAGAAATGATAAGGGTGGCATTACAACTAATACCACAGAAATGTAAAAGGTCATAAGAGGCCACTATGAACACCTACATGTGCACAAACTATAAAACCTAGGGGAAATGGATAAATTCTTGGAAACATACAACCTCCCAAGATTGAATCAGAAAAAAACAGAAATCCTGAATGGAGCAATAATGAGTAATGGTATTGAGTCAGCAATAACAAACCTTCCAACAACAATGACAAAGCCCAGGACCAGATAGATTTACAGCCAAATTTTACCAAATGTACAAAGAAAAGCTGGTGCCAATCTTGTAGAAACTATTCCCCCCACCCCCCCCCCAAAAAAATGAGGAAGAGGCATTCTTACCTAACTCATTCTGTGAAACCAGTATCTCCCTGATACCAAAATCAGGCAAGGACATCTGCAAAAAGAAAACTACAGGTTAATGGTTCGATTGAACATAGATGTAAAATCCCTCTAGAAAATATTAGCAAACCAAATCAAATAACACATCAAAAACTTAATTTATCATCATCAAGTGGATTATATTCCAGGGATGCAAGGATAGTTCAGCATCCACAAAACAATAAATGTGATATACATCACATAAACAGAACTAAAAACAAAAACATGATCATCTCAATAGATGCAGAAAAAGCATTCAATAAAAGCGAACATTCCTTTATAATAAAATCTCTCAACAAACCTCAACAAATTAGGCATTAAAGTAACACACCTCACAAAAATAAGAGCCATCTATAACAAACCCACAGCCAGCATTATACTTAATGGGGAAAAGTTGAAAACATTCCCTATACAAACTGTAATAAGACAAAGATGTCCACTCTCACTACTCCTATTCAACATAGTACCGGAAGTTCTAGCCAGAAAATTCAGACGAAAGAAAGAAATAAAATGCATCTAAATCAGAAAAGAGGAAGTCAAATCATCTATGTCTACTGATTACATGATTATACACCAAGAATATCCTAAAGTCTCCTCCAAAAGACTCCTAGACTTGATAAGTTACCTCAGAAAAGTTTCAAGATACAAAATCAATGTACAAAAATCAGTAGCATTTCTATACACCAATAATGTTCAAGCTGAGAACCAAATCAAGAACTCAATCCCATTTACAATAACCACAGAAAATTGAAATACCTAGGAATATATTTAATCAAGGAGGTGAAAGATCTCTACAAGGAGATCTTTAAAACATTGCTGAAAGAAATTGTATTATATAAAATGGCTTAGTAGAAAAAAAATTTTTAGTAAATAAATAAAAAGAAATTGTAGATAACACAAACAAATGGAAAAACATTTCAAATTTCATGCTTATGAATTGGAAGAATCAATGTCAATAAAATGACCATACGGCACAGAGCAATCTACAGCTTTAATGCAATTCTTATCAAATTACCAGTGTCATTTTTTACCGAACTGGATCCAAACAATGGGGAAACAATACCCCATTCAATAAATAGTGTCATGAATATTGGCTAGCCATATGCAGAAGAATGAAATTGGACCCCTATCTCTTACCATATACAAAAATTAACTCGAGGTGAATTAAAGTCTTTTTATTGTTATTATTATTATTGTTTAGACAGAGTCTTATTCTGTCACCCAGGCTAGAGTGAAGTGGCATGATCTCTGGTTACCATAAACACTGCCTCCTGGATTCAAGTAATTCTCCTGCCTCAGCCTCCTGAGTAGCTGGGATTACAGGTGTCCATCACCATGCCTGGCGAATTTTTGTATTTTTGGTGTACTAAAATAGCATTTCACCATGTTGGCCAGTTGGTCTTAAACTCCTGACCTCAAGTAACTTGCCCACCTCAGCCTCCCAAAGTGCTGGGGTTACAGGCATGAGCCACTGTGCCTGGCCTGGAGTAAAGCCTTACACATAAGATCTAAAACTGTAAAAATCCTAGAAGAAAACCTAGGAAAAATTCTTCTTACCAATGGGCCTTGGCAAAGAATGTATGAGGAAGACCCCAAAGCAAATGCAACAAAAACAAAAATACACAAATGAGACTTAATTAATTAAACTAAAAAGCTTATGGCCAGCAAAAGAAGTAATCAACAGAGAAACAGATAACATACAGAATTGGAGAAAATATTTGCAAATTATGCCTTATACAAAGGACTAATATCCAGAAGCTGCAAGAAACTCAAACAACTCAACAAGAAAAAAACAAACACTTCATTTAAAAGTGGGCAAAAGACATGAACAGATATTTTAAAAGATGAAACACAAGTGTCCAACAAACATGAAAAAATTTTGAACATCACGAATCCTCAGAGAGATGCAAATTAAAACCACCCTAAAATATCATCTTACATGAATCACAACGGCTATCATTAAAAATAAAAAATATCAGATATTGACATGGATGCAGAGAAAAGAAAATTCTTATACATTGTTAATGGGAATGTAAATTAGTTCAACTTCTATGGAAAACAGTATGGGGATTTCTCAAATAACTAAAAATAGAAACACTATTTGACCCTGCAATCCCACTCTTGGGTATCCACCCAAAGGAAAAGAAAACATTACAAAAAAAAAGACACCTTCACTTGTATGTTCACTGTAGCACTGTTCACAACAGCAAAGCCATGGAACAAAGTTAAGTGTCCATCAACTGTTTACTGGATTTAAAAAAATGTGGTATATACACATCATGAAATACTATAAAGCCATAAAAAGATAAAATCATGTCCTTTGCAGCAACATGGGCAAAGCTGAAGGCCATTATCCTAAGTCATCTAACTCAGAAATGGAAAGCCAAATACCAAATATTCTCACTTATAAGTGAGAGCTAAATAATGGATACACATGGACATAAAGATGGAAATAGATCCTGGGGACTCCAAGAACAGCGGTGGGTAGGAAGGGAGTGAGTGTTGAAAAAAACCATCAGGGACAATGTTTATTATTTGGATAATGGGTACACTAGAAGCCCAATCCTCACCAGTACACAATATACCTATGTAACAAACATGCACACGTACCCCTCTGAATTGAAAACAAAACAATTTAATAATTATATATATATATACACACACACACATATACACATTGTGGAATATTATATATATGTATATGTACATGTATATGTATATATATATACATATATATGTATTGATTCATGTATATTATATTGATTGTGATTCATGTATATTATATATACATATATATATACACTTATTTATTTATTGACACAAGGTCTCACTTTGTTGCCTAGGCTGGAGTGCAGTGACATGATTTCAGCTCACTGCAACCTCTTCCTCTTGGGTTCAAGGGATATGCCCACCTCAGCCTTTCAAGTAGCTGAGACTACAGGGCTAAGCCACCATGCCCAAGCCACCATGCCCAGCTAATTTTGTTTATTTTTTTGTAAAAATGAGGAATCACTATGTTGCCCAGGCTGGACTCAAACTCCTAGGTTCAAGCGACCTCCCACCTTGGCCTCCCAAAGTGCTGCATTACAGGCATGAGCCATTGTGCCCAGCTACGCTATATATTCTATGCATGCTCCTCCCATGCATTCCCTCACAAAAGTTAATACTTCAGCTAGGTTCAAAGAAATCCCAAATAACATGTTATGTCTTGAAAATTATTTAAGAAAAAGGATACAAATATTTTTAAAAAGTTGTTATTGGCCAGGCGTGGTGGCTCACGCCTGTAATCCCAGCACTTTGGGAGGCCAAGGCAGGCGGATCACGAGGTCAGGAGATCGAGACCATGGTGAAACCCTGTCTCCACTAAAAATACAAAAAATGAGCCGGGCGTGGTGGCGGGCGCCTGTAGTCCCAGCTACTCGGAGAGGCTGAGGCAGCAGAATGGCGTGAACCCAGGAGGCGGAGCTTGCAGTGAGCCGAGATTGCGCCACTGCACTCCAGCCTGGGCAACAGAGCGAGACTCCGTGTAAAAAAAAAAAAAAAAAGTTATTAGGTAGAAGGAAGTGAAAAGCAACCTGGAAATGAGGAGAGAAATTTATAAGAAATTCAAAATGTTACAAGGATAAAATTTACAGTAGACTCAAATAAAAAAGAGAATAAACATGACTAAAATGAGAGGAAGAGACATTATGGGTAGGTGAAAAGTAATCACCAACATGAAACAAAATAAATATATAAAATATTGGTTTATTAAAAAGATAATAGGATTGATGAAAAAATATATAATTGACATTTCTATAAAAGAACAGAATTTATAGAGTACAAAATTATTTAACACTTAGAAGAAAAAGGTATTTAATAAACAAAACATGCTTCTAAACCCAGGAAATATTGACATAAATAAATATGAACAAAAAAGACACATCTTAGTACAATTACTAAATGTAATGATAAAAGAGAAAAAGATAACCCTACAAAGAGGGAAAGATAATGTACAATGAGAAATTCCGCATTAGGGTTTTCCAGAGAAACAACCAATAGAAAAAAAAAAAATATATATATATATATATATATATATATTCCTAGGTATATTATCATTGTTAAAAAAATGACAAAAAATTAAGAAATTAAGAAATATAAAATGCAGGCTGGGTGCATATATATATATATATATATAGAGAGAGAGAGAGAGAGAGATGATTATGGGAATTGACTTGTGATTATGGAGTCAGGAAATCAAAGTCCTACCATCTGCTTTCTGAAAGCTAGAGAACCAAGAACGAGGAAAGCTGGTGGTGTAATTCAGTCCGATTTCAAAAAACAAGGAAGGCAGGTGCAGAATTCTGGTGTAAATCCCGGAGTCTGAAGGCTTGAGAACCAGGAGCTCTGATGTCCAGATGCATGAGTAGATAGATATCCCAGCTCAGGGAGAGAAAGAGGTAATTCACCCTTTCTCTGCCTTTTTGTTCTATTCAGACCCTCAACAAATTGGATGGTGCCTATCCACACTAGTAAGACAAATATTATTTAATAAGTCTACTAATTCAAATGCTAATCTTTTCTGAAAACACCCTCATGGGCACATCCAGAAATGGTTTTAACTCCAATCTAGACATCTCTTAGCTTAGTCAAGTGAATACATAAAACAAAAATCACAAATATTCAGATCGCCTTCAGACTTTCCTATAGTAACACTCCATGTCTGAAGACAGTGAAAAGCTGCCTATAAAGTGCTGAAGGAAAGTAAGTGATGCAACAATTTTATGCCCAGCAAAGTGTGTAACATCCAGAGAGAGCACAGCACTCATAAGCCCTTCTTGTAAAATTGCTGGTAATGAAAACCAGCCAACTGATGGATGGCTCCAAATAATGTCCTCAGGGGAGAAGTCACAGTCACAGAACTAATGTAGAACACTGAATCTATTGTGCTGTAGAACTCAACATAATAATTACGGTTTCAGGCAGAATTCAAATGTTATAAACTTTAACAATGTAGAGTTAATAAAATAATACTTCAACAATTGGTGGACAGGAGAAGGGAAGCAGGTAATTTTCTTGTTTTCTTAACAGGAAAAATCAGTGAATTATAGCTGTAACAGTAGTTGCATCTTAGAGTTTAAATAAGGAGATATCATCTCTAAGTGCATTTTATATAGTTTTCCCTTAACCAGCAAATTTTGAGAGAAATTAATATTTATTAGAATGAAATATTTATCTGAATTTTAACAATTCATTCAGTTTGCTTCCATTTCAATTTCTTCTGTTAAATTCAAGGAAACTGATCATAATATTTTTGTTTATACTCTCATTATAGTATAATTTTATTTTTTAACCATGTAATCTATCTTTTGTCATCTAGATATGAATAAAGATATGTCTAGAACTATATTCATCAAATATTGATGAGGATGATTAATGGGATTTGGGGATTTTGGTTATTCCTTTTTCTTTTGCACTATGTATGTGTGTATATATATATATATATATATATATTTTTTTTTTTTTTTTTTGGAGTTGAAGTCTTGCTCTGTCACCCAGGCTGGAGTGCAGTGGTGCGATCTCGGCTCACTGCAACCTCTGCCTCCCAGGTTCCAGCAATTCTTCTGCCTCAGCGTCTGAAGTAGCTGGGATTACAGGTACCCACCACCACACCCAGTTAATTTTTGTATTTTTAGTAGAGACAGGGTTTCACCATGTTAGCCAGGCTGGTCTCGAACTCCTGACCTCAGGCAATCTTCCTGCCTTGGCCTCCCAAAGTGCTGGGATTACAGGCGTGAGCCACCATGCCTGGCCTGCATTTCATATTTCTACATGTTTTTTTGTCATTGTTTTGCAACAATGAACACATACCTAGGAAGAAGACGGAAAGAGAGAGATAATTCATCTTAATGGAAGTGTTAATAGAATTTTATTTGGTGTGATGTGTTTTATTGGCTTTGAGTAAATATTATATTTCACTAGATTGTTTGCATTACCATATAATTGATTTTTAAAAATTAGAAATGATATCTCAAATTAGCATATGTGTTTTAAGCATGCAATGATGTAATAAATTATTTTCTATTTAGTTTGTTAATATAATTAATTGCCTTAATAGGTTTCTTGATATTGAGCTGTCTTCTCATTTGTTAAATAAATCCAACTTGGATCATAAAGTATTCATCTTTGATAGACTGTTAAATTCTATTGGTTAATAATTATTTAGAATTTTTATATTTATATTTTTAAATACATATGGTTTTTGTGGTATTATACTATCTTGTGAAGCAAATACCAGCCTCATAAACTTAACTAGAAATTTTTCTTTTCCCTAACATTAAAAATGGTTTGAATAACAGTGTAATTATCTATTTTTTAAACAGTTGCATTTTTATGGTATTAGTTATCTTCCAGATATATTCCAAATATAATTACTGTCTGCTATGGCTTTCTATTTTTACTTAAGTTAGTTTGGATATTTTCCTAGAAAATCACCCAGTTCCTTTTAGCTAGAAACTCACATGAGTCCTTTTGAATTTCAAATTTATTGCTGCAGAATTGCAAGAAATATTCTCTTACAGCTCTCCTAATATCTTCAAATCTTTTGTTGTATTTCCTTTCCTCCATTCCATTCCAACACATCAAGATGAAATCTTTAGAATTTTTTTACTGCACTACTTCATAGCCAAGTACAAGTTCTCTAAAATGCTTTTATACTTAAACTCTTGGTTTTGCCAAACTATAGTTGACATGGTTTGGCTGTGTCCCCACCCAAATCTCATCTTGAATTGCAGTTCCCATAATTCCCATTTGTCATGGGATCGATCAGGTGGAGATAATTGAATCATGGGGGCTGTTTCCATCATCCTGTTCTCATGATAGTGAGTTAGTTCTCACAAGTTCTAATGGTTTTATAAGGGGCTTCCCCCTTTGCTGGGCACTCAATCTCTCCACTGCAGCCCTGTGAAGAGGTACCTTCCGCCATGATTTTAAGTTCCCTGAGGCCTCCCCAGTCATGCAGAACTGTGAGTCAATTAAACTTCTTTCCTTTATAAAATACTCAGTCTCAGATATTTCTTCATAATAGAATGAGAAAGGACTAATACAGTAAATTGGTACCACAGAGAGTGGGGTCCTGCTACAAAGATACCCAAAAATGTGAAATTGACTTTGGAACTGGGTGACAGGCAGAGGTTGGAACAGTTTGGAGGGCTCAGAAGAAGACAGGAAAATGTGGGAAAGTTTGGAACTTCCTGGTGACTTGTTGAATGGCTTTTACAAAAATGCTGATAGTGACATGGACAGTGAAACCCAGGCTGAGATAGTCTCAGATGGAGATGAGGAGCTTGTTGAGAATTGGGGAAAAGGTCACTCTTGCCATGCAAAAATACTGGTGGCATTTTGCCCCTGCCTTAGGGATGTGTGGAACTTTGAACTTGAGAGAGATAATTTAGTTTCTTGCAGAAGAAATTTCTAAGCAACAAAGCATTCAGGAGGAAGCAGAGCATAAAAGTTTAGAAAATCTACAGCCTGGCCATGCAATAGAAAAGAAAACTCCATTTTCTGGGGAGAAATTCAAGCCTGATTCAGAAATTTGCATAAGTAAAGAGGAGCTGAATGTTAATCACCAAGACAACAAGGAAAATGTCTCTAGGGCATGTTAGAGAACTTCAAGGCAGCCCCTTCCATCATAGGCCCAGAGGCCTAGGAGAAAAAAATGGTTTCCTGGTCCTGGTCCAGGGACCCCTGCTGTATGCAACCTTGGGACTTGGTGCCCTGCATCCTAGTCACTCCAGCCATGTCTAAAAAAGGCCAATGTATAGTTCCGGCTATTGCTTCAGAGAATACATGCCCCAAGCCTTGATGACTTCCACATGGTGTTGAGCCTGCAGTGTGCAGAAGTTGAGAATTGAGGTTTGAGAACATCCACCTAGATTTCTTTTTTTTTATTATTATTATACTTTAAGTTTTAGGGTACACGTGCACAATGTGCAGGTTTGTTACATATGTATCCATGTGCCATGTTGGTGTCCTGCACCCATTAACTCGTCATTTAGCATTAGGTATATCTCCTAATGCTGTCCCTCCCCCCTCCCCCCACCCCACAACAGTCCCCGGAGTGTGATGTTCCCCTTCCTGTGTCCATGTGTTCTTATTGTTCAATTCCCACCTATGAGTGAGAACATGCAGTGTTTGGTTTTTTTGTCCTTGTGATAGTTTACTGAGAATGATGGTTTCCAGTTTCATCCATGTCCCTACAAAGGACATGAACTCACCATTTTTTATGGCTGCATAGTATTCCATGGTGTATATGTGCCACATTTTCTTAATCCAGTCTATCATTGTTAGACATTTGGGTTGGTTCCAAGTCTTTGCTATTGTGAATAGTGCCACAATAAACATATGTGTGCACGTGTTTTTGCAGCAGCATGATTTATAGTCCTTTGGGTATATACCCAGTAATGGGATGGCTGGGTCAAATGGTATTTCTAGTTCTAGATCCCTGAGGAATTGCCACACTGACTTCCACAATGGTTGAACTAGTTTACAGTCCCACCAACAGTGTAAAAGTGTTCCTATTTCTCCACATCCTCTCCAGCACCTGTTGTTTCCTGACTTTTTAATGATGGCCATTCTAACTGGTGTGAGATGGTATCTCACTGTGGTTTTGATTTGCATTTCTCTGATGGCTAGTGATGATGAGCATTTTTTCATGTGTTTTTTGGCTGCATAAATGTCTTCTTTTGAGAAGTGTCTGTTCATGTCCTTCGCCCACTTTTTGATGGGGTTGTTTGTCTTTTTCTCGTAAATTTGTTTGAGTTCATTGTAGATTCTGGATATTAGCTCTTTGTCAGATGAGTAGGTTGCAAAAATTTTCTCCCATTCTGTAGGTTGCCTGTTCACTCTGATGGTAATTTCTTTTGCTGTGCAGAAGCTCTTTAGTTTAATTAGATCCCATTTGTCAATTTTGGCCTTTGTTGCCATTGCTTTTGGTGTTTTACCTCCACCTAGATTTCTGAGGATGTATGGAAATGCATGGACGTCCAGGCAGAAGTTTGCTGCAGGGGATGAGACCTCATGGCAAACATCTGCTAGAGCTGTGTGGAAGGGAAATGTGGGGTTGGAGCCCCCACACAGAGTCCCCAACTCAGGCACTGCCTAGTGGAGCTGTGAGAAGAGGGCCACTGTCCTCCAGCCCCTATAATGGTAGATCCATGGACAGCTTTCCCTGTGCTCATGGAAAAGCCACATACACTCAATACCAGCCATGAAAGAAGCTGCTCAAGGCCATGGGAGCCCACCCCTTACATCAGCATGCCCTCGATGTGAGATCATTTGGAAACTTTAAGGTTTAGTGACTGCCCTTTTGGATTTTGGACTTGCACAGGGCCTGTAGCCCCTTTGTTTTGGCCAGTTTCTCTATTTGGAAAGGGTGTGTTTACCCAGTGCCTGTACCTCAGTTGTATCTAGGAAGTAACTAACTTTCTTTTGATTTTATAGGCTCATAGGAAGAAGAGACTTTCTATGTCTCAATTGAGGCTTTGTACTTGGAATTTTGAGTTAATATTGGAATGAGTTAAGACTTTGAGATACTGTTGGAAGGGCATGATTGTGTTTTGAAATGTGAGGACATGAGATTTGGGAGGATCCAGGGGTAGAATGATATGGTTTGGCTGTGTCCCCACCCAAATCTCTCTTGAATTGTAGTTCCCATAATCCCCATGTCATGGGAGAGACCAGATGGAGATAATTAAAACATGGGGGTGGTTTCCCCCATCCTGTTCTCATGATAATGAGTTAGTTCTCATGAGATCTGATGGTTTTATAAAGGGCTTCCCACTTCTCTGGGCACTCATTCTCTCCTCTACTGCCCTATGAAAACGTGACTTTTGCCATTATTGTAAGTTTCCTGAGGCCTTACAAGCCATGCAGAACTGTGAGTCAATTAAATCTCTTTTCTTTATAAATTATCCAGTCTTGGGTATTTCTTCATAGTAGTGTAAGAATGGGCAAATGCAACAGTAGAGGTGCAGTTTATTTAGTTTAGATTTTTAAGTCATAATATTGCACATAGGCAAAGTTACCATTAATCATTCTTGACCACAAGATGAAGACTTTATCAAGCCATAATGTTCAAATAAACGTACAGTCATGCATCACTTAACAATGGGGCAAGATCTGAAAAATATGTCATTAGGCAGTTTTGTTGTTATGTGGATATCATAGAGTGTACTTACACAAACCCATAAGGTAAAGCCTGCTATATATCTAGACTATACATTGTAGCTTATTGCTCTTAGGCTAGAAACCTGTATAACAGGTTACTGTATTGAATACTGTAGGCCATTGTAATACAAGAGTGAATATTTGTGTATCTAAACATATCTAAACATAGACAAAGTTTGGTAAAAATACAACGTAAAAATAATAAGGTACATGTGAATAGGGTAATTACCATAACTGAAACTTGCAGGACTGAAAGTTGCTGTGGGTGAGTCAGTGAGTGATTGGTGAGTAAATATCAAGAACTAGGACATCATATATGACTGTAGACTTTATAAACACTGTACACTTAGTCTATACTACATTTATAAAGTAATGTTTTTCTCAATAACAAATTATCCTTGGCTTACTGTAATTTTTTACTTTATAAAGTTTTTAATTCTTTTTAGCTTTTAGACTCTTTTATAATAACAGTTAATTTAAAACGCAAACACAATTTACACCTGTACAAAAGTATTTTCTTTCCTTATATCCTTATTCTATATGCATTTTTCTATTTTCAAGTTTGTTCTTACTTTTAAAATATTTTAGTTAAAGCTAAGACACAAACACACACACTAGGCTAGGCCTACACAGAGTTAGGATCACCAATACCACTGCCTTCTGCCTTTACATCTTGCCTCTGAAGTCCTTCAGAGGCAATAACATGTATGAAGCTGTCATCTGTGATAATGTCTTCTAGGATGCTTTCTCAAGGATCCACCTGTGGCTGTTGTAGGGTAAACTTAAAAAAAAATAAGTGGATGGAGTAAACTTTAAAATAACAATAAAAAGTACAGTATAATACATACTAGGCTATAGGAATTTCTAGCTTCATTATCATCTTATGGGACCACCATAGTATATGTGGTCTGTAATTGACTGAAATGTCTCTATTCAGTGACTATGTCTTTTAGACATAGTCTAAAGACTATGACTATGTCTTTAAACACTAGAATCATTCAACATGGTGAGATACACTGTTAGAGGCATGTAGAAGATGTCACTGATGGAAAAAAGAATAATCATGTCTTCCATTTCACATTCATTCTGGGGTGTCTGCTGATTGTGAGTGAAATGAGTAAAATTCTTAGCAGTATTTAAATCAATCTCTCTCTCTCTCTCTGTTTCTCTGTTTTTCTCTCTCCCTCCCTCCTTCCCTCCCTCTTCTACACACACAAACACAAATAGTTTTAGGCAACTGTTGGATATTTCTATTGCAGAAGGCATCTATCATCTATTTCAAAGTTAATACTTAAAATGTATAGTCACAGCATCACCTTCAATTTGTCTTCAGTTTACTATCACTTTTTATTCTGTCCCATTTTGAGATCTTGAGCTCTTGTTTGATTTTTCATTTAGTTAGAACACAGATTTGAGGATATTTTCCAGACAAAATATAGAGTCATATACTCTGAACCCTTGACTTTTTGAAGATGTCTTTTCTTTCCTTCATCCAGTTAGATTAACAGTATCTTGGCTGGGTATATTATTCTTGGACTGTAGTCTTTTTCTCTTAATCAACTATTAAAGTAATCCCTCTGTTTTCTGGCAGCCAATGTTGTAAATGACATTTTTAACACTGGGATAGGGCTATTTCCTTTCTATGTTAGCTATTCCCTGAAAACCTGTAAGACTTCCTTCCTTCCTTCCTTCTTTCCTTCCTTCCTTCCTTCCTTCCTTCCTTCCTTCCTTCCTTCCTTCTTCCTTCCTTCCTTCCTTCCTTCCTTCCTTCCTTCCTTCCTTCCTTCCTTCTTTCCTTCCTTCCTTCCCTTCCTCCCTTCCTCCATTCCTCCCTTCCTTCCTTTCTTTCTTTCTTCGTTCTTTCCTTCCTTTTTAATTTTTTGACAGAGTCTTGCTCTGTTGCCCAGGCTGGAGTGCAGTGGTGCAATCTGGGCTCACTGCAACCTTTGCCTCCTGGGTTCAAGCAATTCTCATGTCTCAGCCTCCCAAGTAGCTGGGATTACAAGCATGCACCAACACACCTGGCTAATTTTTGTATTTTTAGTAGAGACAGGGTTTCACTGTGTTGACCAGGCTGTTCTTGAACTCCTGACCTCAAGTGAGCCACCTGCCTCAGCCTCCCAAATTGCTGGGATTATAGGTGTGAGCCACCACGCCTGGCCTAAGATTTCCTTTTTATTCTTGAAATTCTGAAAAGTCATCAAGATAGGCCTCGGTGTATGGCTTTGAAAATTAATTCCTCCTGCAACTCAGTAGAGTTTTCCAGTTGGCAGACTCAAGTCAATTTTCAGCCCAGCTAATTATTCTTGAATTACTTAAGTTATTACCACTCTGTTTCTTCATTTTTCTTCCCACGGAACTCTTATTATTTCTGCATGTTGTTAGAATATGTACCCTATGACTCATCTTTTGTTTAGCAATATTAAACACGTTGTATTTTTGCTCTGTTTTGTTAAATTTTCCACCACTTGATCTTCAGAAAAGAAACTAGATTCTCTTCACTGATTCTCCACTTAAATGTTTCTGGAAATGTATTTTTGGTAGGTGATCTGATGGTAACTACCAATTTGTCAAAATGACTTCTGACTCCTCCATTTAATTCAATCAGAGTGAGAGCCACTTGCTCTTCCTCTCTTAGGTAACTGGATCTCCTTAACTAGGTTGTTCTTTGTCTGCTTATGAATTATGTCCCCATAGCACTTGTACAGTTTAAGCAGTCATAATATCTTTATCATCACTCTTTACCAGATTAGAGCACTGTCCTGAAAGTGTCAGGAAGCAGAACATTTTCTATTTGATGGCTGCTTATGAAAGTATTGAGAATTATTAACTCTTTGATGAGGTGCAAAGGAGCTATTTGGCTTCTCATTTCCTCCCAGTGTAGGCAACAGTTCTGTCTGCATCCCAGAGCCAGAAGTAATTCAGCTTATGGTGCAGTTAACCTCCAAGGTCATCAAGATCCCCAGGTTTTTGTGGGTCCTTCCCAGAAAACATACAGGAAGTGGAAGTTACTGAGGAGGGGTAAGAGTCCCTTTAGTGACATTGTCAGAATCCAGGAAAGCCAGGCCTCATGTTTCTCCACTGCTTCAAGCTTTTCCACTGCCATCAATCTCTCCAACAGGAGAAGTAATCCCTATACCTGCATAGGCATATTATAAACATTTGTTAAATGAGTTACTTAATATCACATTTGTCTGAGAACCCAGACAAATGACCTTGGTCTCCTTGCTCTTGTTCGGGTGGCCTTCCTGCTACATGCTGTTTCTTCTTGATGCCCTGCTGTTGTCCTCATGGTCAAGGTGGTTAAATGAACAATAATTTCTGTGTGCATGTGTTCATATAACATTCATTTGTGACTGTTAAATTGATTTGGAGAATCACTTCTAGAAACGGGCATCATCCCCATTTCAGTTTCTGTATCAAACAACAACAAAATAAAGCAAAAGAGTATAAAATGGTATTTTTGTATAAAAGCTTTTGATCTTATAATAGTTTAAAATGCCATTACTTTAATGTTAGGTTTTCCAATTGTGAAACATATAATAACACTCTGTGGTCCTTTTGTGCCTTTCATTTGAGAATGTCAGAGTTTTTCATAAGCCTTTACTAATTGCTCAAGCCTCCCAGCACCATCATAATATAGGAACGGTATTACTGGCTCTATTTAATGGATTGAAAAACAAGAGGTCACTGGGTTATAGACTGAGGGACAGACTTCAGCCATGGAAAAGGCAGAGCAAATGCAAAAGCAGCCTTGTCTAAGCTTTGTCCTAAAAGACACCTTACCCATTCAAAGGGCCTCCCCTGAATGCCCAATAGTTATGTACCATAAAAAACTTATATTGTCCTCAGGCAGGGCAGAAGAAAATATTGTGATTCCCACTCATTCTCTCCTTCTTCTGGGTACTAAGGGAGAGAAGAGAAGGAGCCTCCTCATCTCTTTGCATCTTAGGAATGCAGACCTTCCAGAGTCAATTGGAAAAATAAAAGAGATGTTCATAGATTTTGAGCAGCTTTTTAGACATAGTTTACATGAAAGCTCTTTGTAAAGTAACATGTTATCTTAGTAATATGTTATTTTGTAAAAATGAAAATGCTTTCATGTGTTTATTGACTCAATACATATTTATTAAGCATCTACCATGTCAAGGCAATGAAGATACATCAATGAAAAAGACAAGGTCATTGATCTCATAAAGCTCATTTTTCAAAGGGAGTGAAAGTGGGAAGAGACAATAAACAAGGACCCACATATGTGGTATGGAAAGCTTAGAAGAAAAATAAAACACGGTAGGGAGACAGAGAGGGATAGGGAGGCCATGCTATTTTATACAGATGCCAACAAAGGCTTAGAGGAAGGCAGCAGGCAGTCAATGGATATATAATGGGAGATTGTTGCAGCAAAGAGAGCAGAAGGAACAAAGACTTTGAGGAAAGAGTGTGTTTAGCATATTCCAAGATCAGCAATAAGGCTAGCATGGTTGAAGAAAAGCAAGCCAGGTGAAAAAAGAATTAAGATCAAAGAGGTGGGGACATAGGATGGAGTAACACCCAAATTACACAGAGCCTTAATGGCTATGGGAAGGGTTTCTCTTTTTTATTCTGAGTAATAAGTAAAGCAATTGGACGGTTTTGAGCAGAGTAGAGACATGATCTGATTTGTATTTTAAATGGTCACTCTGCTGCCATGTGGGAATAGACACAAGAGTAGAAGTAGAAAGCTATTGTAATATCCTAGACTTGAGCTGAAGTGTAGCAATGAGACCCCAGAGGAAACATTAAGTAGGTAGTTGATTACATGAGTCTTAACTGCAAGTGCGGAGCCAGGCTGGGCATATGTATGTGGGCTGGAATGAGATTGCTAATCAAATGAGTGAAGAGGAGAAGAGAATGGAGGCAAGGCTGAGCACTGGGAACTTCAACGTATATAGGTGGGAAGTTGAGAAAGACCCAGCAAAGGAAACTGTGGAGGAATGACCAGGGTGGTGGGAAATAAACCAAGAGAGCAGTGTCCTAGAGACCAAGTAGAAAAAGCATTTCCAAAAAGAGGGAATCATCAATTGTGTGAAATAATACTGACTAATATGAGGCCTTAACGTGGAATATTAAATAATGTAACATAGGCCCCACTAAAAACCTTCAAAGGAACAGTTTCAAGAGAATGTTGAGAATAAAAGTCTGATTATACTATGTTACTTTGCAGAAATCTGTTTCCCCATTACTGAATTCTTTTTCTTTTTCATACTCAACATTCTTTTTTAATTTAATTTTTAAACCATGAAGCTTGTACACATTTAATGTATACAATCTGATGAGTTCAGAGATAGTACACCTCCGTGAAATTATCACAATGTATACCATAAATCTATCCATTATCTCCAAAAGTCTCCTCCTTCTTTGTTATTTATTATTGTTGTCATTTGTGATAAGAACTTTTAACATAAGATGTACATCCTTAGCAAATTTTGAAGTATACAATACAGAATTATTAACTATAGACACCATGCTGTACAGCAGATCTCTGACTTATTTATCTTGTATAACTAAAACTATATACTTTTGAGTAATACCTCTCTGTTTCCCTCTCTGCAACCTCTGCAAACCACCATTCTACCCTCTGCTTCTGTAAGCTTGACTAGTTTAAATTTATCATATAAGTAATATCATGTAGTTAATATAATGTAGTATTTGTTTTCCTGTCTAATGTATTTTACTTAATGTCTTCAAGATTCTTCCATGGTGTAGCATATACCAGAATTTCCTTTCTTTTTAAGGCTAGACAATAATTACATTGTATTACTATACCACATTTCCTTCGTCCATTCATGTGTGAATGAACATTTAGGTTGCTTCCATGTCTTGGCTATTATCAATAATGCAGCAATGAACATGAGATTGCAGATTTCACCTTGAAATTCTGACTTTTTCTAGATTCTTTTGGATATATACCCAGAAATTGAATTGCTAGATTATATGGCAGTACTATTTTTAGTTTTTCAAGACTTCCATGCTGTTTTCTATACTAGCTGTACCAATTTACATTCTCACCATCAGTGTACTAGAGTTCCCTTTTCTCCACAGCCTTGTTGGCTTTGTTATTTTTTGTTTCACTCTCCTAAAATATGTTTTCTTTGTTTTTTTAAATAAAATTCATCTTAAAAAGTGTGAGGTTATGTCACACTGGGGTTTTATTTGCATTCCCCTGGTGATTAATGATGTTGAACATTTTCTTTTCTAAATCTGTTGGCTATTTGTATATCTTCTTTAGGGAAAGGTCTATTCAGTTCATTCTCCAATTATTAAATTGGTTTGTTTGTATTACTGCTATTGAGTTGTAAGGGTCCCTTAATAAATTGGATATTTGCCCTTTATCAGATACATGGTTTACAAATATTTTCTCTTATTCCAAAGGTTGCCTTTTTATTTTATTGATTGTTTCCTTTGCTGTGCAGAAGGTTTTTAGTTTGATGCAATCTAAATTGTTTATTTTGGCTTTTCTTGTCTGTGCTTTTGGTATTATAACCAAAAAATAATTGCCAAGGTCAATATCCAGAAACTTTTTCTCTATGTTTTCTTCTAGGATTTTTACAGTTTCAAGTCGAATCTTTAGGTCTTCAATCCATTTTGAGTTGATTTTTGTGTATGATGTGAGATAAGGGTCTAATTTTACTCTTTTCCAACACCATTTATCTCAATAAATTGAGTATAGAAGGAACTTACCTCAAACAATAAAGACCATGTATAAAAAGCTTACAGCCAACATCATACTTAATAGTAAAAACTGAGAGCTTTTCTGTAAAGATCTGGAACAAGGTGAGAATGCCCACTCTCACTATTTCTATTCAGTATAATACTGGAAGTTCTGGCCAGACCAACTAGGCAATAAGAAGAAATAAAAGGCATCCAAATTGGAAAGGAAGAAGTAAAAATATCTCTGTTTGCAGTTAATATAATCTTATATCAAGAAAATCCTGAAGATTTCATTAATAGTATTAGAACTAATAAATCTGGCAAAGTTGCAAGACAAAAAATCAATGTACAAAAATCAGTTATATTTCTATATGCTGAGTTTTCCAAAACGGAAAATAAGAAAACACTTTCATTTACACTAGCATGAAAAATAATAAAATACCTAGCAACAAACTTAAACAAGGAGATAAAAAATTTGTGCATTGAAAAGTATAAAACAATGATGAAAAAAATTAAAGCAAACACAAACAAATGGAAATACATACCATGTTTATGGATGAAAAGAATTAATATTGTTAAAATGTATATACTACACAAAGTGATACATAGATTTGATGCAATCTCTATAAAAATCTCAACTGATTTTTTTTCAGAAATAGAAAACAATCCTAAAATTTATATGAAACCACAAAAGATATGAATAGCCAAAATAATTTTTAGCAATAACAAAGCCAAAGGCATCATAGTTCCTGATTTCAAATTACATTACAAAGCTATAGTAATAAAAACAGTGTGGTACTGGCATAAAAACCAACAGATAAAATCAGATGACTGTACATGCATAGTTCATTTCTGAGCTCTCTGTTCTATTAAGTAAACTATGCATGTATGGTCATCTGATTTTTGACAAGAGTGTCAAGAATACACAATGAGGAGAAGACAGTCTCTTCTCCATTACTGAATTCTATAATACTTGGGTCTCTTTCTTTCTTATAAGAGGAACTTTCTCTAATGTATTTGTGCAGCTCTGACTTTCCTTAAACTCTTTGTTTTTATTTATGTATTTATTTTTTGCCCATTGTCTAATAAAATGTGATTTTACATTTTATTCATCATTCATTTAACAAATACTTATTCAATGCCTGAAAAATGTTTTCTTAAAAAGTTGTAATACATTTTACAGATAATATTTGAAAATTCCTGGCAGATAGTAGTTTTTCAAGAAAAACTTATTCATAATATAATACAAAATGGTACAAAAAATAACACAAATCTTTTTCTTCAGTTATTATTGTTTTGGTGGTATTATTGTCCTGATGCAGTATTTCCTCCTATTGCAGATCTAAACTGCTAAAAGTATAATTTATTGCCACACAGTAGCTGCAGAAAACCCTTGGGTTAGGCACAATTTGGATAGCAAAAAATCCAGATAGTTCACAGAACTGTCTCCCTCTATATACAACTCAGTGTAGACCTGCATGTTATAAAACATGTGTTGGGTGACAGGAAACCACTTTCTAAACCCTTTTATAGTCACAAAACTGCCATGTAAAACAATCATGGAAGAATTTAGCTAGGAATCTCCTACTTAGAGGCAGTAGAGTTTCATGAATCTGGAAGCCCCACTGCTAAGTGGAATCCTGGTTTAACCACTTACTAGCTTGACCACTTACTAGCTACATGACCCAGGGCTAGTTGTTTAAACTCTCTATGTCCTATTGTCTTTATCTGTAAAGCAACATATATAGTAAGTGCCTGGTATATTGTAAGTGCTTGATAAAGATTATAACTGAGAAAATGATCTGGATAAAACAGCAGCAGAGATAAAGTGACCCATTTTCCACAGGGAAACTATAGAACTATAATAGATACCCAAACTAACCCTTCTGCTGAATAAAATATTTTTAAATCTTTCAAAACATATTTTGTCAGCTGGCGAGAAATTAAAGAATCTCTAGAGGCCGAAAATGAAGCAAAAGCAAAAACTCAAAGAGATAAGTGGAGCACAGAAGCTGATTTTCACCCTGTCTTACCTGAGGTTTCCTAGAAGCAGAACCTGAGGTAGGAATTCATATGCGTGGATATAGGCTCAGTTATTATAAATTCTAGTCTTAGTCTGATTCAGGGAGCAGAAAGAAAAAGGGAGCTAAAACATAAATTTCACTGCAGTGTTGTTTCCTCTTGAAACAAAAGTATCAGATTTTTGAATCCTATTTAAGTCAGTTATTGTCTATGGGCCAGTGGAGGCTACTTTCTGAGTCAACTCCCAGCAACCCACCAAACTAGGGCAATTCTTTGGAAAAGAGAGGCAGCCAAACATATCAGCTGGGGGATGCAAGCACCAGCCAGGTAAAGTAGTCTGAAAGGGTGACTCCCTGAGTCACCCTAGAGACTGTTATGATCCACTCCTTTCGCCACTCAAATTCACCTGTTTTTCACATTAAATTCACTCCAACTAATTACACATCTCCAGGGGAACATGATTGCAAATCTTGGCAAAACCTATAAGGGGAATATTGTTGGGATTAATAGTGTCTCCATGACTGCAGTTGATTTAACGACATAATTAATACTCATTTTTTATCTTTCCATCACCCTAAGATAGCAATTCTATTTTCTAATGGTTTGCTTAGTGAGGTGACCCATATCCTCATCCCTGAGGGGGCTGAACTTCTGGCTATCATGGTCTTATCAAACCATGATTGCTTTACGTGCCCTTATGGAACTAAAACAGTGCATAAAGGCATCAAAAAATGCCCCATTGGATCACCTTTGAATTAGGCTCATTCTACCCAGCCTCCATGCACAGCAGCAGTCATGCTACCTCAGGAAGATAAGGATCAATTTCACCTGCCAGTTTGTGTCCTTTCTGTGCCTGCTCTTTTACAGGAACAAGGAACACAAAGTGACCAGATGGCAGGTGTGGCTTTGAATTTATACAGACTTTTATTTTATCCCTTGGTGGAAGCACCTCACTCCCACTCCTAATCAAGATGTCAAGACACACAGAGCCTAAACTTCTGGGGACAGGAAACACAACTTCCCCACGTAGTTCACTGGGAGAGAGGATAAAAGGGGGACGGTCCTATTTTCACCCCTTTATTTCTGAACCTATATATTCTACCTACTGGGGACACATCAATAAACAGTGAGTGAATTTTAAGGTACGTAATACACCTAAAGGATAGCCCTATAGTGCATGTCTTGGTGCCCCAGTCAGATCCTGACTGATAACAAACCACATCTACCTTTCACTAGAGAATAGCCTTCAGCTAACAGGAACCACTTAGCCCAGGAGGCTATGCACACCTCTGTTCCAGGGGCAGGGGAGTTGTCTTTAACCAATGATTGACCTATGCAATGTACAAAAGATAAGCACCCTGCTCAATATAGAACTATGTGATAAAATTTGTGCTGCAGATGTTCCCCACGAGATCAGACTGCAAATTAGTCTCCAGCTCAAACCAGAGTCTCATTTAGCTTCTCCCCACCCCACCCTGTCCTGCTTCAATCATTTCCCTTCTCCTAAAAACACTTCCCTAACAAATTGCTTGAGCTGGAGTCTTTGTTTGAGGCTTTACCTCTGGGGAACTGCATAGCATTTTATTATTCAGAACATTATTTCTATGTATACTTCTATATGTCTTTAAAAGGTCAGAGCACACCTGAAGTGCACCATTCCATGAAGAGCAAATGAAATAGTAAATATGTGGGTAAATATAAAACATTGTTTTATCCTTTTAAGAAATATTTGAAAGTCAGTTAATTATTTAAAGAAAAATTTAACATCAATGTATTATGGGGTTTATAACATATGTAGAAATAAACATATGACATCATTAAAAAGGACAGCAGAAAAATAATCGGAATTATATTGCTGTGAGGTTCTTATATGTGGTGGTGTAATGTTAATTCAAATAGACTTTGATAAGTTAAATACATATATCATAATCTCTACAGCAACCACTAAAAATGATATCAATAGGTATAGCAAAAAAAAAAAAAAAAAACCTATCAGAAGAGCTAGAATAAAATCCTTGAAGGTAGCTGAGTGATTGTCAAACTATTTAAAAATCCTAAGCTTGGCTGGGCATGATGGCTCACACCTGTAATCCTCACACTTTAGGAGGCTGAGGCAAGCAGATCACATGAGGCCAGGAATTTGAGACCAGCCTGGCCAACATGGTGAAAGCCTGTCTTTACTAAAAATACAAAAAATGAGCCAGGTGTGGTGGTGAATGTCTGTAGTCCCAGCTATTTGGGAGGCTGAGGCACAAGAATCACTTGAACCTGGGAGGCGGAGGTTGCAGTGAGCCGAGATTGTGCCACTGCACTCCAGCCTGGGCAACAGAGCAAGACTCTGTCTCAAAAAAAAAAAAACAAAAAAAAAAACTTAAGCTCAATCAGATGCTATTTGAAAAAGATATACTTTAAATATAAAGACAGAAACAAGTCAGATATAAAAGGATAAAAATATAAACACATCATCCAATCACTAAGACTGAAAAATTTAATACAACTAGAATGTTTCAATACAACAAGCATTATCAGAGATAGAAGGTTATTTTGTAATGACAAAATAATTGGCTAGTCAGAAAGACATAATTCTAAATGTGTACTCATCTAATTACAGAGCTTAAAAATATATGAGGCAAAATGAACAGAACTAATGGGAGAAACAGGAAACTCCACAATCGTAGGTGGAGATTTTTAACCCGCCCCTTCAAAATAATTGATAGAATAGCCAAAACAACTGCTCCCTCTTTTCAATGCATAATATAAAGCTACATTTGTCAAGAGAATGTGGTAGCAAAGAGAAAAGTAGGTAAATAGAGGAATAGCAAGTTTAAAAATAGACACACACCTACATGGTCAACTGATCTTTCCTATAAAGTAGCAATGTAATCAAAAGCAGAATAATTTTTTCAGCAAATTATGTTGGGGAAACTGACTGTACATACAAAAATAAAACAAAACTCAATTTCTACTACAGCTAAAAATTAATTCAAGATGTAACATTGCATTAGTCAGTTCTCATGCTGTTATGAAGAAATATCTGAGACTGGTATAAAGAAAAGAGTTTTAATTGGCTCATGGTTTGGTTATGCAGGCTGTACAGAAAGGATGACAGCTTCTGGGGAGGTCTCAGGAAACTTTCAATCATGGTGGAAGGTGAAGGGGAGGCAGGGACAGCTTACATTGCCAGAGCAGGAAGAAGGGAGGAGTGCTACAAACTTTTAAACAACCAGATCTCATGAGAACTATCCCACAAGAACAGCACCAAAGGGGAAAATCTGCCCCCATGATCCTATCACCCCCCCACCAGGCCTCACCTCCAACATTGGTTATTACAATTTAACATGAGATTTGGGTGGGGACACATATCCAAACCATATTATTCTGCTCTTGGCCCCTCCCTAATCTCATGTCCCTCTCACATTGCAAAATACAATGTCTTCCCAACAGTCCCTCAAAATTTTAACTCATTCCAGAATTAACTCAAAAGTCCACAGTCCAAAGTCTCATCTGAAACAAAGCTAGTCCCTTCTGTCTATGAGCCTGTAAAATCAAAAACAAGTTACTTACTTTCAAGATACAATGGAGATATAAGCATTGGGTAAATATTCCTGTTGCAAAAGGGATAAATCAGCCAAAAGAAAGGGCCTATAGGCCCCATGCAAGTCTGAAATCCAGTAGGGCAGTCGTTAAACCCTAAAGCTCCAAAATAATCTCTTTCAACTGCATGTTCTACAGGCAGGGCACACTGATGTAACAAGTGGGCTCCCAAGGCCTTGGGCAGTTCTGCCCTTATGGCTCTGCAGGGCTCAGACCCTGAGGCTACTCTCAAGTGCTGGCGTTGAGTGCCTGCAGCTTTTCCAGGCACAGGGTGCAAGCTGCCAGTGGATCTATCATTCTGGGGTCTGGAGGACAGTGGCTGTCTTCTCACAGCTCCACTAGGCAGTGCCCCAGTAGGTACTCTGCGTGTGGAGCTCCCCAATCCCACATTTTCCCTCCACACTGCTCTAATAGAGGTTCTCTGTGAAGGCTCCACCCCTGTATCAGGCTTCGGTCTGGACATCCAGGCTTTTCCATACATTCTCTGAAATATAGGCAGAAGCTCCCAAACCTCAAGTCTTGCACTCTGCACACCTGCATGCTTAGCCAAGGCTTACAGCTTGCACCCTCTGGGGCAGTGGCCCAAGCTGTACCTGGGCCTCTTTGAGCCATGGCTGAAGCTGGATGCGGGGACCAGTTTCCTTAGGCTGTGCAGTGTGGCAAGGCCCTGGGGCTGGCCCATGAAACCACTCTTCTCTCCTAGGCCACCAGGCCTCTGATGGGAGAGGCTGCCATGAAGGTCTCTGAAATGCCTTCAAGGTATTTTCCCTATTGTCTTGGCTATCAGCATTTGCCTTCCTTTCAGCTATGCATATTTCTGCAGCCTTTTCAAATTCCTCCCCTAAAAATAGGCTTTCCTTTTCTACCACGTGGCTAGGCTGCTAATTCTTCAAATTTCTATGCTCTGCTCCCTTTTTAAATATAAGTTCCAGTCCTACATCCTTTATTTGCTCATGCATATAGGCATGTTAGAAGCATCAAGGCCACACCTTGAATGCTTTGCTGCTTAGAAGTTTCTTCTGCCAGAAATCCTAAATCAGACCAGCCTGTCCAACATGGCAAAACCCCATCTCTATTAAAATCTTTTTAAAAAATTAGCTGGGCATTGGTAGTGCACACCTGTAATCCCAGCTATTCAGGTGGCTGAAGCACGAGAATCACTTGAACCTGGGAGGCAGAGGTTGTAGTGAGTTGAGATCATGCCACTGCACTCCAGCCTGGGCAACAGAGTAAGACTGTCTTGAAGAAAAAAAAAAAAAAAAAAAGAAAAGAAAGAAAGAAAGAAAGAAAAAAGAAGCCCTAAATCATCACTCACAAGTTCAAAGTTTCACAGATCCCTAGGGCAGGAGCACAATGCCTCCAAGTTCTTGCTAAAGCATAACAACAGTGACATTTGATTCAGTTCCCAATAAGTTCCTCATTTCCACCTGAGACCTCCTCAGTCTAGACTTTACTGTCCATATCACCATCTGCACTTTGGTCACAACCATTCAACGAAATCACTAGGAAGTTCCAAACTTTTCCTTATCTTCCTATCTTCTTCTGAGCCCTCCACACTTCCAACCTCTGACCATTACCCAGTTCCAAATAGCTTCCACATTTTCAGGTATCTTTACAGCAATGCCCCACTCCCAGTACCAATTTTCTGTATTAGTCAGTTCTCGTACTGCTATAAAGAAGTACTTGAGACTAGGTAATTTATAAAGAAAAGAGGTTTAATTGGCTCATGGTTCTGCAGGTTGTACAGTAAGCATGATGGCTTCTGGGGAGGCCTCAAGAAACTTTCAATTATGGCAAAAGGCAAAAGAGAAGCATGCACATCTTACATGGCCAGAGCAAGGGGGGTCGGGGGGGTACTACACACTTTTAAACAACCAGATCTCATGAGAACTCTATCATGAACAGCGCCAAAGGGGAAAGTTTCTATAAGAAATAGAGGAGAATATTTTTACAATGTTGCAATAGGTAAAATTTCCTAGGACATAAAAAGCTGTAACTGTAAAACAAACATATATATATAGATATAAATTATATTCTATCAAAATTAAACTCTAAGGAGACATCACTGAGACAATAAAGAGGCTATGTTAATAATTCACTTTATATATTCAGAGTACATAAATAACCCATCCAACTCTGTAATTAAAGTACAAGCCAATAAAAAATGTGCAAGAGATTTGTAGAGAAATCTAAAAAATAAAATATAGGAGTTTCTAAAATATACATAACAAGGTACTCAACATTATTAGTTTTTAGGAAAATATAAATTAAAACCATATTAGATATCACATTGTACTATTACGAGACTAAAATTAAAATAACAACACCAATTATTGAAGATCTGGATTAAAGGTCTCTCATACATTACTGGTGGGAGTGTAAAATGGGGCTACTTTGGAAAATACTTTGCCGTTTCTTATAAACTTAAACATACATATAACCTATATCCCAGCAATTCCTTTTCTAGGCATTTATACCAAATAAATGAAAACATATATTCACAAAAAGAGATATACAAGAGTGTTTCAGCAGTTTTATTCATAGTAACAAAAACCTGAATATTCTGTATAAAACAACCTCCATGTTCATCAGCACGTTATTGGACAAACTGTTGTATATTTAAAAAATAGAATATTTAGCAATATTCTGTTACAAAGGAACTATGATTTACACAATATCTTTACAGCAATGCCCCACTCCCACTGCCAACAGAGCTACTCTATTAATTTAGGCACTCTAAATGCAGAGGCTGTTTTCTTATTTACCTCACTATTGAAGATGAATTTCAAAATTATCATGGTGACTAAAAAAAGCCAGACACAAAAGAGTGCATCCTATATCATTCCATTTATATAAGGTTCTAAAATAGTCAAAAGTAAAGCTATGGTTTTAGAAATCAGACTGTTTCCTTGGGTGTGGGTGGGGTGTGTGAAAAATTGCAAAGCATATTAGGGGATGTTCTGGGATAATGGAATATATATATATAAGATATATATATAAATATATATATATAATCTTACTTTAGAGATAAGGTCTTGCCCTCTTCTCTCACCCAGGCTGTAGTGCAGCAGCACAATCGTAGCTTACTGCAGCCTTAAACTCCTGGGCTCAAGCAATCCTCCTGCCTCAGCCTCCTGAGTAGCTAGAACTCCTACATTGTGTGACTTACCTTGCCTGGCTAATTTTTTTTTTTTTTTTTTTTTTAGAGACAAGGTCTCACTATGTTGCCCAGGCTGGTCCTGAACTCCTGGCCTGACACAATCCTCATCTTTGCCTCCCAAACCGCTACGATTACAGGCATAAGCCATGCCTGGTGGAAATTATGTATTGATTGGAATACTGGTTATATAGCTGTATACATTCATCAATGAATTATACACTTAAAACTTGTACATTTTGTTATATGCAAAGCATACCTCAATATAGTTGGTTTAAAACATTTTCTTTTTTTTTCCTTTTTTTTCTTTTTTTTGGTTTTATTTTATTTTATTATTATTATACTTTAAGTTTTAGGGTACATGTGCACAATGTGCAGGTTCGTTACATATGTATCCATGTGCCATGTTGGTGTGCTGCACCCATTAACTCGTCATTTAGCATGTCCCTCCCCCTTCCCCCCACCCCACAACAGTCCCCGGAGTGTGATGTTCCCCTTCCTGTGTCCATGTGTTCTCATTGTTCAATTCCCACCTATGAGTGAGAACATGCAGTGTTTGGTTTTTTGTCCTTGTGATAATTTACTGAGAATGATGATTTCCAGTTTCATCCATGTCCCTACAAAGGACATGAACTCTGATACATTTTCCACCTATTTCCCCTAACAATAGCAACAGCAACAACAACAATTTTTTTAAAAGCTCACATTTATTGAGCCACCTATTCTGTGCCAGGCACTATGATAAGTGCTTTATACATGTTAACTAATTTGATCCTCTTAAGAATTTTATGATACTTCATACCATAAGTATGATATCTCCTCTCTCCATTTTATACATAAGGAAGTTGAAACACAGAATATTGCTTTAATATGCTCAGTGGCTCACAGGTAGAAACTGGTGGAGGTAGTCTATTAATTTAGGCATTCTAAATGCAGAGCCTGTTTTCTTATTTACCTCACTATACTTCCTCTAATTTCTTCACTACTGTTATAATTGATTGACTCAAAGATAGTTCATTTTCCTTAGCAATATTAGATTTCACAGAGTTGAAAACTTCTGAAGACTTCGACACTAAAACCAGCTAAGCAAGCATGTGTATATCCAAATTAACTTCTTTAGGGGTCTGTTTGTGTAACGTGGAACTACAACAGGTATACTTTGTCATTTCTCA
This sequence comes from Hylobates moloch, assembly GCF_009828535.3. Lineage (NCBI taxonomy): Eukaryota > Metazoa > Chordata > Mammalia > Primates > Hylobatidae > Hylobates > Hylobates moloch. The sequence continues at coordinate 88,436,993 of NW_026652287.1, read as the reverse complement.
AGGTGTTGTAGATAGCCTGCCAATTCTTCATAGCTGGCAACATTACCAGCAGCTGGCCAATCAGGTTTGAGCAGCATCACTGTGCGGTTCACCAGAATACTTCACATGTTTTCTATTCTCTTCTCCATTCCTGAGTTTCACTGAAGGGTCTCCAGGTATGCCTGGTCTCCAGGTGTTGCCAGCAAGGGCCTACTATCATTTTTCCCTTCAACAGGCCATGAACTGAACTCAAGTAGGGAAGGATGTAGGTCTGTGTTAGGTTTCTGAGTGGAGAGCATGCCAACATTTATAATAGAATGGTAGGCATTTTGCCATCGCTGCATGTAGTATAATGCTGACTTGACAGCCAACAAGTTGGAACACACAAAAGAATCTTATTAATCTACACTATAATCTGTAGGTTTATCTTTACCAAGACTCTTTGCAAGAATTGAATTTCGTGACATATAATTAGGTTTCATGAAGTCTCTGTAGTGCCTTGTAATCAACAAGTAAATTAATTTGCTTTTTCATTTCATGTTTGTGCATAATCTTCATAATACTCATTTGCAAGCCAATTAATGGCACATTCTCTTAAGTCTTTTTTTTTCCTTTAAAAAATAATTTACTGCTTTATTTATGACTATTTGGAGTAAAAGAGATTTCAATAGTCAGAAAATATCTTACAAAGAAAACTGCTTAATACTTCCATGTTCACGTTTTTCTAGAATTAATTTTGGCCAATGTTTCTCTAAATGACCCCCCTGCATCAAACTCAACTGAGTGCTCACTTAAAAAGTGAGTCCCTGGGCCGGGCCTGGTGGCTCACGCCTCTAATCCCAGCACTTTGGGAGGCCAAGGCAGGTGGGTCACCTGAGGTTAGGAGTTCAAGACTAGCCTGGTCAACATGGGAAAACCCTGTCTCTACTAAAAGTACAAAAATTAGCCGGGCATGGTGACAGGTGCCTGTAATCCCAGCTATTCAGGAGGCTGAGGAAGGATAATTGCTTGAACCTGGGAGGTGGAGGTTGCAGTGAGCGGAGATCGCACCACTGCACTCCAGCCTGGGCGACAAGAGTGAGACTGTTTCACACAAAAAAAATAAAAAATAAATAAAAAAAGTAGGTTCCTGGGCCCCACTTCCCAGGATACTGGGTCAGTGTATTAGCTGAGGGACCCAGGAATAAATAGTTTAGTAAATACTCCAGGTGATTCTTATTTACCCCTAAATTTGAGAACTTCTGCTTTAGGCCTAGACAGAGAGGAAAAAATGGCCATTAAACAATGTATTTGTAGAAAGCAATTCCTGAAATGAATGGAGAATTCAATCACAGCCAGAAAAAGAAACTTTTCACATTGGCATGGCAGCTTCTCTCTGCAAAGGGCTGCTTGCTGGCTTAAAAAACAGGATCTTTTAAAACCTATAGCACACTAAGCCATTATCTTCAACTTCACAAAGGGGTTTTTAGATCTGCTACATGAAAGATGTTGCAATAAACCACATAAATGCTACATTGAACTAAAGAAAATGCAAAGGGAGAATGTAATACCTGCAGATATAAAACCTCAGTTTGTTTTTTAAAGATCTTTTTCATCTTGAGAAGAAAGAGAGATTTAATCAGTCCTTTTGGAGAAGTTATCCCATGTCAGAGTCGTGCTGTCTTACTTTAGTTCAAAGAGGGCAAAGGTAGTTTCTTCTTCTAAACCAAGTTGGGAAGAGGCAGGAACTGAAATAAATGAGTAGCTACCTTTATTTCCATGGATCAAATGATTTGTAATATGAGAAGCATTTCTATTTTAAGGAACACTAAGAACTTGGATCCTGTATAAGCCTAAATGCAGTTTCTTTTTATTTTTTTTTAACTTTTCCATGAAAATTAATGAATGAATGAAAAAATACTTTAAAATAATTTGATTGAGCACTTTTTACATGTTTTCTGTCTTTCGCCTGATTTTTCACCTGTGACCAGAGATTGCCTGAGCATTATAAATGGGCTTTCCCTGCCTCCTGAACCCTGGCTGGCCTCAGTGAACCTGACAGGCTAAAAAGCAAGGAAAAGGTCTTTATAAACAGATGGCTTCAAGCAAGACTTTGTCCTTCCAGAGCAATTCAACCACTAGTTTTATTAAAAAGCTGGATATCAGTCTACTACTTTCACATCCAGGCCGTTGTCATCATTGCTAGTGGACTTTATACAATCTTCTTGTCTTTCTCTTTGTTTTTTTGAACTCAGTTAAGAAAAGTAACTCAAATCAGCTCTGCAGAACTACGATGCCAGACCAAAAGGAGGCAAACTAATTTCTATCTGTTACAAAAGAAAGTGCATTCACTGCAAAACTATTTTATAAATGTCCTGATTTGGTACGGACTGCAAGTGCTAGAAGAGAAGGAAAAGAGGTGTTGAGGCTTGAAGTCCAAATGGGAGGGCCATATAATACAGTACTGAATGCTGTTAATGTTTTCCTTACACAGTCTAAATAAAATTACTACCTAATTTATAGGTTAAGCACTTAGTTAGATATCAGGTATTCAAGCTTTGGTGGTTAAAATTAGTGTTGTAGGAAATAAATAAGCTTTTTGAAGGGATGCCAATAGGGATTGGCAAAGATTTTCAAACCTGCTTTGGTTGATATTATTTGTTACCTCCTCTGTTAAACCAGGCACCATTTCTGGACTCTATCATCCTGAATTTTCTTATTTATTATATTGAACACATAGTAATCACCTGCATTTTCTATTATCTTAAAATAATTGGCCGTCAAATTCACCCTAAACTTGACATATAGGGTTTACATAGATAGGTACTTGTCTAATCTAATTGCACTGGTTATAGGGAAAAATAAAAACAAATCCTTTGGTGCTAAGATGTTAAAGAAAGCACCACCCTACCTGAAACCCTAGCACTGCTCAAGAAATGATACTTTATGTCATAAGAATTAGATAATTACAGAAAAATGTGAGTGTTCCTAGGCCAAATTGAAGGTAAAGGTAACATTGGTGACCTGCTCCTCCCATCTCTCCTGCTAATGTCTGTTATGCTGCTGAAGGTGAAGATTTACTGAAACCTACTAGAGTCTATGGAATGTTGCAATTAGAGAAAAAATATGTAGCTTAAAAAGTTCCATCAAATATCTTTCCCTGAGCTGATTTTAGAGATCCCCAAAGCCACAATCCCACAATTCCAAAAGGTATGGTGTTATTTACAAAACTTTTAAAATTCTGACACATGAAAATATCTATTCTCGTTATCACTTAAAATGACTTAAAGGGACTGAAACGGTAAAAAGACAGGGGTAGGCAGTAGCTTAAAACAGTAAAAATGGCTAGTATCACATTAATATCAATAATGGAAGAGCAAAGAGTAAATGACCAGGTGTAAAATAAATTTAAGAGTAACTTCCAAATCTATTAAGTAAAATATTGTTTCTGATCAGTCATTCAATGAGTATTCATTGAGCACCTAATACAATCAGTGCTGTGTTAAATATTGTGGAGATGGTTACATAAGAAGAGTAAGATATGATGCCTGCCTTCAAGGAATTTTGATCTAAGGAAGGAATTGTGATAATGTGTTATTTCTTGTATCGTTCCATGGATAGTTATCTTTCTTCTTGGTGAGAACTTAACTTCAATGAATTGTTTAGGCACTCCGTAAGAACTGAGTCTCACGAATGCATTCAGAGACTTCATCTGAGTCCCTGTGGCTTGTCTGTTCTGAATTCACTTCACAAATAATCAAAAATTTATGCACTAGTAAGAATGCTAGGAAATAGACCAACTGAATTTTGGCTTCTTCAAACACCTTTTTTAGGAAATATAAAATTATAGTTAAAGATAGTCTCTGAAAAACATATCACCAGATGTAGATTTGAGATTTAATTTATTATATCAGGAAAATTGGATAAACCATGCTGAATATTTTTTTGGCCTTAGTTCATGTAATGTTCTGATAAAATTTGCCAGAGAAGTTTCACTAACTTTGCTGTGTACATACAAATTCAATAAAATCTTCCTGTTGGTGATCAATATTTTATTTTATTGTATAAATATCCAAGTTACTTTTCATAAAACTCATAATTGACTAAATTTGTGTCACCTTTTAAAAACTGATAGTCAGGGTTTACTTTTATTAATCACTTATTGATTCACTTTCATTAAAAATTACATAAATATGAAATAATTATAATACCCAAACGAAGTTCTATTACAATATTCTTTCTCTTCCAGTAGTATGAAGTTGTTTTGTGAAAGATGGCTGCTAACTATGTTGTACATTTACAAGGTTAAAAATTTTCCTGCTACTATACAAAGCTTCCCTCCATAACCTGTGAACTTAACTTTCATTAACTTATCTAAATTATTAAATAGATTTGTATTTTTAATCTATGTTATTTCCTAAGAAAACAGCCTCTTTAATTTTCACCGCACTAAATAATTTGCACTGTTTTTTTATTATTATACTTTAAGTTCTGGGATACATGTGCAGAACGTGCAGGTTTGTTACATAGATATACACGTGCCATGGTGGTTTGCTGCACCCATCAACTCGTCATTTACATTAGGTATTTCTCCTAATGCTATCCCTCCCCTAGCCCCCCAGCACCCGACAGGCCCTGGTGAATGATGTTCCCCTCCCTGTGTCCATGGGTTCTCATTGTTCAACTCCCACTTATGAGTGAGAACATGCGGTGTTTGGTTTTCTGTTCCTGTATTAGTTTGCTGAGAATGATGGTTTCCAGCTTCATCCATGTCCCTGCAAAGGACATGAACTCATCCTTTTCTATGGCTGCATAGTATTCCATGGTGGATATGTGCCACATTTTCTTTATCCAGTCTATCACCGATGGGCATGTGGGTTGGTTCCAAGTCTTTGCTATTGTGAATAGTGCTACAATAAACATACGTGTGCATGTGTCTTTATAGTAGACTAACTTATAATCCTTTGGGTATATACCCAGTAATGGAATTGCTGGGTCAAATGGTATTCCTGGTTCTAGATCCTTGAGGAATTGCCATTCTGTCTTCCACAATGGTTGAACTAATTTACACTCCCACCAACAGTGTAAAAGCATTCCTATTTCCCCATATCCTCTCCAGCATCTGTTGCTTCCTGACTTTTTAATGATTGCCATTCTAACTGGCATGAGATGGTATCTCATTGTGGTTTTCATTTGCATTTCTCTAACGACCAGTGATAATGAGCTTTTTTTTCATATGTTTGTTGGCCACATAAATGTCTTCTTTTGAAAAGTGTCTGTTCATATCCTTCACCCACTTTTTGATGGGGTTGTCTTTTTCTTGTCAATTTTTTAAGTTCCTTGTAGATTCTGAATATTAGCTCTTTGTCAGATGGATAGATTGGAAAAATTTTCTCCCATTCTGTAGGTTGCTTGTTCATGCTGATGATAGGTTCTTTAGCTGTGCAGAAGCTCTTTAGTTTAATTAGATCCCATTTGTCGATTTTGGCTTTTGTTGCCATTGCTTTTGCTGTTTTAGTCATGAAGTCTTTGTCCATGCCTATGTCCTGAATGGTACTGCCTAGGTTTTCTTCTTGGGTTTTTATGATTTTAGGTGTTACGTTTAAGTCTTTAATCCATCTTGAGTTAATTTTTGTATAAAGTGTAAGGAAGGGGTCCAGTTTCAGTTTTCTGCATATGGCTAGCAAGTTTTCCCAACACCATTAATTAAATAGAAAATCCTTTCCCCATTGCTTGTTTTTGTCAGGTTTGTCAAAGATCAGATGGTTGTAGATGTGTGGCATTATTTCTGAGCCCTCTGTTCTGTACCATTGGTCTATATATCTGTTTTGGTAGCAGTACCATGCTATTTTGGTTACTGTAGCCTTGTAGTATAGTTTGATGTCAGGTAGTGCGATGCCTCCAGCTTTGTTCTTTTTGCTTAGAATTGTCTTGTCTATATGGGCTCTTTTTTGGTTCCATATCAAATTTAAAGTAGTTTTTTTTTTTTCTAATTCTGTGAAGAAAGTCAACAGTAGCTTGATGGGGATAGCATTGAATCTATAAATTACTTTGGGCAGTACGGCCGTTTTCAAGACACTGATTCTTCCTATCCATGAGCATAAAATGTTTTTCCATTTGTTTTTGTCCTCTCTTATTTCTTGAGCAGTGGTTTGTAGTTCTCCTTGAAGAAGTCCTTCACATCCCTTGTAAGTTGTATTCCTAGGTATTTAATTCCCTTTTGTAGCAATGGTGAATGGGAGTTCACTCATGATTTGGCTCTCTGTTTGTCTATTATTGCTGTATAGGAATGCTTGTGATTTTCGCACATTGATTTTGTATCCTGAGACTTGCTGAAGTTGTTTATCAGCTTAAGGAGATTTGGGGCTGAGATGATGGGGTTTTCTAAATATACAATCATGTCATCTGCAAACCAAGACAATTTGACTTCCTCTCTTCCTATCTGAATACCCTTTATTTCTTTGTCTTGCCTTATTGCCCTGGCTAGAACTTCCAATACTATGTTGAATAGGAGTGGTAAGAGAGGGCATCCCTGTCTAGTGCTGGTTTTCAAAGGGAATGCTTCCGGCTTTTGCCCATTATGATATTGGCTGTGGGTTTGCCATAAATAACTATTATTGTTTTGAGATATGTTCCATCAATACCTAGTTTATTGAGAGTTTTTGGCATGAACAGGTGTTGAATTTTATTGAAGGCCTTTTCTGCATCTATTGAAATAATCATGTGTTTTTTGTCATTGGTTCTGTTTATGTGATGGAATACATTTATTGATTGCGTCATTTGAACCAGCCTTGCCTCTTAGGGATGAAGCCGTCTTGATCATGGCGGACAAGCTTTTTGATGTGCTGGTGGATTTGGTTTGCCAGTATTTTATTGAGGATTTCCCAATTGATGCTCATCAGGGATATTGACCTGAAGCTTTGGTTTTTTTTTGTTGTTTCTCTGCCAGGTTTTGGTATCAGGGTGATGCTGGCCTCCTAAAATGAGTTAGGGAGGAGTCCCTCTTTTTCTTTTTCTATCATTTTGAATAGTTTCAGAAGATATGGCTCCAGCTCCTCTTTGTAACTCTGGTAGAATTCCACTGTGAATCAGTCTGGTCCTGGACTTTTTTTAGTTGATAGGCTATTAATTACCACCTCAATTTCAGAACTTGTTATTGATCTATTCAGGGATTCAACTTCTTCCTAGTTTAGTCTCGGGAGGGTGTATGTGTCTAGAAATTTATAGATTTCTTCTAGATTTTTTGTTTATTTGCATAGAGGTGTTTATAGTATTGTCTGATGGTAGTTTGTATTTCTGTGGGATCAGTGCTGATAACCCCTTTCTCATTTTTTTATTGTGTCTATTTGATTCTTCTCTGTTTTCTTCTTTATTAGTCTGGCTAGCGGTCCATCTATTTTGTTAATTTTTTCAAAAAACCAGCTCCTGGATTCATTGGTTTTTTTGGAGGCTTTTTTATGTCTCTATCTCCTTCAGTTCTGCTCTGATTTTAGTTATTTCTTGTCTTCTGCTAGCTTTTGAATTTGTTTGCTCTTGCTTCTCTAGTTCTTTTAGTTGTGATGTTAGAATGTCATTTTTAGATCTTTCCCACTTTCTCCTTCGGGCATTTAGTGCTGTAAATTTCCCTCTGAACACTGCTTAACCATGTCCCAGACATTCTGGTACATTGTGTCTTTGTTTTCATTGGTTTCAAAGAACTTATTTATTTCTGCCTTAATTTCGTTATTTACCCAGTAGTCATTTAGGAGCAGGTTGTTTAGTTTCCATGTAGTTGTGTGGTTTTAAGTGAGTTTCTTAATCCTGAGTTCTAATTTGATTGCACTGTGGTCTGAGAGACTGTTATGATTTCCGTTCTTTTGCATTTGCTGAGGAGTGTTTTACATTCAATTATGTGGTCAATTTTAGAATAAGTGCGATGTGATGCTGAGAATGTATACTCTGTTGATTGGGGTGGAGAGTTCTGTAGATGTCTATTAGGTCTGCTTGGTCCAGAGCTGAGTTCAAGTCTTGAATATCCTTCTTAATTTTCTGTCTCATTGATCTGTCTAATATTGACAGTGGGTGTTAAAGTCTCCCACTATTATTTTGTGGGAGTCTGTCTCTTTGTCAGTCTCTAAGAACTTGCTTTATGAATCTGGGTGCTCCTGTATTGGGTGCATATACATTTAGGATAGTTAGCTCTTCTTGTTGCATTGAAATCTTTACCATTATGTAATGCCCTTCTTTGTTTTTTTGATCTTTATTGGTTTAAAGTCTGTTTTATCAGAGACTAGGTTTGCAACCCCTGCTTTTTTTGCTTCCCATTTGCTTGGTAAATCTTCCTCCATCCCTTTATTTTGAGCCTATGTGTGTCTTTGCACATGAGATGTGTCTCCTCAATACAGCACCCTAATGGGTCTTGACTCTTTATCCAATTTGCCAGTGTGTGTCTTTTAATTGGGGCATTTATCTCATTTACATTTAAGGTTAATATTGTGATATATGAATTTTATCCTGTCATTATGATGCTAGCTGCTTATTTTGCCTGTTAGTTGATTCAGTTTCTTCATAGTGTCTATGGTCTTATAATTTGTTATGTTTTTTCAGTGGCTGGTACCAGTTTTTCCTTTCCATATTTAGTGCTTCCTTCAGGAGCTCTTATAAGGCAGGCCTGGTGATGATAAAATCGCTCAGCATTTGCTTGTCTGTGAAGGATTTTATTTCTCTTTCACTTATAAGGCTTATTTTGGCTGGATATGAAATTCTGGGTTGAAAATTCTTTTCTTTAAGATTGTTGAATATTGGCCCCCACTCTCTTCTGGCTTGTAGAGTTTCTGCAGGGAAATCCGCTGTTAGTCTGAGGGGCTTCATTTTTTGTGTAACCCGACCTTTCTCTCTGGCTGCTCTTAACATTTTTTTCTTTCATTTCAACCTTGATGAATCTGACAATGATGTATCTTGGGGTAGCTCTTCTCGAGGAGTATCTTTCTGATGTTCTGTCTATTTCCTGAACTTGAATGTTGGCCTGTCTTACTAGGTTGGGGAAGTTCTCCTGTATAATATCCTGAAGAGTGTTTTCCAACTTGGTTCCATTCTCCCTGTCACTTTCAGGTACACCAATCAAATGTAGGTTTGGTCTTTTCACATAGTCCTATATTTCTTGGAGGCTTTGTTCATTTCTTTTCATTCTTTTTTCTCTAATCTTGTCTTCACACTTTATTTCATTAAGTTGATCTTCAGTCTCTGATATCCTTTCTTCTGCTTGATCGTTTTGGCTATTGATACTTGCGTTTGCTTCAAGAAGTTCTTGTGCTGTGTTTTTCAGCTCCATCAGGTCATTTATGTTCTTCTCTAAATTGGTTATTCTAGTTAGCAATTCCTCTTAACTTTTTTTCAAGGTTTTTAGCTTCCTTGCATTGAGTTATAACATGTTCCTTTAGCTAGGAGTTTGTTATTACTCACTTTCTGAAGACTACTTCTGTCAATTAGTCAAACTCATTCTCCCTCCAGTTTTGTTCCCTTTCTGGCAAGTTGCAATCCTTTGGAGGAGAAGAGGCATTCTGGCTTTTGGAATTTTCAGCCTTTTTGCACTGGATTTTGCTTATCTTCGTGGATTTATCCACCTTTGGTCTTTGATATTGATGACCTTCAGATGGGGTTTTTGTGTGGACGTGCTTTTTGTTGATGTTATTGCTATTCCTTTCTGTTTGTTAGTTTTCCTTCTAACAGTCAGGCTCCTCTGCTGTAGGTCTGCTGGAGTTTGCTGGAGGTACACTCCAGAACTTGTTTGCCTGGGTATCACCAGTGGAGGCTGCAGAACAGCAAAGATTGTTACCTATTCCTTCCTCTGGAAGCTTTGTCCCAGAGGGGCAACGGCCAGATGTCAGCCAGAGCTCTCCTGTATGAGGTGTCTCTTGACCCCTGCTGAGAGGTGTCTCCCAGTCAGGAGACATGGGAATCAGGGACCCACTTGAGGATGCAGTCTATCCCTTAGCAGAGCTCAAGTACTGTACTGGGAGATTTGCTGCTCTCTTCAGAGCCTGCAGGCAGGAACCTTTAAGTCTGTTGAAGCTGTGCCCACAGCCGCCCCTTCCCCCAGGTTCTCTGTTCCAAGGAGATGGGAGTTTTATCTATAAGTCCATGACTGGGGCTGCTGCCTTTCTTTCAGAGATGCCCTGCCCAGAGAGGAGGAATCTAGAGAGGCAGTCTGGCTACAGCGGCTTTGTCGAGCTGTGGTAGGCTCTGCCTAGTTTAAACTTCCAGACGGCTTTGTTTACACTGTGAGGGGAAAACTGCCTACTCAAGCCTCAGTAATGGTGGACGCCTCTCCCCTCACCAAGCTTCAGTGTCCCAAGTTGACTTCAGACTGCTGTTCTGGCTGCGAGAATTTCAAGCCAATGCAACTTGGCTTGCAGGGCTCATGGGGGTGGGTTCCACTGAGCTAGACTACTTGGCTCCCTGACTTCAGCCCTCTTTCCAGGGGAGTGAATGGTTCTGTCTGGCTGGCATTCCAGGTGCCACTGAGGTATGAAAAAAAAAAAAAAACTCCTGCAGCTAGGTCAGTGACTACACAAATGGCTGCCCAGTCTTGTTCTTGAAACCCAGGGCCCTTGTGGTACAGGCATTTGAGGGAATCTCCTGGTCTGTGGGTTGTGAATACTTTAGGTAAAGTGTAGTATCAGGGATGGAATGCACCATCCCTTACAAGAATTGTAGGATAAATATAAACAAATACATCCTGAAATATATGTACACACACACACACACACACACACATAAATTCGTATTCCCTGAGGGGACCTAATTTGTTCAAAGAATTTGCAATTTGTGGGGACTTTCTGCTGAGTGACAAGAGCCTGGGTTTCAAATCCTGGCTCTAATCCTTACTAGCTATGGAGCCTCAGTAAAATGACTTACTATCTTTAAGCCTTAGTTTCTTCGTTTATAAAATGGGAATATAATACAACCTCATAGAGATACTGGGAGAATTACGTAATATGTAAAAAACCATTTAGACTGGTTATTGGCACATAATTACATAACAAGCATTCAATAAAATGGCACTATTTTTAAATTATCATTATTAATCTTTTCAATCAATTTGAATAGTGTTTACCTTACATTAACATGTAAGTCCTAATTGTGAATACTTATGTCTTAGTTTGGGTCCCTTCAAAGCAGCCCCAGGAACAAGAATTGCAGTGTAAGTTTATTTAGAGGATGATTTTAAGAGCATTATTAGGAGAGTGAGAAACGGAGACAAAGTGGGGAAAAAGACAATGAAAGGTGCATTTTATAGCTGATTATTACTATGGGCAACTGAGGTCTATTCTGCAGAACTCTGAGAGACCATGTGGCGTTATCCACCCAACAAGTGAGGACGCTGAAGTAGTTATCCTCCAATTCCCCTCTGATATTGGCTGACAGGCACTCCAGAACCATGAACTTCCAAGCACTTCCAGCTCTCTCATGTTCCCACCTCTAGCCACAGCCCAACTCTCCAAAGCAGGACTCCATTGGCGTGCACAAAAATTAGGTATACTGGAATGGTGAGTACATAGGAAGTATGGGAAGGGTTGAGAGTTTTTGAGAGTTTCTGCTATGAGTTAACAATTAGGGGATTTTGTTTCTAATACATATAACAATGAAACAAATGAGAAATGTGAGGAGACACATGAAAAGGAGGAATACTGAAACTGTCAGCAAAAGCACGTGTGAGTTTAAATAATCTGCAAACCCTGAGATATTCCTCAAATTAGCTTTAGTATATACAGGAAGTTGTTTTACTAATCCAGACTATGAATGGTGTACCTTAAAAAATAATAAAATGACTGAAAGGAAAAAGTGCATCTCTTCCTCAGAAATACTATCTTTAGGATAGATCACTGCTTAAAACCTCACTCAAGGAAGTAAGTAATACTACTGAAAATAATTTAACAATAGCATCTCCCAAATGGGAATGTGTGACTTACCTTTCCTATTCTTGTTTAATCATTGTTTAGTATACAGGAAGCACTAGGATAACCTGATTGAAAGGCTTATTTAATATGGAAGCTGAAAATCCTAAACAGCTACTTTTCACATCTTAAATCTTAAGAAATAAGTGTCACTCTTGTGCTCTTTTAATTCGTATGCAAAATTTAAGTTTTCGTATGATAATTATCACCTTCTTTTATTTATAGAGAACCTGTAACTTTGTGAATAACAAAGTATATCTGCTTTGCCAGTTTTCTATAAATATAATAATAATTGTAGTTAAAACCAGTGGTTACATTTTGAAAATACTTAACAATAAATAGGGGTGCCATTCACGTGATAAAAGTACAGAGGAAAAATCTACAATAAAAAAAGGTGTAATCATGATCTCTTTGCTGAATTCAACCCATAATTTCCAGTGTCAGAATTCTATATCCACATAATTCATGATAATACTTATTTTTTTTAATTGCATACATTAAAAAAAAACAGTGGTATGGCTGAATGAATAAGCAAAGGTCTGCAATGACTGAGTTCAAATCATTTCCTGTATTTAAGGGAGTAGTGCTCAGGCTAAACTGTGAGACAGTACTTTTGGAACACAGATAGCCTTCTCTTTAAAAGCATATGAAGGAATTTAGTGACTCCAGAAACTTATATTACATAATATCTTTCTATCTCAAATCTTGGATTTTATTGTTGTTCCCACATTGGCTTAATGTCAGTAACTTAGACACATTTGTCCTCTTCTTTATTTCCTTGTCTGTCTTAACTATTTTACAGAGGTTTTTTTTTTTTTTTTTTGTAAAGGCAAAATACAAATGAACCCATTCATCAGTCTCTTTTTTAATAAAATTAAGTAAATCTTCACATTAAAGTTTATTGAATAAATATATAAGTAATGTTCATTTGAAGATCAAATTCTCTTTCAGGCTTCTTAATCTCTGACTTTGAAAACTGACATATGTTAACAAACCTGCACGTTGTGCACATGTACCCTAAAACTTAAAGTATAATAATAATAAAATTTAAAAAAAAAAAACTGACTGGCTCAAACAGACTGTTACCTGGTATTAACTGTTTTCTATATACAACCTTTCAGTTAGCTATTATTCACCCAATATCTGAAGTTTCAGCTACTATTTTTCATTCCCCCAATATATTTTAGCATATACTATTCATCAGCTCCTGGCTCCAGCCACTGGGAATGCTGTAGAGAATATAATTTATATAGTAAAAGGGAATAAAACAAAGTTTGTCATGGAGCTTACACATTTATTAAATGCTTCAAGATCCCATGTAAGACCTAAGTTATAGATGAAGTTCCTGCAATTAAAATAGAATAATTTTACCTGGAAAAACGAATTATTTGACTTGCAAATGACAGAGAATAAACTTGAACATTCTGAAAAGAAAGATAATTTTGAAGGTAAAGAAACCACATAATTTCTTGGTTATGCTGCTAATATTCATGACCTAAAAATATTTGTTTAAGCACAAATTCTTAAAATAACTCAAGAATAAATATGCATACAAGAATCATTCACTCTCTGTTTTGTAAAATCAGCATTTCTCTATTATTTGCTCTTAGCATACAAAAGTGCTCAGATGTTTTCAATGTTAAAAAAAAAAATGATCAGGTGCTGTGGCTCATGCCTGTATTCCAGCACTTTGGGAGGCTAAGGCAGGAGAATTGCTTGAGCCCGGGAGTTTGACACAAGACCTGGTAATATAGTGAGACCGTGTCTGATATGGTGGGGCTGTGTCCTCACCCAAATCTCATCTTGAATTATAGTTCCCATAACCCCCACATATCTTGGGAGGGACCTGGTGGGTGGTAATTGAATCATGAAGGTGGTTTTCCCCATCCTGTTCTTGTGATAGTGAGTTAGCTCTCACAAGATGTGATGGTTTTATAAGCGGCTTACCCCATCGCTCGGTTCTCATGCTTCTCTCTCCTGCTGCCATGTGAAGAAGGATGTGTCTGCTTCCCCTTCTGCCATGATTATAAGTTTTCTGAGGCCTCCCCAGCCATGTGGAACTCTGAGTAAATTAAACCTTTTTCTTTTATAAATTGCTCAGTCTTGGGCAGTTCTTTATAGTAGCGTGAGAATGAAATAATACACCATCTCTACAAAAAAAAAAATAAATAAGCCAGGCATGGTGGCATGTGCCTGTAGTCCCAGCTACTCAGAAGGCTGAGGTGGGAGAATTGCTTGAACCCCAGCGGTCAAGGCTGCAGTAAGCCGTGGTTGCACCATTGTATTCCAGCCTGGGTGACAGAGTGAGACTTTGCCTTAAAAAAAAAACAAAAAAAACAAAAAAAAACAAACAACAAACAAAACTCTCCATAGTCTACCTCTCTCTCATTCCATACTTTCCCTATTTTTATGTATATTTTGGAAAAGGAACCCCTCACTTTTCATCAGCTCTTCAATCTGCTGCAGCCCTCCCTAGTGCATGGCTCCTGACATAACAGCAAAGATAACATTTTTTTTCTCCCATGGATAATTTAAAAATTCATTCAGAGTCATTTTCCTTTGCCCTGTAAGCAAGTCCTTGCCCAATTCCTCAGCTTTTCTGCTTACTGTTAAATAATAGGTAGTCATGCTTTTAGTTTAAGTCTCAACCTCAGTCTCCATTCAATAATTGGAACGCCCTGTTTCAAGATACTGATCAAAACTTCAAATTTGATTTTAGAATTAATTGCTCTTTCCCCTGCCTAGGGCCTGTTTCAGGCCTTCTTCCTCCCTACTTTGCACCTGGGTTTCCAAAAGAATAGGAGAAGGAAGGTATTACTAGGAAAAAAGAGACCAAAGGACAATAAATGTCATAACTGAACCTGAAGCATCTTACATTGATTTGCACTCTCTGAACACGCCCATATGGAAGCTGATTTTATGTGGCTCTTCAAAGATGCCTTTCACTGGGGACTTCTCTTCTGCAGTTCCCACTATTCAGGCTGATATCTCCAAACTTGGAGTGGTTACTTGAATGATTACTTGATGAATACTCACCATTAGATCAAGCATCATGAAGACAGAGGCAATATCTATTCTGCTAAAATTGTATTCCTAGTTTCCTGCATAGTGCTTGATAATACCCTCTCATTAAATATTAGTTGAATGAGTAAGTGAAAGATGCCTCCATATTGTCAGATTCAATGTTCAGTTTCTGATCTTAGCTAAATTAACCTGTGTAGCTCTCTTTACTTATTACTATTACTATATACCTTTTCTTTACCCATTCACTTGGCTTTAAGTAAGAAGTCCAGACTTCCAGCCCAGAACTTGCTCCTAAACTCCACACCCACATATTAATCTGCCTACAGAATATCTGCCATTTTACAGAAACCTCAAACTCTTCATGTCCCGATTTGAATCATTACATACATCATGTTTTCTCTAAGATCTATCCTAGTCCTAGATTTCCGTGATGTGAATGGCATCATTATATATTCAGCCTATCTGGCCAGAAATCTGGAAAAGCAATCTAAACTACAGCATTCTCATGCAAAACACACACACAAGTGGTTCTCCAGATCCTTTATCTTTGATCTAAAGCAGTTTTTAATCCATACCTTCTTCTACTTTCCAGAGTCTTATCTTAGGTCCCTATGACTTTGCAATTCAAGTATCTCTATAGCCTCCTTTTAACTGATAACCTCCACCTCTTCCAGTCTATTCCTTATGCTGCTAGAGTGATCATTCTCAAATAGAAATTTAAGTATGGAGTCAAATCCTTTCATTGCCACTTACAAGCCACTGACCTAAGTTAGGCTAGTCACTTACTTTATTTTTCCTTAGTTTCATCTTCTGTAAATTAGGTATGCTAATATTTCCTACCCATAGAGAAATTACAAGGATGAAAGAAGTTTATAGAATTAAAGTGTTTACCACAATGCATGATTGATACATAGGAATATTCTAGCATCATACATAAGTGCTTGATAAAAGTTAACTATTATTATTTTTCTTTCTATATCCATAAAGACTCAAATATTAATTAGTTGAATGAATGAGTGGACTAATGAATGAAAGTCCTGATGATCCACTTTTAGAAAATTATAAATGTTTAAAATACACCCAAACATTTACTCAGAGAGCAACATGTTCCTGACCCCCTTCACAAATTAAAATAGAGTTTTGGCCAGGTGTGGTGGCTCACGCCTGTCATCCCAGCATTTTGGAAGGCCGAGGCGGGTGGATCACCTGAAGTCAAGAGTTCGAGATTAGCCCGGCCAACATGGTGAAACCCAGTCTCTACTAAAAATATAAAAATTAGCTGGGTGTGGTGGCAGGCACCTATAATCCCAGCTACTCGGGAGGCTGAGGCAGGAGAATTACTTGAACCTGGGAGGTGGAGGTTGCAGTGAGCCAAGATCATGCCATTGTACTCCAACCTGAGTGACAAGAACAAAACACCATCTCAAAAAAAAAAAAGTTTTTCTGTTTTATAGAATCTAGTTCTTCTTTTATAATATTTATAAAATAATATAATAGAATCCAGCTTTTCTCCTTAAAATTATTTATTGCATTTTATAAGAATATGTGTGTTTTGTCCACGTCTGTATCTCTTACTCAAATTTACTTGATGTCAGGCCGTTACCATTACCAAACTTTGGATTGTAGAACTTGATGTTCTACGGTCTTATTCATAGTGCTACCCATCTTAATTCTTAGTATTTAGTAAGTATTCACTTTTCACTATTCAAGCTTCCTTTCATTTATGTTTTATTAATCATAATGTGCCTGTTTTAGGGCAACATGCCTCATATCTCTTTTTAGAAGGAGGTAGGAAATAAAAAATGAGAAAGGAAAGGGGAATTGGTTAATGTTGGTTATAGTGAAAGTGTGAAACAATACCATTTATAAGGCTTAGGAATAGATCACCAAGAAAGTTGCCATGAATATAAATGCTAGTTATAATACTATTACTAATAAAAGACATTTGTCTTATGTTTTACAAACGTAAGTTGTTTCATATACATTCTCTCATCTAATGCTCACAATAGCTCCCAGGTAATTAATGCATAAATTTTGATCCACATTTTACATATGAACCAATTGTAGCTCAGAAATGGCATGACTTTCTAAAGGTTTCACAGTCACTGAATTGGTCAAGCTGTGACTCAGATATAGATCAGCTTTGCCAAGTCCATTGCTCTTTATAGGATACCACTGCAATTCCATCATAAATGTAACTCTGTGTTCAATTAAAAAAAAAACAAAACACTTAACTAAACCAGGAATGGGTTTTTTAACTGCTGTCCGTAAGTGTTCCTCCCACACTGGCCTTCCTGAGTGTTGAGATTACAGGCGTGAGCCACCAAGCCCAGCAGAATGGATTTTTAATTATGATTTATTTTAGGGGAATAGGTAACAGGATCTGCTTAACACATTAAATACCAGAAAGAATGAGTTACATGTACCTTTGAGCTTATTCATGCTACATTGAGATGATAAAACAAGCTGTGCCAGGCATTTCTGAAATTAATTGATAGGTTTTTTTTTTACTTCTGTATTTTATTAGATGTAGATATAATACTTTATCTAGTGCTTGGCAAGTGATAATGTATAAAGCAGATCATTGTTTAATTACAATGAAAGCTGAAGTAAACAGCATGAGTGATTTCTAAAAATCTAACCACTGATAACCACACCCTTTGGCAACTCTCCTAGGTCTCACAAGAAGACAATGGAGTAGATTGTGTTAAGCAAAAATTAAAAAAAAATAAGAATTAATCTGTATGCCAAGACAGGGTAAAAGATGGAATCCAGATTAAAACTAATGAATAAAAGGGTCTTAAACTTACATAAGGAATCCTTCTTTTGTTTATTTTTGTTTTGCTCACATTCAACATTTTACCAGGTTTTGTGATTACCATGTGAAAGGAACTATTCTAAACAGAAAAAAAACTTTCAATTAAGTCCAATTTAATATTTTTAAAAGTATAAACTTGGAATCATGTAGATCTAAGTTTTAATCCCACCTGCTAATTGTTACTAGTACATATGAGAACAAGAACAAACTACTTAAACTTTTTGATGGCTGGCATAGTGGTCCACACCTGTAATCCCAGCTGAGGATTGTCTGTTTACCTTTGGGAGGCTGAGGTGGGTGGATTGCTTGAGCCCAGGAGTTCCAGACCAGCCTGGGCAACATGGTAAAACCCTGTCTCTACAAATATACAAAAATTAGCTAGGTGTGGTGGCACATGTCTGTGGTCCTAGCTACTCAGAAGGCTGATATCAGAGGATCACTTGAGCCCATTAGGTCAAGGCTGCAGTGAGCTGAGATCATGCCACTGCATTCCAGCCTGGGCAACGGAGTGAGACCCTGTCTCAAACAAACAAAAAACAAAAATACCTTTTTAATAGCATTACAAAAAAGCTACTATCAGGGTTAAATAAGATACCATATTCATTTATCTATTCATTCATTGGAGCCTACTTTGTATTGGACACTGTTCAAAGCACTTAATATACATTAGTATGCAAAACAAAATCCCTGTCTCCATAGTTTCCATTCTAGTAGGTATGAAATAAGAAAGTGCTATTCTGTGTATCATTTTGTGCAAGTAAGAGATACACAAAAACA
Source organism: Hylobates moloch (assembly GCF_009828535.3). Classification (NCBI taxonomy): domain Eukaryota; kingdom Metazoa; phylum Chordata; class Mammalia; order Primates; family Hylobatidae; genus Hylobates; species Hylobates moloch. Next base: position 88,418,480 of record NW_026652287.1, on the reverse strand, counting down.
CTGATTTTTCCGAAAGGATGTGTGTGGATTAAGCCTTTAATGATTAAGAATTGACGTCAGTAGCTACCTCCGAAAGTGGAATAACGATGTCCTGAAAATAAGAGTAGTGGTTGAAAGTGTGTTTAAGATGAGTCCCATTCAGTCAAGTAACTGCTTATTCATTTATATTTACTGAATGTCTGGGAAAACACAACCAAATAACAAGAGATGACCCAAAGAATGATTAAATAAATTACTGAGGTTTGATCAGTTCTTCTGGTCTTCTACCTGAGCTAAGGGACTAAGGGACTCTATTTGAAGAGAATGAAAATTAGTCAATAATTGCCATCGATTTAGTACATTTACTCCTTTATCTGAATGTGAATCAAGCTATTTCCAGAAATGTGTGACCATGTTTCCATCTCTGAATGTACTCATCCACATACTAGGAGTAGCTCTCTTTAGATGTTATAAAGAAACAAGAGCCAGCATTTGGCAGCTACTTGAAGATATGAAGAAAACAAATATATAAAACATATAAATATACGTAATAAAAAATATATAAATATACAAAATACAAAAATTATGTAACTATCAAGAATCTTGGGCTGTTTGTCTATGGTAGGTTTATTTTTATATTTCTACAGAGGAATTAAGAGACATGGATAAGAACTCTGGTAACCTCAGTATTGCATGTGTGGTTGTAGCTAATATCCCTGACAAAGGATAAGGAACATTACAAGTTTAACCACAAAATAAAGATATAAAATAGAAAAGAAAATTTCTGCCATTAACTTAGAACCCACAATCAAGCATAAGAAACAAGAATCTGTGGTGTGTGGGTCCCTCACTTTAACCAAATTAAAGCACGGTGGGTGTAGTAATCATCTTAAAAACTGATTTTAATTGTTGCAATTAACTTGACACACACAATTTGTATTATTATGAAACATTTTAAACATGTCCAAATTTGAATCAATTTTTTTTTGGCTGATTAGATTGTTCTGTATCCAGCTGTAAACCTAAAGAGTAAACCAAGTAAAAGGAATATGTGAGATCAAGAAAACAGGATATAGAAAAAGAAACAGGCAACTAGACAATCTAAGGTGATGGGGAAATATCCCAGGATGGCGGTTTAGTAGCTGACCTAGCGAGCAACACATCTGATATGAGCAGGAGGACAGAGGGTTCCAAAATTGATGTGTCTAAGAAAAATGCAATAATAAAATACAACTCTGTTCATTAGTTTGAATGAGATGATTTATAGTTATAACAGGGAGCTTGGAAGTCATTGGGCAAGAGGTATAAGGGAAAGTAAACAATTAGAAATAAGAGACAATTACTAAATCAATGGGAAATAAAAGTTGTACCAGAAATAAATGTAATCATAGTATACAATATGGCTTACCTGTGGAGTGTTTACTTAGCAATAGACCTTTGACTGCGACCTACTCTGTTGATGCTCCTGGTTTTCACACCTTCAGACTCAGACTGGAATTAATACCACCCTTTCCTGGGTCTACAGCTTGCACACGGCAGATTATGCAATTTCTCTACCTCCATAATACTGTGAGAAATGCCCCATAGTAAATCTCTTTCTGTATATATATATATATATATGTATACATATATATACACACACACATATACATATATATATATATACACACACACACACATATACACACACACAGGATATATATATAGGATATATACATAGGATATATATGTTGGACATATATATATACAGGATATATATATCTATCAGATATATATCTATCGGATAGATATATATATATATCCTATTGTTTCTGTTTCTCTGGAAAACCTTGACTAATATAAATGCTAAGAAAGGAAAGAAACAATATGAGAAGTTAAAAAAGTTTATTGTCTCAGAATCAGCAAAAAGTTTAGACAACTCCATTTTATCCTTCCCTCAAGCCTTCCACTATCCCAAAATTATATGTGATCCCAACCTAAAATTGACTCTGTTCTCTCACTACCCCAAGTTCTAATAGTCCACTAGACAAACTTATGTCCACCAGACATACATACACTTATACATAAATCAGTGCAACGGAAGACCTTAGAAGGAAGTGTGTGAGAGTCTTCTCTAAGGTCTAGGTCATTGACGACCTTCCTGAAGGTGAGATCAAGGTAACCAGACAAGTCTTCGAAGGTATCTGCCACCCTCACATTCTTTCCTTAACTGCTTAAAAATGTCTAAAATTATTTGATATTCACAGGCACTATAAATATGATTAATAAAAATCCTTCTGCACAACTATTACTGAAATGCCAGGAGTTCCATCTAGGTCCTGCTGCTTGCCACACAGAAAGCCAGTCACTGAGACGACAGGTATTGCCAAGGAAGAAGGCTTTACTTGGATGCTGCAGCTGAGGAGATGGGAGCTCAGTCTGAAATCCAGCTCCCTGACCAACCAAACCTAGGGGTTTATATAGCAGGGAAGAAATGTAACAATGTATAAGAAAACAAACTAGGGAGGGGCAAGGAAGCAATCATGATGAATGAGGGGGCTGGTATCTCACATTCTGGATGTGGTGATCTGGTGAATTTCAGTTCTTTGAAACTTGGGGTCCTTTCCTGAGGAAAGAACTCAGATAAAACAAATTAGGTTTCAAGCCTTAAGACCAGAAATATCAATTTCTCATTTATTTATTTATTTAGAGACAGGGTCTCACTCTGTCACCCAGGCTGAAGTGCAGTGGCACAACCTTGGCTCACTGCAACTGCCCACCTCCTGGGTTCAAGTGATTCTTGTGCCTCAGACTCCAGAGTACCTGGGATTATGGGCACAGAAGGATCAATTTCTATGTTTATACATTATAAAAACCTATCTATGGGGCTATTGGCTCAGTTTCACTTCTGCCTTTCTGTTTAACAATTCCTCAATCGTGGGGAATCTGGTCATCCATCTTTCTGGCTGCTTCATGCTGAGGAGGGGAGTCCTGGGCAGCTCCATGCTATAGGTGATTTCGTGGCCATCCAGGAATCAAAGGTTAATCTAATACTATAGTTTTCTTCTGAAACAATATTTCTCTCTCTAGTCTCCCACTTCCACCAAAGGCAAATCATACCAGGACGAATCTACCTGCAAAATAACCCTCAGTCCCATCTCCTCGGCTGCAGAAGCTGATTAAAGCCTTCCCTGACAATACTTGTTGTCTCAGTAATTGGCTTTTTACGTGGTGAGCAGCAGGACCTAGAATGAACCCCTGGTATTTTGGTAACACAACTACATGCAAAAAGAAGCATTAATACAATGAAACCCTTTAAAAATCATTATCTTTATAGTTTATTCTAATAACCAATATTAGTATTAACCCAGATGAATTTGTAGAAGAGAAACTATAATTTGTATTCAAACGGTGGTAAAAATACCCCTAAACCATTCTATTCCTCTTGTAAGTATTTTTATTTTCAATTCTCTCCACTTATTTTTATCCCATTTTGCACAGTTCTTATAAAATTACAAAAGTATTTTGTTTTGTCAAGTCCAAAGACAGAAATTTGAACTTTGTAGTTTCACACAGGCTTGATAGCAACTTTGGGCATTTAGAAGTCAATGCAGCAAATGTCTTATTTTCTGGAATTTGTTTTTCACTTTCTCACTTTTTAAATAGCTGTGATATTTTCTATTCTTAGATGAGATTTGACTTTCATTGAAAGATGCAATTACGGAATCTGAAAGGATTCAAAGGCCATTTCTCAAATTCCAAATTTATTAAGATATGACATAAAATGTTTATATCTGAGCTAACACTTTTAAAGTAATTAAGAATATATCCATCAATCCCTCTCCTGAACCAAAAGAAAGTACTGATAAGAATGATTTTCCACAACTAGTATTAAAATAAAAAATGCTGATAATATTATAAAGAAATTCTCTAGGTATACCTCTCAAGCCTCATAAAGGTAGAAAACACTCATTTATTTGTTAACTTACAACCTCTTTATTGAAAATATTTATTGTCTGTGCTGTTCCCAGTGGGCAATAAATATTTTTCTTTTCTCTCTCTTCTTTTTCTCCTCTCTCTCTCCCTATCTTTGGTTATCTCTTTCTTTCTCTCTCTCTAAATTAGCCAGTATAGGTTAGTAGTGTTCTTATACCCCAGCAACACTATTTTGAACTCTGCTGTTTTTATTTGCATCATTTCAGAAATATTTTGCTATTCAGTCTGATTACCTATTGAGCATGTACTTACAATGACCATTTCAGTAGACACAGGAAATTTTACTGTGCTGGTGGAGCACAATTATTAAAATGTTCCCTGAATGTTGGCTTTTTATTGTTTTGTTCGTTGTTTCTGTTTTTTATCCTTTAGGTACTACTACATCAAAGAAAAGACATATCTTTAAAACATCTTTCTGTGGTGATTCTAAACAGGGAATAATCTTTCATCCTTAGAACTTCCATCTTTAGAGGGTCTACCTCTGGCACTGGATGTGACCTTGAGCAACTTCCTTTTAGTTCCTAGATTCTGTACTTTTGTCCTGACTTTCAAATGTACTACTACCCATGTATTAATGTAGCTATTTCCCTCAGAGTTAGCTTCCTAAGGAATGGTAAAATGGAATGGGACTTTGTTGCATATGAAGAGGCATGGGGAGTAGAACAGGAATAAGCAAGAAGAAGGCAATAAGCACTTGCACATTTATTTTTACTTGGGAGGAAAAACTATAGAATGAGAGAAAGTTGACATAAAAACAACTGAGAACAATGATAGGGATAGGGAATCTATTGACAGCCACATAAACAGACATGTATTCCAAATCAAATTTTGATCATATCAACTTGTAAAAAATGAATATGTCATAACGTGGCCAACATTGATTTTTAGTATCTTAAGTATTCATTTATTTCTCTGAATGTCTGTTTAGCTGTGATAATTTAGATCATTCAGAGAGACAGTTAAAGTGAATATGTTAGCTATATTAGGGTTTAGTTCAGCCACCACGTAAAAACATAATCCTCATCTCTTATTTTAACTCCCTTCATTTAAAGTGCTATATATTTTTCAGTAAATTTTCAAAGACCAGTTTCTGAAGGAAATATGCATTTGGAGTCAATCAATGCAAATATAATTTGTTTCAGTAGATTCCCAATGCTCAAGCTGCTCCTATATTATCTGTGGATTTAAAAAAAAAAAGTTACTTAAATTAAGTTACTTTAATTGTACTTTGGAAAATCAAGATTTTAAATAAAGCTCAAGGGTTTTTTATGTAATAAATATTTATTCATATAGTGTGGAAAGATACTTCTTTATAAATTAATTTGGTCTTAGTAATAAGAATCTTCATCCTCAGTGGAAAGAGGATCTATAGAGAAAGCATCAATGGGCTAATGAAAAATACCTAAGGCTACCTTCCTGTCATAGCCCAAAATCAGTCTTGCTGAGATAGCTTGGTGGTATACCAAGGGCCAACACTGGTGACCAACTACTCATTAAATGATTGACTTCCTTCTCACAATCCCACAATTACTTTCATCTTTGCTTTTGGAGTGGCACGAATCTACCTTCTTGAACTACACATAGTATGGCAAATAACATAATACAGTAAAACATGCACTTGAGGCCTAGTTCTAAAACCTATCACCTACACCATCTCCTAAACTACTTAAACTCTCTAAACTTTAGGACCTTAATCTATGAAACAGAGCCTTAATGCTTATTTAATAGGGTTCTTGTAGGACTAGGTGAAATGACTTAGCAAACAGGTACTCCATAGTATTAGTTCTCTTCCTGTATATTCTAAGGAAGTAACTTTTGCTCAAGCCAGAAAGAAGGGATAGACAACCACCTAAAACAGGGATGGCTAACTTTATATGTAGCAGCCCAAACAGTAAGGTGTTTTTGGTTTTGGGGACCCCATCGCCTCTGTTGCAACTATTCCCCTCTACTGTTGTAGCGGGAAAGTGGCCATAGACAATATGTAAACAAGTGGGTGTGGCTGGATTTGGTTCGGGAGTCATAATTTGCCAATTCCCATTCTAAAGAATCAACAATTTAATGACAAGATTGTTCAGCATTGAAAAACATCCAAGGAAAGCAAGAATGACAGGAATCTGTAGACAGTGGGGTGAATCACAAATCAGCATTGCTTCACGTGGCTCTTCTACTTTCCTAATTGGTTTTGCTCCATGCTCATCTCTTCCTTCTCAGATCCCTCATGGAACTCATGTTCTGTGCTGTCACACTAAGGTAACACTAGTCTATATTATAACAAAATCCAATACTCCAAAGTGTAAGCAGAGACTCCCAGCAGAGAAAGACCTTGATTAAGATGAGGCTAGCTGCTTCTTGAGAGAATATTTTCATCCTAAGCCCTTCTCTAGTCATATTTAAGAGGGCTTGGTTTTCAGTTTTAATAAAAGAATGGAAAACTTTTTAGACACTACCTATATCCTGGCTTTTGTTGTTCCACAGTTGCTTCACTTGATAAACCTCTTAGCTTCCTGTGAATATGGCAAAGATCTCAAAACCAGGAACTATGTCACATAATTGTTTTATTGTTTTATTATTTTTTTTAACCAAGAAGTTGTATACAACAACATAGAGATGGGTTGGGACTGGAGGTTATATAATCAATAAACAAAGCTTACAAATATTTAGGAAATTTTTTGATATATTTAAAAAAGCTTTTTCTTTACCAAAATTTCCCAGTAAAAGAATCTTTGGGATGAGAAGACACTGAACTTTTATGTGACCTCAAAAACACATATGTTTTATATTTTTATTCCCAAACTTGTAGGTCTGAAAAGAATATCCAAAATTCATTCCTATTTTATGACCAATAAAACATATTATGATTCAGCTGGGTGCAACAGAGAGTGTTAGAATAGAGGATATTGTTTTATTTTATTTTCCCTTATTTTATTTCTTTGTGAAACATGTTGGCTGTTAGAGGAATCAAATGCAAAGATGTGGACTTGGTAGCAATGGGGTCTAAATCATTGGTCTTCCAAGGGGAGTGGGATAGTTGTATGTCAGACAATGCCAAGATGACCTATTGAAGTATAGAAAATAATTACAATTTTTACTTATATTCACTTTTAATGGAAACAGCTAAGAAGGAAGTGAAGGTTTACTGATATACACTTGAATTGGTGTTGTCACTTGCTATGTGTATCAGGCCCACTAACAAGGGATCCTATTCTGAAACAAGGCCCTTCATTCACTTGTTAATTTTCAGCATGTCGCAGTTTAAGTAAGCTCAGTGATTGTATTTACCAATTAAATTACCCAGATTTAGCCAAAAGTAACTTTACAAAATAAACAAATGGTTTTAAAAGATTCTAGCAAGTACATTATAAATTGAGAATATTGCTACTAATGCAAGCCCAGGCAAACTACAAAAAGAATGGCAGAGCTGACTCTTTGCTACTCCTAGAACAAGCTGTTCAGTAATAATACGAGACTAAAGACAAGGACACCCTAATCTAATTTGACAAGAAGTCAGCCAACAAAATTCAAATTATCAAGAACAGTATTTTAAACAATGGATTTATAGCCACAGTTGTTAACAAAGAAACTTTTTCCATATGTATTTCATGCTTTAAGAAATAACATAAATTCATCACTACTGATAATACATTTTAAAATGTGGTTTACACACTTTATCCTGACCTTTGAAAATGTCAGTTTTTTAATGCCATTTATATAACACATTAGTAAAAGATTATGCATATATAATTTATAAATATGTTCCCCAAGATACACATATAAGGATTTGTGTTTAAAAATGTTCGACTAGAGGCCAGGTGTGGTAGCTCACACCTGTAATCCCATACTTTGAGAGGCTGAGGCAAGTGGCTTGCTTGAGCTCAGGAGTTTGAAACCACCTTGGGCAACATGGTGAAACTCCGTCTCTACTAAAAACACAAAAACTAGCTGGGCTTAGTGATGTGTATCTGTAGTCCCAGCTACTCGGGAGACTGAGGTGGGAGGATTGCCTGAGCCTGGGAGGTTGATGCTGCAGTGAGCTGTGATCGTACCACTGCTCTCCAGCCTGGGCAACAGAGTGAGACCTTGTCTTTTTTTTTTTTTTTTTTTTAAGGCAGCAGGCTGCAGTGAGCTATAATCATCCCATAGTACTCCACCCTGGGCAACAGAACAAGACACTGTTTCTAAGAAAATAAATAAATAAATAAATAAATAAATAAATAAATAAATAAAATATTCTACTAGTAGGAGGGAGTATGCAGTCAGAAAAGTTTGTAGAAGAAACATTGAAATAAACAGCTCAAATAATAAGTGAAATCACATGAAACAGATTAATTTTATTCTATGTGTATCTTGTCAACAGTGGAAGTATACTTAATTACTGCACTTTAGAGGTGCTATGCTTATTAGATGACCACAATGCAGCTAGATTTGTGTATGACATACAAATATGCCATGATACTGGAAACTTGCAAAATATTTGGCTTCTGATAAACATCAAAATCACCTACTATCAACAAAGGTTTGGAAAATAATTTTTTTAAGCCAAAGCAATGCCTATTACAATAGCTTTAAAAAACAAAATATATGCATACAAGTTTTATACATTTAAAACTATAAATATTGCTGAGGAAAATGAAAGAGATTTGCTATGTTCACAAATTGTAAAACTCAGTGTTATTAACGTCAATACTTCCCAAATTGATCTATAAATTAACTGCAATCCCAATCAAAATCCCAGCCATCTAAAATTTATATAGAAATGTAAAGGACTTAAAATAGCCAAAATAATATTTAATGAAAAGAACAAAGGTGAAAGGCTTAACACTATCTGATTTCAAGACTTCCTACAAAGCTACAGTGATCAAGACAGTGTAGTATTGGTGTAAGAACAGACAAATAGATCAATGGGACAAAATAGGTCAGAAATAAACCTACTTATGTAGGATCCATTAATTTTCTTTTTTTCTGAGATGAAGTCTCGCTCTTGTGCCCCAGGCTGGAGTGCAATGGCACGATCTCAGCTCACTGCAACCTCTGCCCCACGAGTTCAAGCGATTCTCCTGCCTCAGCCTCCCGAGTAGCTGGGATTATAGGCGACTGCCACCACGCCTGGCTAATTTTTGTATTTTTAGTAGAGACAGGGTTTCACCATGTTGGCCAGGCTGGTCTCGAACTCCTGACCTCAAGTGATCCGCCCGCCTTGGCCTCCCAAAGTGTGGGATTACAGGCGTGAGACACCGCGCCCGGCAGATCCATTAATTTTCAACAAAGATGTGAAGATAATTAAACACGGGAAAGTACTTTCAATGAATGATGCTGGAACTGGATATTCATATAGAAAAAAAATGAACTGGATATCCATATGGAAGATAAAATGGTCCTTTGTCTTTATTTCATGCCATATAAAAATTTACTCAAAATGAATCATAGATCTAAATGCAAAAGCTAGAGCTGTGAAATTTCTTAAAGAAAAGATAGAAGAAAATCTTGGCAACCTTGTGCTAGGCAGATATTTCTCAGATAGGACACAGAAAAGCATAAATCATTAAAAAATGATAAATTGAACTTTATCAAAATTAAAATGAAAATATAGTTACAGACTGGGGGTCTGGGAGAATATGTGCAGTGCATACATATGGCAAATGATTTATATCCAAATTGTATGAAGAACTCTTATAACTCAATAATATGGAAGCAAGCAACTAATTAAAAGTGGCCAAAAAACGTAAGCATATATTTCGCAAAGTATATACAAATAGCAAACTAGCACAGAAAATATGCTTCACGTCATTTGTCATCAGAGAAATGCAAATTAAAATGCAATGAGTTCCTAAACATATATTAAGATGACTGAAATGGAAAAGAATGCCATTATCAATTGCTGACAAGGATGTGGAACAACTGTGTGAACTCACATATGGCTTGTGAGAGGGCAAAATGATATAGCTACTTTGGAAAGTAGTTTTCCTATTTCGTATAAAGTTAAACTTACTTTTACCATATGACTCAGCAACTTCACTCTTAGATATTTACCCAAGAGAAAGGAAAAATATATGCCCACACAAAGATTTGTACACAAGTGGTCATAGCAGATCTGGAAACTAGAAGTAATTGAAATATTCATTAACAGGTGAATAGATAAATTATGGAATATACCTAAAATAGAATATTATTCAGCAATACAAAATAACAAATTACTGATACTTATGACAACATGAAAAAAATTTCAAAAATATGATGTTGCATGAAAGAATCCAGGCACCAAAAAATACTATTTTAGGTTTCCATTTATATGAAATTCTAAGGCAGGTCTAACTTATCTCTGCTCGAAGAAAGCAAGTCAGTTATTGCCTGGGGTTTTGGGATTGAGTAAGAGTACTTGTTGACTGTAAAAAATTCAAGAATACTTTATGGGATTATGAAAATGTTTTATATCTTGATTAGACTGGTGAGTATCAAAACTCATCAAACTATACACTTAAAATGGATGCAATTCATTGCATATTAATTATACTTCAATAAGGTCAATTTTTTTTACCTTTTTTTTTTTTTTTAAAGAGAGGGACTTGCTCTGTTCCCTAGGCTGAGTGCAGTGATGCAATCACTGCAGCCTAGACCTCCTGGGATCAAAGGCCTCTTATCTCAGCCTCCAGAGTAGGTGGGACTACAGGCATGTGCCACCATGCCCAGTTAATTTTTTAAAAAAATTTTGATAGACAAAGGTGTCTCACTCTGTTGCCCAGGCTGGTCTCAAACTCCCGGACTCAAGTAATCCTCCAGCCTCAGCCTCCCAAAGTACTGAGATAACAGGCATGAGCCACTCTACCCTTATGGCTTGCATAAGGTCAATTTTAAAAAATAACTTCTTATATTAGTTATTCATAAAAATTATAGACCGCAAATTTACTTGCTAGTTTTCTGATTTACTATGTGCTTCTCTCAGTAGACTGCAAGTTCCATGAGGATTTGGACAACAGCCCTTTTATTAACTGTATCTCCAAAACATTTTGTACTTGCTTGACTCAAAGAAAGCATTCGATAAACACTTTTTGAATAGATAAATGAATAAATGAGTTGTTATTTAATTTCCATTGCCTCCCCACAACCACAGTTTTCTTAAGTAAACTGATGGTCAACAAGTCTGTTTATTTCCCTTATGTCTTAAACTCAGTCCATTATAAAATAAATGACATCCCGATGTCATCTGGGAATTATTGAATCCTGGTATGTAAATATATTTTCCTTGAAAACAATTCCCAGGCAAAGTAATACACAGTCCAAACCCATCCTGAGGTTTGTTATAGAAAATAATAATTAGGTAGGTAGATAATGGTTTCCATAGAGCTTTCTAACCCAGGAACTGCCCAATCCCTTCTTCACCTTTAAGTGAGGAACAAGCTGAATTTCAGCTTCAGAAACTCCAGCTGGTTGAATACCACACAGTAACTCTATTCCACACACAACTGACTCATGTGAGTGATTTTTTTGGGTGGAACTCAAGCATAGAAGGCTATGATCCATGTCAGGTATAAAAAGTGGTTGTATAACTAGAATAGCGAGACAACTTATAAGCTAACCTACATTGGAAGTAGGATTAAATGGCCTGTATGTTAGTTTATAGGTTGTAATAGGTTATACTCCTGCTTCCAATGGAGGTTAGCTTATAGGTTATTTTGCTATTCTAGTTATGCAACCACTAACACTAGAGTAATGATAAGTATGGAGGGCTTCCATTGAAATGATGTGTGATTGATAAAATGTCACATGAGCCCCAAAAGTCATTGCTTCCTCAGGTGGTCCCTGGGTTACACTGAGTAGTGGAATTGTAAAGAAGAAATCCACTCCTATAGACGAAACCAATTGGAAGGTAGAAAATGAAACCTGTGACTCAGAGCAATGTGGATAAGTAGTAACAAGAAGGTCAGAAATTCTGCCTGAAACTTTAGGTTCTGAAAGGGTGGTATTTCTTTAAACTGCGAAGACTGGCAAGAGTGAAGTATTAAATGGTATTAAATGTTGAGCCAATGTTGGATCAGGAAAGGGGGTTAAGAAAAGAATCAATGTATCCAGTTGTGCAAAGGGGAAATAGTTAAATAAGGGGTGGGCTGATGTAGAAGACTACACAACAATAGTATTTACCATTCTCAGGAAGAGAGGAGCTTCTGAGAATGGGCGGTAGAACGAGTAGAGGGGAAATGAGAGACAAAAAAAGAGGGGAGATTATAATGCTCCATACTATGTTGGATACTAAATAGAACCTCAATATTTCAACAGAGAGGCTTGATAATGACGTGTTTTTTTTCCCCTTCTAAATTCTTTCCTGTCACACATTTCAATTAAGTTTGAAAATGACTCTGGAATAGATAGTTTGAGGTGTGATTATCACATTTTAAGGAAGTCAGCTGTTATGGTCTTAAGAAGGGCAGTAGCTTTCTCAGCTGTTTTACTATGGTAGTTCTATTAAAAATGATTACCTTTCAGTAATAGGAAGAGTGGCCTAAGTAGCCCTAATTCAGGCTCTTATTAGATTGTGTTGCTTTCAGAGAACTGACCAACTCTTTGGTCGATTCAGATCTCCTCTTTTAAGATGTGATGGCCTCATTCCACTAAGTATGTAAACCAAACCTTTTACCAAAGCACCAGGCATTTGATTAAAGATTCACTATTTTAAAAGTGAAAAAATTCAGTGGATTTATCAATAACAAGGCATTATGAGGTTAACATTTTTAAAATACATGACTCCAATAGAAGATTTGGGAAGAATGTTATTTGAGAGCCAAGAGGAATGAATATTGAAAGATTGAGACAAGTCTTCAGGAGTGAAGAAGAAACTGACAATGAAATAGGTAAAATTTTAGGAAAAAGAAAAGGAGGTCACTCTTGACTTCAAAAGCTGTAACTGGGACAAAATGCAAACTACCAAATAAAGTGAATATATATGTGTAGATATATGTAGATATATATATATATGAAACTTACACATTCATAAGCACATGTATCTGTGCACGGTATTTTTCTTCTACACAACTATGTAAGTAGACATTTGGACCTTAATTGTTTTATTGCTTGACCACACACTCTATATTACACAATAGTGTCACCAGCTGTTTGTAAAATATACTTTGTTTCTGTTTGATTTACTCGATTTGGATTGGGTTGGTCTGGATTAAGTTTGGAGATTTGAGCTCTAGAAACACACACATTTTGTCAACATGAGTCAACCCATCTCTCATCAGATGCTAAATTTCACAAGACTAGAGGCAAAATCTAAAATTTCTTCTACAAATGCTATTAGCACTATCAATATTACCTTTCATGGTAGGTCTGACTCCAGGCCTACATACCTTCCAAGTATTCTGAAGGTACCTGGGTAAGTATCTCCTTTTTATGTTACCACTTATAGGTTAATGGGTTAAAATAACTCAATTGCTTTCCATAGATAATGAGATACAGAATTCATCTTATCCACTGTCTGCCTTAAGCTACTGGACCATTTACTCTCAACCCCACTAGAAATAGTAGAAAGTACCTGGGCTTTGGAAACCTGGATCCAAATCCTAATTCCACAACCAGCTGTGTGCCCCTGGGCAAGATATGTGACTTCTCTGGGGTCCAGATTCTTTCTCTGTAAAATTGGAATGATATTACATACTTTGTAACGTTTTGTGTGGGCTAAATAAACTAACATATATAAAAATACTTAACAAAAGTTTTGGAAAATAACAGGTTCACACACACAAAGAGAATTTTCTTCCCATGCTCAATGCCAAACTTATGTGACTTCATTCCAACTAGCTGTGGCCTTTACCTTTGTTTCTGCCAGTTTCTATTTCTTATCTATAAGTAGTAGAAACAGATTTTAGTGACTGGGTTCACATCTTCCTGTAATAGAATTTTGGCATGAATTAGCATAAATTTTGGTATGTACCTTTCCTCTGACACTCACTGGTTCCCTGCATGTGGGATCTTCTTGGTTTCTTGGGGCTCCCTCATGCAAAAATTGCTTAAGTCATGCCTCATTTTGATTTTTGGCTTTAAGCTGTTGGCTCTTCTCTAATCTCAAATTCTGTGAGCGTCCATGATCTCCCCTCCCCATAAGCTCACTCTTCCCTTTGATCTCAGCTGTGCTCCCACTGCAGAACTCCACATGCTCCTCTGCAGTCCTGCTTGGGGCTAATACAGGCCACAGCGCACTGGGAATACTTACCAGATGGCAGCCCTCTCATAGAAATGTTTTCAGTTTCTTGATATTACTTCAGAATCTGAGATTACTTAGATATTGGAAGCTTAATTATTTGTTAGAGTAATTTATTTGGAGTATCCATAGTTTTCCTCATATTAATACTGTTGCCATGAACATTTTGGTCTATTTTACTTCTTTTCTTTTTTTTTTGTTTTTTTTTTTTGAGACGGAGTCTCACTCTGCTGCCCAGGCTGGAGTGCAGTGGAGCGATCTCAGCTCACTGCAAGCTCCATCTCCCAGGTTCACGCCATTCTCCTGCCTCAGCCTCCTGAGTAGCTGGGACTACAGGCACCCACCACCACTCCCCGCTAATTTTTTGTATTTTTTAGTAGAGACGGGGTTTCACGTGTTAGCCAGGATGGTCTCGATCTCCTGACCTGGGGATCCGCCAGCCTCGGCCTTCCAAAGTGCTGGGATTACAGGCATGAGGCACCACACCCGGCCCTATTTTACTTCTTTATTTTCTGTAGTACATAACATTTTCAACACAATTATAGTCACATTATACATGGCATTTCATATGCTTCTTTTTCACTCAATATTATTTTAATTTTTGCAGTGATTGATTATACTTTCATGGTCAAATTGCTATCTAATGAGTAGATATAATACTATTTATTTAATGTTTCTTTTTTGGATAGAGATTTATGTTGTTTCCAAGTTTTGAATATTATAAATTAAATCATAATGAACATTCAATATACAAAATTCATTATCCTTATATTTGACAATTTATTTTTTAGGATTCCCAGAAGTGAAATTATTGCGGCAGAAGGGGCACATTTTTATGGCTCATGATGTATTTGCCAAACTAGTTTCCAAAAGGGATGTAAAAATTTATGACAGAAGACTAATTCTACCTGTAGCGCAGCTTTAAGATGGATCAAGCTCCGTATAGAAGTTGGAATTAAAGGATTTTTAAAGCAGCTTTTGCTATCTCCACTATCTTTGGCTTGGAAAGAAATTTGATGCACATTCTGCCCAGTTTTGTAAAGTCTGTTCTGAGTTATTATTATAAATACATTTAGTCATCAGGAAATACTTTCTAGAATAAGGTGGGATATAAATAAATACATGGTACAATTGTTAACCAAGCACAAGGCAGGTTTCTAAACTGTTTTAAGTGTTTTTTCGTTTTGGTTTTGTTTTGCAAACATGGTCTTCTGGGCTAAATGCCAGTAGGTGCATATCTTTAGACACATTCAATTCTTTCCTATAACTCCCTCTGTGAAAATTGCTACTTTACTTTCACATACAGATGATGCCCATTTGGTATTGTATTAGGTTGGTGCAAAGGTCATTGCGGTTTTTGCCATTACTTTCAATGGCATTCAATGAATGCCATTACTTTCAATGGCAAAAACCACAATTACTTTACAACTATTTTAAAAAACATACAAAAATAGATTATCAGGAAAAAATACAAATATATTTGTGCCCAATAATTTTACTCCTAAAAATTAGTCATAGAAAAAAATGCTTACTAGAGCTAATGGTTCAACACAACTTAAAGATTCAGCGAAGAGGAATGGGTATGTAATTTATGGAGCATCAGCTGAAGAGTAGTAGAAGTGGACATTTATGATATTTTCCTGCCTAGTATCTGTTGGACTTTTATGATATTTTCCTGCCTAGCATCTGGTAACAATTCTCGAATTAGCCTCTACAATACCTTGAGTGTACCAATCTAGTCTTTCTACGGGCTGTAAAGATAGCCTGTGTTACATAGAGTACAGATGTTAAAATGGCACCATTCTTGATACAGCTAAGGGTAATTGTTATAAATATATAGCTAGAAGGAAAGACTTCTGGCAAATGCATTTTGACAGGGGAAAAATGTAAGGAAGGCATTAAACCAGTGAATAAAAGTAGCCTTTTGTCCTATGGGGTTCAGACCAATATCAAAAAGCATTTAAGGGTGAATACAAACTAATTTAGAACATAAGCCTAAAAAGTTACTTTGGTAGAGACTAATACCATGCACACTATTGAAAAATGTAACTTTATTTTCTAAAATATTTTCTAGGTAAATTCAATATTCATTACAGTCTCATAATGTGTTTGTAAAATAAGTTAAAGTAACATAGGTATTTCATTCATTGAAACAGAAAAAAGATATACCATGATTATGAAAAATTGAAAAACATGATATATTTTCAAATAACTACATTAACTATGGTATGTTCTCAATTACTGATATTTGATTTAAAAGTTTTTACAATGATTTTCTTAAGGGCTTTATTCAGCAACATTGCTTCACTTATATAGAATATATACAGTTACTCCTACAGGATATATTTAGCATCTATTATGTGTAGTATTACCCTAGGCTGCCTTCTGTGTGTCTATTTTCCAATGTGTATTCTTCAGGAAGGAAATGGAATTTAATGTTAGTATAATAAAAGTTATAATTGGGAAGGCATGCCTACAACAAAAAAATTCTATAGACCACAATAAAATCTAAAGCTTAGAATTTAGATATTTATGTAAATTGTACAGATTAGCGTGAATTTGTATAAATTCTATTTATTACAAATATCTGTACCATCTTCTGAAATTTAATTTTTATGAGTGATGCTCAAAGACAAATGAAAAAATATAGCATAAAGAAAACTAAAAATTCAACAAATTATAGCCTAGGACCACACAAATTGGGGAAAGAAATTATTTCAAAGAAAAGAAATGTAGCTATAACATGAAAGCAAAAATTAGATTTTATTTAAAATAATATTCCACAGAGCAAGCTACTGCCCTAAAGGTCATCATTTTTTTTAAGAAAATATTTGCAGAAAAGACAATGGTGTGACTATGCTGAATTCATCTAAGCATTCATTTCTAATATACACAATATTTGTGAAAATCATTGTCCCTGACTCTCTTAGGTCCTAAAATGTATGTTTACCTCAAAGCCAAAAAAACTTTTGATGAAATATTATTCTTTTGGGGAAAAATTTTTGTTTGGTTTTGTGCAGGGACCATAAACAATTCATTAAAAAAGGATAAAACTCTGAGACCTATAATATGAAAGTGCAGCCTCTGCCAGCCCTCCAGAAGTCCTTAGCCATGCTTGTAACATAATCTCTTCATTTATCTTTCAAAGCTACTCCTATCTTGGCAATGTCTCTCCCAGCAGCTGTGTGCTTTGCTCTCCATGCTTGTAGTCTCTTCCATCTTCATTATGGACAGTAAATCTTTGACAAAGTGCCTGGAAACTTTAGCAAAAAGCTCTGTGTACATACTTAGGAGAAGGGGTCAACACACTTCTAGAAGCATAAGAGCTATCTTGGTACACGTGCATGTGGCAACTAATTGGTGGTATAGATAAACCAGAATGCACTGAAATAGGCAGTAGCCTGTGGTTTGACCCAGTTCACTCCAGTAGAAAGGAAAGAAGAGACAAGAAACTACTTTATGTGATTAGGGGGAAGAAAAATCTATACTTTCCATATGGGAATTTCTCGTGTGTTTTCTTAATGAACACAGAGGGATGTTGAGAGAGTCTTTTAAGCTGTTAAAACTACTAATACGGTCTCTTTGGGGATGTGAGAGTATGAATTTCCTAATTTCATCAGAACCATTAATGACTTCAGTTCCTTCCTTTTACAGCAGAGTAAGTAAAGGGATTCTTCCCTGCACTATGATTGTGAAAAACAGAAGGCAGGAAGAATGATTTGTAATCATGTTGTGGAAAGAAAAAAATTTCTTCTCCTAGAAATGATTCTCGTTGTTGAAATTCTAAAAGCTCTTTAAAGGCTAGATAATTTATTGTAATGGAATGTACTTATGAGTTAGCATTTCATAATAGCTGGGAGGTTTTTTTTTTCTTCCAGAAGGTTTATTTCTTTAAAGGATGCCTTAGTTTCCAATGAAGATTGTATATTTTTATTTCAATCTTAAACTTAAGACAGAACTAAGAAAATTCCAAGAGGAGCACATCTCCTCTCTTGCTCTTTTTTCATAATTTTTTAAAAAGAGTGGTTTCCTCACTCAAATAACTGAGGTCAAGAGAAGTAAGAGGTCACATATCAGGTAAACAAACCAGAACCAGGAGATAATTCTTGAAAGTAGAATAAGGGAAATTGTTCAGTGCCCAAGTAATTTGAACTTCAGAAAAAGAGGGAGGAAGAGACAAGCAGGAGAGGAAATACAAGGTTCCTGAAACCAGAAGGAGCAGGGAGCTCCACCCCTGGACTCACAATGCAGGGATGCAAGCACTTTGTAGAGCTGAAGTGAAGCTGAGCGAAAGAAAGCTGCAGCTATTGTACTAGCAAAGCCAGGCAAAGAATCATTTAAACAGCTAAATTAAATGATATGAGTTCTGGATTTTTTTGAAGATTTAGGTCAAATTTGTTTGACTGAATTAAGACAAATGATGTATGTTCAATCCTGACCACTTTTGCAATATATATTTATACATGTGACATATAGTTATAGCATTGGAAAGAAGACAAAAGACAAGCTCACTGAATAGTGACCTGGCCACGATTTAATATGGGTAGTCTATAAGTAAAACTATTTTATAGCAATATACTTAGCTTGCTAGAAGCCTACTTAAAGAGAAAATTTAAATTATTTATCTTAGGGACTTCAATTCATTGAATCATTATTAATTATCTATGGTATATATACAATGAATTTTTCTAATTTTTAGTACATTAAAGGTCAGAATGAATACAAATGTGTATTTCTTATCCTACAATGAAAAATACCTAACTGTTTTTAGATAATTTACTTATTGTGATTCATATTTAATATATATCCAGTTGGCTGTTTAATAAAATCTAAATACTATAGCCTGTACAATTACAGTCATGCATCATTTAATGACAGGGACACATTCTGAAAAATGAATCATTAGGTGATTTTGTCATCCTGCAAATATCATAGTGTACTTACACAATCCTAGATGGTGTAGCCTACTACACACCTACCCTGTATGGTATAGCTTATTGCTCCTAGGCTCCAGGCCTGTACAGCATGTTACTATACTGAATACTGTAGGCATTGTAATATGATGATAAGTATTTGGTTATCTAAACATAGAAAGTACAGTAAAAAATGGAATATTATAAGCTTATGGACCATTGCCATATATGCCATTTATCATGGACCAAAATGTCCATGCAAAATGCAAAATGCAGCACATGTCCAACATTCAAAAATGAAATTAATGGATCAAGGAAGAAGTCTTAATAAAACTTTAGAATATTTTGAACTAAATGTAAATAAAAATACAACTTATCAAAATTTGTTGGATCCAGCAAAACCAGTGCATAAAGGGAAATTCACAATGTTGATAACATGTATTGAAAAATAAGAAATACCTAAAATTGATCATCCAAGCTTAGGAAAATAGAGAAAGGAGAGCAATGCAAGCCTAAGGCAAGTAAAAGAAGAGAAATAATAAAAATTAGAACTGAAATCAATGACATTAAAAATAGGAATTCAACAGAGAAAACAAAAATATAAGCTGGTTTGTTGAAAAGATCAATAGAATTAATAAACCTCTGGCTAGGCTAGCCAAGAATACAATAGGAAAGACACAAATAAAATATCAGAAATGAGAGAAATAAAATATCAGAAATGAGAGAAAGGTCATCACTACTGATTCCATGAACATGAAAATGGTAATAAAAAATAGTATAAACAGGTCAAAGGTTCTTTGATAACTTAGTTGAAGTTCATCAATTCTCCCAAAATAGAGTTTTGTATTAGAAATAGATAACTTGAATAGACCTATATTTATTAAAGGTGTTAAAATAATAATCAATAACACTGCAAAAAAAGAAAGCAAGGCTGATTTCTCTGGTAAGTTCTACCAAACATTTAAGGAAGAAAATATACAAATTCTCTACAATCTCTTCAAAAAAAAGAGAAGCAGATGAAACACTTCCTTACTCATTTCATAAGACCAATATTATCATATCAAAACTAGATAAGGGCATTACAAGAAAGGAAAACAGCACTGAAATATCTCTCATGAACATAGATATAAATATTCTCAATAAAATATTAAGAAATTAAAACAAAAATATTTAAAAAATTATACACCATGACCAAGTAGGATTTACTGCAGGTATTCACGACTGGACTGGATTGACATTTGAAAATTAATTAATATAACCCATCACATCAACAATCTAAAGAAGTAAAAAAAAGATAATATTAATAAACACAGAAAATGTGCTTGACAAAATCTAACATTCATTCATGATAAAAACTGTCAGCAAACTAGGAAGAGAGGAGAACTTTCTCAACTTGGTAAAGAGCCCCTAAAAAAACTTATAGCTAGCATTATACTTAATGGTGAGAAACTCTAAGTTTTTCCAAGATAAGGAAGCATGCAAGAATGTTCCCTTTCATCATTACTTTTTAAAATTATACTTGAAGTTCTTGTTAATGCAATAAGACATGCAAAGAAATTAAAATGTATACAGATTGGGAAAGAAGAAATAAAACTGTTTTTGCATATAGTATGGCTGTCTATGCATAAAATCCAAAAGAAGCAAGAAAAAACTTCTAAAGCTGTAGATTTAACATAACCATAATCAAAATCTCAGCAAGCTATTTTGTGGCTATTGACAAACTGCTTCTAAAATGTATAGGGAGAGGCAAAACATCCAGAATAGCTAACATAAAACTGAAGGAAAAGAACAAAGTTGGAGGACTAACACTACCCAACTTCAAGACTTACTGTAAAATTACAGTAACCAAGACAGTGTGGTACTCGTGAAAGAATAAACAAATAGATCAAGAGAATAGAACAGAAGACCCAGAAACAGACCCACATAAATATGGTCAACTGATCTTTGACAAATGAACAAAGGCAATACAAAAGAGAAAGATAGTGTTTTTCAAGAAATGGTTCTGGAGCAACTGGACATCCAAATGCAAAAAAATAAAAAGATTCTAGCTGCACCTACAGACCTATTAGGATGGTCAAAATCAGAACACTGACACTACCAAATGCTGATGAAATTCTGAAGCAACAGGAGCTCTCATTCATTGCTGATGGGAATGCAAAATGATACATCCACCTTTTAAGACAATTTGTTAGTTTCTTACAAAATTAAAACATACTCGCAGCATACAATCCAACAATTATGTTCCTTAATATTTACCCAAGGAATTGAAAAGTTATGTTCACATAAAAACCTGCACATGGTTGTTTATAGCAGCTTTATTCATGATTGCCAAAACTTGTTCAGTGTATGAATGAACGAACTGGTACATCAGACAGTATAATATAATACGGCACTAAAAAGAAATGTGTTATCAAGCCATGAAAAGACATGGAGGAAGCATAAATGTAAATTATTTAGTGAAAAGCCAATCTGAACATATTACATACCATAAAATTCTAAGTATATGACATCCTAGAAAAGGCAAAGCTATGGAGTCCAAGGATCAGTGCTTGCCATAGTTTAGTAGGAAGGGAGGAATGAATAGGTGGAGCACAGGATTTTTAGGACAGTGAACTACTCAGTCTCGTACTATAATAGTGGATACATGTCATTATACATTTGTCCAGACACATAAAATATATCACACCAAAAATGAACCCTAATGTAAACTATGGACTTTAGATGATAATGATGTGTCAACGTAGGTTCATCCATTCTAACAAATGTACAACGTTAGTGGGTAATATTCACCACTGGGGAGGCTGTGCCTGTGTGTGGTACTGTAAGCCAGGCCTGAAGCCTGTGTCAGCCTCCTAATAGGACCAATGGGAAGAAATACAACAATAGCAATGTTACAAGGAGTGGATACATCCATGAAGGGCCCTATTAAACACCTGTGTTTATGCCCATAGGCTGCTGTTCCTGCTACCCATGGCAGCTGGTAATGTCTTCCTGTACTGGGCTGCAACTACAGCTGCAGTCAGGAACCAGTCTGATTGTTGGGTATGTGAATACCTACCCCTGTCAGATGGTAATGGTATGCCTTGGAAAATTCTGCCTTTCTCACAGTAAAACTAGAGTGGCTGGTTCAACAGCACAGATAGTGCAACCCAGACTCATTGGAGATTGCATCGACCTGGACCAATTGCCAACATGACAGAGACCCAACAACATGTGCCCTTATAGGTGCTACCTGTTGCACCTATGTCCGTGATGAAGAAAGTAATGTCACAAATGCTTTAAATCATTTGTCAATTCAAATCCATGATATAACCCAATTAGGTTTCTTTGACTCATTCTCAAATTGGTTATACACCTTACCTACTCACTGCAGTTATGTTTTGCTAATAGGTATCATAATTGTCATTAGCTTCTGCTTTTTATTCTGTTGTGTATATTGTAGATGTTGCCTGTATGCACAAGCCATGGCTATACCTTATAGGGCTGTATACTTCTCCTCACACCCAACTCAGGGACTCTTGTACAAGATTGATAGAAAGAATGTAAGAGCTAAGGTATAAGGTAGATTGCAGTGTTATAGGTCCCCCACCAGTTTACTTAAGGGTGTGTATCTGCTGCTTGAACCTTGAATATTGGGAAGTGAGCAAGGCCATGATACTGGGAGGTGAGCCAAGGCCATGGTGCCCAGCCAAACAGCAGCTGTCCCTGAGAACCCAAACATCCCAGAGCATAGCTGGGAACATAACAAGGAAAACAGTTTAATTGCACATACATATACACTAGGCAAAGAGCCAGAAAATTGCTTAAAAGCAGCTTAGAGATGAGAAATGGGGCAGATCTCCAGAGCTGTCCTGCTACCACCCAGGAGTGCCCCACATGTAAGTCCTAATAAATTCATCTGCTTGCCAAGTTGGACTTGTCTGCACCATTCTTTGGTCTCTCAGCTCCTTCCCAGTTTGGAGGGAATGTTATGATCCCGTTTTCTCATAACAGGTGGAACCTTGATGCTCTATGGGAAGAGTGAACATCATTTTATCGATCAAACTGCAGAACAGTAGAAAGACAGCATTGCCTGACACTTAGGTGGTTTACCACTACATGATACTAAAGCATTTGATAGAAGAGATGGTAAAGGCATCTTTTTCATCTTCTTTGCTTGATACAGAGGGTTGATACAGGTTGAAAAAAACTCTAGATGGTACTAGGTAAATTTATTATACTAAATGTGAATTTTTAGAAATAGAACTTTTTCCTTCTGAAGGCAACCATGAGGTGGTAGGGAATCTTCTTTTCTGTCTATCAGATCTCAGGAAAGAATAGACAACTGAATAGATTGAAAATAACCCACATTCTACATCTCTTCGGTTAATTTCTAAGAGAAGATGAGAGATATGCCCTCTTGTGGTAGGAAGTAAAGAGTAAAAAGGGTAAAAGCTTTTTCAAATCTTTATTCCGATTTAACCTAGCACTGAGTCATCTGTAGAATATTCAGACACTCTATAGGGAAAAATTATTTTTTGTATTTGTAACATAAAAAAATCATAAGTGAATAATGACTTAGGAGAACAGTATGGTCAAAAATATACTTATTTCAAAATGCTCAATAAAACATAAGTCTATTTATTCACTCTGCAAATAACTATCAACTTCCAGTTGCATACTAGTTGTGCTATTATCCCCTCCTTCCTCCATTCCAATATCTTACCACAATAGAAAACAATCACAACTATATCTCATCTTGGATGTGCTCCTCTTAGAACACATTTACTTTCTAGAATCCATTTCCTACTCTGGCTAATATTAGTGGCTCTGGTTTCTTTAACACTCCTTAGATGAATTTTGTCTTAACTGGACACATACACCCACAGAAATAAGCTGCTCTGTATATATTTCTAAAGTAGCTATAGAGATCAAGATTTAAAAATCCTAACTACAGATAATGTAATAATGAGAGTAGTAATTATAGTCAAATTACCTTTCTCTGGACTTGGTCACCCTAAACACTTATTGGATGCTATAATTTTACATTTAAATATGATCCCAAAGAAGAATTTATGTATATTTAGAACTTTGAATCAATTATGCCCTAATTTTGAAAAATTATTTGGAAACTTTTGGTTGATTCCCTCCTTTGACTGAGTTTTCCTTTTTTTTTTTTTTTTTTCCACCAACTCTACTGTCTGAATGGACATCTTGGATCTTTACTGCTTCTCAAATTCAAAAGAGGGAGAAGTTAGAAGTGAAAATAACATTTACTGAGTGCTTCTGATATTCAGGAAAGTGCTGGTCACTTTGCATACATTTTGTCATTTAATCCTTTCAAGAAATATACAAAGTAAATATAATTTTCCCTATTTTGAAAGAAGAAAAGGAAAATCCAAGAGGTTAAAGAGCTTGCTCAAGTTTCTCATAGTTGATAAGTAATAAAGCAGAGAGCCAAGATTGAAACTGTGTCCACGCCCTTCCCAATAAAATGCTTCTTTTTCCAAAACCGACTATTTTTGATTCTTCCAAAATTTATCTATCTTTCTTAGATTAGTTAGTAATACTGACTAATACTACTAGTATTAATGGCTATGTGGGGTGGCTCACACCTATAATCCCAGAACTTTGGGAGGCCAAGACAGAAGGATTGCTTGAGGCCAGGAATTGGAGACCAGCCAGGGCAACATAGTAAAACCCCATCTTTAAAAATAATAATAATAAATTAAAATTACTATTATTTAATGTTAGTTTATATAATTTGATATATGTAATATATGTAATATAGTTATATATTATATAGTTTTATATTAGTATTAATACTGTTAGTTAATAATGCTATTCATTGTATTTCTCAAAATAAAAAATGAATTATTTGCCACTCTTCCTTTTTCATTATGGTTCCTCCTTCCTTGCTTCCCCATTGGTCACTCTATTTTGTCAAGTCCACCATCTTCAAACAGTTCTTGCGTCCCACTTGTCTTGCCTGTCACCGCAGTCAAGGCTCTTATACTGCCTATTGACTAGTGACTGATATTCCTGTCATTACTGTTTTCTGGAAAGGGTCAATTCCCTTTTATTGTTACCAAAGTGATCTTTCTAGTACATGCCCCTAGCCATTTCCTCTTCAGGTTAAGTGGTACGCTGGGCCCTTACCAGTGTGGTCTAACCCTCATTCTGAATCTCATCTCCTGCCCCATGGGACTTCTTACCCTGCCTCACACTCACTATATGCATGATGTTGCCTTTAACTAGAACACTCTTCTTCCCCTTATCCTGCCAGAGTCTTTGACAACTGTCCTGTGTCATTTGTAGTCTTTCTTAGATATCCCATCCCTCCTGAATAGAATTTAGTTCTTCATAATTTATGAGTCTCTGATATTTTGTGCATATTTCTTTTATAGTACCTAACCAATAATGCTATAATTCCTTGTCTACAGGCTTATTTTTCCTTAAGACCACGTGTTACAGGTACTAAGCACATTATTGGTATATTGTAGGTATTCACATTTATTATATTTTTAGACATACATTTTATTTGGCTAAAACAACAAAAATATCTGCATAACGAATTGGCAAATAATTTATTAAAGAGAATACTTAATACTGGAAAGTGTTTGAAACAACAAAGATTTGTGGTTATTCAAGTGTTATTTAAATAAGGAAGGCTAAATGATTGTGCATAAATATTTTCAAGTATATTTCTGCAAATAACTGTCCAAAAATAACCCTAATCTATGAAGACTCAAATAATATAGAGTTCTGATATTTTATTGGAATACAGCACTAGATATTTCAAGAAGTTCTATCCAGTAATGACAACAACTTTAAATATTTAAAACAAATTTCTTCCAAAATGACCCTTTGCATGGAGTGTGTTAATGAGTCTTGTTATAGACTCTTGTAATAAATCAAATCTTACAGTTTCTGGCAGTAGAAATTCTGTTTTATAGAAAGCATTAAATCCTTTCCTAAGAGTAAATATGTACTAGATAAAGTATATAAAAACACTCCATAAATGTTAGACAAATAAGGGAATTAGTATCTCTGTATTTTTATGGATTTAATTCAAAAGCAAAAGAAAAATTAATCCTTAAAATGCCTGAAATTGTTGTTTAAAATTAAAACTAATAAGGCATTGGAGGCATACAGCTGCTTCAGAATTTGAAAGAAAATTGGCACAGAATTTCTCGGCTTTAAATAAGCATCTTAAAGATATTGCTTAATAGGAACACTTAGCCACTCATTCAAACAGTAATTGTTTTCTAAACATTAGTTTAAGAAAGAATGTCTATCTATATTTTATTTTTAAATCTTAGAGTATTTTACACTTTTCAGATTTCTCTCTTTTCCCTCCCTGGTAATCTTTTTGGCCAAATTATGTTTATGTCAGGACCCGAGAAAGAAACATCTTCCTTTAGTGACTTTCCCTACCTCCCCGCAACCTGCACACAAGGAAACAGAATTAATTGCTCCATAGGCTGCAGTTCCATTGCACTTTATGGACACCATTTACTATAGTTGCTGCTTAAAATTATTATTTTCTTATGCTAGACTAACAGCTCCATGCAGATAAGGACAAAACCTACTTTAAGGCAATGGGAACATGACTAAGGATAAACCTTAAAAGTTATCATGGTGGCATAGCAGCAAACTGGCAGAACACAACCAGATTCCAGTAATATTTCTTTATTTGGGAAAAAAATATGGCAGTAACTTTCCCTGGTACTGTAGCATACAACTACAAAAATCCAAGCATTAGCATAACAGAAGCACTCAATAAGTATTTGTTGGAGATCACTGAAAACCCTAACATAGAACTTTAGTATCCCCAAATATAGGTGTGGGGGGAGGAAGATATCTTAGAGGAAGTGGGAAAAATGTATGTTTTACTTATATGTGTGCTTAAGACAGACAAGGCATCATGTAACATGAACAGTAAATGTGTGTATTCCCTATTCTGAAAGGTTAGAGCTTATTGTTTCCTTGGGAAAATGTACTTATGCTTAACCTTAAGCTGTTTTTCTCAACCTGAGACTGCTGAAAAGGCTTGGTATGGCCTTTTGAGGAAGAAGTGTATATAACCTTCTGAGTTAAGGGGGAGGAAAATTTGGGCTCAACATAGCATGATTTGGACTGAGTTAATGTCACTTCCCAAGGCAGAATAAGAATCAGAAAGCTTTAAAGAACCAGGAAACCTGTCAAATCCCTAAAACAAAGGAACTTCTGGGGGGTTCTGGGACATTGTAGGTATTCAAATTATTACATTTTAGACAGACATTTTGAAAATCTGGTGAAAAAAATATAATCTGTTTACCGGAAAAGAATACTTATTTTTCTTAAAGTATTACGAAATTATTAGGTTTCCAGAAGTCCATCCATCTGTGCATGTGAGGGTAAAGACCCCCAAGGAAGTCAGAAGCAACTCTAGCAGAAGCTGCTAGAGTGGTGGGCTTTGAAAATAAGAGCAAACACGCCTTTCGGAGGCTGGGTGTAATCTTCCAGAGGCTGAGTGAGTCCTCCAGCAGCAACATCATATCAGCAGTTGGGAACTGAGCAAGTGGCTGCCAGATGCTAAAAGCATTTTGGGACTCCAAGCCAGAGGCAAACAACATAGAGCTACGTGAAGTGAGCCAGAAGTAGGAGGTTCAGAGTAGTGCTTCTCTGCCCTGATGGTCTGTTTAAATGGGGTTGCCTTGGGACAGAGTTTTGAGGCACATGAATGGGAATGGCTCTTAGAGCTCTCTCCTTGAAGAGAATTTGCAGTGAGGGAGTATAAATCTTTGAAACTGTTTTTTTTATAGTCCAACATAGCTCCTGTTAACAATCTCATGAGAAGGCTAAATAGGTGACTGTATTAGTCATGATTCTCCAGAGAAACAGAACTGAATAGATATATAACATGTGTGTGTATAACACAAATATACACAACACGCATTACACACACACACCCACATACACACACACACAGATTTATTACAAGGAAGTGGCTCACACCAATAAAGAGGCTGAGAGAATTACCGAGATCTGCAGTCAGCAACCTAGAGACCCAGGCAAGGTGATGGTGTAGTTGTAGTTCAAGTCCAAAGCCAGGAGAAGACCATAATTCCAGCTGAAGACCATCGGGCAGACAGAGAAAATTCTCCTTTCCTCAGCCTTTTTGTTCTATTTAGGCCTTCAATGGATTGGATGAGACTACCCATATTGGGGAGGCCAATTTGTATGACTCATTTTGCAGATTCAGATGTTAATCTCATCCAGAATTATCTTACATATGCACACACAGAATAACATTTAACCAAATACCTGGGCACCCCGTAACCCAGTCAAGTTGACATATAACATTAACCATCACATTGATCTCAAGTACAAGAGCAACCAAACAAATTTTTAGGGAGACCCAACCACAGCCCAGACTACAACATGAAAAGACTTCAGATACTATTGCCGTCTATTATAAATGTGGTTAACAAAAGCAGTCAAGAAGGCTTTTTTGATATCATTCTTCTCTACCAAGAACAAACTAAATCAATAAAAAAACTATGAGCTGTTTCTTAGATTTTATTCTAAAATACAAATAAAAATGTATTCTTTTTATATTCCCTAAGCTATGTATTGAATGTCTATCAAGAATACGTTGCATGTGTTATCTCACTGGGTGAAGTAAATATTTGTGTTACCAAACTGTACTTCATGGAAGGTAATGATAACACACTCTCATAGAGTGCTTCCTATAAGCCAGGTGCTATGCCAGCCTCTTTACATGTATTAATTTATTTGTCCTTTCCAAAACCTTAT